>NC_090445.1:320364844-320980613 GCF_031143425.1 Pleurodeles waltl | reverse complement strand
GTTTATAGTAACTTGAGACCTGGTGTCCTGACCTGTTGGACAAATTAACCAGCGTTAGTAGGGAAGGGTCTTCACATGAGACTTTGGCTTTGGATATACAGACTTTAAAATTAAGGAAGTCATAGAAATCCTGATTATTTAACTTATAATTATTCTGGAGACTTTTAACGGTGAGTGGATAACTTTCCGGTCCTAATTGCTTTAGAAAATAGATACCTTTGGATGACCTGTCTTTCCAAAGTAGTGGGGTGTCATTGATTTTTGTCCTGATGTTATTCCAGAGAGAGATCATATTGGAATTATTTATTCAGATTTCAAGGTGGCTATCCAGTTTTAATAGGGCAGGCTCATGTTAATAAATATTTGTTTGGCTGGGAGAGTAGGTTTAATTGTGGTAGAGAGGAGCATAATGGGGTGGTAATTTTCCAAAATACCGTGTTCAATAAAAAGCCGAGCTGGTGTGTAATCAGAAGGTGGGGAAAACCAGATGGAACCTTGCTTTATTAGAAAAGCATATTGGTATTTCCTTAAGTGTGCTAAGTCAACTCCACCCATTTTAGTGGGAAGGCGACAATCTTAATTGCGATTCTAGGTTTTTTGTTCTGCCAAATAAACTTGGCGATTAGTTTGTCTAATTTGTGGTGGAAGTCATCCTATAGGGTAAATGGAAGCATACATAGAAGGTAATTTACTGTCGGTGTAACCATACTTTTATTGTCTCAAATCTACTCCACCAGGTAATGAATTTGGGGTTCCATCCATCAAGAGGTTTCTCTAATTTTTGCAGAGTTTTCTTTTCATTCTGTTTTAAGGTATCCATTAGATCTGTGCCAAATTCCATTCCTAAGTATTTTAGGTGATTGGGTTGCCATGCCAGGACTGAGTCTTCTAGCAAGTCCTTAGTACAAAGATTTTTTAGTCCTTTGACTTTGTATTTGTTGAGGCTGTAGCCTACAACTTGAGCATAATTGTTTATAGAGTTCATAAGGGCCTTAATGGACGGGCAAGCGTTTTCTGTAACGATTAGGATATCATCGACATATGCCACTACCTTTATTGTTAACATTATAGTGAACACCGGAGACTAATTATTAATTTGGACGTTATGAAGAAGCTGTTCTCAGGCTAGAATGAATAGCAATGGGGAGAGAGGGTATCCCTGCCTTGTTCCTCTCTCCAATTTAAAAGGGGAAGAGATGAGGCCACCTACTCTTACTCTCGTGCAGTAGTTGCTATAAAGGGCCATCACCATTTTGATAGTCATCGCCCAAATTGAATTTTTCTAGCACTTCTCTGAGGAAGGCCGATGAAACTTTATTAAATGCCTTTTTAGCATCCAATGTAATAGCTACAGTTTCTGAGGATGAGGTTTTTGATTATTATTTTTTTTAGTATATGGCATAAGAAGTGTGTGTTATCATTGGACATGCGACCTTTTATAAAACCTGTTTGTTCATGTTTCTGTGGTTTGGCTTTGTATTCAATATTTTTTATTTGTATACCCTTCACAACATACTGCATTGAAATCTGTTTGGCACCCTCCTGGCTACTCTGAGTTCTTTTGCAGTTATCACATTTTTGCTGATAGCACTTGTAATTCAGAATTTAGGAGGACTAGATGCTTCATTATACTCAAGAAAGATGTCTTTTAATTTTAAAGATTTTTTTGTATCATGAAAACTGCTAATAAAAAGAAGTTGAATAGTAAAACCTGTATTCGAACGTCTATGGGAGTGCCCCTGATTGTTGATTTAAGGGCATCCCAGAGCGTAGTGGTCGAAATGTTGGCAGGTTTATTTTCAGAGAGAAATTATGAACTGCTGTTTCAATGCGCGATTGTGATGAAGTATCTTCGATATATTTATCATTAAAGCTCCATGTGTTTGTTTTGGTTTTAGTGTCTGTTCCTGCAAGTTTCATAGTCACATGAGTAGTCGGAAACCAGATGGGGAAGAATGTCCATTTAGTCTACGAGGTGGGAGAAAGCTCCTAAAATGAGAAGATAATCTATTCTCAAGTAGGAGGAGTGTGGACATAAGAAATTTTGGAGTGTAGGGGGACTTTAGGTTGTCTGTCCAAAATTAAGACGAGGCGAAGTTTGAAATCGCCACCTATAATTCTGAATTCATCACTAGGGATGTGTTTTAAAGAATTACTCAGAGTTCCAAAATTCGGGGTATTCATTGTTCAGGCCATAGATATTATTAAGGTGAATGTGTAGGAAGCTGGCCCGGTGTGTGGTGGGTGCCTAAGGTACTTACACCTTATATCAGGTCCAGGTATCCCATAGGAGTGTAGTGTAGCCAGGCTCTCTAGAGGTAGCTGTGGATAAGCAGCCAAGGCTTATCTAGGAGACATGCAAAGCTCGTGCAGTACCACTGTAGTCACACAGCACTTACACACATGAAAGAAAACACTCAATGTTATAAAAATAAAGGTAGTTTATTTTAGTGACACACTACCAAAAAGTACTGGAGAGGTAACCCTCCAATAGGAGGTAAGTAACACACTAAATATATACACTAGTTTTCAGCAATAGGCATAGAAAGTGATGGAAAACAGTGTAAATGCAATTAGACAATAGTGACCCTGGGGGAAACCAAACCATATACTAAATAAATGGAATCCGAACAAAGGACCCCCACCTACATAAGTGGAATGTGTAGAGGGGAGCTGGGGGTACTAGGAAACCCCAAAGGTAAGTACCATAGTACCCCCTAGCGATGAGGAAGAAAGGAGTAAGTTACTGGATTTTCCCCCAAACCACCCAAAAGGAAGGAAAAGAAGAAAATGCAACACCCAGACAAGACTGCAAGAAACCAGCAGTGTATTCCTGAAGGAGGAGACCTGTGGAAGAAGGGGACCAAGTCCAAAAGTCACAGAAGAGTCCAGTGGGGGCAGGAGCCCCTACCCACCAGTCTAGGATTGCAGGAGTTGGTCATTGGTGATGTGAAGAAGGTCAGCACTGCAGCCCTGGAGTCCGTGAAGAATTCCTGAGGGATGCAGACAATGCCCCTAGCTATAAGAAGAATTGCAGTCGGGTTTTGGTGGAAGGATTCCACCAACAAGCCTTGGCAATGGCAAATGTTGCGGTTGGCAAAAGTGGAGCTGTGGGGACCAGCAAGGCCCAGGAGCACTCAGTCCAGGAGGGGGAGTCACAGGGGATCCTCAGTGACACAGAGAGCCCACAGGAGCAGAGGCAGAACACACAGGATGGGGACACAGGAGTCACAGAAGAGCCCATGCAGCACGACTGGAGAAGGATCCCACACTGCACGAGAAACACAAAGAGGGCTGTACCTCACAGGAAGGAGTGCTGGGGGCTGGGTCTTCACAAAGCCTGAAGATCCCTTGGAGAAGATGCCAACAAGTCTTGGCAGCTGCAAGGCCGCAGTGCACGGGGGTACTGTCCTGTGTGGGAGGGCAAGGGCTTCCCTCCACTAAAGTTAGACAGCTGGCAGAGAGGACTACTCTGGACCACCAGCCGTGATGCAGGATCCACGCAGAACCGGATGAGAGAAGATCCACGCAGCCGGTCATCGTTTTCAGTAGGTGCCTGCAGATTTCGGGAAGTGACTTCTTCACTCCAAAGGAGATTTCTTCTTCCTTCTCATGCAGACTGAAGACTTGAAATGTTGCAGAAGCTTGATGGAGCCGTGGAAACAATTGTGCAAGCAGAGTCTTCCTCGTGGCTGCAGATTGCCGGTTCCTGGAAGGTCCAGTTGCGGTTCCAGTG
Source organism: Pleurodeles waltl (assembly GCF_031143425.1). Taxonomy (NCBI): domain Eukaryota; kingdom Metazoa; phylum Chordata; class Amphibia; order Caudata; family Salamandridae; genus Pleurodeles; species Pleurodeles waltl. The sequence continues at coordinate 320,976,877 of NC_090445.1, read as the reverse complement.
GCTAGAAGTTGAAGTAAGGTTGCAGAGGAGCCCTGCTGGAATCTTGCAGGCCAAATCTAAGGACCCACCCAAGAGATAGGGACCCTAAACAGCCCTGAAAGGGGGATTGGGCACCTAGCCAGGTGACCACCTATCATGAGGGAGCTCTGACATCACCTGCCTGACCTGGCGACTCAGATGCTCCCAGAGGTCACTGACAACCTTCGATTCAAGACGGCAGGGACCCTCTGCAGGAGCTCTGAGCACCCCCCCTGGGGTGGTGATGGACAGGGGAGTAGTCACTCCCCTTTCCATTGTCCAGTTTCGTGCCAGAGCACGGACTGGAGATCCCTGAACGAGTGTAGACTGGTTTATGACCGGAGGGCACCAAATGTGCCCTTCAAAGCATACCAGTGGCTTGGGGAGGCTACCTCTCCAAAGCCATGTAACACGCATTTCCAAAGGGATAAGGTGTTACCCCCCTCTCCCAAAGGAAATCCTTTGTTCTGCCTTCCTGGGTTTGAACTATTCAAGCAGCAGAAGGGCAGAAACCTGTCTGAGGGGTGGCAGCAGCTTGGGCTGTGTGGAAAACCCCAGAAGGCTGGTAGGAGCAATGCTGAGGTCCTCTAAGGAACCTCCAGAGTTTATGGAATCATACTTCTAATACTGACAACAGTTTTGAGGTATGATTCTGGGATGTTTGATACCGAAAATGCCCAGGTTCGGAGTTACCATTGTGTAGCTGGACATAGGTCATGACCTATGTCCAGTACACGCATAAAATAGCGTCCCCAAACTCACTAAGGCCATGAAACTGGCACTGGAGTTTGTGGGGCCAACTCTGCTAGTGCATGGGTGCCCTCAGTCACTGGTAGTTGCAGCCTGCCCTCTGGGCTAGGAGGGCCCTCCAAAGGGGTGACTTACAGTGACCTTGTGCAGTGACCTGTAGTGAAAAAGGGCGCATACACCCTTTCACACAGGTTGCAATGGCAGGCCTGCAGAACACTTTGCATGGGCTCCACATGGGTGGCACAATATATGTTGCAGCCCATGGGGATCTCCTGTTACCGAAATGCCCTGGGTACTATATGCTAGGGACTTACAAGGGGGCTCCAGTATGCCAAATATGTGGCAAACATGGTACAAGTTACCACGTTAGAAGGGAGAGAGCATAATCAATGGGGTCCTGGTTAGAAGGATCCCAGTGAACAGAGTCAAACACCCTGACAACAGGCAGAAAATGGGGATAACAATGCCAAGAAAGAGGTGCTTTCCTACAGATGTATCTCCCATTATGGCATAATTTAATTGTAATTAATTTACCTTGTCAATGGTATGTGAGATTAAATTCCGTTCTTCTTGTTTACAGTCAGGGGACAAATTACTCCTCTCGTCCTTGTAGTATTGAGTGAGGTGTTTTTTTCTGACCAATTTCTGTTTCTTGTAACAAAATGAGGTCAGTTTTAAACTTGAAGAGGTAACTCATTTTTTCATTTTTTTTTTTTTACAAGGTGATTGAGCCCCTTGATGTTCAGTGAGATAATTTTAAGGTCAGTAGTGAGGGGTAAGTTAGTCATTTATGATGTATAGACTTATGTTTGTTGTTAATGCAGCAGGAGAATCAAATTGCAGAAGTACAAAACTACAGTGTGACTTTATCAGGGGAAGAATATCTAACTATGGATTTGATCGTTGTAGTGAGATTACAGGTATAGTAAACGGTCCAATGTAGAATACATTGGTCAACATGCGTGTGAATAATGAGCCATAATGCACTGTTTACACAACCCATATTAGAAAGGAGGACAAATAAAAACGAAATACAATGACAAAATAGGAAAAGAAGAGAACATAAAACCCTATTAGAAACACCCATCACCCCTCCCACTCCCATCCCACCCAACCCATCATAAGTAAGTAGTATAGGGAGACGATAGAGAGACGTCATCCAACGGCTGCAGGATCAAGGAGTATATGTTAATTGGTATGACGAACAAAGTATTAAATTGAAATTACAAGTGATTCAACAACTACGGCATATATCTAGACACAAATGTTAGGCACTTGAGGAACTAAAAATAAGAATTAAGAATTCAACTTTAACATTCTATTAGGGAAATTAGGAGCAGATCAACAAGAACATTTGCAAAGCACAGTAGTAGTCAGATACGCGAAAACGTACTTAATCAAAAGTTGATTTGATTTAGGCACATTATCCTACCTTAGACTGGGGAGGTTCTACTGGCAAATTGAAGTAGTTTGTCATCTAGTATGAATAAGTAAAGTAGGGAAACATAATTCTTAACAAATATAATATTATTATAAACATAAGCGAGACAGTGGTTAAGTAGTGACTTACTTGTTATCGGGCAGACACAGCAGCAAAATACAGTAGATCTAGTCAACATTTGTAAGTGTAGTTGATGTCTTTGATTAAACTGGGAGTAAGTGTTTCTTTTCACTGGTGCTGGAGAATTGGGTCTCCATTTTGTGACCTTCTCGTTCTGGAAGGGTATTCGTTCTTTGGGGTCCGCAGAGACATGATGTTTGCCTTCCGCCAAGACTCTGAATCTTGCTGGGCTATTCAAGGTCGCAAAGCCGGAAAGCCTTTTCTTGTGTCCACAGTGGCTTTTGAGTAGTCCTGTGATATAAAAATGTTCTGGCCATTCCAGAGGATGTGGTTATGTTTGCACACGTGGTTTAAGATTAGCTTGGTGTGTTGGAAGGGGAGAGGTTTGCAGATGATGTGCCTTGTTATTGATTTGTTCATAGGTTTGAGGGTGGGCGTCCGGTGGGCGCATTCCAGTTCATAGTCTTAGATAAATGATATATCGGTGACTGGTGGCAATTATTTCCCCAAAAAAGAGATGCATGAGTTTGCAGAATCCTCTGATACACCAAATGTTCTGTTTTGGTTGCTGGGGCGGAGTAACACAAGTTCAGCACTTTTGTTTGGGACAAGAGTATAACAATCCGGTTTATCCCACAAGATTGGGGGAGAACAGAGTTTTCATTGACCTTTTATGCTGATGACAGGCTCTGATGGCAGTATAATATAGGTGAGCAGTGTGAACAGTGGGATCCTGACATAAGTGTTGTAGGCTTGGAGATTCACAATATTATGCCCTTCTGGTCAGATGGATCTGTTTATGTCTCACATTACATTGCAAGCAACTTGTATTGCTGAGTGTTGAATCCTAGGATTTGTTGGTGGTGACAAGGCGAAGTGTTTCAAATCACTGCTTGCTTTATGCTATCCCAGTTTTATAGTCAGACCACTGGAAATGATTTCCTGGATCCCTGAATGGAGAAAGGTAGGTGTATGGCAGAAAACGTGCAGTGTAGACCAGGTACATTTACACTGATAGTAGGATCTTGTCTGTTTTATCTATTCATTCACTCAGACACTGCTTTTCTTCAAATCTCAGTTCACCTTGTCAGCGCCATTTTGAGGTCAAGCAAGTGAAATCTGCTTTTCCAGTCACTGATGAAATAGAGATAAGTAGGCAATAGAGATCGGATAGCAGAGCTTGGGCAGCTTTAAATGACGAGATACCTGACCTTCTGTAGTGCGTTGCCATCTCGGACTCTTCATTCGTTAGTGGGTGCAGCCTGGAGAAGCTCACGGCCGCCATGATGCGATGCTGGGTGTTTGCCTGTAACGAGGGCTCAAAAAGTCTCAGTTCAGCAGTTGTATGAATGCACAAGATGTCGCAGGGGGCCACAGTGCTCGCGAATGTGCTCGGAGTCATATGTGCTCATTTTCACATCCTGTAGGTCGGCCTAATTAGATTGACCGGGAGTAGTGAACGCACGCTGCCAATCGCCTCGCCATCCACGCCATGCTTCTCAAATGCAGAGGTTTTTGAAGCAAAACAGAACTGAACAGAGTAGTAGTAGTTTATGTTGTCCACTAGGCAAGTTTTCGTGGAGAGAGCAAACAGATTGGTAGGTTCCAGTGTTCAGTTGACCGTGATATTTTCGTGCAACAAAGTATGTGGGATTTGTTGAAAGCATACAGGTGCATACCACATTCGTACTCAGGTCCCACTTTTAGAGAAGCTTTGAGAAAGTATGCAAATATGTTGATTCCACAATGGATGTTAGAGAGTCGAAATTGAAATAATGACAAGGGCAAATGGTCAAAGGAATGAGGACAAAGAAAACAAGCATTTGCAATGCAACAGGTCTCGCATTTGCTCGAGTTAGAGCTATTAGCATTGTAAACTCCTAACCAGACTTTTCTTGCCACGGCCGCCATGAGCATCAACGTGAAAACACACAAAAAAGAAATAATACGTTCGCTCGCAGTCAATCTTATCAGCAAAAGTCCAATTAGCTGTGTAACAGGGGCGATGGCCAAGACGGTAACAAAACCTCCCAAGGAGGGACAAACGTAAGCCATTGACCAATCTCATCCAAGGATTTTTGAAGGGCAAGCCCACAAACAAGTGGTAGAGATGGTCTTGAGGTGGGCGTTTCTAAAAGCCTAGATATATACAAACATGTCAGAAAAGCAGTGCTTGTGCGCTGGTATGCTCAACCTAAAAAGAATACAGTCAACTCAATGGTGATTGAGAAAGTGTTGAAATTAGCAGTTTGTGTGCATTCTGGAAAGTGGTGGAGCATAGAATTTCTAAGGTTAGATATCCATACAGTGGATCAATGCAGGAAGGTTTGCCACAAGGTGGAGGTGGTGAGTATGGCTATATGAAGTCCAAAAAGAACGGAAGACCTCCAAATTGGTTGAATAATTTTGCTTAATCGTCTCAAAATGTTTTCCAAATTAGTGGAGTTTACATGTAAATTTGTTTAATGCATATTGTCTTTAATTATATTTTAGAAATTCTGTTGTCTAGTCTTGCCATGCCTTGTCTCATTATGTTATTGTGTTGGCATTGTTTAAGTAGTTATTGTTGTCTTTCTGTTTCATCTAGATGTATCAATGGTTTATAGAAAAAATGGAGATGTGTTGTCTTGTAGCCATAGTTATATTTAAATTGCCCACAAGCTTTCTCCATCACGTTCCATACGAATGTTTAGCTTTGAAGCCGATGGCGTCAGTTTTGGATTTGGGGCAGCTGCCTGCACTGTTCTTTGCTGCTGCCTCCACTGTGGGACAAATAAATAAAATATTTTGGAATCACACCTCAGAGTTGTTATTCAATGCCCATCTTTTGTGGCCAAAAATGAAAAGAGTTCAGGGGTGCCACAGACCCATAAACCAGTGTGACCTCCTGATCGAGCCCAGGTGAAAATCTATTCTTTTAAAATAACATTAATTCCCTCAACAACTTTATGAATTCATCAGCTTAGAACTTTCAAAACCATCCCAGGTGCGTCCGCTAGCAGACCTGACAGAGTGGTGCTGGAGAACACAACTGGGCTTTGTTGGGCAGCTAAGTGCAGACCCCGATTGGCGCGCAGTTGGATTGCCGACAGAGTGGACTGGGGTACGACTCCGTGATCTGTCTGAACATTCACCAGGAATTGGCCTCGGTGGTGATCCTTCAAGCGGTATAAGGGGCAAAGAACTTGTACTTGCCCCAACGCCGCACAAGGCATTGCTGAGCGGCGCCCGCCAGAGCCCCAACTGACAGGGCTGGAGAGAGAACTGGGGCAAAGTGCTGTGTGTCTGCAGACCCTCAAACAAAGGTTTGATCAGGAGCAGTAGTAAGGGTCCTTGGCCGTACCTAGGAGAAAAGAGTTGGGGGAGCTGCTGTGTTGTCTGTGAATGTAGCGCAGTTGTGCTGTCCCCATCTGACCTCTGATGAAGAAGCATGGGGGTGTTATGGGTTTCCCCAGGGCCTTGGTTACTGGTGAGTGGAGAGCTCTCTGTGCCGTAGTGAGATAAGGGTGAAGGTCTGAGCACCACAGTTCTTCAACCGAACTTGGGGGCATACTTACAAGCCCCTAGCACCACAGGAGCATCACTTTTTGTGGTGCTCCAGTGGCGCTGTGCACTGCGCCATATTTACAAGGTATCACTAGGCCACTTTTTGTGGCTTAATGCCGCCTTGTAAATATGGGCCCCTCCAATGCAGTTTTCTGCTGCAGAGGGGCATGCAATGGATGTTGTTGCGAGCAGTCCACTGCATCATCTTTTGCTATTGACGCTGCCCCAGCTTTACACAAATTTGGAAATCTGTAGCAGCACCAAAAATTAACGACACCCCTGGGGTGGCGTTAGCATGGCGCAACAAAGAGACATACTTTTATTTCTCCTCATTTCACTTTTTTGATGTGTGCTGCATTCTGCAGCATACATAGAAAGAGAAAAACGCTATTGTTTATGTGTAGGAAGGTGTCCCTTCCTGCATATAAACAATAATTCCCTTCAACGCAGACACCCTTGCACTTTGGTGCAAGGATGCCTGTGTTGGCGCTGGCAGCTAAATTTAGCGCAGCGCTAGGAGAAACACAGAGGTGTGCCATATTTTTGTAAAAGTGGTGCATTCCTGCATTTCGGAACTGACACAGCGTGGTGCTGCCAGGTGCTGCACAAGTTCCTTGTAAATCTGGCCCTAGGTATTCTATCAGTGAGTATAGCTGGATGTAGGACGTGTGATCAGTCTACAACTATCACTTGAAAGGCATATAACTTACAAACCACGTAAGGGGAGACTGATTGCAGATATGGGCAAAACAGATCAAAAGCAATCCAAACTCTTATTTGAGGGGAGAGGGCCCCCCTCGGTAAGGAGTCCAATCTAGAGAGGGTGGAGGGTGACACAGAGACCAACCAGATGAAAACGGTTCTCCTTGAAATTAAGATAAGTCTTTAAATGCTTAATTTCAAAATCAACACCATATGCAACAGACTAGACAGAAGGAAGGAAAGAGTGGACAAACATAGCGAGCATCTGGACACGGATGAAAAATGCATGTCCGAAGAGGAGATGGCAGTAGTGAGCACTGCAAGAAACCACAACGATTGCTGGGATTGAAACTATTTGCATCAACAATGAGGACATTGAGCTGCGCACCCAAAGGTGTAACCTTTGCACACTAGACTTGCCAAAGATGACGAATGTAGACACTGTGCCACAATACATTGAAAAGATGCTTAAAACCACGTTGGGGCTCCAAGTATTCTTATCCCTTAAAATTGTAGAAATGGCACACTGTTCACTGGTACTAAAAATCACTTACAAGGGAAAATCCTTTCTTTTCTACCAACCCAAACTCTGCCATGTCCTCCTTTTCAGAGAGAATCTAAACTGAGCTCTCCGAGATCCAGATTGGGATTACAGGATGGGTTGGCCATGGACATGGATGTGAACTGAGCAGTGCAACTCTTTTCGAGGAGTATTAATGGCATGTAAGACTCCATAGTGCCCTATCCGGCACTAGCCAAATGTTACAACCCAGAATAGTTCGCAATTGGCTGACATAACCTTGTTCATTAAGTTCTGGTTGGGTGTGCCAGCGATTAATCTTTGCTTTGGTGGACGGAAATTAATGAATAACTTTGCAGTTATATAATGACAAATGAGGCTTCGCTACAATGAATGAGGAACACCAAATACTCAATAACGAAGAGCTGGGGGTCGAGTTGGGTGGGGGGGTGGAGGGGCGGGTATTCCATATTGAGTGATTGCTGCGTGAGGATCACTCTTATTACAAACTGTGTTGTGATTTTGTATTTTGTGAGGATCTTCTATTCTAGCATTGACTCAGAATTTCAGAAAGGGGGATAACACTATTACACTCCATGCCCAGGACATAGCAGGATGCGGAAGCTCAATTTACGATTATATTGTAAACAGTGCTATTACTCAGGCGTGACCAGGGGCCGATGGAGTAGGACATGAGCCGTCGCGCTCCCGTTCAGCGGCCTGTTTGATGATGGCATCACCGGAATAAAAAAAAAAAAAACGAACCAGAAACGGCAACAGTGCGAGTCTGGCTGCCGAGTGGGATCAGAGACAAAATGGTGGCGCCGGGCCCGGAGTTCGGTGAAACAGCCTAAAGAGTTAGCAGAGGCCTGCGAGAGATCCTGGAGGCCTCGGGACACTGCCGACTGACCTGGTAGCCGTGCAGAACACTGCAGAGCAATCACCGAGTCCACAGCAGGCATCGCCTCCTCAACAAGATGGAGAGTCTGAAGTAAGGAGGAGAGGAGTTGGTGTGATGTGAGGCCTTCAAGTGGGACCTTTGGGCGCTTCCCCTGCAGTGGGCCCAGGCCGTTGAGGTGAGCGGCTGTGAGGGAGGCCGTTGATATGAGCAGCTGTGAGGGAGGCAGGACCACTATCGAAATCCCTGTACCTGGGGGCCCGGGCATCTGCAAGGGGACTGGAGGGACAGAACAGTGCCCAGAGCGTGACAAAATGGTGGAACGGCCTGTGATGCAGTGGAGGCCCTGCGATTGACTAGAAGAACTTAACCCAGAACAGTTAGCCCAGAATGGTGCCCCAGTGGTCCTAAGCGGCAGCAAAGCTGAGGGGACTGCAGTGTATTTGAAGCCAGAATAGCCTATCAAGAGGCGCGCAGATAATTGAATAAAAAGACGTGGAGAAGAAACGCTTCTGACGAGTAAAGAAGGACTAGCACTTCAGCGAAGATGGCGAGGGCAGCTATATTATACAACGTACTCTGCATATGCACGAGGTGACTTGGGCCCTCATTACGACCATGGCGGGTGGGGGAGAAGTGGCGGTAATACAGTCCTCCCGCCACACCCCGACTCCCCTACTACCCCACAAAGGTGGTAGTACCCCACTCCCCACACCCCCCCACATCGACACACACCCCCCTTCATCGACACACACCCCCCTTCATGCACACACACCACCACCACACATACCCGCACACATACTAACAAACATTTCAACAGACACACACAGAGTCATACACGCACACTTACATACAGGCATACACGCACACATACGTACAGACAGACACGCACACATTTTCAAACACACAACACCCCCCCCCCCCCCACATGCATACACGCACTCACACACCCCCTCTACACACTCACACCCCCATACATACACACACCACACAACATCCCCCTCCCCTAAAGGACGATCACCTTACCTGTTCCGGTGATCCTCCGGGAGGGGACGGGATCCATGGTGGCTGCTCCGTCACCAGAACACCGCCACACCAAATCATGGGACGTGATTCGGTGGGCGGTGTTCTGATGACGGGGCGATGGAGGTGGAGCAGCCTACACTTCCCCGCCGACCTCCAGTATATGCTGCTGGCGGCTCTCTGTCCGAAAAAGGACTGAGGGCTGCCAGCAGTCATAATACGCAGTGCGGAAAACCGCCTGCACTGGCGGTCTTCAGCACGGCAGTACCTCGGCGGTCTTTCAAAAAGACTGCTGAGGTGGAAATGAGGGCCTTGATCTGGATTCAGGCGTGGGTACCGTTTCAATGCTTGAGGCAACAGATTGACACAGAGGGCAGATATGTGGTAGTACAGGGCAGATTAGATGGCCGAGACATGACACTAGGGACTATGCAATTGCATATCCTGGGTGTTGGCCCCTTTCTAACAGAACCAATACTAATGGGGGGATTACAACTGTGTAGCGGACCCTCTCCGAGATAGATCATGTCCACCCCTTCTAGGAACACAGATTGAGAGGGTGGCCCGCGTTTTTGCAAGATGGCAAACACAGTGGGGGCTAATAGACTCCTGGAGGAGGGAACACCCCGGAGGTAGGGACTATTCTTATCATTTTGGTGTTTACGACTTACATTATATTATGTTCCCCAGCTATGCTTGCTCAGGTACATGTGACAGGGTATTTGACTCGCACCCTTTCCGATCACAACCCACTATTACTTGGACTTAGATGGGGGAGGAGCGACCCAGTATCCCGACATGGCGCTTGCGACCCGAGACCTTAGAGGATCCAACCTTCCAGACCGAAATAAGCACAGCTATTAATCACTATTTCGACAAAAACACTGGTACAGCAGATTCCCCATTAGTGAATGGGATGCATTCAAGGCAGTGATTAGAGGGAGGTGTATATCAGAAGCCATAGGGGTTCGGAGAACATTACTTCAGTAGGTTCATCAGGAGCTGCTTGTTGCCACAGAAGCAGTAGCTACTAAAGTTGAAAAGTTAAATTGCTTTGACTATCAAAACTGTATGGTGTGAGCCCATGCGGATTGAGATCGCACGGGTACACTCCTAGCCTGGCTGGCAAATCCCACCAAAAAAGGGTCGGTTATTGTGGAATTGGAGGCAGAGTATGGCTTGAGGTGGTACAAGCAGGAAGAGATGAATACAATATTCAAGGAATACTACGCCCAGCTATACCGAACATGTGCTGAATTCCCAATGACAGAACTGAGGGAGTTACTAGACGTCCTACACTAACCGTGATTACCTCCAGAGCAGGTAGAGACAATGAGTGGAGAAATCTCAGTACAAGAAGTACGGGAGGCAATTAAACACTTGGCCCGAAATAAGACACTAGGTACGGATGGGTACCCTAATGAGTTTTATGATCATTATAAAGAAACCCTACCTCCTATGTTGACAACCATGCTTAATAAGGCTAAGACCTTTGGCATACTCTACCAGACATGCCCTAATCATACCTTTGTTAAAACCAGGCAAAGAACCCCATGACAAACGAGCATATTGACCGTTATCAATGTTAAATACAGACTATAAAATACTCAGTAGGATACTAGCATCGAGCCTGTTGCTACACATGACTATGTTGATCTACGTAGATCAATCAGGAATTATCCCAGGAAGAAGCACAGCACATAACATGCAGCGCCTTTGCACAATCTTGAGGGCCGTCCCAACCGGTAGACAGAAGGTAGCAGTTCTAGCAGTTGACGACATTGAGAAGGCCTTTGATGGTCTGGAGTGGCCGTTCTTATATACCTTGATGGACCAAATGGGCCGGGCCGAGGCATTTATTGCCTGGACCTGCTTGCTTTATACGAACCCAACAGCGAGAGTCTGTACAGGGCGACATATATCCCCGGCTTATAGAGTAGAGAGAGGAACCAGGCAGGGGTGTCCCCTATTGCCCCTGCTATTTGCACTAGTCCTGGAACCCCTGGCATGCTGGGCCCGGGAGGGTAGATATTTCAAGGATTGGATGTAGACCGAAAGGAGCATGGTATGCGGATGACATGTTCCTTTTCCTCCAGAATGCCTGGAGAGTCCTCCCGGGAGTGCGGAATATGCTGAAGCACTATGGAACCCTCTCGGGGATCCAGGTCAAGTGGAGCAAATCCAGCCTCTTCCCCATACAAGCAGATTGTGAGCCCCCAGATTAACTAGGGCCTTTGCCCTGCCAACCTCGCTCTGTTACCTACCTGGTAGTACATATATATCACAACACGGCTGACCTCCTGGATGGCAACTTGGGAAAAGCCTTGAAAGGTCTAAAGACAAGTATAGCATTTTGGTCTACACTGCTGCTCTTGTGGCAGGGAGAGTGGCCCTACTTTAAAATGGTGGCACTTCCAAGATTGCTATATTGTTTTACGACATTACCCCTCTGGATACCAAGGGCATAGTTTGAAGAAATAGATAAGATCATAACAGGATTCATATGGGGCAAGGGCCGCAGACCAGTTGCTCTGGCTGTCCTATAAAGGCCAACAACTGAGGGAGGAATGGCGGTCCTGGAGTTTGAGGCTTACTACCTAGCTGCAATGGCTTACACAGTGGGTGATGGGACGACGGACACTGGGACCACCATTCCGTATATTGACCCCTGCCCTAACAGCATTGAGTAGGGCAATTTTACGGCTCCCGGACAAAGGTAGAGAACCTGGGCCTGAATTCCAAGTCCTGCGGCAGTGCTGGACACTGCACCTCAGAAGGCTGAACACAAGGACTCCGTATTTCCCAGATTTGCCGTTAGGGTACTTAGACAAACTTCCACACGGGGGGTCCTGGAAGGGTTTGCTGACCTGGGTGGAAGCAGGGGCGATAGAGGTAAGAGCGCTCTATGGCAATGGCACGCTCCTTCCTTTTGAGGACTTTAAAGAACAATATGAATTACCTAGGGGCCATTTCCTACTGCATAGAGCAGTAACTGATGACATTAAGAGACACTGGCAAATAGGAGTAGAAGAACCAAGCCAGTCCATTAGCTGTCAATACCTGGTGATGTCATCAGGAAAGTATAAAGCAGTAACCTGCATGTACAAGAGACTACATACAGAAGTAATGAAACCACTAGAGAGCCTGAAAACTAAATGGGAGACAGACCTAGTTAAGACAATTGGGGACAAGGACTGGAAGAATATCTAATATAACGCAAAAAAAAGCCACAAGGAATGGCCGGTTTAAGTTGATATATATTGCTCAGAGCATATCTTACACCGGAAAAGCTCAATAGGATATATCACATGCAAACAGCTCAATGCAAGCGCTTCAATAAACTGCACGCCATATTCTTTCACATGCTTTGGGAATGTCCTTGGCTGGGAGGTTTCTGGGAGGCCATGGCTGGCACCCTCTCCCATGCTCAGCGAACCAGTGCTTGTTGAGCTGCTTTCCACACATGTCGAAAAACAAGATCACTAGCCACTTCCAAGACCTGGCATATATGATTGGAAAAAGAGAAATAACCAGAAACTGGAAGAGCAAACGTGCCCTGAGTAAAGACGCATGGAAATCAGAATTTACCAAATGTGCAGGATACGAATCTGAGGTTAGACTCAGAGGCCAAGAGAGGCTGCACTTCTTTAGAGGGAGCACGGGCATGGGAGACCCTAACGCATGTCCTCAAAGACTAGGCATAATGAGCGGTGATTTCCCCACAAGGACAGCACAGAAAAAGGTTCAAGTTGGAGAGAATATTGTAGTCAATTAAATAAATAGGAACATCCCTCATTAGCCACTTGAAACATAGCCCTGACAATAAAGCAATCACACACACAGTGAATTGTGACGATACTTGGGCCCTACCAACAAGACATGCATGCAGTGCGATATAGAAGTGGGGATGTGACGGAGACATACCCACTAAGAGGGGGGAAAAGTTATGAAAGTTAAGAAATGTCCTATTAATAGGGCGAATACGCCAAGTGAAGAATCAAAAGGGGAAAATGCACTACAAAATAATACGGATTGTAACAGGATACTATCTATAAAGAAGAGAGCATAAAAACACATACTGTATATTATTATGATGCAAAGACATATGCTGTTATAGTGCTGTATGCATATAGGAACAAGAAAATGCAATAAAATTCTGTTAAAAAAAGTAAGTGCTATTAGTCATCTATCTCGGGGAGGATGAAGCACCAACGCCCTCTTACAGTTAAACTCATGGAGTGGAACATTCGATCCCTGAGAAACCCAAAAAAGTGAAATTGGTATTGGACAATGTGAAATGTCACAATATTGACAAAGTGTATTTACAAGAAATAAACCTCACAAAAACATGGAAGAGAAGTTTGCAATCCTTGGGGCCCACACAGGTACTTCTCCTTTTATAGCTCCTTACCCTTGGCAGTATCAACTCTCATGAGGAAGAATTTGGGATTTAGGTATTTGGCCCACCTCACGAACCCGGAGGACAGACATCTGATATTACAAGCAGTAATACAGGATAGAAAAGTATTCCTCATCAATAGCTATGTCCCTAATGTGGACACAACAAATTTCTTTGAGATTATTTTATTGAGGTGCCAAACCCTAAAGGCACAAAGTCTAATTTGGGCGGAGAGTTTAATACAATACTATATGCATTGACAGGTCCACAGGAGGATATAGATCTGTGACACAATCTGCGCTCTCTCTCCACAAAATTATGCACACACACAAGTCTACATATGCACTTACACTGTGGAGGTGGAGAACATTCCGCACACACTGTCAGATCACTAACCTGTCACTCTGACACTTGGGATGGGAAAAACGGAGGCCCTGAAGGTTCCTGCAACTTGCATTACTGGACAAAATATTTAAGGATGTAACCAAACGGGATTTTAGAGTACTTTGAACACAATGTAGGATCAGTCTCTAGATCCTCTGCTCTTTGGAAGGCCTTTATAGCCTTTATCGAAGGGCTAAGGGCTAAAACGGCTGGAAAATGAATTTGGGGCCTTAGAGAACTAGTATTCCAAATCTAGAAATGCTGTGGTGGGTAGAGAGATTCATACTCTACTGGTGGAGTGCAATGAAGAGGCTGAGAGAGAAATAAAATGGGGAAACATGCAAAAGCAGTAAAATACAGGGAGTGTGATCGACCCTGCAGAACCTCTGCTAGAGTCCTGAACCCCAAGAAGTCCACATAGGATACAGTTGGAGTTGTTAACGAGGAAGGGGAAAGGCTTACCCAAGAAAAGGACATTATGCAGTAATTTACTTTTATTCAAAGCTATATACAACCATGTCGGGTGGGGAGGGAGAAAGATTTCAGCACTGTTTGTCAGAATCCACATTAGCTTGGCTAGAGGTTCATGGGCGTGAATACCTAAATAAACCCTTAACGGTCAAGGATAGACGAGAGGCAATAAGGTGTTGCCTGAGGAGTGAGGTAGAATCTCCAGGGTTTTATGGCTTGACAGTGGAATTTTACAAACAGTACTCTGACATTTTGGCCTTCCATCTTAAGGAGGTCTTCAAAGAGGTGAGGAAAGAGGGTATTCAGCTCCCTACTCTCTGTGAGCCACAGTCTTGGTGATCTTAAAACCTGACAAAGTACCAACATTTTGTGCTTCCCGCAGGCCTGTATCGTTTTACTGACACTAGAAATGTGGCCACTGTGGTATTATTTTTGCCAATAAAAAGTCATAATATTTATGTACGCAGATGGCATTGCCTTACACGTCGAACACCCAACTCAAAATATTTCACCTTTCATTAAAGAATATGCTTAATTTGTTGGGGTGACTAGCCTACAGATCAATTAGAACAAATGTTTGCTCTGACTGGAGACACTTCTAGATCCTCACTGGACTTCCTATTCATGTGGAGAGAAGAAATTAAAATACATACAGATCCTGAGGTGTTAGTGTGAAGTCTTGAATAGGTAGACTGGAGACTTCAAATTAGATTAATGTGTAAGGTTTAGTTCAACCACAGCCAAGGAAAGAGCCATTCTGACAGTCTTATTCCATTCCTCCACATTCTAGAACACATGAGCACAAGGTAGGGGAAGGAACCAAGGAGAAAGGATACGGAAGTGTAATGGTACCGGTGGATGATACCACACATCTTCCTCTTTAAAGATCTGAATAATCAAACATAATAACATAAGGGGAACTTAATAGAAACACCAAATTAACAAGTTGACTAACATAATTTATTTGTAAACATAGTGTGTTAGAAAATTCAGAAACACAGATCGCAATATCAGCGCAACCAAAATAGCAAGTTGACTAACCACTAATTTGTAAACTTAGCCTTTTTAACAAACTCAGTGGGCACGAAGTGTGGGTGGTGGTCCTCCCCGGTGTGGTGTTTTTCTTAGTTAGACCTATCGCTCTTACTAATACTATTCTGTGAATCCACAGGATCCTTTGCCACACCATTACACAACCCTCCTGTATACTTGACAACTCTTACTAGATTCCAATTTCTCACATCTTGGGTTTTGACCCCATTATGAAATAATTTCACAGCCTTCATAGCCGCAGTGAATTTTGACCCGGTAGCATTCCCAGTGTGAGCTCTCACCTTCACCATATTACCATTCTCATCTTAGTCACACCTGTGCTCTTCTTAGTATCATACTATTTGTTCCTCTTCTTTTACAGCTTTAATTATCTATACCTACAGGCATAGCAAGCGTCTACTTGTATTCAGCCTCTCTACTGTTTCATCCATCCAAGGATGAGTGTATTGTTGGGGTTTCTGCTCATAAACAGTTCAAATGGAATGTTTCCTGTTACTTGATGTGGGGTCAGCCTAAATACAACTAAAGGCCTGATTTAAGGAAAGTGGTGCTGCACTCAGTGCAGCGCCACTTTTCTTGCACCCCTTAACGCCCCCCTAACACCTCTATGTGTGCACCATATCTATGATACGTTGCACCATTGTGGTAATTAGGGTAACTAGCGTCAACATTTTATACGCTAGTTTGGGGCTTTGCAGGTTAAGCGTAAAACATTTGGATGCTAATCCTGCAGAGCCCATTGAGGCCCATTGAAAACGGTGTGCCTCCTTTTAATGCCTGCTCTGAGCAGACATTAGAAGTGCTGAAAAATATGACAGTTAAATCTCATAGATTTCTTTGCACCATTTTTTTTACCACCTCTCCCCCCCACCCCCTCCAAAAGGGGGAACACCACCCTTTGCATACATTATGACTGGCACAGACATAATGTAGTGCAAAGGGTTACAACCTCATCTCACCTATTTAGACCATTACTCTTGGTCAATTAAAAAAATTGGAGTGTTTTTTCAAATCTGTCTACCACACCATTGGTTTCTGGGTGATATAGGGTACACTTGCAATTTTCAATCCCTTTGTTGACTAGAAATGTTTGCATTTGTTTGGAGCAGAACTAGACCTCATTTTCAGTTAGAATCGAGTTAGGGGATATCACTCTCCTGAACCACTTGTCTAAAAATTGTGTCACATTGTTGTTACTAATATTTGCAACACACTGAGGGGCAGGTTTACAAAACTGTCACCCAGCACAGCAGTGAAAAATGCTGCGCTGCGTGACGGGGAGGGAGCAGGAGAGCACCATATCTACAAAGATACGGCATTCTCCTCCCCGCTCTCTAGCGCTGGCACAGATTTTAGCTGCTGTGTGCCACCCACACACCTTTGTGCTATACTGCAAGGGTGTGTGCACCGGTCTAGCATAGGTTTTGTATTAGAAGAGAACCCCTCCAGAACAAAATATTATGCTTAGATACACTTTAAAACTTTTCCCAAATTGTATGTGTGCTGCACAGTGCAGCACACATGCATGTTCGGAAAAGAAGGGAGAAATTAAAACATTTCTCCTTTTAATGTCTGCTTTTAAAAGACATTAACTTTTGGTACAAAACCCTGTCTACTATTGTTTGTAGATAGGGAATTACCTGAAAAGGCATAGGTGGTTGCTTTGGAACACCATGTACCACCTATGTAACGCCCCCTTGGCGCTAGGTAGAGCAAATCAGTGCTTCATGATGCTATGCATTACTTTTAGGGTACTTTCCAGTGCAAAACAAGCTTTGTATTGAAGAGTAAATTTGGGAAAAAAACATTTTGTGCTGGTTAGTGTCACTTTTGTGACGCTAATCCGGTGCAAAATGTTTGTAAATCTCCCCCTTAATCTCTTTCAAGACTATCATGTGTAGAAATCTGGGTTCACCAGACAGGGGACCAACAGTATCCATCAATACTTCTAACCAAAGCTCATTAGGTGATTTGTGGCTTGCATTGAAGGTCTCCTAATAGAAGGAACTTTATCACTGTTTCTACACTATAAGCACTCCCCTATTTATCCTTTCACTTGGAACTTTTATTCGTGGCCACCAGAAATCCATCCTCAACTTTTCCTTAATTTTACAGATTAAACATTGGCCTCATGAGCCAGATCAATTAATATCTCTTGCAAGTCTTAAGGAGGAATCATCTTCATGCCCCCAAAAAAACAACCTTCAACCTCTCCTAGTTCCTCTCTCACCATGAAAAAAAATAAAAGGCATCAACTTTTTCCAGGTGTTGCCACCACATTTCCAACCATTTCTCATCATGTCCCTTACCCTTGACAAGTTGTGATCACTCTTTAGTGTTTCTTTCTATTCTTCTTCTGATATAGCACTTTGTGTAATATCTAAGGCTCATGGTTTCTGTTTTTACTGTTGTTACAGATAAATACAGTCAGAAAATGTGTTTCCTTTTTATTTTAAATGTGGAAAAATAGAGATGATTGTGCTTTTTTTGAATTACTTTACATATTTCATTCATAATTTTCAGGTCAATGGCTGTGTAGATTGACAGCACAGGACGTTTTAAAACAGGATGAGAGTTCCTTAAATAACTCCATATCTCAACATTTGTTTGTGGTAGAATGGCAATATTTTCATGTGAGTGTATTTTTTGCATATTTTGCTTTTTAATGTGCTAAAGGCCCACAGGCATCAAAGTTTGAGTGTAAATTTATCAGTTAAATGAATGTGGAAATATACAAGTTACAACTTCATTTTTTCACAACACTAAAAATAAATATAGATAAATACTGATAAGATGTCCAAAACTTAAATAAAGGATAAGTGCAGATGGAAATAAATGCCATGAAACCGGGAGCTCTAGTAATGACACACATTTTTACTAAAGCCCAATCTTCATCCTCTGGGTTATCTCCACATTTATTATCCAGATCATCTTCTTCTAGCTTGGACAGTCTTCAGCTTTATCCTACTTTGCCTTACCCTACTACATATTGCATCTAAACTCTTTTTCATTAAGAATTCTTTCAGAGGTTTGTGGTCATTCTTTACTTTGAACTGTATGCCTCACATGAAACTCCTGAACTTGTTCAAAGCCCAGTGTAGTGACAAAGCCTCCTTCTTTATGACTCAGTAATTAGATTTGGAACCATGAAGCACTCTAGAGGCGAAAACTATGGTCACTTAAGAATCTTCTCCTGACTCACTTGCTTGCATCAGTACAATATTAAGCCTTCTGAACTGGAATTGGTGGTCACACTACGCCCAAGCACAAAAGCTTTCAATTTAGGAGTTGTGCTCAAAGAACCTGTGATGGTCTTAACTTCATGCTTTCACTACACTCCTTATTCCAGACAAACATCACTTTGTTTTTCAACAAACTCCTCATATTAAGGTGGTCATAATGGACATGGCGGTGAACACTGCACCGCTGGCGGTGGCGGTAACTACCGCCAACAGGTTGTCGGTCTGGTCCACCAAATAGTGAAGCAGATGAGAAACAAGCAGCGGGAACACCACACCGCCCTCAGTCCCGGGGCAGGAACCTCCGCTAGGCAAAGCGTGGCAGAAACGACCCATATAAAGGAAAACACTCACCGTAGGCACACAGAACACGCCAACGCAGACATGGAGCAAGAGTTGGAAATAATCCCAGTGCTTCTCCTTGCCATCTTTCTCCAGGACCGCAACCGACGAAGACGACAACGATAAGTACCTCACCCTAGTACACATGGAAGGAAAGGGCACAGTTACACACCCACCCACACCACACGCACTCCCAACCACTCCCACCATCCCAATCCATACATACCATAACAAGATGTACTTCCCAGACACAAGCCAACAAATACCTGCACAAATGCAAAAACCTGTGCACACTATACCCCAGCAGTGAAACGCTGCACAAGGGCTCAATTTAGCACTAACAGCTCTTCTGGGCACTCAAATTTAATATTAAGAAATATAATAAAATGTCCAAACAAGGTCATAGGCCAGTCCATAAACAAGTCCCATAAGGGCAAATATAGGCTACACTTGACTCCTATGATGGCAAAGGAAACTCAACTGAGAAGGGGCATCAATGGGGTAGCCAGGCACCTCAGGGAACAGGGGCAGGGGGTGGGGAGGCAGGTCTTGAAGGGGAGGTCTTGGGCTTAGGTTTAGGAGGTGGAGAGGGTTTGGGCTTGCCCTTGAAAGGAGGGGGAGTGAGCCTGGATGGGGGGTGGGGGGGTTATGGCAGAGGGACCTGGGCTACACAGGGCTTCTTCCTCCCTGGGGAAGGGGCATAGGAATGGGTAGTGCAGACTGGGGAGGACTTTGATGAGGAAGGAGTGGACTGGGCTAGGGCATGGGAACGTTTAGGGACAAGACTGGGTGGGCCAGTGGGTTCAAACAGGTTAACATGGGAGAGAAAAAGCTTCTTAGGTGCAGTTAGAGGGGATTTGACGCCAGGTCTGGGAGTGGAGGTTGAGGGAGTGGTGGTACAAGTTGTAGGGTTGCTGGACGTGGATGCAGGTGCGTGTTTAGTCTGCTTATGTATGGTGGATGTGTGTGGTGTGGATGAGTGTGAGCGTTTGAGTGTTTTGGGAGGAGGGGGTGGACATAGTTGGAGAAGACAGGCTGTCAGTGTATATGGATGTTGTGTGGGTGTCTGCAGGTCTGGTGAGTGTGCTGCAAGTGTATGTGAATGTAGTTGTGGTGAGTGCAGGTGTTGTGTCTGGGGTGCATGACTGGATGTTAGCTGTTGTGGTGACTGCAAGAATGGGGGCAGCAGCAGTGACTGAGGGTGCAGTGTATGTGGGTGTGCATGGTGAGGTGACAGACAGGGAGGTGGGGAGGCTGACAGTGGGGGAGGTGGATGTTGTTGTGTGTGCTTTGGTATGTTGGGTGTGTGCCCGCCTGTGGTGGGAAGTGTGGTGCTTGTGTTTCTCAGTGTGCATCTTGTGTGTTGATCTGTGTTCCATGGCTGTCTGTATGTGTGCTTGGGATGGGTGAAGGGAGTGGGGTAGAGGTGGTGGGAGGGTGGATGGAAAGACCAAGGACACTGGCTGCCGTCAAAGAGGAGGCCAGAGCCTGAAAACATCTCTGTAGGCCAGACATGGCACCGTGAATGCCTTCCAGGTATGCATTACATTTCTGCATCTGGGATGCTATCCCCTCAATGGCATTCACAATGGTTGTCTGCCCTACAGAGATGGTTCTCAGGAGGTCAATAGCCTCCTCCATGAGGCCAGCAGGGCTGACTGGGGCAGCGGAATAGGTGCCTGGAGCGAAGGAGATGCCCACCCTCCTAGGTGAGCGGGCACGGACATCTCGGTGGGGAGCAACTGGGATGGTGGTGATGGTATGGGGGTGGTGAAAGATGACAAAGAATGGTTGGGCCCAGTAGGGTCCTCCACCACCAGGGAGCTGCCTTCAGAGGAGGTATCGAAGTCACTACCTCCAGTGGTAGTTGCCTCCCCGTGGTACTCCCCTCGCCCTACAATCCACTGATTCCCTTGACGTCTGTGGACTCTGCCTCCAGCACCTCAGGTCCTCCCACCGCTTCCTGCAGTGGGTGCTCCGCCGGTTGAAGACCCTGAGGGTCCACACTTCCTTGGCAATGGCTTGCCATAGTCCCCTCTTCTGGTGGGCGCTGACCTGCATGGGACACAGAAAGTAAAGAAACAGATGTCAGTGTGGAAGCCCCATACACAAATGCGATGCCCGGTCAAACTGACATGGCCCATGGAGACATACATATGGACAAATTTCAAGCCAAAACTGCCAGACACACTACGGGTGAGCATGCACACAGCAAACTAAAATGCATACAGGCATCCAACACATTCACACACATCTAAGGAGGACAAATAGCAACTCACCTGCTCCTCTGGTTGCCCATGCAGCTTAGCATACAGGGGTAGGACCCCATCCACCAGCTCCTCCTCGGTGAAGGCCGGGGCCCGTTCCCCTGTTACACGTGCCATCTCAGGGACCAGAGTCAGGACACAGCAGCACACGCAGTGGAGTTCTTCCCTTCTCGTAGTGCAGGAGTCAAGTGTCAAGGGCCTGTGAAAATGGCGGTAGATACTGCAGCGGTGTGCACCATCACCACTGGCGGGGATCATGATTGGCCCAGGTTTCCCTTTGACAACCATGTTATCCAATGATCAGGTGCACGGCGGTGAACACCACCTACCGCCATGACGAGTTACGCCAGTGGAATGAAGTCACTGCCACACTTCACTAACTGGATGGCAGGAGGCTGCCATTTTGCATCCACCACATCTCTATAGCCTAGCTGGGGTCCCCACTCCCTGTCCCCTTCATTGAGTACTGACATGAGTACTGGTCCCCCGCATGTAATCATGGTGGGAAGTGTGTCTGCACTGTAATGCCATTATGACTGAGACCCCTCACCACACATTAGCCTGACAGGATTACATCATTCTTTGTGTTTGTGTGCGTTACATATGTGTCGCATTGAAAACATGAATTGTGTCACCATGTGATGCAAGTGTATGTCCAAACTCAAGATGTGTTCCTTCATCACCCATAGGTACAGACCTATGTGGCGAGGGAGAGCCCCATCTGTTTACAGACCCTTGGTAGATCTGGCCACCATGGAGGAACATCACATCATCATAACTTACCGACTTAATCGAACTACAATCCTTGACCCCTGTGAAGAAATGGATCCTATATGATCTGTGCTCCATTTTTTGGCCACAGGCTCATTTCAAGTAACAATGGGCATGGCATTCGGGGTATCTCAGCCAATGCTCTGCCATATCCTGTCCAATTTCCTGAATGCATTCGTTCAACACTTGCAAAATTATGTCCAGTTTCCTCCAAAGGGCTGACCTCACCGTCATCAAATCTGGATTCTGTGCCTTTTCAAATATCCCCCATGTGATAGGTGCCATTGATGGTACCCTTATACCCCCAAGAGTACATGAACAGGTGTATCAGAATCGTAAAAACTATCACTCCATGAATGTCCAATTGGAGTGTACTGCTGATCAGTACATTTCACATGTCAATGTAAGGTTCCCCAGGTTCAATCCATGATTCATTTGTCCTGAGAAACAGCAGTGTACCACACACGATGGGACAACTACAAGGGGCAGAGCTTGGCTCATAGATGAGTGTGATCAGTTACATAGCTGACAGCCAGGCTGTATGCAAGTAAATTGTGTTTGTTTCAACCCTCTTTCACCTACTTTTGCAGGGGATTCTGGCTAACCCAACATGCAATGGCTCTTGACACCTGTGAGGAATCCCAGGACGAATGCTGAAATCCATTATAATGAGGCACATGACATACCATGAGGGTGATTGAGCGGACCATAGGACTCCTGAAAGCAAATTTTCATTGCCTCTTATGTAGTAAGTACTGTGGTGTCCTTTACCAGTGATAAGGTGTAGGAAAGTACCATCTTGCCTGGCATGTTACCCCCATTTTTACTTGTATGTCAGTGTGTTTTTGAGTCTCACTGGGATCCTGCTAGCCAGGACCCCAGTGCTCATAGTTTGTGGCCTGAATGTGTATACCTGTGTAGTGACTAACTGTGTCACTGAGGCTCTGCTAATCAGAACCTCAGTGCTTATGCTCTCTCTGCCTTTAAATTGGTCACTATAGGTTAGGGGCCACTTTTACCAATTTCAATTGGCACACTGGAACAGCCTTATAATTCCCTAGTATATGGTACCTAGGTACCCAGGGTATTGGGTTTCCAGGGGATCCCTATGGGCTGCAGCATTTCTTTTGCCACCCATACGGAGCTCAGGCAAACCTTTACACAGGACTGCACCTGCAGCCTGAGTGAAATAACGCACATGTTATTTCACAGCCATTTTCACTGCACTTAAGTAACTTATCAGTCACCTATATGTCTAACCTTCACTTGCTGAAGGTTAGGTGCAAAGTTACTAAGTGTGAGGGCATCTTTGCACTAGCAAAGGTGCCCCCGCATAGTTCAGGGCCATTTCCCCGGACTTTGTGAGTGTGGGGACACCATTACACGTGTGCACTACATATAGGTCAATAACAATATGTAGCTTCACAATGGTAACTCCGAATATGGCCATGTAATATGTCTAAGATCATGGAATTGTCCCCCATCCCAAATTTGGTATTGCGGTGCCAATTCCATGCACCCCCGGGGCTCCACTATGGACCCCGGGTACTGCCAAACCAACTGTCTGGGGTTTTCTCTGCAGCTACTGCTGCTGCCACCCCACATACAGGGTTCTGCCCCCCTGGAGTCTGGGCAGCCCAGTCCCAGGAAGGCAGAACAAGGAATTTCCTCTGAGAGAGGGTGTTACACCCTCTCCCTTTGGAAATAGGTGTTAAGGGCTGGGGAGGAGTAGCCTCTCCCATACTCTGGAAATGCTTTGAAGGGCACAGATGGTGCCCTCCTTGCATAAGCCAGTCTACACCGGTTTAGGGAACCCCCAGTCCCTGCTCTGGCGCGAAACTGGACAAAGGAAAGGGGAGTGACCACTCCCCTGTCCATCACCACCCCAGGGTTCGGCCCAGAGCACCTCCAATGTGTCCTAGACCTCTGTCATCTTGGATCCAGAGGTGTGAGGGCACTCTGGAGGCCTCTGAGTGGCCAGTGCCAGCAGGTGATGTCAGAGATCCCTCCTGGGTGCCAATCCTCCTCTGAGGGCTATTTAGGGTCTCTCCAGTGGGCTTTTCCTCAGATAACGACTTGCAAGAATTCACCAGAGTTCCTCTGCACCTCTCTCTTCGACTTCTGCCAAGGATCGACCGCTGACTGCTCCAGGACGCCTGCAAAACTGCAACAAAGTAGCAAGAAGACTACCAGTGACATTGTAGCACCTAATCCTGCCGGCTTTCTAAACTGTTTCCTGTTGGTGCATGCTCTGGGGGCTGCCTGCCTTCATCCTGCACTGGAAGCCACGAAGAAGTCTCCTGTGGGTCGACGGAATCTTCCCCCTGCTTCAGCAGGCACCAAACTTCAGCGTCACCGGTACTCTGGGACCCCTCTCATTCCGACAAGCGTGGCCCCTGAAACATAGGTGGTGGACCCAAGTGCCCCAGACTGTCCAGTGGTCCAACTGTCCAAATTTGGAGGAGGTGAGCCCTTGCCTCCCCTCTCCAGACAGTAATCCTGTGCACCTCGTGAACTGCAGCTACAAGGGATTCTGTGTATATTTTCATGAAATCCTGCGATGCTCAGCTCCCTGAGTTGATCTCCGGTGTCGTGGGACTCTCTTTTGCAGTGTTGAGACGACCGCTGTGTTCAGACTTCTTGAACCCGTGTTTAAGGACTTCTGCGGATGCTACCTTCTTGTGCGTGGGCTCTCTATGTTGCTGAGGGCCCCCTTTGTCTCCTTTCCCAAGTGGCGACATCCTGGTCCTTCCTGGGCCGCACCCTTTTTCTTCAACCGCGACTCTTGCAGCTAGCAAGGCTTGTTTGCTGTATTTTGCCAAGGAAACAACTCTGCATCCTCCAGCACTCCATGGGACATCTTCTGCACGAAGGAGAAGTTCCTAGCACCTTTCGTTGTTGCAGAATCTTCAGCTTCTTCCATCTGGAGACAGCCATTTTGCACCTTCATCCGGGGTTTAGTGGGCTCCTGGCCCCCCTGTTCACTTTCACGACTCTTGGACTTGGTCCCCTTCCTTTGCAGGTCCTCCGGTCCAGGAATCCGTCTACAGTGCTTTGCAGTCTGTTGTGGTCTTTGCAAAATCCGCTATCACGACTCTAGTGTGTTTCTGGGGAAATAGTAGTACTTTACTCCTACTTTCCAGGGTCTTGGGGTGGGCTATCTTGGACATCCTTAGTGTTTTTTTACACTCCCAGTGACCCTTTACACACTACACTAGCCTAGGGGTTCATTTGTGGTTGGCATTCCACTTTCTTAGCATATGGTTTGTGTTGCTCCTAGGCCTAGTGCATCCTATTGTATTCTACAATGTTTGCACTACTTTCTGACTGTTTTACTTACCAGATTTTGGTTTGTGTGTATATTTTGTGTATTTTACTTACCTCCTCAGGGAGTATATCCTCTGAGATATTTTTAGCACATTGCCACTAAAATAAATTACCTTTATTTTTAGTAGCTCTGAGTATTGTCTTTCTAATGATATAGTACCTATATGATATAAGTGGTATAGTAGGAGCTTTGCATGTCTCCTAGTTCAGCCTAAGCTGCTCTGCTATAGCTACCTCTAACAGCCTAAGCTAATAGAACACTACTAATCTACTAATAAGGGATAACTGGACCTGGCACAAGGTGTAAGTACCATTGGTACCCACTATAAGCCAGCCCAGCCTCCTACATTGGTGGCAGCGGCGGGATAAGTACTTGTAACTGCTTTACCACTTTGTCATTGGTGCTTTTCATAAGAAAAACATATTCTAAATACTTACAAATATACACAGTTAACCTTAACAGTCTTACTTTCTTTCTAAGAACTTTCTAAAAAGTTTGAAAAAGTTTTTCTCTTTTCTTTAAATGTTTTCTAAACTTTTTTCTCTCTCCACTAAACTCTTTCTTTCAACTATCTCTGTAGTAGAGACCACTCCCAAAGTTGTACAGACAACTTATGACAATTTAAACTTCAAAAGTTTGAGGGGTCTCTGTATAGAAAGGAGTTTAGGGATTGGTAAGATCCCTACCAAAGAACTCCTTCTTAGCCTTCTCCTTGAAAGTGACCAGAACCAGACTGGTCAAACCCAGGATCAGGAGGTAGAGGAGTGGGGTACCCAGGCAGAATCAGGGGAGGCCCCTGAGGACTCTGGGGAGGGTACTTCCAAAGACCTTCCAGTTGTCAGGCCACCTAGTGAAGCTGGTAGTGGGAGGGGGTCACACATCAGTGGGGCACCTTTCATCACAAAAGGCCAGGTCACTAGGGTTCAGGTAGTTAGGGAAAGGTCCACTTCTGTTAATTCTCACATTACCTCTGTGTCAGAGAATTCCCAAACCTCCCACCCTGAGGATACCACCCTAGACAGGGAACTCAGAAAGCTGAGGTTGGAAGAGGTCAGACTGAAGCTAAGACAGCAGCAGTTGGCCTTAGACAGGGAATCCCTAGATGTAGAGAGGGAAAGACAGAAGTTGGAGTTAGTTCCCCATGGTGGCAGCAGCAGCAATCTTGATAGTCATCATGTTAGAGAAACAGATTCAAGAAACCTGCATAAGATTGTCCCCCCTTACAAGGAGAGGGATGACATAAACAAGTGGTTTTCTGCACTTGAGAGGGCCTGTATGGTACAGTTGGTCCCTTAAAGGCTATCTTTCAATGGCAAAGGTAGGCACAGACTCCTTACTGTCAGCGAGAGTGATGCCAACAACTACAACGTTTTGAAAGATGCACTCTTAGATGGATTTGGCTTAACCACTGAATAATATAGGATAAAGATCCGAGATACCAGAAAAGAGTCCTCTCAAGACTGGACAGACTTATAGACTGTTCAGTGAAGGCCTTCGAGGGATGGTTACATGTCAGCAAGGTGACTGACTATGAAAGCCTGTATAATCTTATTTTGAGAGAGCATATTTTGAATAATTGTGCGTCTGACTTGTTGCATCAGTACTTGGTAGACTCAGATTTGACCTCTCCCCAAGAATTGGGAAAGAAGGCAGACAAATGGGTCAGCACAAGAGTGAGCAGAAAAGCTCATACAGGTGGTGACAAGGATGGCAAGAAGAAGGATGGTAAGTCTTCTGAGAAGGGTGCGGACAAAGACAAAAATAATTCTGAGTCTTCATCCGGCCCACAAAAATCCTCTGGGGGAGGTGTGTCCAAATCCTCTTCAAACATTCAAAAGAAGCCATGGTGTTATTTATGTAAAAGTAAAGGTCATTGGGCAAGTGATTCCACTTGTCCAAAGAAAAACACCAAGGCTCCCACTACCACAACCCCAACCCCAACTGCGTCCTCTATTGCCCCTAGTAATAGCAGTTTTGGTGGGAAGAACACTACAAATAGCCAATCAAAGGGTGTAGCTGGGTTCACCATTGTTAACGTAGTTAGGGTTGGTCTTGTTAGGGAGACCACAGAGGCTGTTTTAGTCTCTGATGGTGGTATCGATTTTGCCACCTTGGTTTCTTGTCCCCTTAACATGGGTAAGTACAAGCAACTACCCCTAATAAATGGTGTTGAGGTTGAGGCCTACAGGGATACAGGAGCCAGTATCACTATGGTGATTGAGAAACTGGTTGCCCCTGAACACCACCTACTTGGTCAGCAGTACCAAGTGACTGATGCTCATAACACTCTTAGCCACCCCATAGCTGTTGTGAATCTCAACTGGGGGGGGGGGGTTACTGGTCCAAAGAAAGTTGTGGTAGCCACTGATGCACCTGTAGACTGCTTACTAGGAAATGATTTGGAGACATCATCTTGGGCTAAAGTGGAGTTGGATGCTCATGCAGCAATGCTGGGCATTCTAGGGCATATCTTTGCTCTCACAAGGGCTCAGGCCTCGAAGCAAGGAGGACAGGGAAACTTGGATCCTGGAAAAATGGACCAAGTGTTCCCAAAAGCTAGAGGTAGAAAGGGTAAATCCTTCCCCACTATCCCTCCCTCTTGTAGGAGGCTGGCCTGGCTTGTAGTGGGTACCAAGGGGTACTTACACTCTGGACCAGGTCCAGTTATCCCTTATTAGTGTAGAAGAGGTGTCTAGCAGCTTAGGCTGATAGAAAAGGTAGCTTAGCAGAGCAGCTTAGGCTGAACTAGGAGACGTGTGAAGCTCCTACTATACCACTGGTGTCATATGCACAATATCATAAGAAAACAGAATACACAGATATACTAAAAATAAAGGTACTTTATTTTTATGACAATATGCCAAAAGTATCTCAGTGAGTACCCTCAGTATGAGGATAGCAAATATACACAAGATATATGTACACAATACCAAAAGTATGCAATAATAGCAATAGAAAGCAATGCAAGCAATGTACAATCACAATATATTGCAATGAGAGCACATAGGTATAGGGGCAACACAAACCATATACTCCAAAAGTGGAATGCAAATAACGTATGGACCCCAAACCTATGTGACCTTGTAGAGGGTCACTGGGACTGTAAGAAAACAGTGAGGGTTAGAAAAATAGCCCACCCCAAGACCCTGAAAAGTGGGTGCAAAGTGCACCTAAGTTCCCCAGAGAGCACAGAAGTCGTGATAGGGGAATTCTGCAAGGAAGACCAACACCAGCAATGCAACAATGATGGATTTCCAGACGAGAGAACCTGTGGAACAAGGGGACCAAGTCCAAGAGTCACACTCAAGTCGTGAGTGGGCAGATGCCCAAGAAATGCCAGCTGAGGGTGCAAAGAAGCTGATACCGGATGGTAGAAGCTGTGGATTCTGCAAGAACGAAGAGGACTAGGAACTTCCCCTTTGGAGGATGGATGTCCCACGTCGTGAAGAAGCTTGCAGAGGTGTTTCCGTGCAGAAAGACCGCAAACAAGCCTTGCTAGCTGCAAAGGTCGCGGTTACGGTTTTTGGATGCTGCTGTGGCCCAGGAGGGACCAGGATGTCGCCAATTGCGTGATGAGACAGAGGGAGCGCCCAGCAAGACAAGGAGCCCACTCAGAAGCAAACAGCAGCCGCAGAAGTGCCGGAACAGGCACTACGAAGTGGAGTGAACCGGAGCTCACCTGAAGTCACAAAGGAAGGTCCCACGACGCCGGAGGACAACTCAGGAGGCCGTGCACTGCAGGTTAGAGTGTCAGGGACCCAGGCTTGGCTGTGCACAAAGGAAATCCTGGAAGAGTGCACAGGAGCCGGAGCAGCTGCAAATCATGCGGTACCCAGCAATGCAGTCTAGCATGGGGAGGCAAGGACTTACCTCCACCAAACTTGGACTGAAGAGTCACTGGATTGTGGGAGTCACTTGGACAGAGTTGCTGAGTTCAAGGGACCTCGCTCGTCGTGCTGAGAGGAGACCCAGAGGACCGGTGATGCAGTTTTTTGGTGCCTGCGGTTGCAGGGGGAAGATTCCGTCGACCCACGGGAGATTTCTTCGGAGATTCTAGTGCAGAGAGGAGGCGGACTACCCCCACAGCATGCACCACCAGGAAAACAGTCGAGAAGGCAGCAGGATCAGCGTTACAAGGTCGCAGTAGTCGTCTTTGCTACTTTGTTTCAGTTTTGCAGGCTTCCAGCGCGGTCGGCAGTCGATTCCTTGGCAGAAGGTGAAGAGAGAGATGCAGAGAAACTCTGATGAGCTCTTGCATTCGTTATCTAAAGAATTCCCCAAAGCAGAGACCCTAAATAGCCAGAAAAGGAGGTTTGGCTACCTAGGAAGGAGGATAGGCTATCAACACAGGTAAGAGCCTATCAGAAGGAGTCTCTGACGTCACCTGCTGGCACTGGCCACTCAGAGCAGTCCAGTGTGCCAGCAGCACCTCTGTTTCCAAGATGGCAGAGGTCTGGAGCACACTGGAGGAGCTCTGGGCACCTCCCAGGGGAGGTGCAGGTCAGGGGAGTGGTCACTCCCCTTTCCTTTGTCCAGTTTCGCGCCAGAGCAGGGCTGGGGGATCCCTGAACCGGTGTAGACTGGCTTATGCAGAAATGGGCACCATCTGTGCCCATTAAAGCATTTCCAGAGGCTGGGGGAGGCTACTCCTCCCCAGCCCTGACACCTTATTCCAAAGGGAGAGGGTGTAACACCCTCTCTCTGAGGAAGTCCTTTGTTCTGCCTTCCTGGGCCAAGCCTGGCTGGACCCCAGGAGGGCAGAAACCTGTCTCAGGGGTTGGCAGCAGCTGCAGTGAAACCCCGGGAAAGGTAGTTTGTCAGTCCCCGGGTCTGTGCTAGAGACTCAGGGGATCATGGAATTCTCTCCCCAATGCCAGAATGGCATTGGGGTGACAATTCCATGATCTTAGACATGTTACATGGCCATGTTCGGAGTTACCATTGTGACGCTATACATATGTCGTGACATATGTATAGTGCACACGTGTAATGGTGTCCCCGCACTCACAAAGTCCGGGGAATTTGCCCTGAACAATGTGGGGGCACCTTGGCTAGTGCCAGGGTGCCCACACACTAAGTAACTTAGCACCCAACCTTTACCAGGTAAAGGTTAGACATATAGGTGACTTATAAGGACGCGCAACTCTGGTCATTTTTTTTTTGCTTACCTTGCTACAGGACACAGGGCTGTCGGCTCGGACCACCGCCGCCGCCGTTGTAGGCTGCCTGCTAAAACACGCTGGGAGGACTACAATACCCAGAATCCTCTGGGTTTCCTGTGCGCCAAGTGGCGCGAAAGTGCTGTTACGCCCCCCCGGGCCCTTAAATTGCAACAAGGTACACCGCACCGCGGGACGCGCAACTCTGGTCATTTTTTTTTTGCTTACCTTGCTACAGGGCTCTCGGCTCGGACCACCGCAACTAGCGGCACCCGCTTCGCGGCCGCCGCCGTTGTAGGCTGCCTGCTAAAACACGCTGGGAGGACTACAATACCCAGAATCCTCTGGGTTTCCTGTGCGCCAAGTGGCGCGAAAGTGCTGTTACGCCCCCCGGGCCCTTAAATTGCAACAAGGTACACCGCACCGCGGGACGCGCAACTCTGGTAATTTTTTTTTTGCTTACCTTGCTACAGGACACAGGGCTGACGGCTCGGACCACCGCAACTAGCGGCACCCGCTTCGCGGCCGCCGCCGTTGTAGGCTGCCTGCTAAAACACGCTGGGAGGACTACAATACCCAGAATCCTCTGGGTTTCCTGTGCGCCAAGTGGCGCGAAAGTGCTGTTACGCCCCCCGGGCCCTTAAATTGCAACAAGGTACACCGCGGGACGCGCAACTCTGGTCATTTTTTTTTTTTTGCTTACCTTGTTACAGGACACAGGGCTGTCGGCTCGGACCACCGCAACTAGCGGCACCCGCTTCGCGGCCGCCGCCGTTGTAGGCTGCCTGCTAAAACACGTTGGGAGGACTACAATACCCAGAATCCTCTGGGTTTCCTGTGCGCCAAGTGGCGCGAAAGTGCTGTTACGCCCCCCGGGCCCTTAAATTGCAACAAGGTACACCTCACCGCGGGACGCGCGCGGGCGGCGCCGGGCTAAGCCCGGGCAAAGGGTGGGCCCTCTGTGGCCCTCAGAGGCCTGAAGAGTCTGGACTGGGCACGGGACTCTGCCTAAACTGTAAATCAGCTGTATTACATCTTGATTACGCGGTTCTGTGTTTTGTATTGCTGAATCATAGCTGGTGGTACTTATTGCAACCAACCTATGAAGGCTAACTGTAATAACTCCGCCAAAAATCTAGGGGCTACTATGCTTGATAACTACCTGGTTAAGGTGGTTAAAAAGATTAATAGCGATCGCAGAGTCTCTCTAGGGAAAGGAGGTTCCCCCGTTCAGATACACCCTAGTTCCTCCCCACATATAGTGTCTACTTTTGAGGATCTGGGCGCCAACACTGATAAGGATATGATACTAACTGAGGCACAGATACACTCTAATCCCTTAGACTCAAAGGGTATAATTGACGAGAGCCCATCTAGCCCCGTGGTTATGGCAGAGACTCCCCCCCAACCAGCAAGAGCAGTTAGGGCTTGTAGAAAGTCGTTGGGCAAAAGAGGAGTGGGGAAGGTCAGCAATTCTCGAAAGCCCCTCGAAGCAAAATCCCATACTATTAAAACAAAAGGATTAGACGGGGGATCTGATAAGCCAGTGGGTTGCTGTCATAACAGGCAGTATATAGAAAATATACTGGCAACAGTCGAGGATAAGTTAGCGACAAAAATGGCTGAAATGTTTAGCACATTATTGCTGAAAATTGAAGTAGTTACCCAAGAGGTTCATAGTCTGAGGGTACAAGTAACATCGACACCAGCAGATGTACTAACGGTACCTCTAGATTTACCATCTGGAAATTGTGTTGAGCAGGCAATACTCGCGGGCAGCAGTTTAAGACACAAAGCCCCATGTAACGAAACAAGTTTGGAGGCGGAGCCCACTATACTTAGGGAACCCGAAGTGATTCGAGGGTCCCTAGAGGGTAGGCCTCAACCAACTCGAGTCCATAAGGAAGCAAGAGAGCACAACAATAATTATAATGTTAGGATTGATCTCCCACCGGAGGCCGCTCCATTTGTATGTATATTGTCAGGAGTCCCAGAACTTAGTCCAGGTAAAAAAGAAGGTTACAATGATTTAAAAAACAAAGTAGCCTTCTGGCTTACTAAGAATAGACCCCTCCCCCCTACCATTGATGGTAAAATCTTAAATGTGAGAAGGGTGGGTTGGCTTGGCCACATGATTAAAGATATCCCAGGTGATCTGGTAATAGTTAATTTCAGGAGTATTAATGTGGTCCCATTTTTGAGAGGCTGGTGTCCGCAACTTGCAGATGGACCAATAGTCACGTGGGAACTACTAGATTTTTATCCTATGGTGTATCCCGAGGTGAAGGTGCTTTCCCAGATTAACAAAAATGTCATTAACCCTCCCAGTGGATGGTTCGCACCAGAAAGCATTGAACCCTTGATTACTGTCAGGAGATATGGGCCGTTATCCTGCCTAGATGAGAATGATTGACTCATCGGGAGAGAAGAAATAGTTAATTTAACTTTATTGAAATCCCCCCACATAGAAGATATAAGTTGGAAGGCTATTGCCACAGATCAAAGTAATAATCCTGACACTACCCCTGTTGGTACATTGTCTGCATTACCCAATTTTAGTACGGACTCACCCTCTGCTTTAGCTGAGCCTGTTGATATGTTATCAAGGTATATATCCTGGAATATAGCCGGTCTGGAGTCCAGCCAGTGTATTCCTGATTGGAGGGAATTCATAGATCAGGGCGATATAATTGCATTCCAGGAAACATGGGCTATCATACCGATATTTCGGGTGGGGTATCTGAATTTTAGCAAGCCAGCTATTAGAGGCCAGAAAGGGCGTCCTGTTGGAGGTCTTACAATTTGGGTCCGCCAAAGTGCGGGTGTAAGAGTTGAAGAAGTGACAATTGATAGTCCAGACATAATTGCTTTAAAGATAAAGTCCAACCAAGGTACAAACATCCTGTTGGTTAATATTTATGTCAGGGGTCTCCAGGGAGGAAGGGTTTCTCCGACCCTCCTCCTGTTGGATGACATTTTATCAGGAACAACGACCGATGGCCACAAGATTGTGATGGGGGATTTTAATACTTGTTTTGAGCCTTTGGGTATTGAGGATGGCCCGCTCACGAGGATGAGGATCTATCCTGGGGTATTCCCCAACTCGAGATACCTCCGATTGCTAAGTGGTCGAGCTCAGCCACCTATATCAAGGGGCTATGCCTGGACATGGGTTTAAGAGCTGTTAATGGAAGGGTCCAGTCAGATAGGAAGGGCAGGCATACGTTCAACAACGGCAGACACAGTAGTCGTATCGACTATATTTTGGTTGATGTGAGGCAGTGGTTTGCAGTTGTTGATATGCTAGTTACGGAACGCCCAGAGAGCGACCATGACCCGCTGGTTTTAACCATAAGGGATTCCAGCTTTCAGAGGTCTGAGGGCAGTGGTCCTTATATAACAGAAAAAGAGGTCATTGTGAGCAATGATACGCGCAGGGTACGCTGGCCTAAAATAGCTGTGGACGCTGGGGCCCGCAGGGCGATAAGAACCTTAGTGTCTAGTTCTGTGGAGCTTTTAAACAATTGTGGCTCACAGGACGAGATTAACAGCGAACTTATACGTACCCATTCTGACTTGCTTCAGGAACTTAAAAAGTTGTTCATCCAATTTAGCCCTAAACAACCTAGGACCAAGAAATACTCATCCACTACCTGGTTTGATAAAGAGTGTAGCAAGATAAAAAGAGTTCTCTTTGAGGCTATTAAAAACAAAAATCATAGCCAGATTAGATCTTGTAGAAAACTCTATAATGAGGCAAAACGCAAAGCAAAACATAAGTGGGATGAGGAACGCTGGCTTATGCTGTCAGAAGCCTGTGGTAAACGCAATATGCAACAGTTTTGGTACCTCATAAAATGGGGTATCTCGCAGGACACGCACTATAGTCCAGCAACTGTCTCTAATCATCAGTGGGTAAAAGTTTTTGAGGATCAGTTTAAGTGTCATACAGTAGAAGTGACTATACCGTACTGTCTTGAGCCCGTCGAGCCGTTAATATTCTCAGTTACTGAAGTTATCAATTGCCTGCAAAACATCCTCAAAGGGAGGGCCCCTGGCCCAGATGGTATTCCAGCTGACATTTGTTTGGAAGACCAGGTCCTGTGGGTACCTTATATACTCCACCTGGTGAATGCAGTTGCAGCAGGCGCTAAAATTCCTGACTCATGGTATGGGGCAGAAATCCTTCCTATATACAAGAAAGGCGATCGCTCAGTACCCTCAAATTACCGGCCTATCAGCCTTATTGATGCGATCCAAAAAATCATAGCGCGCCTCATTTTAGGGAGGATACAGGAATGGATAACAGACTCAGATATTTTGACTCTGTTGCAGGTGGGTTTTAGACCTCATGTAAGCACCCTTGATCAAGCCTTTCGTTTTGCCCTTTTATATTGGAAAACAGTTTTTTTGGGTAAGGGCAAGTTGTATGCAGCTTTTGTGGATTTAAGATCTGCATTCGACTTGGTCCCTAGGACTAAGTTATGGGATTGCATACTGGAACAGGGAATGCCCAGGGCTCTAGTGCGACTCTTAATGAATCTTCATGCATACACTTATGCCCAAGTCCGCTGGGGTAAGCCTGGCGAGGTTACGGACAGGTTTCATGTTTTGAAAGGTGTTAGACAAGGATGTGTCCTGGCTCCCACTTTGTTTTCCCTGTTTATTAATGGGGTTACCAAATATTTTGCAACACATCCCACGGATGCTCCCCAGATAGCGGGAATGAAAGTACCATTGCTCATGTTCGCGGATGATACCTTGTTATTATCAAAGACAAGGCAAGGGCTCCAGCAGGCCCTACTCAGATTTGAGTTATTTTGTGACGAGCATGAGCTAGAAGTAAATGTTTCTAAAACAAAATTCATGGTACTAAGAGGTCAAACACAAACTGTGGCAAGGGTTAAAATGGGTGGTGCTATTCTTGAGCAAACTAATGAATTTACATATCTGGGTGTGCATTTTAGTGATAATTTTAGTTGGAAACCCCAGATTGATATCAAAGCACTTAAACATGTTCAATTAGGCGGTGCCCTTCTTAAGGAATATAAAAGATCATTTACCCGCCCGATGTCCCCACTTATGGAAATCTATGGGTCAAAAATTCTTCCCTCAGTCTTGTATGGGGCAGAGCTTTGGGGTTATAGCAATCTGGACCGACTGATGCTGGCCCAAAATAGATTTACAAGAGGGGCGGTTGGTCTTCCGAGGTCATCCCCACGCATCCCGCTCCTTTATGATCTTGGGCTCCAACCGGTGGAAGATCAAGCCAGATTTCGGCCCTTGGCCTTCTGGCGGAGGTTGTGGTCTACCCCAGAGCTGTTATTATATGCGAAAGCATGCCTCGAGGTAAGCGACACCCTAGGATCCGATAAGATTGGTTGGTTTAAGGGTGTTAGAACCACCCTTTGTGCCATGGGTTTAGGTGCCCTTTGGCACAACCCAGACTCAGCTACTTTTCCTTCAAAAAAAGAGCTGAAACAACTATATTGGGAATGGGTGGTAGGCATAAGACACTCATCCCTTATAGGTAGTTCCCTTACAACAACATTTGTACACGTGAAAGATGTCTCTGCAATTGAAAAGTACTGGGATGTTATTACGAAACCTATGGACCGCAAATTATATCACCAAGTTAGAGTGGGCTCAATACCATTAAGGTGTTTAACCTCAACCTGGGGCACTGGAGGCCCAGATAATTGCCCATTGTGTACTGAAATGCGGGAAAATGTGAGCCATTTGTTTTTTGTCTGTCCATTATATGCTGCCCCAAGGAAGAAGTGGTTGGTACCCCTATGCAAAAGTCTGGGCACACAATCGGCCGAGACTGCTTGTAGGATCCTTAAAACTGATCTTTCACCTACTATAGCAATAGGGGTGGCCAAATTCCTGGGGTGGGCATGGATAATTCGTTCTGAACTACTAAAACAGCTACATGTTTTAGATAAGTAAATTATCTTGAACTTTAGAACCGAGTTTTTAAAGTAATGTACTTCTTTTTTTAATATGTTAAAATATTTAACAAATGAAGCATTAGATAGATTTAATACGTTCTTAGTAGCTTTTATGAAATATTGTATTTATTGTTTTAATAGTTAGTACTGATAATTTTATAAGTATTATGATGTGTAGCATGTCTTTTATGATGAAATATCGAATAAAGACTTCATTGACTTGAGGTGACTTATAAGTTACTTAAGTGCAGTGGTAAATGGCTGTGAAATAACGTGGACGTTATTTCACTCAGGCTGCAGTGGCAGGCCTGTGTAAGAATTGTCAGAGCTCCCTATGGGTGGCACAAGAAATGCTGCAGCCCATAGGGATCTCCTGGAACCCCAATACCCTGGGTACCTCAGTACCATATACTAGGGAATTATAAGGGTGTTCCAGTATGCCAATGTAAATTGGTGAAAGTGGTCACTAGCCTATAGTGACAAATTTAAAGGCAACGAGAGCATAAGCACTGAGGTTCTGATTAGCAGAGTCTCAGTGACACAGTTAGTCACTACACATGTATACACATTCAGGCCACAAACTATGAGCACTGGGGTCCTGGCTAGCAGGATTCCAGGGAGACAGGCAAAA
Source organism: Pleurodeles waltl (assembly GCF_031143425.1). NCBI lineage: Eukaryota > Metazoa > Chordata > Amphibia > Caudata > Salamandridae > Pleurodeles > Pleurodeles waltl. Next base: position 320,939,861 of record NC_090445.1, on the reverse strand, counting down.
GCAAACAGACATACATGTAAAAATGGGGGTAACATGCCAGGCAAGATAGTACTTTCCTACACAAACACCCCCTGTGGGCTGCAGCCTGAGTGAAATAACGCACACGTTATTTCACAGCCATTTTCACTGCACTTTAGTAACTTATAAGTAACCAAATGTCTATCCTTCACTTGCTGAAGGTTGGGTGCAAAGTTACAAAGTGTGAGGGCACCCTTGCACAAGCAGAGGTGCCCCCACATAGTTCAGGGCCATTTCCCCGAACTTTGGGAGTGTGGGGACACCATTACACGCGTGCACTACATATAGGTCAATACCTATATGTAGCTTCACAATGGTAACTCTGAATATGGCCATGTAACATGTCAAAGATCATGGAATTTTCCCCCCATTCCAAATCTGGTATTGGGGAGCCAATTCCTTGCATCCTGGGGGCTTGACCATGGACCCCCAGTACTGCCAGACCAGCTCTCTGAGGTTTGCACTGCAGCTACAGCTGCTGCCACCTCACAGACAGGGTTCTGCCCTCCTGGGGTCTGTGCAGCCCAGTCCCAGGAAGGCAGAACAACACATTTCCTCTGAGAGGAGGGTGTTACACCCTCTCCCTTTGGAAATAGGTGTTACAGGCTGGGGAGGGGTAGCCTCCCCCAGCCTCTGGAAATGCTTTGAAGGGCACAGATGGTGCCTCCTTTTATAAACCAGTCTACACCGGTTCAGGGACCCCTTCTTCCCTGCTCTGGTGCGAAACTGGACAAAGGAAAGGGGAGTGACCACTCCCCTGTCCATCACCACCCCAGGGGTGGTGCCCAGAGCTCCTCCAGTGAGTCCCAGACTTCAGCCATCTTGCTTTGCAAGGTGTGGGGGCACTGTGGAGGGCTGTGAGTGGCCAGTGCCAGCAGGTGTCGCCAGAGACCCCTCCTGATAGATCCTTAGCTGGTAAGGTAGCCAATCCGCCTCTGAGGGCTATTTAGGGTCTCTCCTTTGGGTTCTCTTCAGATTCTGCTTGCAAGTTTCCTTCAGGAATCCTCTGCAACATCTTCAGACTCTTCTGACCTAGGATCAACCGCAGCCTGCTCTAAGAAACGCTTTAACTGCAACAAAGTGTCTACAAGAGACACTTTTCTTCAGTAACCTCAGCTCTAAGTCAGCAACTGCAACAGTTTCCACGGTGTGCACACTGTAGGGACTCCCTGTCTTCATCCTGCATCAGAAAGACCGATGAAATCTCCTGTGGAGTGACTGAGTCACTACCCTGCTCCAAGCATGCACCTTCCAAGACGACGACAGGTACCCTGGGACTCCTCTCACAGCGACAAGCTTGCTCCTAAGCACACAGAGGGAGGACATCATCGACCTAGACTGTCCTGAGGTCCTGCTGACGAAATTTGGAGGAGGTAAGACCTTGCCTTCCCTGAGAGCTACAGTATTCCTGTGTACTGCATCTTCTTCACCTCCTGAGGCCTCTGTGCACTCTTTGCAAAATTTCTTAGTGCACAGCCTGGCCCAGGTCCCCAGCACTCCATCCTGTGACGCTCAACTCGCAGAGTTGTTCTCCGGCGGCGCGGGATCTTCTTTTGTTGTGCTGAATCAACCGCGTTTTGCACCTCCTTTGCCCCTGGATCCTGCGACTCCCAGGGGTGCTGGCTGGCATCCTGGTGGCTCTCTAAAGTGCTGAGAGCCCCCTATTCCTCCTCACACAGAGTTGAGGCCTGCAGGTCTCTCTTGGGTCCATCCAGCACCATTTTGACGAAAAACGCACTTTTGTCATATCCAAGGCTTGTTGGCGACTTCCAACACGAAATCACGTCTGCAATGATCTTCACACCGTGGGACATCTTTTACCTCATGCAGGAACCCGCTGACATCTTTTAGGGTGCATTCCTGCAGTCTTTGACTAACCGTGGACTCTTCTTTTGCACCCTCTTTTGGGTTGGCAGGGGCTCCTGTCCTTTCTGGAACTTCTTTCGACTTCTGGACTTCGTCCCCTTCCTTTGCAGGTCTTCAGGTCCAGGAATTCAGCAGTTGCTCTTTGCAGACTTGGTTGGCTGCTGGAAAATTCCAATCACAAGGTGTAGTGTGTCCTAAGGAAATTTGCAGTACTTTACTCCTGCTTTTCTGGGCTCTGGGGTGGGGTACTTTACTTACCTTTACTGTATTCTTACACTCCCAGCAATTCTGCACACACTACACTTGTCTAGGGGGGAATTTGTGATTCACATTCCACTTTCTTAGTATATGGTTTGGTTTGTCCCTAGACCTATTTTCTCCCATTGCATTCTATAGCATTTCCTGTTGTTTGCATTTTTCTATGACTATTTGCTTGTCTGATTTTGGTGTCTAGTGTACATATTGTGTATAATACTTACCTCCAGAAGGAGTATTGTCTCTAAGATATTTTTGGTACTGTGTCACCCAAATAAATACCTTAATTTTTGGTAACACTGAGTATTGTCTTTACTTGTGTATAGGTACTGTGTAACTATAAGTTGTATTGCTGGAGCTTTGCATGTCCCCTAGTTCAGCCTAAGCTGCTCTGCTATAGCTACCTCTTTCAGCCTAAGCTGCTAGAACACTACTACATTTCACTAATAAGGGATAACTGAACCTGGTATAAGGTGTAAGTACCCAAGGTTCCCACTACAAACCAGGCCAGCCTCCTACACTGGCTAATGCATTCACATTCAAAATTGATAGCTCATATTGATTAAGGACAGATATTTTGAGTGCGCAGGTGTATTTATTCCAAGTAAAAACCCCCATGAGTGTTGTGACAGTGGAAGGGAGTGGGCACATGGTGACCAACATACTCAGGCACATATGCTCAGCTTTAGGTTGCACAGGGGTATCGTCCATGGAGCCATTGGGAGATGGTGAGATGGCAGTGGCATGTCAATGAGGTAGCTCAGTGGCACACAAGGGAGTCAGTTCAGGGCAGAGTCACTGCTTGGCGCTGAGCTTGGTCTTGGCTGGTGTTTCAGTGGGATGTCTGGGTCTGAGGGCACGTTTCCGAGGGTGAAGCTGGGCTGTAGGGGTGCTGGTGTCTTGTGAGTCCTCTGGCAGTGCCACCAGTCCAGTAGCTGCCGCAGATGTGGATGGCCGGGCAGCGTCCTGGCTAGTGTAAGGGACCTGCAGTTGGTTGGAGGACTCAGGCTGGATGTTTGTATGGTGCTGCAGCACCCCTGCAATGGAGGCCATGGTGGCATTGCGCTGTTTCCATTGCTCCATGGCCTCCAGGTGGTGTGCTACCTGCAGCCCCTGATTCTGCTCCAAGGTGGCCAGGATCTGGCCCATCCGGTCCTGGGAATGGTGCTATGCACCCAGGACCTCAGCAGTCACCTCCTGGGCAGCAGCATCCCTCCTTCGGCCACCTCCCTGGGCCACTGATGACCTCCCACTGGCCCCCTGTGTCCCCTGCACAGGTCTAGCAGTCCCACCTGCAGTTGGCCCTCCATCATCCACCCTGGTGGTGGGTCGACCCTCGGGCCTCTTTACATGTTGGCAGCCAGTCCGTGGCCTGGTGACACTGGTGTGGGTTGTTTGGCCAGAGCTGATGGTGGTGGCTGAGTGGTAAAGGTGTCAGTGGTGTCCTGTGTGGGGCTTAAGGAGGGTGACTGTCCAGGGCTGTGGGATGGGCCAGGGATTTCCTCTGTGTCCAGACATCCCTCTGCACTCTCCTGAGTGGGGCCTTAGTCTTCAGGTGGAGGCCTGGCACTCTTTGATGTTTCCATCCGGGTGGCATGGGTGGTGGTGCCTGTGTGTGAGAGAATAGAGATGTGGGTGCCCTGTACTTTCTTGTCAATTGCAGCACTAATCAGCAATAATTGGTGGTTCAATTCCCATGTAGTGGTATGCAGGGTCCATTCGTGTACATGTTGATGCATTTATTGGGGGGGGGGGTGCATTGTGGGTGTTGTAGTGCTACTGGGATTACATGCATGGGTTGGAGACTGTGCACAGGCGGCTGGATGGTGATTTGTATGGGGGACTGTGGGCATGTAGGTGACTTGGATGTGAGTGTGTGGGTGTTGTGGACTGGGTAGGGGATGGGGTCCTGGTGATCGTGAGAAGGATGGGGTGATTGTTAAGGTATTGAAGTTGACTTACCAGAGTCCAGTCCTCCAGTGAGTCTAGTGAGGCCCTCTGGGTGGGTGCAGGATAGCCAGGACCTTCTCCTCCACGTCAGTGTATTCGAGGGAGGAGGGGGGGGCCACCACCAGTCTTCTGTACGGCGATTTTGTTCCTGGATGCCTTGGAATGCACCTTTCCACGCAGTTCATTCCATTTCTTTCCGATGTCATCCCTTGTGTGTGGATGGTTTCCCACGACGTTGGCCTTGTTGAATATCCTCTGCCATAGCTCCATCTTCCTGGCCAAGGGTGTCTGCTGCACCTGTGCCCCAAATAGGTGTGGCTCGACCCTGAGTATTTCATCCACCATGGTCCTTGGCTACCTGTCTGTGAAGCGAGCGTGCCATGGTGTGTGTTGTGGGTGGTGTGTTGTAGGTGTATTGTGAGGGTGCTGTTGTGTGGTTGGGTGTGTGGCTTGTGATGGTGATTGACCAATGTATGAGTTTTGGTGGTATTTTTGTGTGTGTGACTTGTGTGATGGTGAGTTCAGTGTATGCATGTTGTGTTGTCAATATGTGTTGTGCTATTGGTGTTGCAAAGGATTGTGGGGTATGTGTGTGTGTTTTATAGTGTTGTGGATGTGTGTCAGGTGTGTGCTTTTCGAACTTGCCAATGTGGGAATTTGTTGTTGGCGGGTCCCATTGCTGGCCATGGCAGTCCGAACCGCCAATGCTCATTCGACATTCACTGTCGCCAAGCTGATTTGTGCATCATTATTTGGTGGGTGGGGAATTTGTCTGCATGGCGGTAGCGGGGTGAGGTGTACTAGCTTTCTGCTCTCATTGGCCCTGGCGGTAGGTGGAGGTTGCAAGATTTTTAGAGGTTTGTCTCTTTGACATCATTATACAGCAGGTATTAGGTATTATGCAGGTCACCGCCACTGGCGGTCTTTTGTTCACCGTCAGGTCGTCTGTGATTGCCACAGTATTCATAATGAGGGCCTAAATGTCCTTTAAGCCATGTTGTCGATTAATGTGCTGTAAAACTCTGCCATTTCTAGGAAGAAAAGTAATTATTCTTTATTCGTGGGTGAAGACATCTCAACTATGGTATCAATTAGCTCTCTCTCAGGTTCTATGTCCTTTGTAGATACACAATGTCCTAATAGTCACATTCTCTACATTTTTGTGCCTCGCACTTAATTAGTACTTAAGAAACTTCTTCAGAACCAATTTCAACCTATGTTCATTCACATAATTCCCATGGAGAAATACATCAACTCTATTAAAGAAAGCCCCTGGGATGGACCCAAACATGGATGAAATAGCTCTATGAAATAAAGAGGCTCTGGACACTAACCTAAAGGGCATGAGTTTGAACCTGTAAGCCCCCATAGGTGTGATAAATGTTGTGAGGGTAAGGAGGTAGTCTTAGTTGGTGGTAGTTGTAAACTAGGCTACTAAGCTGATTCCAGATCTGTGGTGGAAACAATCTTGGTATCAGCCAAACTGGCCATCATTTTGAAGATAGCTGGTGGTGGGTGTCTTTCACCACCACTGCTATGTTTAGGGCTCTCAGATCTACACATAATCATATCTTCCTATCAGCCTTAAGACCCACTGCAATAGGGTCAAGTCACTCAGTTACCTCAACTGGTTCTGTTACCCCAGAGGCACACACATTTTCTAGTTCCTCGTATACATCATCCTGTGCTCGTGAAACTACAGGGACAGCTTCTTCTTTCAAAGTGATCTTGTGTAAGTTTTGAGACAACCTAGTTCACATCTAAAAAAAATAGGACCTTATAGGACAACATCATAGCCCCCCCCCCCAGACTAATGTCCTTTTTTGTGCAGCTTTTTATAGCCCAAACTCAACCCAAAGTTATTGAAGCACTTTACATAAGCACCAGTTGCATTACACACTGACTTATTGATTTGTTTTGTTATGTTTTTTTACAAAGTTGCTACTTCTGGAACAAGCCATGTAGGGTCCTTTCTTACCACATTTGTTGCAAGTTACGTTTAAAGCTGGACAGTTATTTGCATCGGTCATGTGACCCACATGGCCACTCCTGAAGCACTGACCTTCACATATTGCTCTCTGTCCCCATTTTTTACTACCTAGGTCTTTCATGGTCTTTTTTTCTTTCTTTCACACATGACAATGTGTATTGTGCTACCACAAGGACTTCTCTAAATATAGGGCCATCCTTTATAACATTTGTCCTTGCTTACTTTTTTCAGTATTGCACATGAGGAGAAAGTGGTGCATTTAACTTTCATCACCTAAGCCTCCAAAGTTGCATGTAGATGCCAATTTAAAATAAAAAAAGTTGTATTTTGCTTTTTAATAGTTAAAAACCAAGACACATTGATCAAGGTATCCAGCATACTTCAAAGTGATTCTGTAATGCAAATGAAACAAGAAGGCAGGTATCATTACAAGTTATGAAATAATTCAACAGTGGGTGGCTGAGTTAGGATGAAGTAGGGGGAGGTCCAAAATTGTCCAACCATTCCCCCCACACGCAGGCCTTGGAGAGGTCAGCTATCCTGACGTGCTTGAAGTGGTATGTTAGGAAGGGTCAAGGTTCTATACTAGGGCAGAGTATGGCATAGCAATTTTAGGAGGGGGTCTTTCTACCAAATTGACTCAAATGTGGCCTGTTTGCCCCCAAGTACACCAGTGAGCTTCTCCATTGCATATATGTGCTAACCCTTCCACCACCACAGATTAATGGTGGGAGTGTGTGGCTGTTTCCACATTTGAGCGATACAAAGCTGCGCTGCTAGTAGGAGGAAAGATAAAAATCGGCCTCTGGAGGTGGTTGTGGGGACAGGCCTCGCTGCACTGGGATCTCCCAAGAGGACCAGTAAAGGATCAGGGGCGGTGTAATGTTGGTGATGATATATATGTTCTGAATGATGGTTTCCCAAAAGGATTGCATTAAAGGGTAATCCCACCAGGTGTGTAGAAAGGTGCCCCATTCACCACACACCTTCCAGCACATGTCGGAGCTCCCAAACATTCTTTGCACATGGACAGGAGTCAGATACCAATGTATAATTAGTTCCTAAGCATTTTCTCTATCCTTAAGACATATTGATAAACCAGATGCTCTTTGCCATATGGAGCACCATGTGGCTTCATGGATTGGCATTCCCAGTGCCCTATCCCATTGTATTATGTAAGCGTGTTTCTTGGCAGGCTTGAGTGCAAGAATATAGCAATAGAGTAGTGAAATGCCTTTTCATTGAACATTTGAATGGAAGAGGGATTAAAGGTCAGAGTCATCTTGTTCTATAGCCGCACAGGCCTTTGGGAGTCCCGCCCAGTGGAACACCTGGGCTATACAGTATGTCGCAGAGTGGCGGAGAGCAAATTGCTCTTGAAGGGAGCCGATCATCTTGAAAATGTCCTCATCATAAAAAGCCCTCATCCTAGGGGCCTTGTTGTCACTCCAGGCCTAAGAGGTAGGTTGTAGAGCACCAGGTGGGAAATCATGATTAGGCACCAATCACATGAGAGGAAATGAGTAGGAAGGGAAAGGGCGTCTAGTGCATATTTTCTGCCAATATTTTAGTAGGAGAAATGTCATCGGAAGAAGGGGAGGACCCGGAGGGTCCCTTGTAAGGGGTTGCAACAACATGCCATCTAGAGGGATTAGGGAGTAAGCCTGTTCTACCTGCACTCATGGTTTATTGTCTGGATTGTAATCCCAATTGAGAGAGGGACGCAGTTGTGCGGCAAGTGTTTATGTACATATGTCAGAAAACTCTGGGCCCCCATCTAGTTTGGTGCGGCACATGCTCGTCTTAGCCCCCCTTGGAGATTTGCTGCCCCTGACAAGCGTAAACATTTTAGTATAGATTTAGGTCAATGCTGATTTAGGGATTAAAAGTGGAAGGGTCTGGAGGACATATTAGAGGGTTGGCAAAAAATTCATCTTGAGGTAGTTGAGTCTGACCATCCAGGAAATTTCTAGCCTGCCCCAACAATAGAGGTCTTTCACTAAGGCGGTTAGCACGGAAGGAATATTGCCTTGGTATAGGGCTGCGGTGTTTGGAGTAAGTCGGATGCCTAGATAGGTAATACTGTGTGTTGTCCATTGGAACCCCACCTTTCGTACAGGTTGTTCTAGGTCGCCTTGTGTATCAGCCACTCCCATTCCCCAGGATTTCACAAAGTTTCCTTTGAAGCCATAGATTTCAGAAAAAGTGTCTAATTCCTTCATTAATGCTGGTATAGAAGTTGAAGGATGGGTGATAAAGCATAGAACATCGTCAGCAAATAAGGCCAATTTGTGCTCTCCGTCCCCCTCCTAAATGCCCTGGTTGTCAGGATTGTTTTGGATTGTAGACACCACGGGTTCCCTAGAGAGTGCGAAAATAGAAGGAGAAAGGGGGCAGCCCTGGTGAGTACCCCATGTGAGGGAGATGATGAGGGAGAGGGTGCCATTGATCCTCAGTTTTGCTATAGGCTGACAGAGGTTGGTTTGGATATAGATTAGCAATTTGAGGCCTATGTGGAATTTAGCCAAGAGTTTAAAGAGGTATGCCCTATCAATCCTGTCGAACTCTTTTTCTGCATCTAGGGAAAAAGGATCAGAGGTTGGGTGCGTTCTGCTACCTCCATGAGGGCTACAGCCAAACGTGTGTTTTCGTTGGCTCGGCGATTACGTATGAAACCTGATTGTTGTTGGTTATAATGTTGGGCAAGACATGTTAGAGATTTTACCAAGATAGATGTAAAGATCTTGATGTCACAGTAAAGAAGAGCGATGGGGCAGTATGATTGCGCTTCTAATGGGAGGTTTGTTTGGTTTGAGGAGCAATGTGAAATGGGAGTGCATCATACTATCAGTGACTGATCCTGTAGTCAAGAAATGGTTGAAGACTTGCACTAAGGGTTCAGCTAGAATGTGGAAAAAGGCTTTATATAATGTAGCCGGAAACCCGTCGGGGTCTGGTGCCTTCTATGTGGGTAGTGCATTGATCACTAATCTAACCTTCTCAGGACTGATTTCGGATTTGAGTTATAGCAAGTCCTTCCTGTGATATGGGGGATTGCAGCTGTCGAGGTAGGCATCTTGCAAGTGCTCAGACAGGCTTTGAGACTGGTAGAGGGCCGAATAGTAGTCATGGAAGATCTGAGGTTGAGTGATAAGGGAGGTCTTCCTCATCACAAATCTCATGAATATGGTTGTGTGTGGAATGGAGGCGTATCTCAAATCTCATGAGCAGGGGTGTGGAATTTATTACAATATCTACTTGTCCACGGGACAGGTTGCTTCTCAAATCTACTTGTCCTGTAAAAAGATCTACTTGTCCCTTTGGTGCCATGTAGTGTGGCGCCAAATTATAGCAGCAATCTTATTATGTAAGAGCTCTGATAATAGCCTCTCTGATTATGCCAGGGCTACTACCATAGTAGGGCTTGAATACTAGCAGTTTCAATCCCTACTGTAGCAATTTCCTTATTTTTCCACCTTTCTGCAGATCTGCATACTGGGGCTGGAGGAAGCAGTAAGCAATAGTTCCAGGGCTGGAATGCCTTTGAGTCTGCAAACCTACTAACCTGTATGTTTTAAAGATTTTCACCAGCTTCTCTCTAATATTTTCCCATAATAAGAAAGGTTGGACATTTACTCCTGACAATGGCAGAATTAGAGCTTCTTCCAGGGTTGGGAAGAAAGTGGCTGGAGGGAAAATGAACTTGCAAATGCTCAATAGATTTTCACATGAGCAAATCTACACATGCGTATTTACCCATGCTAAAATACAGTTCACAAATATTTTATAGGGGTACGACACTATACCATGGGTGCACTTTTGTGACTTTCTTTAAGAATTTGGGGCCACATGTAGGTAGGTTCAGATTTGTGACCCGCAAATTGCGAGTCGCAAATCCGAATGTAGGATGGTGTCCCTGACACCATCTGTGATTCGCAAGGGCTTCGCAAATGTTCACCTCATGAATAATCATGAGGTGGGTCGCAATTTGCGACCCCCTTGCGAATGGCGGCCTCACAGGGATGGTGGCCTGCTGGAGACAGCAGACCACCATGTCTGTGACTGCTTTTCAATAAAGCAGTTTTTTTTTTTTTTTTTTGTAATGCTGCCCGTTTTCCTTAAAGGAAAACGAGATGCTTTACAAAAACGAAAAATGAAACGTTTTCGTTTCATTTTTTCAGAGCAGGCAGTGGTCCGCAGGACCACTGCCTGCTCTGAAAAAATGTTTACAGTGACATTCACAATGGGGAAGGGGTCCCAGAGGGACCCCTTCCCTTTTGTGAAAGTGTTAGCACCCATTTGAAATGGGTGCAAACTGAGATTGGTTTGCGCCCGCATTCGCAAAACAATCCTACATTGCACTGCGAGTCGCAATTAGGAAGGGAACACCCCTTCCTAATTGCGAGTCACAAACCCGTTTTGCGATTCGGTAACCAGGTTACCGAATCGCAAAACTGGGTTTGTGCATCGCAATGTGCTTTTTGCACGTCGCAAACAGCGAAAGTCGCTGTTTGCGACATGCAAAAAGCTACCTACATGTGGGTCTTGGTCCCTAATTAGGTCTGGTGTTAACAAAGACATTTTGTTTTTATTAAACTTCTATTTCTCTCTCTTTCGGCTGGCTTTACTGTGAGTGATCGCATTCTTCTCTTCCACAAGGAGCATATTGGCACACAAAGTAGTTTTGTTCAGTGTCAGGAACTACAGTGGCAATCAGTGACGTAATGAAACTGGAGGGTGCCCCTTTGCAAAGAACATGGAGGAGCCCCCTCTCCAGACTATCTCAGGGCAGGTGCTGTGCTGAAGGGCCCCCCTGGAGGGCGGCTGCGGGGCCTTTGTTATGCCACTGGTGGCAACATGTGCTTTTAGAGTTAAAAAAAGTTTTGGGGGTTTTTTGCCAGTGTTTGTTACAATGTTGAGGACCTGGTAGCTCCCACAACAATAAAGTGTTACAAAAGCCATGTCAAAACAAGACACGCATTGATGAAACTAAAAGACTTATACAAATATGTCAGATCAGTTGGCTTTGTCAGTGTTTGTTTATTTTCATGCTTCCCATAATCGTGTTGAAAATGGTTACACTGATTTTCCATTAGAAATATTTTGGGGAAATACTAGCATGCATCAAAACATTTTACTAAATGACACTTCATTTGCATATAATCAGAGAGCATTCTGGGAGCATTATACTTAGCCTCATAGCCTAAACTTTTCAAACATGTGTATACACGTTTTTTTTTTTTTTGTACTGGAACCAACGTCAGTAGTGAAGTGTGACATTAAAACATTTATTTACAGCACTCACCCTAATAATGAAGGTTTTCAAATAATGAACCATAAATACACGTTCGAACAGCATTATCTCTTGGAAACACATTACCTCAACTGCAGAGAGTTCCACTCTCTGTAAACAGGCAGCCAAAGGGTTTGTGCTGCAGAGGGTTGGGTCTGCTTGTCCCAAGGACAAAGTAAACATAAAATCTTGTTGCCCTTGACCCCAAACAAGATGTCCCGGGCGTCGGGCGATAGGAATTCCACATCCCTGATGAGTATGGTTGCATGTGGAATGGAGGCGTATTTTGTGTGCTAGCAATCTATCTGCTTTGCTCATAATATGTCTGACCGATATAAAGAATTTTTTTGACTGCCTCCTTCATTAGGAGGTGTTCCAATTCTCCCCTGATGTTTCATAAGGTCCCTCAGAGTGCGAGCTGTGCCCTGATGTTTGGGGAGCGTTTTTGCTTCTGACAAATTAGTTTCTAATTCTTGCCTGTGTAACTTGGCCGTACATTTGAATGCAGCTGTGTGTAATATTAATTTGCCCCTGAGGACCGCCTTCGCCACGTCCCACAGGGTCAGACGAGACAAGTCTCCAGTATACTTTTCTGTGAATTAGTGTTCAAAGCTACTTTGTTTAGAACCCAGCGACGAGGGAATCGGTGGTAGGGGCAATTTAGGCCCTATATCTAGTCGCAGAGGTGCATGGTCAGATAGAACTTTAACTTCGATCTTAGACTCAAGGATCCTTGGAACTAACGTGCCTGAAACCAAAAAATAATCAATGCAAGAGTGCATTTTGTGATGTTGGAATAGAATGTGTACTCACGCTCTTGAGGATGCCGGAGCCTCCAAGTGTTGATCAGGGAGATGTTGGACATGCCCTGGTGCCTCCCGCTTAGTCAGGCTCGGGATCAATTAATGCATGGATCAAGTGTACCGTTCAGATCCGCCCCAAAAATAATAATGGTGCTGTGTGTGAAATGAGAAAGGGTGGGGAATAACTCAGTGTAGAAAGAGGCACTTTCTACAGTGGTGGGGCCATAGACAGATATCAGGGTGTTAGTGTCACCAGATCCTCGGGGTCTGTGCACGTTCCCAACACTTCCACCACAAGACCGCTCCAATACTCTGATTAGTTTTGTCACAGAGTCTGAGAGAGTCCAAGTGGGGAAAAGGGGATTAGGAAGGGAACAGCTGGGAAGGAGACCTGCAGGAAGCAAAAGGTTAAAACACAAAACATCAAAATTACATCTCATGAAATCAGTACCATTCTACAACTCTGAGCTTTGTAATTTCTGAAAACATAAACAACTCTAGAATAGTTCTAAAACTGACCAAGCTTTAGATGACCGAATACCTGAGGAGGAAACAAGAAAAGTTAAATAGAACTTTCAAATTCAAGTACTTTCTTAGCATGAGAATCATAAAAACACTCTGAGTAAATTTCTAAACAATCATATGAATCTCCTTTTAAGAATACATATCAGTATCACGCAGCAATACATCTAGAACTCTGGTCTTGTTGTGTTCTTCTCAAAGACACATTGAAAAGTAAATTGTGCACATAGCCAATCTTCATATGAGTTCTGAACACCATTAAGGATTGTGCACCATAAAATCACACAACGTAGATTCAAGGAATAAATCATGCAACTTATCAGTTTGAAAATGCTACCAAGGAACTGACTTAGAATGGTAGCGCACAGTAATTTACATTATTTATTCACAAGGAAAGAATCGCGCATCTTGCCGATTCGAACGCCACTGTTACACTGCCAAGAAATGGTAGCGTGCAATGAATATCATGAATTAACCACAAAGAAAGAATCGCGCATCTTGCCGATTCAAATGCCGCCATGAAAATGCCTCGTAGATGATAGCGTACAATGAATTTCAAGAATCACACACAGGGAAAGAATCGCGCACGTTGCCGATATGAAAGCTATCATGAAAATGCCAAGAAATGGTAGCGCACAATGAATAACATGAAAAGCACTCAAGAAAAGAATTGCGCGTCTTGCCGATTCGAATGCCACCATTAAAATGCCTCGGAAATGTTAGCGTACAATGAATATCAAGAATTTCACACGAGGATGAATCGCACATGTTACTGATTCGATGTCACCATGAAACTGCCAAGAAAATTGTAGCGTACAGTGAATATCAAGAATTACACACCAAGAAATAATTGCACGCTTTGCCGATTCTAATGCTACCATGAAGCTTTCAAAGAATGGTAGCGCACAATGAATAACATGAATTAATCTCAGGGAAAGAATCGCGCGGATTGCTGATTCAAATGCGTGCATAAAAATGCCATAAAAGTTTTAAAAGCACAATTACACTCGCATGAACAGAATGTTGTTAATGTCTGAAAATTAGGCCCAAGAATTAGAGCGTCATCGAATACGGGGTTAGGGGCCCAGCCCAACCTCTGCCTTACCGCCCTGACTAAGAATCTCCACTGAAGAACGAAGCACAGAGGCCTGGAAGGTCAAGGTAGGCCACCGGAACAGGAGCTCAGGAAGTTGCTGCTGCTCTGCACCGGGACCTCTGAATAGTGAGCAAGTGGAGCTGGGCTGACTCCTTTTTATAGTGTTTTGGCCCAGCCCACAGCCACACCCAAGCATGCTGCATGGAAAGCTTCTAGAAGGCCCTGGAAAGGGACCACACCCTGACTCACTCTGAAATCCTACAGCAATACATTGCAAATGTACAGTATTTATAAGTACCTTAAAAATGAATCTTTTGGATTGAATTCTGCAATGCAAAAGGTTAAACAATAACATATCATTACAATGCATATATTACATTATCTGGAGAGTGTCTGGGTTTTGCATTCTAGGCGCCCGTAGAGCGCGCACTGTCCTGATGTTGACACAGGGTGATTAGGGAGGACCCCAAGGTACCCCTTACGTTCACAAGACGGCCCTCTGTGTCCCTATGGGTGGCACTGAATTGGAATGAGAGCCCTCTGCAGAATAACAAGGCCACTCCTCGTGTTTTAGAAGTGTGGGAAGAGTGGTATTGTATAGGGTACCAATATGAGTGTAGACATTTATTGTCTTCCCTGAGGACGTGTGTCTCCTGTAAGAATGTGACCTCACTCTCCTGCTGACATAGCCAATTAGTCAGTACCCTGCGTTTTATGAGGGGAATTGAGACCCTGGACGTTTAGGGTAACTAATTTAAGTGTCGTAAGTAGAATGAATAAGAAACGCTATCTACAGCTGAAGGGGCGCTTGAAACACCCAATGTCTTCTTGTGGCTAAACTGGCATAATCATGTTGATGTGTCACACAACAAATAAACACAAATACATAAATTATCAAAAAACAACCAAACAAAGGCTCCAAGTGCACCAATTTTAAGGGCCCGGACTTGCCCCCACGCAGGTGAGGGATGTGTGAGCCAACTCAAGAGCTGATAAAAGTGTAGCGTAGGACAGAAAGAAGTCACTGAGCAAAGAGGAGAAAATGGGAATCAGGAAGCGATCCCCAGAGATAACACTCAACCCCGTCTCCTCCGTTTAAGGATATAACACAGTCAATATAGGGAGAGCTTCAGGTATTCGTGTAGGCATCGTAAGTATTCTGCTGCCATTTGCGATAGTCAATGTTGGGCCCCTCAATGAGCCCAGCGATCAAGCTGGAGTTTCATCATTCGATGATGCACGGCGGTGGACCTGCACATCAGTCTTTTGCTGCAAAAGGGCTTTTTTTCTTTGTGGTTTTGTAGTTCGGGTATCTCCATGATCCCCCACAATCCACCAAGGAAAGCGCTGATGGCTCGGGGGAAGCCTCCATGTCATGTGAAGACAATAGGCCGAGCACCTCACTGGCCTCTTCAGGAGTGCGTGCCACCACACATTTGTCTTGATAGGTGAAATATAGGTGCAAGGGGAAGCCCTATTGGTATGGAATCTTTCATTCACGCAAATGAAGGGTGACAGCTCGAAATTCCCTACATCGGGCAAACACGTCCTAGTAGATAGACAGATCGTCGCCACTGAAGTATATTGGTTCTTGACGTCTGGCCACTTGCATTATCTTCTCCTTGATGTGGAAGTAGTGGACCCTGGTAAGAACATCCGGTGGGAGGTTTTTCTGTTGCTGATAAGTTTAAAATACTCTGTGTGTTCAATCTAAAAGCACCAATTAGTCACAGTCTGGGCCCAAGAGGTAGGTGAAAAGGGCCTGATGTGAGTCTCAAGATCCGATGTGGAGACAGCTGCGCTAATTCTCCTGATGTGTATATTGTTGCACCTAGAACGATTTTCTAGGTCATCCAGCTTGTCTTGGAGTAGGTCATAGTTATTTTCAAGTTTCTCAATACATGTTGTCCGATCTACATTTTCCAGGACCCGATCGGCAGAGGTTGACTCAACTGTAGTTAGGCGGGAGTCCAATTGCCGGACAGATTTGTCAAGGTCTGAGAGAGTGTATGTGAAGTCCTGGCAGAGAGCACTGATATCAGCATTCAGCAATCCCTCCTCTGATGACTAAATGTGTCATTACACCAAATTTTCCACCCATAATTTTATAGCTCTATTTCTTCAAGATTTTGTCTCCTCTTTGAATTTTCCCCCAATAGATTCTTTCCCTCTTTTCTTCCCTCCTCTGATTCTTCTTAAACCTTTTCAATGCAATTCTTTTGCATAATCCCCATATTCCTAATAGACAACCCATGATGATTAATATTCCCTGTATAATTTTGAACAGCACCCCATTCCAAATACTACTAAGCCAATTTCCCACTGAAGCAAACCCCTTACCAACCTTTTCCCAAACACCTGGTTCTTTCAATTCCTTCAAATCACTACTTGCGTTAGTCAGATTAGTAACTAAGGCCCTCAATCCAACCGCGGCGGTCAATGACCGCCGGGTTGGTGGACCGCGGGAGCACCGCCGACAAGCCGGCGGTGCTTGAATGGGCATTCCGACCGCGGCGGTAAAGCCGCGGTCGGACCGGCAACACTGGCGGTCTCCCGCCAGTGTACCGCCGCCCATTGGAATCCTCCAAGGGTCGCGGGGGCCCCAGTGCATGGGCACTGCAGGGGCCCCCATAAGAGGGCCCCACTAGTATTTCACTGTCTGCAAAGCAGACAGTGAAATACGCGACGGGTGCCGTAGCACCCGTCGCACCTTCCCACTCCGCCGGCTCGATTACGAGCCGGCTTCATGGTGGGAAGGTCGTTTTCCCCCTGGGCTGGCGGGCGGCCTTTCGGCGGCCGCCCGTCAGCCCAGGGGAAAAGTCAAAATACCCGCCGCGGTCTTGCGACCGCGGTACGGTATTTTGACGGCGGGACTTTGGCGGGCGGCCTCCGCCGCCCGCCAAGGTCCGAATGAGGGCCTAAGTCTCTTATCTCTTTACTATTGTTTGGTATGTACGAGCAACAATGTCTAGAGTTAATTATTTTACACACTCCGCCATCCTTCGCTAAAAGAATGTCTAAAGCAGGACGATTTTGAATAGTCATAGCTCTATACGCAGCCAATTCGGTATCTAACAGGAGTATGGCCCCTGAAAAATTTGTCAGCATGTTATCCACAATAGTAAACAACTTTCAAATCTTGATCAAATTCAGGATGAATTATCGCAGACGAGGACTCCCTCCTCTGTCTCCTATGATGTAATTCTTTCACTTTCGGAAACTTTTACAAATCCTCCATTGGAAGACGGTAATAAGCATTAAGTCCACAGATATAATATAACCCTGGAATCGTAGGGTCCTGCCCATTCAACATAAAATTCCATTTACTCTGAAACAAAAACACATGCCTACATTCACTCGTACCCACAAATAAAGTGTCAGTGCGAGACTTAGGCCTATATATACAAAGCTTCCATGCTTGTAATGCATCTAAAGCTAATTTCCCTTGCGTTTTAATTGCACTATAAGCATAATCATTCTTGTAAGTCCTTTTCTCTAAGCGTTTTTCTATTTTCTCTTTCAGTGCCTTTCTTCTGTCATCAGTATGATCTAAGAAGCTCTTCTCTAAAGGTGTAAGCAAGCATGTCAGGTTATTATTGTGCGCACAAGCTGTACCAAATGTTAGTGTAGGTTAAAAAAATACCCTAACTAATACTATGTCATTATCCTTAGTTACTCTACTCAAATACCTAATAATAGGAACAAATGAAAACACAAGGCCATGAACTTATCCCATACGTTAATGGAAGACTATGATAGGTGACTCCTCCCTCAACTGATGAAGGAATCTGCGTACACACAAGACAATGCTTTGCATTCATCATCTCAACATACTCACTTAACAAGCGATAGAAAACGTTAGAAAAAAGTTCTCCTTCTGCATTAGTATAATCATGCAAATACTTCTCATCTAACTTAAATCTCTCTAAAGCTGTTAGTGTAGTAGTCTCAAAAGCAGAAGTATGGCTATCTCCTTTCACATCAAGAACAGACATACCCACAATTAATACTATAAACACAATTCCACACATAATTGCCAAACCAATGCTTAAATATTTACAGCACCTAGCATCCCTAACCTGCTTATCAAAATCAGTCATGATCTGTAAAGAATCAGAAAGCTGAAGTAACTTAGAAAACTCTTTCAGAAGTTCAGTTTCACTTCAGGAACCCTTTCTTCCTTGTCAAATTCGGTTAGCAGCTTGTCAAAATCAGGTTTCAAAAGTCAAATCAGGTTATCAATGTCTTTTCCAGTTACTTTCAACAGTCTCTTTCTCAAAAATATTTCTCAGATTGTTTCTACAGTTCAGCTCATTGATCTTCTCTTCGGTTACCTCAAAATATTGACTTGGAACTTCCCTATCAAAACAAAAAGACAAACTCTTGCTGCCATTTGTTTGTAGTTGCATATGCTTATTCAGGACCTGCGTATCTTCGACTTGCTATTCTCTTTCTTTTCAACTTTCGATCACCATTCAGCTCTCCTTCACTTAATTCTTCCTTTCTTGTAGTAGCTACTTCTTCCTCTATTGTTGGTTCGACAATCACCTCTTTCCTTTTCTCCACTTGCGATTTCGGCCACTGATCTCCTTTCAATGAACCTTCTGTCTTTATTCTCTTCAGGACTGAACTTGAATCCTTTTCTTTCTCTGTGGTGTTTTCTCTTGATGGACCTGCAACTGGCTCAGGAAGAGTCGGTTCACTTTGACTTTGATCCAGCTCAAATCCTTCCCCTTCCGGTTCTGGCATTTGCTCTGTTTGTCTCTCGGAATCATCCGCTTCTGGGAGAACCCCATCTGAACTAGGCTCTCCTGCTGTTTTGGTTGAGATAGGCTCTCCAACACCCTCCTGGAGGTCTCCACCCTCATCTCTCACAGGAGTGATGGAACCGTCCTCAACGAGCACAGGCTCAGCTTCAATCCTTCCTTGCTCCTTTTCCGGTATTGGAATTTGTCTCACAGCTGTCGGTACTCTCAACAACGCTTCTTCATGATCCAGTGGACATGCCACTTTCTTTGTGTGGCTTGCGTGAATCCAGTTTGGGATCCCAGCACACTTCACAGCTGTCGTAGTCGTTAGAACCACTTGGTCCCTTCCAACGAGGCTCCAAACACGTCTTGCGCACATGTTTTCGGACAACAACCCAGTCACCGGCTCTCAGGTTGGGCGCTGGATCGTGGATCGGTGGCAGTGTGGTGGCCTTCACCTGCTGAGAGAAGGAGCGGACTACATCAGCCAGACCCTTGCAGTAATCCAACACCATATCATCTGTAATGTTGACAAGTGCATTGGCTGCAACTGCTGGCAATCTCATTGCTCTGCCTATGAGGATCTCATGGGGCGACAATCCTGTCTTCCTGTCAGGTGTATTCCTCATTGACATCAAATCCAAAGGCAATGCATCAGGCCATTTCAAATTTGTAGCTGCACACAGTTTTGCAATTCTTGACTTCAAAGTACCATTAATTTGCTCCACTAGTCCTAATGTTTCAGGGTGGTAGCTACAATGCAACTTCTGCTCAATGTTCACTGCTGCACACAATATTTTAATCACCTCATTATTGAAGTGCGTTCCCCTATCAGATTCTAAAGAGATCGGGAATCCGAAGCGCGGTATCAGTTCCCTAAGCAGCAATTTTGCTACAGTGAGGCTATCATTTCTTCTTGTAGGTTTGCCTCAATCCAATGACTAAAGATGCACACAGTCACCAACACATATCTCAAACCTCCACACGCAGGCATCTCAATGAAATCCAATTGCATTCTGCTGAATGTACCTCCTCTTCTTCCAGTGTGGCTCAAGTTAACCGCTGTCCCTTTCCCAGCATTTAATTGCTGACAAATGACAGAGTGATGACATACTGCTTCAGCTGCTTGTCTAAACTTGGGGTTAAGCCAATCAGTTTTGAACAGACGAACTATGGCATCCCTCTCAATGTGTGCCTGACCATGATAGTACCTCGCTATCTGGGATAACAGGCTATTTGGTAAAACCAAATGACCCTCCTCGGATACCCACAATTCATCTGGTCTCTGGACACATTTCATTTTGCTCCATGAACGTTTCTCCTCTTTGTCAACGTTACTCTGTAAAGATTTTAACTCTTCCTATGTGTCAATCACCTTTAATGCAAAACTTGTTCATGTAGTGTCTTCTTCAGGTGACAATTCCCACTTGTCTTTGAATGATATACAGTTCAGTGCGCAAAACCTTGCGACTTGATCTGCATATCCATTCCCCAATGACACATAGGCCCTCATTCTGACCTTGGCGGGCGGCGGAGGCCGCCCGCCAAAGTCCCGCCGTCAAGTTACCGTTCCGCGGTCGAAAGACCGCGGCGGTAATTCTGACTTTCCCGCTGGGCTGGCTGGCGGTCGCCTTCAGACCGCCAGCCAGCCCAGCGGGAAAGAGGCTTCCACGATGAAGCCGGCTCGGAATCGAGCCGGCGGAGTGGAAGCTGTGCGACGGGTGCAGTTGCACCCGTCGCGTATTTCACTGTCTGCGCAGCAGACAGTGAAATACATGTAGGGGCCCTCTTACGGGGGCCCCTGCAATGCCCATGCCAGTGGCATGGGCACTGCAGGGGCCCCCAGGGGCCCCGCGACCCCCCCTACCGCCATCCGGATCTCGGCGGTCCGACCGCCGGGATCTGGATGGCGGTAGGGGGGGTCGGAATCCCCGCGGCGGTGCAGCAAGCTGCGCCGCCGCGGAGGATTCAATGGGGCCGCGGTACACTGGCGGGACCCCGCCAGTGGTGCCGGTCCGACCGCGGCTTTACCGCCGCGGTCGGAATCCCCATTGGAGCACCGCCGGCTTGTCGGCGGTGCTCCCGCGGTCCTCCGCCCTGGCGGTCAAAGACCGCCAGGGTCAGAATGAGGGCCATAGTCCTGTGATTTTAGATGTGCACTGCATTTCACCACGGCAATTTCTTCAGGCAGTTGAATTGCATACCACAACTCTGTAATCGTGCACACAGCATATCCTGCTCTCAGTGTCCCTGTGTTGTCTCTCAGACAAGAACCATCAACGAAAACAATTTGGTAATTTTCTTCCAGTCGGGTATCTCTGTCAGGTCTCGGTTTTGTGCACAACTCGATTACTTCGAGACAATCATGTTCCACATCTTCCTCCTTTTCAATTTCAGTAGTATCACTTAGAAGTAAAGTTGCCGGGTTCAGCACTGTACATCTTTTCAATGTCACGTTTGGGGCACCCAAAATACTCGTCTCATACCTAGTTAAACTAGCGCAGGTCAAATATTGGGTTTTTGTCCTTGTCAGTCAAATTCCGATCGAGTGAGGGACCATTACAGTCGGTGTGAGAAAGTAGCCTCTTTCTAGCCTTCTTACCCCCACTTTTGGCTTGTTTGTGAGTGTATGTCAGGGTGTTTTCGCTGTCTCACTGGGATCCTGCTAGCCAGGGCCCAGTGCTCATAGTGAAAACCCTATGTTTTCAGTATGTTTATGTGTCACTGGGACCCTGCTAGCCAGGACCCCAGTGATCATAAGTTTGTGGCCTATATGTATGTGTTCCCTGTGTGATGCCTAACTGTCTCACTGAGGATCTGCTAACCAGAACCTCATTGGTTATGCTCTCTCATTTCTTTCCAAATTGTCACTAACAGGCTAGTGACCAATTTCACCAATTCACATTGGCTTACTGGAACACCCTTATAATTCCCTAGTATATGGTACTGAGGTACTCAGAGTATTGGGGTTCCAGGAGATCCCTATGGGCTGCAGCATTTCTTTTGCCACCCATAGGGAGCTCTGACAATTCTTACACAGGCCTGCCACTGCAGCCTGAGTGAAATAAAGTCCACGTTATTTCACAGCCATTTACCACTGCACTTAAGTAACTTATAAGTCACCTAAATGTCTAACCTTTACCTGGTAAAGGTTAGGTGCAAAGTTACTTAGTGTGTGGGCACCCTGGCACTAGCCAAGGTGCCCCCACATTGTTCAGGGCAAATTCCCCGGACTTTGTGAGTGCGGGGACACCATTACACGTGTGCACTACACATAGGTCACTACCTATGTGTAGCTTCACAATGGTAACTCCGAATATGGCCATGTAACATGTCTATGATCATGGAATTGCCCCCTCTATGCCATCCTGGCATAGTTGGCACAATCCCATGATCCCACGGGTCTGTAGCTCAGACCCTGGTACTTTCAAACTGCCTTTCCTGGGGTTTCACTGCAGCTGCTGCTGCTGCCAACCCCTCAGACAGGTTTCTGCCCTCCTGGGGTCCAGCCAGACTTGGCCCAGGATGACAGAACAAAGGACTTCCTCAGAGGGTGTTACACCCTCTCCCTTTGGAAAAAGGTGTTAAGGCAGGGGAGGAGTAGCCACCCCCAGCCTCTGGAAATGCTTTCATGGGCACAGATGGTGCCCATTTCTGCAAACGCCAGTCTACACCGGTCCAGGGACCCCTCAGCCCTGCTCTGGCGCAAAACTGGACAAAGGAAAGGGGAGTGACCACTCCCCTGACCTGCACCTCCCCTGGGAGGTGCCCAGAGCTCCTCCAGTGTGCTCCAGACCTCTGCCATCTTGGAAACAGAGGTGCTGCTGGCACACTGGACTACTCTGAGTGGCCAGGGCCAGCAGGTGACGTCAGAGACTCCTTCTGATAGGCTCCTTCAGGTGTTGCTAGCCTATCTTCTCTCCTAAATAGCCAAACCCTCTTTTCTGGCTATTTAGGGTCTCTGCTTTGGGGATTTCCTTAGATAACGAATGCAAGAGCTCATCAGAGTTCCTCTGCATCTCTCTCTTCACCTTCTGCCAAGGAATCGACTGCTGACCGCGCTGGAAGCCTGCAAAACTGCAACAAAGTAGCGAAGACGACTACTGCAATTCTGTAACGCTGATCCTGCCGCCTTCTCGACTGTTTTCCTGGTGGTGCATGCTGTGGGGGTATTCTGCCTCCTCTCTGCACTAGAAGCTCTGAAGAAATCTCCTGAGGGCCGACGGAATCGCCCGCCTGCAACCGCAGGCACCAAAGAACTGCATTACCGGTACCCTGGGTCTCCTCTCAGCACGACGAGCGAGGTCCCTTGATTCCAGCAACTCTGTCCAAGTGACTCCCACAGTCCAGTGACTCTTCAGTCCAAGTTTGGTGGAGGTAAGTCCTTGCCTCCCCACGCCAGACTGCATTGCTGGGAACCGCGACTTTTGCAGCTACTCCGGCCTCTGTGCACTTCCGGCGGAAATCCTTTGTGCACAGCCAAGCCTGGGTCTACGGCACTCTAACCTGCACTGCACGACTTCCTAAGTTGTCCACCGGCGACGTGGGACTCCTTTGTGCGACTTCGGGTGAGCACCGTTTCACTCCTCTTCGTATTGCCTGTTCTGGCACTTCTGCGGGTGCTGCCTGCTTCTGAGAGGGCTCCTTGTCTTGCTCGACTCCCCCTCTGTCCCCAGACGCAATTGGCGACATCCTGGTCCCTCCTGGGCCACAGCAGCATCCAAAAACCCTAACCGCACGATTTGCAGCTAGCAAGGCTTGTTGGCGGTCTTTCGGCGGGAAAACACTTCTGCACGACTCTCCACGGCGTGGGGGATCCATCCTCCAAAGGGGAAGTCTCTAGCCCTTGTCGTTCCTGCAGAATCCTCAGCTTCTACTGTCCAGTAGCAGCTTCTTTGCACCCACAGCTGGCATTTCCTGGGCATCTGCCTTTCTCCGACTTGCTTGTGACTTTTGGACTTGGTCCCCTTGTTCCACAGGTACCCTTGACTGGAAATCCAACGTTGTTGCATTGCTGGTTTGTGTCTTTCCTGCAGAATTCCCCTATCACGACTTCTATGTCCTTTGGGGAACTTTAGTGCACTTTGCACTCACTTTTCAGGGTCTTGGGGTGGGCTATTTTTCTAACCCTAACTGTTTTCTTACAGTCCCAGCGACCCTCTACAAGGTCACATAGGTTTGGGGTCCATTCGTGGTTCGCATTCCACTTTTGGAATATATGGTTTGTGTTGCCCCTATCCCTATGTGTCCCCATTGCATCCTATTGTAACTATACATTGTTTGCACTGTTTTTTAATACTATTACTGCATATTTTGGTATTGTGTATATATATCTTGTGTATATTTGCTATCCTCATACCGAGGGTACACTCTGAGATGCTTTGGCATATTGTCATAAAAATAAAGTACCTTTATTTTTAGTATAACTGTGTATTGTGTTTTCTTATGATATTGTGCAAGTGACACTTGTGGTACTGTAGGAGCTTCACTCGTCTCCTAGTTCAGCCTAAGCTGCTCTGCTAAGCTACCATTATCTATCAGCCTATGCTGCTAGACACCCTATACACTAATAAGGGATAACTGGGCCTGGTGCAAGGTGTAAGTACCCCTAGGTACTCACTACACGCCAGTCCAGCCTCCTACAGTCGGGGGATATCCCATCACTACTCCTTCACACTGTGAAAGACTCTGACCAACTGCAGCAACTACACGCAAACAACCTGGTAAGGCTGCTGCTACTTGGTCCAAAGTAGCTGAAAAATATGCTACTGGGCGATGAGCACCTCCATGGGCCTGCGTCAAGACAGACATGCATCACGCTCGTGGCAAAACAATGTGAAAGGTTTTGTGTAGTCAGGCATACCCAACGCTGGAGCTCTGCACAAACTCTCTCTCAATTCAGTGAACGCTTTCATCTCATCCTGGTCTAACGCTATGGGATTGGTGACATCCTTATGAGTCAATTTCTGCAGTTGTTTTGAAATTTCTGAAAAATTCGGAATCCATTGGTGACAATAACCCACCATTCCTAGGAACATCCTGACATCTCTCTGTGTGGTAGGGGGACTTATCTGTAGTATCATTGTAATCCTCTCCCTGGATCTTTTCCTCAACACTTTATCAATCTGGTGACCCAAATACTTTACTACCGTCTGACAGTACTGCAATTTCAGTTGTGACACTTTATTACCATACTTTCCCAAATGGTTCAACAGGGCAATCGAGTTATACTTGGTTGATGTCTTCAGAAAGTCGATCACCTTATAGTAATATTTAATTACCTCGGGAGATGGTGCACCTGTACTCTTATCTCTCTCCGGTTCACTTGTTGGCCAAGCTACAGCTCTCTTACACTCAACCCACAAGTTAGCTGGAACCACTATCTCCAGTAAGGTGTTCAAGTCTTCTAACAAACACTTTGCAAGCTTCACAAACCTGTCTGTTTGCTGATACCACTCTACGGGCTTCTCCCTCAATTTTGGAAAATCATTTGTAAATGATCGAATATCACTCCTACTCCAAAGGATATGAACAAAATTTCCCCCTGGGATTTCTCTTATTGGTAAAATCTTTACCGGATCCTTGTCCTGTTGTACAGTTTCAGTCACTTCTAGAGACTCTCTTTTCCTTTTGTCTCTTTTCTCCACCCATCTGCCTTCCCACTTCTGTAATGCTCCCCAAACCTGAGCACTCTGCAATAATTCTTTAAGGTGCGCCTTTATTCCGGCAGACCTCATGTGTTCAAAATCCTTTGCCTTAAAATCTAATCGGTAACTTCTCTTCAAATGCTTTGTTTTCTCAATTTCTATACCATGCTTCGCTGCCAAATCTGCCAATCTCTGGTGTAACTTACCCACCCCTCTTGTGATTCTCGGGCATAAGTATCTCAACTCTGCCTCTGTGTAGGACTCTAATCTATTCACCCCCATTGTTCCCTCAACTAATTCACCTGCTTCCAAGCTTAGTCTGACACAGCGTATTGGTTCCTCACCCTTAGAGGCATTTTGTGGGGTGTTCAGCTTGTCTAACCATTCAGTCAACTGCTGAGCTGTGAATCCTTGTAACGAAATGTTACTCGCGTGCACCGGTGGCACCTGTTGTACCACTGCATTCGGTGTCTGTGGTGTCAATAACTTCAAGCTCTGACCTGCACTAGGTCCATTCACAGTATCTGGAAGTGTAACAAGTGGACTGAGATCTAACAAGGATCTAGATCATTCAAAAGTCTGACCCACAAAAGAGTCTACCTGAACTTGCTCATTTGGTCCCCTCCTCATTAGACTCTGGGACATTGCACTGTCAGATTATTTTGCGCAAATAATGGTACCTCTGGACCAACAGTAATCGGCAGCGATATTGCATCTGGGTCTGCTCTGGCACCTGTACTCTGTGGGAGGGTAACTCCCATACTCTGATTCATTACCAGAGTCAAGTCTGACTGTGTTCCGGTCATTGGTGTAAATCTCAGCATTACCTGCGGCTGTACTTGGGGCAACAAGAACGGATGCGGCTCAGTCTGGACCAACATTGGTCTCGGAACCACTTGCTCCATAGGTACCACTAATGTCGAAGTTGTCTCCAACATAGGCACATCAGGATACATTCTTTGTATCTGCAGCGGATGCATCTGTGCCTGAACTTCTGGAGTAATCAGCACATTGGGACTACCCTGCACCACAACCTGTATCTTGGAAGCATTAAGCTGTACCGGACTCACTGTCCCCATTGCCTGTGCCGGGTCTGTTTGATCAGCACTAGTACTCAGACCACTCTCATGCACCGCATACGGTGGTGGTCGATCTCTCAATATCTGTGTAACAAGATCCTCAGCATGTGATTCTTCCTCCACTATGGAAGACTTTTTATCTCCCTTACTTTTGGATGGACTCTTATTAGTTTTTATAGCCATTTTATTTCCTTCCGTCACATCTTCTTGTGTAATGGCAGGAAACAATTTAACTCCCTGCAAAGTCTCTGAGCTCCATCTTTTCTGCTCCCAATGCCATGTAGCCTCCGCCAAAGTCTTTTCCACCATTATTCTTCTCTAAAATATAATTTGCTGTTGCTGTCAAGCTACCAGCTCCCAAACTGCTAACGCCTCAAACTGCTGGTCTCGGAAAGGGCTTCGTTTCATATAGCACCATCCACAATTGCTCCAAAATTCTCAAATTGAACGTCCCATTCTCTGGAAATGTTAAACTCCCATTTTTCTCTGTTAACTTGCACCATTGCTTTAACTTAAGACGTGGCGCGATTCCTCGCTCCTCCATTACAATGTAAGCACGTGTATTCTCTGGCGGTGTAGGCTCCCCTACATTTGCTCTAATGTACATATCTCCCCTTAGGGCACTCTTCAATGCTGTGAAAACCGTCATCTTTTCTATTTCTGTTTATCCAAAATCAAATCGGGAAATTACCTTTACTCCCAAGATTCCTTTCACACTCGTTCTTGACCAGTTGCCTCTCACGGACAGCTGCCAATCCGTGCGCGACCCTTCTCACTAACCAACCTATCCCAGTGCAGTTCTAATGATGTTACACTCACCTACTGCGGCTGATAAAGTCTTGCGGCTCGTCCTCCTAAGCTGTGGACGCACAAAACTAATGCAAAATATTGCGAGCACTGATCAAAAAACAAATCTGCTGGTTTACTACAGGAAAGGTAACACAATCGCTTCAGAAACCTTATGGATTTTTACTGATGGCCCTTTCGCTCATACAGCTATTCCTCTTTCTCGGTCTCCTAGATTCGCAAGAAAAATTCGACCCGCAAATTTTACTCTCAACTGAGCAGTGGGTCTGTCCTGGTGCAGCTAAGCCTCTGTTGAAAGTTTCTTTTGCCCACTTTGCACACACGCTGACTTGTTGACCACACCCGATCAACCTACTAAACCAGACAAATTACAACATATAACCAAGTGTCTCATACACTTTTTCAATATACTCTGGAGTCGTACATCAACAACCACGTGGACAATGTTTTAGCACAAAGCGCCATACACATGTGAAGTTCAACAACTTCCCTACTCTCATACTACGGAGTACGCACACTCCTACTAAAACTTAATTTGGAGCACACCAACTCCCTAAATTCTCCCATATGCCACAATTCACCTGCGATTTGCATAAGCTGTGCAAGTGCAGCCTATCTCTCTCACTCTATCGCTAGATCGGCAGGAACATACCCAACACTACTAGCAGGATCCAGGATCTGGGAAAGTCATTTCTGGGCTTAAGGGAACATCATTTTCTCTCCAATTATCATTTTGAAAAATTAAATCCAAATCTCAAAAATACTGAATTCTCAATGACTGTCAATCACCTGTCATTTAAAGAGATGAACCATCAATCTCTTTACCACAATTGTTAACACCCTATACCGGACACTTATAGCAAGCTCTTAAAGAGACAAACCATCAGTCTGCTACCCATAACTGTTAGCGTGTCAGACCTTAATAAGTAAACTTACAAGGGGACGCGGATAGGTTGATTAACCTTTTGACTCGTTTAAGATGTTCTTTCCATAGCTCCAGAATTGGAACAATAATCAATACATAAAGATCAGCAATCATTAGTCACACCAATAATCCATGGAGTTCAGCCATGAATAACCACACCTTTAGTAAAAGTTTGGTATGTTTATTTCCCTTATATTAACAATGCTAAAATCATGGAGATTAATCTCAATATCAAATGAAACACATATAAAAACAATACTGGCTGAACAAAGCAGCAGAAGAAACACAATCTAATCAAAGCTTGAGTCACAACACATTCTAAGGCAATGGTGCAGATCAATAGCCAAGTCAGCTGCAATAGCGATATATGATACATAAAATTCGGCAAGATAGCTCGTCAAACATTTGTCTCTGTAAATTTGTCAGTCATGTGAATAGCCTCAACTAACCCAGATTACATCAGCATGTGGGGCTTCATTCAAAACAATTTAGAACACAAATTTAGGAAAAAACATCTAGCCAAGAAAAAAACTATTAAAACAGCGCAGTTGGTACCTAGAAACAAAAGGCATAAAAATGCATTTCAGTCATATTGTCATATCTACCTACCCACGGTATGGGTCAGCATGCAGAATCGGTCTCCGTCCTCGGGTCATCAATCGATCAGCAACACATCAGGCTCTCAGTCAGAGAGAATGAGCCCAATGACAGAATCTTAAATCTCTTCTTCTTCCAAAATCACTCAAGATCTCTTGTCTCGTAATCTGTCTAAGTTCGCTCTGTCAAGTTGTTATATCAAAGTCATCCAAGCTATCCCCTAATTCCCTACTGGTCAATTAATCGTACGTTATTACTCTAACCAGTAACAATTCTATACCAAATCTATGAATTCTAATATTTCTTCCTTCACACTACGTTGATTGGTCTGTTTTACAATGTTCTCATCATCCGACTCGTCAGGTATCGAATTTGTTGCATCTTCTTCTCCAGTCAGTGTCTTCATTGTTCGCGTCCTGGGAAAGTACTTCTCACACACATTATACACAATAGTTACACTTTTTAGGACACTATGGAAAGGAAGGTTCTCATGGAAAGCTTCTGCCAAGCATTTTACTAAAACAATGAACATTTCACAGTTAGTTCCCTCTGTCAGCATTTTTATTAAACGCTAAGAAATACAGCTTCTGCATGAGGCCTGACAAACCTTGGCCAAGAAACTTGCTAAGTTAAGGCCTACAATTAAGCTAGAACATACTTCATAACCCCCTAATATGACATATTACTACATTAATCTAATAAATTTTCAATATTTCATAAGTATTAATCATCAATTAGTACATTTCGTGAACACTGGTGGCTATTCTTCAAGGTCACAATTTCAAATGTGTGCATTATTTTTCTACATAATTCATTATTCGAAACACATAGACACTCATGAATAATTTCTAATTAAGACATCTGCTTCAGCAAGCCGGTGCGGAGCCGCAGGCCAGTTGAAGTGTGGTGATTGTCCTTAGAATTGGCACAGCGTCCAGACACCCAAAACTTGAGCTGCAAGGGCCACAAGAGTGTTGGTGAATACCAAGCACATTGCCCCAGGTCAGACATCCACCCACGTCCGACCCTTGGGCGATGGGAGTTCTGACACATCGTCTGTCGAATCCCAGGATTGTTCACGGTGGCATGTGTGGGCGATTTAATTGGGCAATGTGCCATGGATGATAGTGCCTCCAAGAGTGACTGCAGGCCGGCCTCAGTATCAAGTTGCTGAAAGGAGCCTGATGCAGGGCACAATGAGCTAGCAGGCCGCCAAAGGTGTAGTCATACCTTCAACCTGATGATCTTCAAAGTGGCCACGCCACAGGCCTTCGACGGGCTGGATAAAGTGCGCAGGTCCAGACTCCGGGCCTGGAGCTGCACCATCACCATCTTCAGTTGCGTGACTGGGCCACGACCCGCCCTCGAGCAGTCCCGACAGCTGGCAATATAGCCAAGTGGAACAGGGAGGGGGAGGCGCGCATCCGGGCTCTCCCCTGGCGGCCCGCCTCTCCACTGCAGGGGTCCCAGCCCGGTGGCACAGTCTCCGTCGGTCAGACAGAAGTGGCCCGCCCGCAGGGCCGGCCAGCAACACACAAGATGGCCGCCACATCTCAGGCCTCAGCCACTGAGTGAAGCGGGCTGACCCAGCGGTGCCGCGGGCCGCCGCGGCCTCCTCCCACATCCTCACAATGCTTTCTGCAGTGCTAGCATTCTTTCAAGGCATACAGGGGTGTAGAGAGCCACCCGGGCTCTCCTTTTCTTTTTGGTGTCAGGTTCCGCGTATCCGGATGGAACGCGGAACCAAGTTCTCCTAATAAATCAGGGGTTGCGCTGACGCAGTTCCTTTGCAGACCCCAACTGGTGTGCATGTGTCTTTACTTTCACCGTGTCGTGCAGCATGGTCCCGCCGCATTACAATGGTGACGAGGGTGGGATTTCGACACTCCCGCGTCGTGTATGAGTTGAGAAGCTGCCCGGAACAAGGAAGAAAAAAAAAAAAAAATAAAAACGCGGACCGAGTACGAGAAAAAAAAACGGCGCTCGGCCGCATCGGAAGAAGGTACGCCCCGCCTCCCTCTCCCGGGGAAATCCTTACTCGAGCCCGGGGCCCCTTGAATCCTTGCCGCGGCCTGAGCTGGGTGACAGGAGGTGCATGAAGCCTTACCTCCGGCGCCCACTGTGAAGGGTAGCGTCTGTGCCGGGAGGCTTGGCAGCACCGCGCGGGGGGCTGCATCTCACAAAACAACACACGCGCACGCCCAGCACGAGGCGACGCGACGCTCAGGCTGCATTCCCCAGGGAGGGGAACGCAGCACAGGAGCGAGAGGGGCAGGAGCCCCGAGCAACAAGTGACGAAGGGCAGAAAGCCCTAGCAGACCCTGGGAAAGGGTGAAGGAATTTTTTTTTAAATAAGAAATAAATAAAAGACTGCCCATTAAAAGAGAGAAGTTGAATAAAGAAAGAGGGGTAGGCCCCCCAAAGAAAAAAAAAAAAACGTTTGATATAAAGAAGTGAAGGAAAAAAAAAACCAGAGGTTTCTTTTCCCTCCTTTGTTGGAAACAACACCTACAATCAGAAGTGGCCTTGGGTGAAAATAAAAGTGGAAAATACACTAACAAGGAGAACAAAACAGTAATACCACAAACATTAAGGAACAACGTTAAGAAAGGCTATACATTAATAAAGCGCCTGCAGACCGCGAGACATGATGAGTGCCCCACCGCAGGAAAACCCCCAGCCGCCGGCGCAAGTAGGCGCCAGTGCTCATTCCTCAGTCACTGCTCTGCCCCATTTAGCCAACTGATTGATCCGGCCACAGCTTCGCCACAATGGCGTCTATGGTTAAACCAATTAGAAAATTACTTCTGCGCCACAAGAGAGACAGACGGGCCGTGCGCAGATCTCTCATGCTACTCATGGGGTGTGATGAACTGTAGGAACTATTCGACGCACTCCCAAACACAGGTGATAAGTCGGATTTCAATGCGGCAGCGGAGGCTCTGAACAAGCATTTTGATCCACAGTTGAACTCAGACTTTGAACGCTTCAAACTCCGGCAGGCTCAGCAGATGGATGTTGAGTCCATGGACATGTTCTATGCCCGATTAATGAAGCTAGCAAGATCGTGTGTAGGCCTCAATCAACAAGAGGAGATTAGAGCACAGATTATTCAAGGATGGCGGTCGAACGCACTAAGGAAGCTCATTCTACGCCAGCAGGGCATGGCCCTTGACGACATCTTGGTTTTGGCACGTTCGCACGAACTATCTGCGGTGCGGGCGGATGCCATGGCAGCAGTAAGAGGACAATCACTGGCTGCTGCGTCAACCACCGGTCCCGTCCAGGTGAAAGAAGAGCAGATAGACGCCATCCAGACTCGTCACCCACCAGGACGGATAACAAACTTTGGCAGACAGAGCGTGCATGCCTGCAGGAGCTGTGGGTATGAACACAAACTACCAATGGTGTGTCCAGCAAAAGGGAAAACGTGTGATAAGTGTGGCAAAGAGGAATCTGGTGAAACTGTGGCTCGGGGGACGCCAGTTTTCGAGGAAGATGAAGAGGAAGACGTCTTTGTGATCTCGTTCACCGGTGGGAGACAGCAGAAGAGGCGACCGCCACCTATGAGCAGCATCCAAATCAATGACAAGTCGGCCACTGTGCTCATAGATACTGGAGCATCAGTGAATGTGATGGATGAGACTCTATTCAAGCAACTGACCCCAACACCATCGCTTGCCCCAACCACCACTTAAATTTACAACTATGGGGGCTGAGAGCCGCTTCCTCTAAAGGGCACGGTGGAGGTGGCAGTGTCCAGCGGGCAGGTGTCAACACAGGCAAGGTTCTATGTGGTGACTGGGGACCGAGGCACTCTGTTGGGGTGCCATACTGCGGAAGAGCTAGAACTAGTATTCTTTGCGCGACAAGTATATGACTCCCACGCTGAGCACCTAATTAGTGAATTTCCGCAGCTTTTTGAAGGGTTGGGGCGACTCAAGGGCAAACAGGTCAAGCTACACATAGATCACCGAGTTACGCCCATTGCCCTTAGACACCGACTTGTTCCGTTCCACCTACGACCAGCAGTGGAGAAGGAGTTGCAGCTACTTGAAGACCAAGGGGTAATTGAGAAGTTCGAAGGACCTACACCGTGGGTGTCGCCGCTGGTGATAGCGCCAGAACCCAAGCAACCTGGTGCTATCCGTCTCTGCGTTGACATGCGCCTTCCCAACAAAGCAATTAAAAGAGAAAGGCACATAACCCCTACGATGGATGACATCATAGCTGACTTGAATGGGGCACAGTGGTTCTCGAAATTGGACCTTAATGCTGGGTATCATCAGCTGGAGCTGGAACCCGACATGTAGGAACATTACCACCTTTTCAACTCATGTAGGGCTTCGGCGATACAAGAGGCTGAGTTTTGGGGTATCTTCGGCTGCCGAAGTATTTCAAAACATGATTAGAGAGACGCTCTCCGGGCTGCAAGGGGTGATTAATTTGAGTGATGATATCCTAATTTATTCCAAAACAAGAGAAGAACATCACAGACATCTTAGGGCTACCCTGCAGAGGTTGTCGGAGGCAGGGTTGACACTCCACAAGAAGAAATGCGCCTTCTATCAGACGTCGGTGGAGTTCTTTGGCTATGTCTTCTCAAAAGATGGTCTACAGGTAGACCCTCGTAAAGCTGATGCCATCCGCCAAGCACCGATTCCGAAAAGTCCTACAGAAGTGAGAAGCTTCTTGGGTATGGCAACCTATTGTGGAAGGTTCATTCCGCAGCTCGCAACCATGGCGGAACCTCTCAGACAGCTCACCAAAACTGGTCATCGGTGGGAGTGGAGCCCAATGGCAGATAAGGCGTTTGCTGACATCAAGACAGCGCTACTGGACAAATGAACCATGGCTTATTTTAACCCTCGCAGACGTACCGAAGTGGTGGTGGATGCAAGTCAAGTAGGTCTTGGCGCTGTTCTTCTCCAAGAGCAGAACCTGCGGGAGTGGGTTCTGGTTGCGTATGCCAGACGAGCATTGTCTGCAGTTGAGACACGATATGCCCAGATAGAGCGAGAAGCTCTGGCGATTTGGTGGGCGTGCAAACATTTCCACCTATATTTGTATGGCCACGAATTCCAGGTGGTGACTGATCATAAACCTCTAGTCGCATTGTTTGCTGGATGCCCTTGCTTGGCACCCCCGCGAATAGAGCGGTGGATTGTTCTGTTACAACCTTACCGGTTTACTGTTGTTTATCGACCAGGCGTGAATAACCCAGCAGATTACTTATCTCGCCACCCATCCCCAATCACGATCAATGACTCACAAGAGAATGACAAGGAGAGCACGGAGGTGTTTGTCAACATGGTGGTGCAATTGGCATGTCCCAATGCCCTTAGTGTAAGGGACATCGTTGATGCCACCAAGGTGGACGTGGTACTCAATCAGGTCAAAGAAGCACTAAGTCATAAGAAGTGGAAACTGTTTTTGGAAAAGACTAGTGTGGCCAATCATGAATGCAAATTAGCGATGCAAGGAATGTGGAGGGTGCGAGATGAGTTGTCCACAGACTGTCAAGGACTGGTTCTCCGAGGAAGAAGAATCGTACTGCCTCAGAGTTTGTGGGCCCAAGTGGTGGAACTAGCACATCAAGGCCATCAAGGCACTGTGAAAACCAAAGCGAGATTGCGGGCCAAGGTGTGGTTCCCTGGCATGGATAGTCAGGTCGATGAATTGGTGGGGAAGTGCCATTCCTGCGTCATCACATCAGGGGAACCACCCTGCTGTCCGGTGGTCACTGAACCTGCTAGCACAACACCCTGGACAAAAGTGAGCATGGATTTCGGAAGTTTCCCAGATGGGCGGCTGACTGTCGTCCTCATTGATTCGTGTACCAGGTTCCCTGTTGTTGAGGTGGTGTCTTCAACTGCGTTCGAGAACGTGGGCCAGTATTCCAAAAGGCTTTTGCAATGTTTGGGCTCCCTGACATAGTCAGAACAGACAATGGTCCACCATTCAATGGACAGGAGTTCCGGTCTTACCTGGAAGGTTTAGCCACACACCATCGCAAGGTCATGCCTTACTGGCCGCAGGCCAATGGGGATGTCCAGAGGTTCATGCGAACTTTAAACCGAGCCCTGAGAATAGGTGTTGAACAAAGAGTAGACAGTGAGCAATGCCTACAGCAATTTTTAGGTGCGTATCGCCAGGCGCCTCATAGTACCACAGGGTGTGCTCCGGCTGCCCTTATGTTCAAAGTTCCACCTCGAGATTGCATCCCGGCTGGTCCTCAGTGGACATCCCCAGAACTAGATGTGGAAGCTACCCAACAACTTAGAGAACGCACTAATCAAAAAGCTACTGCACGACGGCGAGGTCGGTACCGGAGTTTTCAGGAAGGAGATATGGTGGTAGTGAAGAATCGCCGGCCAGGAGGGAAGTTCCAAACTCCATTTGAGCCTGAACCCTGGCAAGTCATCAGTGTGCGGAGTGCCATGTTAACAGCCGCACGAGGCAGACAGAGAGTAACTAGGAATATATCACACTTCAGGAGAGCTGGGGTTTTGGTCACATCTGAGGGAGAAGAAGAGATCGAAGATTTGATGGTTGAACCCCCAGCTACTGAGGTACAGATTGAAGAGGCTCAGGTAGCGGCGCCAAGCGCACAACACCATCCAGGTGGAAATGCCAGCTTGGAAGGATCACTTCCCAGAGGTGGACATTATCATCTCCGCCCCAACCCGGCGCCAAGCAGCCAGCTCAGAGATTTTGCCTGCACCCTGGGTCCCTCGTAAGCAAGGTTGGACTATCGCAGCCTGCTCACCAGAGGAGTGTTGTTCCTGGACCTTGTAAACTTTTGCTTAGTTGTGTCGTTATAGCGTTTCCGTCTCAAATCTTGCAATTTAAGTTTTCTGGTATGTTTTCTCTTTTTCTTCTGTGTGAATTAAAACATGAGAGGGATGTGGAGAGCCACGGGCTCTCCTTTTCTTTTTGGTGTCAGGTTCCACGTATCCGGATGGAACGCGGAACCGAGTTCTCCTAATAAATCAGGGGCTGCGCTGACGCAGTTCCTTTGCAGACCCCAACTGGTGTGCATGTGTCTTTAGTTTCACCGCGTCATGCAGCATGGTCCCGCCGCACTACACAGGGGTATGGGCTTCATTCTGGGTCGAAATTCTGGAGGGGGAAGGTGGAGCCGAGCGGGAGCTCAGGGGAGCCACGTCGTGCCGGGTCTCCACCTTGGCCATGCCCCAGATGCCAATTTTCTGAAGCCAATATGAACTCCTCAGTGCTCTCACCCTCCTTTTGCATTCTCTTTCTGAAATGGTACCTTTGTGAAATCGTACTGACTTTTGGTAGGCAATGTGTATCTAATTTCTTATTGTAAATTTCATATGCATTTAATCCTCGTGCCTCTAATTGAGGAAATTGTTCTAGTTTTTCTTGGTCCTTGAATAATATACAGTGAACAATGGAGGAGTCAACTTCATTTGCACCTCCAGATTAGGCCCACATATGACTGCATAGTTTTGGAATACTTTCTTCAAATTTCCCCACTGTAAATGCGGCTCATCTAGCTGGGGAAGGAAAAATGATGGAGGAGTAACATTTTGCATGGTTTATGTAATTTCGAACTGTTGTTGACTATACAGAGAAAAAAATAAAATTACGACTGAACAGTGAAAATTGCAAAAAAGCACTCCAGAAGACTCATTTTAAATGGGAATGATCAAAACCAAGGTAAATGAGTATAGTCCATAAAATACTAGTGTGCAGGTCACCGGGCTAGTCACCCTGGACCCACTAGATTCAAACAACAATGGTGTGTGGATCACGGAGTAAATATAGAATTCAACCCTTTCCACAAAAACGCATGAGTAGGTTGCTGTGCAGATGTGCTTTGAGCTCATGTATTACTTCCAG
Source organism: Pleurodeles waltl (assembly GCF_031143425.1). Taxonomy (NCBI): domain Eukaryota; kingdom Metazoa; phylum Chordata; class Amphibia; order Caudata; family Salamandridae; genus Pleurodeles; species Pleurodeles waltl. The sequence goes on along the minus strand of NC_090445.1, from coordinate 320,903,396 downwards.
TATGTAGAGACTCAGAATACCAGAGTCATAGTTACCATTAGTGTGTGAATCATTGTAGAGAGCATAAGGAGAACGATAGCAATATCAGAGTCAGATCCACGATAAACAAAACTGTATGGATCACTTTTGATAAAGTAAAGCATTATGGCGTTGATTCCGACCCTGGCGGTCCTTGACCGCCAGGGCCGGGGACCGCGGGAGCACCGCCAACAGGCTGGCGGTGCTCCCTTGGGCATTCTGACCGCGGCGGTACAGCCGCGGTCAGAAACGGAAAACCGACGGTGTACCGCCGGTTTTCCGCTGCCCAGGGGAATCCTCAATGGCGGCGCAGCTTGCTGCGCCGCCATGGGGATTCCGACCCCCATACCGCCATCCTGTTCCTGGCGGTTTTGGCCGCCAGGAACAGGATGGCGGTATGGGGTGTCGTGGGGCCCCTGGGGGCCCCTGCAGTGCCTATGCTGATGGCATGGGCACTGCAGGGGCCCCTGTAACCGGGCCCCACTGAGAATTTCAGTGTCTGCATAGCAGACACTGAAATTCGCGACGGGTGCAACTGCACCCATCGCACCCTTTCCACTCCGCCGGCTCCATTCGGAACCGCCATCCTCGTGGAAAGGGGTTTCCCGCTGGGCGGGCGGGCGGCCTTCTGGCGGTCGCCCGCCCGCCCAGCGGTAAACACAGAATAACCGCGGCGGTCTTCTGACCGCGCAGCGGTATTCTGCCGGCTCCCGCCGGCACCGCAGTTACCGCGGGAGTCGGAATGACCCCCTATATCTTCATACATTCTTCAATCTAATTCTGTGGTTTATAGTGCGTTGCACAAATTGGCCACAGGGTGGAGCTCTTGCCTTTTGTAAATATCACCGTCCCTTTAACTAGGGTATTCTTTCAACAGGTAAGAACAATTCTTTTGGGATTTATTTTGGTGGGTAAACAGCCTCCTTTAAGAGATTTAAACGGAGGCTTCACAGTTCCTAATCTGTAATTACATTATTGGATTGCCCAGGCTTGATATGCATATAGTTGGTATCACATAGATAGCAGTCGCGGCTCGCACAATGCGGACGGGGCGGCGTGTGGGTGGAGGAAAGGCTGTCATTATGGGCGAAGTAAGGAGGGGGGATTAAATTAAAAACTATAAAATCATTTTTAAAAACCATCTACCTCCTCTGCTGCGCGCCGCTCCATCCGCTCCTCTGCAGGCACAGGCTCCCAGCCTGTCCTGCACCAATCCTGACACTGCTCAGAACAGCGTCAGGATTGGCTGGGAGCAGACCGCCTAAGATGGCGGCCGCCTAATCTCGGAGCTCCCGTCCCGGGCCCGCCTAAAATGCAGATCCTGCTGCGGGGCTGAGCTGCTATGTGGTGATAAGTTATCGGGAATATGGGGGAACTGACGGAGCACCCCCGGAGTACGTTTGGGGCGCTTGGCTGGGTGCAGAAATAGATTGCCGGACCTGGCCCTGATTCGGGCCCACGCCGCGCCGTAGATGGAACGCCGAATGGAAGAGGCCACATTGCGGTGAGTGAGGGGAGGAGATCGCGTCGAGGCTGGTGCAGAGGACGGGGGTCCGCACGGTGGGCCTGCAGAGATTGACGGGCCCGCCCCCCCTCTCCGCGCCTTAGATCCTACCTGCGAGGGCGCAGGTTGGTGGTGGAGGGCGAGGTGGTGGCCTGGGGACCAGACGCACCAGCAGCCCGTCAGTGCACCGGAGGCAAAGGCAGGGGAGCGGCGGCACCCCTCTGACGGAGAGTGCTATGCCGAGGAACCACCAGAACCCCACCGCCACAAGACACACGGGGGGACCAGTCGGCCGGAGAGAGAAATACCGCCCCAATACCAGCAGAGCCCAACACAAGATTCCGGGTGATCGCAAGACCGCACCTGCTAAGCCTGGCAGCTGAAGACACTCACAGAAAGAGGGCCCACGAGCCCCAAACTACAACTAGCAATTACCCCATATAACAAGCGCTCCTCTACGCAAATACTAGCATAACCACAAGCAACAATGGGCCGCACCAAGGGAAAGCAATCAGAAGACATGGAAAGACCATCCCCGAGGACCCAATGCAAGCAACGACACCCGGGGATCAAGCAGATAAACTGGACATTATTCTCCAGGAGATTAGAGACTCAAGGTAAGCAATAGAGAAAAAACTAGGATCAATAACGATCGAGTTAAATATCCTGAAGGATGACCAGAAAAAATTGTCGAATCCAATGTCACAATGAAAACAAGAATGCCATTGAATGCCTCCAACAGCAGGTACAAACGCTACAAGAACGTGTCGAGGATGCGGAGGGGCGATCCCGACGCAATAATGTACGTATAATAGGTCTCCCGGAGGGGACGGAGGGCACAACTCCTACGCATTACATAGAACACTGGCTCAAGAAAATAATGGCGGACAAACTGTCAACCCACTTTGCAGTAGAGAGGGCGCACCGTATACCAGGAAAGAGACCCCCTCGAGGCGCACCAGCGCGTCCCTTGATAGCCCGGATCCTAAATTTTAGGGACAGAGACCTCATACTACAGGCGGCAAGAGATCTAGACCCTATCATAGTAGACAATACTCGAATCTCTCTATACCCTGACTACACACTAACGGTGCAGAGGCGCAGAGCCTCTTTCCAGATAGTGAAAAAGAGGCTACGAACTGAAGGACTGAAATACGCGCTACTATTCCCGGCCCGGTTGTGTGTCACGTTTAATCAGAAAACACACTTTTTGGACACACCAGACTCTGCATGCAACTGGCTGGATGCGACCTTTCCTCACTTGGGGAATGAGCAGTGAGATGCCCTGCCCCGAGACAGCCCCATCAATCACGTAGGAGCGGACGTGGTAGGATGCAATCGACTCGAAAAAAGACTGGCCCAACTATGCTGCAGGTCCTGCAGGGCCGTAATGGGGCACTGCAATCAGCATACTCCTTACATGGAACAGATTCCTCCCCGCACAGACTTACTTCATCCGTAGACAGTGCCGCGGCATCTGATTCAGAAGGCAGCTCAGCGTTGTTCCCTGCTGTCACCCCGCGATCAGCCCGTGACCTCTGAAAGGGGACACAGTACTCCGTGATCGCCGCTGTGCGCCTGACGCTCGCTGGGTTTGCTTCTTCCTTTATACAGGACGGGCCCGGACTGTTGAGAACCGTACTCCTCGCCATCTACCAAATAATTGGCTGACCACAGGCGAGAACTATTGACAGTACACCAGTTAGACCCCGAGAGCGCAGGCCCCTTTTCTTCATAAACGCTTCCCCGTTGGTGGTAACGATAATGGTTCTATATAATATGATGGTTTGGCAAAGTCAGTTTGAGCTTCGCCCAGTATTCAGTTTAAAAAGTAAAGTTAGAAGTAGATTTAGAACACTGACATCAACACACATATCATATATATTATACCAAGAGGGACACCCAGTAACACAGACTTCTAAAGAGTCCACTACTGCATCAATATCTCGATATGACTGCATTACGTGAATACAATATTATCACCTGGAATGTACGGGAATGGGATCCGTTCAAAAGCGACATAGAATTTTAGCTCAACTAAATCGTCGGAATATATATATAGCCTATTTACAAGAAACCCACCTCACTACCCATGAAGGGACGAAACTCCGTAAGAAGTGGCGGGGCCAGCTCCTACACACAACGTATTCCGCGTTCGCAAGGGGAACGGCGGTACGGATATGCGCTGAGGTATCATTGGAAATACTAGAGACCAAAAATGATGAGGAAGGCCGTTACACACTGGTCAAAGGTAATCTAGATGGGAAACATATAATACGAGGAAGCATATATGCCCCGAATACTGCACAGGATATATTCCTGGAGCGCTTGTCGAGGGTACTATTGCAATGGGCTCACATCCCATGGATAATAGGCGGAGACTTTAACGCAGTACTAGCTATCATAACAGATCGCACCACGCCCCCATTGTCAGGTACGAATGCACAACGACAGGCAGAGGCATTGCGTAATTGGCTACAAGGTTGGTCACTGACGGATATCTGGCGAGCTAGAAACATAGGTATAAGAGAATACTCCTTTTATTCACATCCGCATAAAGTGCAGATGAGACTAGATCGGGTAGTGTGCACTACTTCAATGCAGACTCAGATATCACAAACCACATATTTAGGAAAAACATTATCAGACCATAACCCCCTCGAGATGACGCTTTTGTGGGAGCGGAGATCTACGCCGATCCCCACATGGCATTTACAGCCCTCAATACTGGAGGATGATATCTTAAGAACAGAAATATCCAAAGCGATCACAAACTTCTTCTCCGACAATGCGGGCTCAGTATCCTCTCCATTACTCGAATGGGAAGCATTTAAAGTGGTGATAAGGGGTGTGGTGATGGGAGCGACAACTGGAGTACGTAAAGTGCTAACCAGGGAATTAAAATTAATAGAAAACAAGCTACACACACTAGAAAAAAAGGCGAAACTAAGACCCTCATCGACTCAACAGCTGCAAGAAGCTAGAGCCGAACATACAGAGCTTGTGGAAAGATTACGGAAAATAGACTATATAAAATACTGTGAATGTATCCACAGCGAAGGAGACAAAGCAGGGACTCTATTGGCGCGCCTGATTAAAGCTGAACCCCCCCCCCCCCACTCCTATCCTGCAGATTATTACGCCACAACAAGATACAATAAATACACAACTGGGGATAAATAATGCTTTCCATGATTATTACATGATTTTATACTCAGCCCCTACAACTATAAATCGAGCCAAGATAGATGTATTCCTAGCTGACATTAGGCTACCAACACTGACAGAGGAGGCCAAGCTGCAATTAAGCGCACAGATAAGACGAGGCGAAATAAAGGAAACAATCAAAAGCATGGTGCGGAATAAAGCACCAGGTTCCGACGGGTTACCAGCTGAATTTTCCTCCCTCTTCTGCCCACAACTTGCCCCACAGTTAGAAAAATGATATTATTCCTCTCTAAAACATGGAGCTCTTCCAGATACAACTAAACAGGCAATAGTCACCTCATTATTGAAACCAGGAAAAGCCACAACTGATATGTCATCTTACAGACCCTTATCTCTGTTAAATACAGAATATAAAATATTAGCAAAAATACTAGCGCAACGACTGCTTAATTACATAGATAGCCTGATACACACGGACCAATGCGGATTTGTCCCTTCCCGTAGTACTTCTCTGAACATTCGTCGACTGTACCATATAATGGACGCGGCTAAGAGTCATTACCCACACGCAGGATGCCTGTCACTAGATCTCAGACAGGCATTTGACTCCCTGAGCTGGGAATATATGTTTAAAGTATTAGAGAGGTTCAATATCTCCCACGACTACATACGCTGGGTTCGGTTATTATACACCTCCCCGACAGCAAGAGCGTGCACTGGGCAGAACATCTCAGATACCTACCATGTACAAAGAGGCACCAGGCAAGGATGTCCACTATCCCCCTTACTGTTCATTATGGCGATAGAGCCACTAGCCTGCAAGCTACGACAAGACGGTATAGACTGGGGAATAGGCACACCTGGGACCAATCACATAGTATCACTATATGCGGACGACATTATTCTATATGTGAAAGATATGAGACAGAACCTAGATGCTATAGCACAAATATTCCAAAAATTCACGCCACTATTAGGACTGGCTATAAACTTTGACAAATCAGTGGCGTTCTCCCTCACTGGCCCAGATCCGAGAAATACAATCACATTCGGCGACAAACACCTACAATTAGCCTCAGACACATTCCGATACCTCGGCATACAAATTTACCGCACCCTAATAGATCTGATGCAAGGTAATTTGCTAAAAGCGATGGCTTCTCTTAGATCACAGATACAATTTTGGACATCGCTACCAATATCAGTCGCAGGTAAGCTCGCCCTGGCCAAGATGGTAATGCTACGCCGCTTGCTATTTTATTTAATTAATCTACCAGTGAGAATCCCAGAAATTCACTTCAAAACCCTTAACTCGATGCTGGTCGACCTAATATGGGGGAAGGGTAGACGTCAAGGCCAAGCTGCAGATGCCAACAGAGAAAGGAGGCATGGGTGCACCTGACTTTAAGGCCTATTGCATAGCAGGTCAACTACAATGGCTGACATATTGGCTAGCCGGAAGAAATGTACAAGAAATCGAATACACCCAGGAAATGGTGGATAAAGGTCACATACATTCCTTGTTATGTCCTGGTTTCCAAGCCCCGAAGCAACTACCACTCTTATTATGAATAGCTTTGCAATACTGGAAAACAGCGCTTAAATATACAAATAAAACAATCCCATACTCCCCCAATACTCCACTTCTGGGACTACCAGTAAACAAAGTTATACTGTCCCAACGACAACTACAGAAGTGGTCACAGGAAGGCGTGGACACGGTTGGGGTATTCTTCAAAGACCAGCATCTACTAGTACACACAGACTTCACACGAACACAACTTGACTTCATCGCTCTTTCTCTTACATGCTACCATACGACACTATATTAAAAACTATTGGGCCCGAGACAGTAAGGAACCCCCCACACATGAACTTGTAAACGCGGTCTACTCAGTGGGACATTGCAGACATTTGATAAAATGGCTATACCGTGGGTTGAAGACTCATTTATCACCACCCCTAACCCGACTGATGGGAGACAGATGTTGGCAAAGAACTGTCAGAGGATGATTGGGAGACAATTCTGGAATACCCTAGTCAAATACCACGTAACACTAGATTTAAATTTATACAGTATTCTATTCTGCACAGGGCATATCTCACACCACACAAGATACACTTTCTATACCACGACGCATCACCAGGATGCCCCAGGTGTGGCACTGAAGAGGCAGACCTATTACACATGCTCTGGAGCTGCCCGGCCATTACCCAATATTGGAATAGTGTAACAAATGTTTTGGGAAAAGTAGCAGACGCCCCTATGAGCCTGACTGTGGAGACCTGCTTGCTGGGCTTGCTCCCACGCCCGAAGAAGGAGAAAGCACTCCCACGACTAACAAATCTAGCACTGATATTAGCAAAACGCTTACTAACCAAGCGCTGGAAAGCTACAATGCCCCCACGGGTGTCACAGTGGTGTGCAGAGATGCTAGCCTGGGGGAAGGCAGAAAGTACAGCTCTTAAAAGAGAAGAAAGTAGAGGAATGAGAAATTACCCCTTGGCGGATGAGTGGGATGAGATACTAGAGAATTTTGTTACAATATGTAGAACACAAGGGTTTGAAATTAATACATAGTGATGCCTCTATATAAACACTCAACGAACGATCTGATATTCGTGATCCTAAAATGCCCCCCCCCCCCACCCTAAATGATAGACACATATACTCAGACAAACACATGCAATACATTATCCAAAGATATGACCAAAAGCAGCGATCAGGGAAAAAGTACATATACTTTACCCCTCATAGTAAAGATTGATGAGGTCAGATTTAGGTTAAGTTTAGAGTTAAGAAGTTAAGTTGTAATCAAGCCAGAGTAATGGCAGAACTTGATGTTTAAATGTTACATACCTTGCCAGTATCATGTACTCCGTAACACAGCTGAGAAGCTTGTATTGTATCTAATATAAGAGCTTATATACCGAGTAAGAAATGTTAACTGTCAAGCCATTTGTACAACCAGCAGGGCTGGATCAATGTCTATTTCTCATACAAAAATGCTCAATGTACTATATGTAACGTACTGAAAATATAAATCAATAAAAAGATTATAAAAAAAAAAAGGATTGGCTGGGAGCAGCCAGCCAGGGCGCTCCCAGGCAGACTGGCAGCCTGTGCAGGCTCTCTCCAGCCCAGCAACTGTGTTGATGGAGAGAACTCTGTGCGCATGTTGTTTGACCGGCCCGAGACGGCCGGCCAAACACACGTGTTCTGAGGGGGAGTGCTGAGCACTCCCTGTCATTGCTCATAACCTCCATGGCCCCACCCCTTTCCCCCCAAAACTATATGTAAGCACAATACAGGTGTTACGTAGTAGATAGATAAACAACTCAGGTAGGATAGGGTTAAATGGTTATCCGATTTATTCTGTTATAGGTATAGTTTTGGAATAGTTTGGGGGTACAGTCACTTAAAGTATTTTCAATTCTTCTTTTGTTTTCCTCCGTTTTTGGCACGTCTTCTGGATTGACCTCCTGCTGGGATTGGGGTTGCCTCAGGACGGAGGGAAAAAGAAAAAAAGAACCAGGTTTCAGGTAGGTGTGTTTTCTTAGTCTTTTTCTCAACCACCAGGTTTACCAGGGGAGGGAGGTGTGCGTGGATGTGAGGAGGGATTACCCCGGTGTCACTCCTATCAGACACTCGTTCTTGTGCCAGTGTGCTCACCCATACCCCACCCCTTATCCCATTCACGGTACTTAATAAAAATAAGGCCGTACCTTGTACAGCCACGCCCTTCCAGGGACGTGGCTAGGCTGTCTGGTGTTGGGCTCCCCTCTCCGATCCTCCGTTCCTTCCTGCTCTCCTCTCTCTGTCACCACCGTCCTCCTCCTTCACCGCGTTGTCTCTGCTCTCTGGGACCGGCTCATCCATGTCTTTTCCTCCCGTCGTCAGGCCGCTCCTGCCCTCTTCCTGCTTTTCTGGTCTCCGTCCTTCTTCCTCGTTGCTGCTCTGTCTTTCCATGTTGCTCCTTGTCTCCTCTTCTCTCTCACCGTCTCTACGTTTGTCGGGGATTATATCCCAGTTGTTTGCGGCCGCCACCCCCTTTACCCGGAAGTCGTCACCACCGCAGACTGGGTCCTTGTGTTGAGAAGTGCCCCCAAGGCACTTCCCAGAGTCGCATGTTGTGGTTGCTACAGCAACCCTCGCCCCCGGTGTCTGCCGTGTAACGGGGACACCGTTACACTATAATAAACAAAGTTTATTATTATTTTTGGGGAAAAGGTTTGCAGCTGTCGCTGCTGGCAGACGGGGCAATGCTCCTCCGCCCTTATAGAGGAGCCGCCCCTGATAGTCGATTCCCTTCCTATAGCAGAGGCTTCAAGAGCAGCAGCCATCATATTAACTGCAATACTAGGCAGACGCTAGACCAGTGGTTCTCACCAGTAATGCCTGGCATAGGCTGGTATCAGCTAGGCCCAGGGCGCCAATATTCTTAGGGGTGCATCAAGCTGTGTGCATTAGGTTGTGCCAAAAACAAAGCGGGAGAAGGAGGTTGTGGGGCTGGGGCTGTCCTCCTTATAGCCTATATAACATGACAAAAGAGGCCCAGCTAAAGAACTATCACAGGATGGACAGGAAAAAGGATTGTCCTTTTAGAAAAACCCTCACCCACCAGTGTTACCCCTTGGTGGCATGCTTCATCTTTGGATTGCTTCCCGTTCCGCTACAGAGCGGGGCATGCTATGACCTATGAGATACGTGGGAGCACTGATGTAGTCTCGTCAGTGTGAATCACAGTAGGGATAGGAGTGGTCCTGAAGAGGAGCCTAGGGGTAAAGCTCCGAAACATGTAGACTAGGAAGTTAGGTACATTACATCTCCAACTTCCGCAGCTCCTTATTAATCATACCGCCTCCAACAGATCTATTAAATCATTGGAATTACTAGGAGAGAGGAATTTTTAACTCACCCAAGACCCCACCACTCCCGTCCCTCTTGTGATTCACATTGTCGAGACTAAATCAGTGCTCCCACGTATCTCGTAAGTCGTAGAATCCTGTGGTAGTTCTTTAGCTGGGCCTCTTTTGTAATGTTACAATAAGTTATGCCAACAGCTGCGCCCTTCTCATCTCGCTCCAGCTGAGTGAGTTGAACATGTATGCAAGTCCCAACATAACGTGCATGATGAAGGCATTTCACGATTTTCCATTGGAGTTTGGTTATACAGTGGAGAAAATGGCTAGGCCTCAAGCAGAACTCCTTTAAGAATAAAACATGCACTTACTGTTTAGGAAAGTCAGTGAACTTCCCAATTGAAGGGGGGGCTGTGGCAGTCATCAAGCCACAGTACCAGGGTGAGTGCTGTTTTACATAGACCCTCACTGTATAGCAGGAAGGTTGCACATGTCCTGCCTAGTAATCTGATTACTTAACAAGAACAGGAGCTAATGAGGTGAAATTGATGGAAATTACATGACGACTTGAAAGATCATTCTACAGTGATCTTTTATTTACTTAAATCTTTTTTAAAGTGCAGCACTCACCCAAACAATAGGTTAGTGCTACGAAAGAGTACGAGCAAAGATCATCGTGAGAGAGACTTAGAGAAATTTGCCCATGAACTGCCAGGTTTTAAGCTGTTTTCTGATCTGAAGTTAATCTGATGTTCCATGCAGATGATGGGAAAGTGAGTTCTTCGAAGCTGGACTGACAAAGCCCTCCTTCAGAATTTCTTCTTTTTGAATCGAGTTTTAAGCAGACCTTTGGCTAGCCGCAACCACCTAGTAGGAGAGTAACATGTAAGTCTTTACTTTAGCAAAAATCAGAGCTTTTCTATATGGTGATCTATGTATAATGCTATAATTGTGAAGTATTTACTAGTGCATGAAGAAATTTTATGTAGGTTAAGAATAGATGTGGCGTGGGGCCATTTAGAAGCCTCCTCTATCAATCGGACAGCAGCACTTTAAAGAACCTAAGCATATGACAGATGAAAATTAGCTTTACACTTACAATAGCCTGATCAAGCGCCAGTTGTAGCTGCAAGAACCACAGTCCAAAAGCATCAGTCTTCACAGTTTTTTTTAGCTGAAAAAACATGTGCAAGAGATGGCTGTCTTTTACGTTAGACCCAAAAACAGAGGTGGCCATGAGATCATACGAGGTGGATTGCGGGGCAACATTTAAAAGTTGAGAGTGCGGATTCTTTGGGGCCCTACAGACAGCTGCATGAATCGCTGATGGCAAAATGATGTTAGACAGTCTGTTCAGTGAGGGAAGGAATGCCAGCTGCTAAGGACCTCACCACAACTGACCGTTTCCTCAAGAAGAGTTGTGTGGATATCAAGGTCCACAATGTTAAAAGTAGCCCACCAGTCTCAAAGAGAAAGGTGCTAACACAGTTGCCATCTGCTGACACCCTCATGTCGTCATTCACACGATATCAGTGTTAGCTAATAACACCTATTGGGCAAAAACCAGCTTGTGTATCTTGAAACCAATCATGAGAGGGTATTCTTTTTCAAAAGAAAATTCACAACTATTTTTTTTTTTTTAGTTCGTTGCATGCATGGCTTAATATTATTTCACCAATATGGAAAGGGTCTGGTGGGGTTCCTGATCTATGCTGCTCCATCACCTTAACCTCTTAGCTGCTGGGCCTTTCCCCCCCCCAATTGCTGAGCCCTTTTTTGGCTATTTGGGGTAGTTTGCGCTTAGGCCTTCATAACTTTTTGTCCAAATAAGCTATCCACGCCAAATTTGCGTCCTTTTTTTCCAACATCCTAGGGATTCTAAAGGTACCCAGAGTTTCTGGGTTCCCCTGGAGGAGACCAAGAAATTAGCCAAAATACACCTAAGATTTTGTTTTTTTCAAAAAATGGGAAAAAAGGGCTTCAGAAGAAGGCTTGTGGTTTTTACCCTGAAAATGGCATCAACAAAGGGTTTGTGGTGCTAAAATCACAATCTTCCCAGCTTTCAGGAACAGGCAGAGTTGAATCAGAAAACCACATTTTTCAACACAATTTTGGCATTTTACTGGGACATACTTCATTTTTACTATTTTTGGTGCTTTCATCCTCCTTCCAGTTAGTGACAGGAATGGGTGTGAAACCAACACTGGATCCCGGACAGCTAAGTGTTTCTGAAAAGTAGACAAAATTGTGAATTCAGCAGGGGGTCATTTGTGTAGATCCTACAAGGTTTTCCTACAGAAAATAACGTCTGAAATAAAAACATATTAAAATTGAGCTGAAAAAAACAGCAATTTTTCTCAGCATTTTACTCTGTAACTTTTTTCTGCAATGTTAGATTTTTTCAATCAATATACCGTTACGTGTGCTGGACTCTTCTGGTTTCAGGGATATATAGTGCTTGTAGGTTCATCAAGATCCCTAGGTACCCAGAGCCAATAAATGAGCTGCACCTTGCAATGGGTTTTCATTCTATACTGGGTATACAGCAATTCATTTGCTGAAATATAAAGAGTGAAAAATAGGTATCAAGAAAACCTTTGTATTTCCAAAATGGGCATAAGATAAGGTATTGAGCAGCAGTGGTTATTTGCCCATCTCTTAATTCTGGGGTTCCCATACTAGCATGTGAATTACAGGCCGTTTCTCAAATAGACGTCTTTTTTACACACTGTCTTACATTTGGAAGGGAAAAATGTAGAGAAAGACAAGGGGCAATAACACTTGTTGTGCTATTCTATGTTCCCCCAAGTCTCCCGATAAAAAATGGTGCCTCACTTGCGTGGATAGGCCTAATGCCCGCGACAGGAAAGGCAATATGGACACATTTCATTTTTACATTGAAATCTGATGTGTTTTTTGCAAAGTGCCTAGCTGTGGATTGTGGCCTCTAGCTCAGCTGGCACCTAGGGAAACCTAGCAAACCTGCACATTTTTTAAAACTAGACACCTAGGGGGAACCAGGATGGGCTGACTTCTGGGGCTCTGATCAGGTTCTGTTACCCAGAATCCTTTGCAAACCTCAAAATGTGGCCAAAAAAACACTTTTTCCTCACATTTCGGTGACAGAAAGTTCTGGAATTTGAGAGGAGCCACCAATTTCCTTCCACCCAGCGTTCCCCCAAGCGTCCCGATAAAAATGATACCTCACTTGTGGGGGTAGGCCTAGTGCCCGCGACAGGAAATGCCCCAAAACACAACGTGGACATATCACATTTTCACGAAGAAAACATAGCAGTTTTTTGCAAAGTGCCTAGCTGTTGATTTTGGCCTTTAGCTCGGCTGGCACCTAGGGAAACCTAGCAAACCTGCACATTTTTGAAAACTAGACACCTAGGGGAATCCAGGATGGGCTGACTTGTGGGGCTCTGATCAGGTTCTGTTACCCAAAATCCTTTGCTAACCTCAAAATGTGGCCAAAAAAACACTTTTTCCTCACATTTCGGTGACAGAAAGTTCTGGAATCTGAGAGGAGCCACAAATTTCCTTCCACCCAGCGTTCCCCAAGTCTCCCAATAAAAATGATACCTCACTTGTGAGGGTAGGCCTAGTGCCCGCGACAGGAATAGATCACACAACGGTCAATGTTGGTAGTTACATGAGGCAACTGTTGACCCTGGGGTGATCCATTCCTTACGCAGGCACTAGGTATAGGCACTCAAGTGGGGTAGTGTTTTTATCAGGACAGGTGAGGAATCACTGGGTGGTAGGAATTTTGTGGATCGCAGCATATTCCTGTAGTATGTGTGACAGAAATGCAAGAAAAATAGAGTTTTTATTCAACATTTCAATTTTGCAGGGAATTCTGGGTAAGAAAACGTTGGGGAATCCACACAAGTCACACCTCTGTGGACTCCCCCGGATGTCTAGTTTCCAGAAATGTTTGGGTTTAGTATCTTTCCCTATATAGCCGCCGAACCCAGGACCAAAAACACAGGTGCCTGCCTTACAAAACCAGTTTGTTTTGTGATAGATAATTTTGTTGTCTCCACAATACAATTTGGGCATTGGAATACGGGGCTGAACTAAATTGGGGAGCTCCCAAGAGAGCACCCTCTCTGTGCTTGCCCCCGCATTCACCTGCTCTCTGGGTTGGGCTAACCCACTATTGCCCTGTTGCACAGACTGTGCTTGCGAGGGGACAACAGGACTGCCCTCATCACCTCCCTCACAATTTACTGGAAGGAGTTATCCAGTGGTACTCCTCCAACTGAAAAATCACTCCCAGAGTCTGCGCCATTGTACTGTCCCTCAGATGCTGTCTCAGTAGCTGCTGTCTCAGTCTCTGATCCTATGTCAGAGCTGTCCTCTATAACCAGTGACGTCAGCAGCAGTCATCCATCAAGATGCCATTTCTGCCATTTCTGCTATTGGCTAAACTGTTGCTCTAAAACACTAGCCTACATAGACAGTCACAAAATTGCTGGTGTGTGTGTGTGATACGTGCAACAGTAGAGGCCACCTTACCTGCGCTTCTTCCCTCAATCAGCACGTTCTTTCAAGACACTCAAACACCTTGTCACATACCATTCGTCACAGTCTTTAGCAACTCCTGCGCCCAGTCCAACAATCATTATTGGTACTCCCACTCCCATGTCCTCCTTCTCGGATTCTCTCATTACCACCCAGCAAACGTGCTCTTCATCTCTCCATAGCCACCCCCCACCCTGCACATACATTTCATTTGTATTATAGCGCAGGTAGTGGCTGACTTTACTAATGTACTCAGCTATTTACATAAAATACAGATTTGCTCTTTGCAGTAGTCATATAAACCTTCTGCGCTTCTTTATGACACTAAAACTGCCACTAGACAAAAGTCCAATCCTTTTGTAGCAGAAACATAATCACAAGACTTACTTGACTTCTTTATTGCTGCCTAAAAGCTACAGTTGAAATGTGTCAGTTGAAGTATGTGCACTGCTTTGAAGACGCAAGCTGCAACTGCAAGACGACTGGTGGCAAATATATATATATATATATATATATATATATATATATATATATATATATAGAGATCACTTTTATATGTGGGTCTGGTTTTCCTGGGGGCCGATTGCAGCCCCCAGGGAACCACACATGCACTGACAAAAGTCATATATAGATATAGATATATATATTTATATAGATAGATCTATCTATAGATCTATCTATAAATCTATCTATGTAGATGCATTAAAGGGGTTAATAAGGAGCTGATAACGCATAGGAAGGTAATATAAGGTGTTGTTAGATTGTCATTGGAATTATTTCTTTGATATCCTGGCTGTAATGGTTGCAACAGAAAAAGAGACCAGGCTGGCTGATAGAGAATTGATGGATGCCAATGTTGCATTCTGCTGGGCAAGTCATGTTTTTAATATAGCCTTAGAACCCGCCGTAGCGGGCTCTACCGGCTATTAAAGGCCCGCTCCCCGCGTTAAATGCCAGAGCCAAAGGCGAGGGCATTTAACAAGGGAGAGGGACTTTAGTAGTTGGTAGAGCCCGCTACGGCGGGTTCTAAGGCTATTAGAACATTCTGCCACTCAGGGCAGAATGTTCTATTAAAAAAAAAAAAAATCACGGAGCCCGAGGGGATTAAAATCCCCTCGGGCTCCGTGAGGCTTTTTTCACAGCTGCTGCTGTGAACAAAGCGAACATTGGAATGTTGGCGCTGCGGGCTTTTACCGGCCAGTAAAAGCCCGCAGCACTCCATTGTTTTCAATGGAGCTTTCAGCATTCCAATGTTCTAATAATCTGGAAAATATGGCAGTTCTTTCCTGATACAGTACATTGAAAAGAGACATACCTCATAAACTTTAGTTTTTTTTTTTTTATAATTACGAGGAATACATCTCTCTAGGAGTCTTGCTTGGTAATATTTTTATTGTAGCACCAAAGTTGTTTGCAGCTTTTACTGCTTTAGCAACTTCTAGAAGTGAGGTCAGGAGCCAACCAAGGTGGACGAGTCGCCCTGCCTCGTTACTTCTCGCGGAGTTGCTGGGGCGCAACATTAACTAAAAATGAAGTAAGCCTTTCCGAAAAGTAGGATGTTTATCCGGGATTACAATCTTAAATCAATATAATCATGGGCTGCCCAGAAGATGGGCCCAACACATACTTTAAGCCTGTAATGAGCCCAAGGGAAGCAAACAGTAGATAAAAGGTAGCACTTTTGATACAAGTGTACCATCCACTAACTGAGTAAGATTGAAGGTCATCAAAAAGGTAATAATCATTTCTGAAAAATGAATATCTTAATAGCTGTTTGAGAGGAAGTCTCCTGTAATCACTTGGCTGTAAGAAACTTCAAAGCAGTGGTAAAGTCCACAAATAAGTCAATCAAGTGATGGTCAATGTTGATAAATTACAATGGAAACGTTTTGGATTGGCTTCTGTAGGATTATTGCATACTCACCTTAATCAGGAAATAAAAAGTTAGGAATAGATATGTTCCCAAATGCAGCTCCCATTTATCTGAAAGCATGTATGTAGTAGTCACTGTGGTTCTTAAAAGTCAGGAACAGAATATGTAAATGTAAAATATCTGTTGAGACAAAAATGTGCATGCATGGTAAAAAGGTGTGTTCTGCCCTGTATCTTGACTTCTTATTTTAGACCTGGCTTAAAGCTAAGCTACGCATGTGTACAGATACCCATCCTTGACTATGAGAGGTCTTGGACTTGTTCTGTGACCCTAAGAGATTCATCAAGTGTGGCTTCTTTTTTGACAGAGGTCTGTTGCACCCGTCAGTGGACCTAGTATGTAGAGCGTTGATGGCAGTATATTGTGTTAAAAGATCAGAAGTGTGAACAGGCTTTTGTATCAGGGTCATTGAAGTGGTGACCTACTGGTCCACTCATGTATGGTTCTACTTTTGTGCTGTTGTCCAGTTCTTTGTGTCAACATCCCACATGTTAAAGTTGTGGCTGTTTGTCGTCCTTGTGATACATGAATGTTGTGTGTGATTTAAGCCAGAGTAATGGAGGCCAGTGGGATTCATTTTGGGTGTCTCAGACCTCGCCTTGCACAAGATGGAGGGTGAGGATGGTTCTCCCAGAAAATGTAAGTTTATTGCTCATATTCCTCTAGCTATAACCAGGAGACCTAGACACTGAAGTGAGAGAAGTGAAGACTAGGCTCCTTTGATACTCTGTGAAAAATTTTAGTTAGCAAGGAGTTGTTGATTATTCTTTCTGAATTCTGCCATTTGGTGGATAGTAGCAGTGAAGGGCGGGACTGAAGACTCTGCAGTGGAAGGTGAGATCTGCCCTTTTGCCATTACTCCTTCATGTGGGCTGATGTCAGTGAGGTGCAGAAACTTCACACCCTCTTTGTCTATTTTGTAGGGGGTCCAGAATGGAGACAGTACTTCAGTGAGAAGCTTTATTCCACACAAAGGCCGTCTCAGTAGGAGAGCTTGTAAAGGACAATTGAAAGAATAGCAAACTCAAACTGGCTCTAAGGTTTGACAGTGGATCCACATATTCTGTCTGCCAGCTGTGTTTAATAGCTGTATCCAAGGAGCGAGGTCCACCATGTCTTTGGTGGTTGTGCGGTGCCCAGAAGAAGCAGACTTGTTGAGAGTAATTCAGGAGGGCCCTGGTGCCAGAGGGCACCCCAAACTCTCATTTCAGTTCCAGGCATGAACCGCAACTCTGTGTCAGTGTGACTGCTAAAAGCATGTTTGGGGTGATGATAGTGTATCACTGCCATGCCTGTACGGAGTTGCATCTGATGAATTGCTTTTGCGACACTGCGTCCCCTGAATTGCTGAATGACCCCTGCAGGGTGAAATCTGCTGATTTGCTGAACGCCTCATGCCATGCCAGCGTGCCCTGTCGGGGGCTGTGCCTGTTGTCCAGTCGGCCTGGGCTACAACAACTAATTGTGAAGACCACCGTAGGACTGCACCTACCGATGGTCAGGCTGGGGCCACACCATCTCAGTTCTGCCAAACTTCAGGCAGCTGAAATGTGAATGGCTTCCTGCTGAAGACACTACACTTACTGCTGCTGGTGTACTGCAGCTCTGCTATGTGTGAGGCGTGCCTTTGGAGCATCGGACAGCCCTGAAATGATCTTGAAGACTTATCTTGTGAAGAGGTAATACTTCAAAGAGTTGAGACTAAGCTCTTCAATGCATTTGGAGGGACTGAAACAGCACCCAAGCTTGATTCACGCTACTCCTGAAATGCTCCGGGGCATGGGGGAGGTGGAGGAGTGCAGCACTAGGGGAGAGCCTAGGAAAGTGAGGGACAGAATGGAAGCGGTGGGTTCAGGGCCTGCCATCTGTAGCGCCCATCAGAAAAGCACCTGTGTTGGTGAAGGTAAAAGTTTGTTACACATGAGGACATTAGGTTAGTTGTTCCCACTTCCTTTGATCTAATGCATGTGATGGGTACTCAGCTATTCCTTGCCTGGAACCCGTTATTGCGCTTTGACTACTTCAGGTGCCCTGACATAAAAGAAGTTGCACCATGAATTGGAAGGGCGCTATAAGTGATGCTGTCTACCAGAACATATCCACTACAACTGAGTCTGCTAAAATCGAGGGAACCCTGCTGTGAGCTGCAATTAAACAAAATAATAGAATTACTACAATTTCTACAGCCAACACCCCTCTTCCTTATAGACACTTGAAAGTCGGGTTCACCCAAATTTAAGCCTGGATCACTTGAACTGGCACACAAACCTGATCAGCAATCAAAACATCAACGACACAAGGAATGAAAAATGTTACAATGAAACAGCAGAGTTGCCACAGGTTGAACTAACTAGCTAACGAGAAGTTGCAACTGCAACAACTCCTTTCTCAGTTAAATATTTATACTCCATTGTTCTTAGCGTAACATCTGCTGACTTCGGCTCATGGGAGTGTATCGTTCTACCGTTTTGCATTGGTACAGCTCTAAGCTTTTGCTGCTATAAACCCCCTCTTTGAATGGTGCACAGAACATGTAGAGCAATCAATGAATCGAGAACATGGTGGTCACTAGAAGGCTTTTAAAAGGGCAGCCCATGTACTGGGGAAAAGACAAGAGTTTCTGGACAGGAATATTGTAGCCAGTCCTGCATCCTAGGTACTTAGGGCAGACTTATTTACTTATATATAATCGCTTACAACTCTTTTTAATCAAATCAAATCATTAACATTTATAAAGCGCGCTACTCACCCGTGCGGGTCTCAAGGCGCTAGGGGAAAGAGGGGGTTACTGCTGCTCGAAAAGCCAGGTTTTTAGGAGTCTCCGGAAAGCGGAGTGGTCCTGAGTGGTCCTGAGGCTGGTGGGGAGGGAGTTCCAGGTCTTGGACGCCAGGAAGGAGAAAGATCTCCCACCCGCCGTGGAGCGGCGGATGCGAGGGATGAGAGCGAGGCCAGAGGAGCGGAGGAGGCGGGTGGGGACGTAGAAGCTGAGGCGTCGGTTGAGGTATTCCGGTCCCTTGGTGTGGAGGGCTTTGTGTGCGTGGGTGAGAAGTCGAAAGGTGATCCTTTTGCTGACTGGGAGCCAATGCAGGTGTCTCAGGTGTGCGGAGATGTGGCTGTTGCGGGGTACGTCGAGGATGAGGCGGGCCGAGGTGTTTTGAATGCGTTGCAGGCGATTTTGGAGTTTGGCTGTGGTCCCAGCGTAGAGGGTGTTGCCGTAGTCCAGGCGGCTCGTAACGAGGGCGTGGGTCACGGTTTTTCTAGTGTCGGCGGGGATCCAGCGGAAGATCATGCGGAGGGTGAGGAAGCAGGCGGAGGACACGGTGTTGACTTGCTTGGTCATGGTGAGAAGAGGGTCCAAGATGAAGCAGAGGTTGCGGGCGTGGTCTGTGGGGGTCGGTGCGGTGCCGAGGGCCGTGGGCCACCAGGAGTCGTCCCAGGCGGACGGGGTGTTGCCGAGGATGAGGACTTCCGTTTTTTCAGAGTTCAGCTTTAGGCGGCTGAGCCTCATCCAATCTGCGACGTCCTTCATACCCTTTTGTAGGTTGGTCTTGGCGCTGGCGGGGTCCTTGGTGAGGGAGAGTATAAGCTGGGTGTCGTCGGCGTAGGAGGTGATGATGATGTCGTGCTTGCGTACGATGTTGGCGAGGGGGCTCACGTAGACATTGAAGAGTGTCGGGCTGAGTGATGAGCCTTGAGGTACGCCGCAGATGATCTCGGTGGGTTCTGAGCGAAACGGAGGGAGGTAAACTCTTTGGGAACGGTTTGAGAGGAAGGAGGCGATCCAGTCCAGGGCCTGGCCTTGGATCCCGGTGGAGCGGAGGCGGGTGATTAGGGTGCGGTGACAGACGGTGTCGAAGGCAGCCGAGAGGTCGAGGAGAATGAGGGCGACTGTTTCACCGTTGTCCATCAGGGATCTGATGTCGTCTGTGACTGAGATGAGGGCGGTTTCCGTGCTGTGGTTGGTTCGGAATCCGGTTTGTGATGGGTCGAGCAGGTTGTTGTTTTCCAGGAAGGTGGTCAGCTGTTTGTTGACGGTCTTCTCTATTACCTTGGCTGGGAAAGGCAGGAGAGAGATGGGGCGGAAGTTTTTCAGGTCGTTCGGGTCCGCCGTAGGTTTCTTTAGTAGGGCGTTGACTTCGGCGTGTTTCCAGCATTCGGGTAAGGTACCAGAAGAAAAAGAAGAGTTGATGACGGCCTGGAGGTGCGGGCGATGATGTCGTCGGCTTTGTTAAAGATGAAGTGAGGGCAGGGGTCCGAAGGGGCGCCGGAGTGGATAGAGTTCATGGGTTTAAGAGTCATATGTTCCTTCCTTGTATATTGCAAACAGTTCAATAAACGGTTCACATTCACTCTGTTATAGAACTATTTTTTAAAATGCGTTGCGATTCTCCCTGGGAATTAGGTTCATGATGGAGCTAGGCAAGGGGTGCAAACAATCCAAATTGGGTATTCCCCTACTTGGCAAGTGCTCTGTAGAATGCACTGGCTGGGTACGACAGCCAAAATGCTACTCCTATTTTAAAAGTCCTTTAAACCCCTCTTCTTCTAGATCTAGAACGAAACTGTGGCTTTTCCACAGTGCTTGGTTGCCTTAGGTGTTTTAGCATCATTTAAATGCTGAATGGCGAAGATGATGGCTAACAAACAAAATAACATTTCATGTAGATAGCTAGGAGAATTAGGGCGTGGTACCTACTAACTACATATGAGAAATTCATGAAGCAGTAATATTCAAAAGTCTCCAAGTCCACCACCTTAAAACAATCTTTCATTAGTGTTGTGCACCATCCAGTATGTCATTTGGTGCTGAATGCATCTTCTATTTCCCACTGCTAGGGATCATTCGAAGAAACCACCTAATGCATATGTATGCAACATGTCTGAACATGCTGGTACTATTCTTACAGAGTACACAATTCATATCTGGTACACTAGTGGCTGGCTCAAAAACTTCAAGCAACTAAACCTGCCACAACATCATGGCATACAGTGCCCCCAGTTAATGGTCTGGCTTGCCAGCGCAGCTTTTGCTAGACAATTATGAAAGCATCAGTACAGAGGGATTGTCCCCACCTACAAGTTAGGAGACAGGAGTACATGTTTTGATTGGGTTGGAGCTGTGCGTTTCCACAAAAAAGTGCTTGCCCACCACACAGCTGTGATCGTATTGTGTATTTATCCTGCTGCCTGAGCTTGAACTTTCAGGGACACACACAAATAGCATTGTAATGCTATTCAAGTGTGCTAGATAGCTAGATAATTTATAGTGTTTTCTCTGGCAGCAGCACAGATGGGAGGAGCGAACAGCAGTCATTATCACCATGGATGCAACTGTTTTTTGACCTTTTAACCTACACCAATATTACTCTACAGTTGTTTGCCTCCACACAAATACATAATTATTCTCATGCTATTTATTTGTAATGCTTCACATTACCATACACCATTTCTGTGGAGCCAGAACTGAAAACTTGGTGGACATTGGCTTGAAAAGAGTGCAAGCCTGGCTTAGTGTGTTGTTTTGATGCAACAAGAAACACAAATTACCCGCTGAGTGTAGGTCTACACATGAATATAACAACACTGACACCTGGATAGAACCTAAAACCAAAACCGACAAAATATCTAGTCAGATGTAATTGTAAAGTGAACTGTTGATGTTCAATGTCGTCAGTAAGGGATCTATAGCTGTTGTTTTCTTTCTTTAGTATGCTGAAAAACTGTGATGTTCAGTGACCATTCTCGATATTTAAAGCGTGGTTTCAGTCCGAGTGGTGACTCTGCTTCCAAACCTGATGATGAATAATATAATCTGAAGATGTCTGATGTGTTGCAAAACAATGTGGGCTTTTGGTCGTTGGCATCACAAAACAAACAGGCTCTACCTATGGTCAACACCCAAAAGAAGTTATTGAAGGCACTCTTTTGAGCCCAACCACTGGATGGCAGAAGGATGCATAGCATGGGAATCTGGTATACAGGCCATCTACCCACACTGCATTAGTATTACCACTACTAAAATAAAGGCACTAACAACCCTTCCTTGCCTTCTGACACCCAGATGCACGTGGAAGGGAAGATCTGGTTCTTCTTCAAGACATTGGAATGACTAGTTTTCAACAGTCTAATTACATATCTCTGTTCTCATAAAATGCTGAACCAATTACAGCAAGGCTTACGCCACATCACTCAACTGAAACTGCACTCTCCAAAGTGGTAACCTTTATTTCCAGTACCCACCACATCCATCTTTCACCAACCCTTATATTTCTCGGTCTATCAGGAGCATTTGATATGGCAGACCATTGCACACAACACCCTTCCAACCACACATGCTACAAGATGTAGCTTGAGTAAGCACTTCAGCTGCCAACATCGCTAGTAAGTGCTATACAAATGCTACAATTTAATATATGTCACTTTTCTCTCTTCATAACATCAGTTTCTCAAGAACTGCTCTAACTTATTTCTATACACCTTGACTGAGGTGGCATAGGAATCTGACGCATTCCCAGCCTTGTAAATCTGGGAGTGCATCAGATTTCATCAGGTTCCATGGGTGTTGTGTGTAGGAACACCCCAGCAACACCCATGGAACGTCCCTTTCACGCAGTGTTATGTGTGAAAGGGGGCCATATTCACAAGGCCATGAAAAACTAAGCAAGGTCCCGCACTCTGTGCCACTGGAGCATTAAAAGAAATTATGCTGCATTGGTGCAGATGCCCCTAGGGCCTTATAAATGCGGCCCTTCCTAATTATACTCTGCATGTGTGTGCAAAATATGTGTGCACTTTCCTTTCACTGTTTTATAGGTTGCTGATTCCTTTTCTCAATACGATTCCTTTATACACTTCTTGTGATCCATTCTTTGTTACTCATTATGCTCAACTTTTGTGCCAGTGCTATCTTGGGCAGCATTTCTGTTTAAAATATTTGCTTTCCTTCAATAAATAAAACGTTCATTGTTATAGGTCCAGCATAAAAAATAAACCATTATTGTGACTCCTTTACCATGAATCCATAGGCTATCAGGACCAGTTGACTGTGGTTGGCTCTTAATGCTTGTCGGTGGAAGTTTTATCCAATCTCTTAAAAATGAATATGTCTGCTTACCATTACTGGATTTTTTATTGTTTTAGTGTCAATGTATTTATTAAAATGTATGCTAACATTTGTTTGGGATTTTTCTTGTGCTTTGTTTTGATTTTATTAGTGTTCTGGTACTGCATAAACGCTTTACACATTGCCTCTAATATACGTCTGCTCTGTATCATAGTTACCAGGGGTTGAACTCAGGATTATTTAGTCACGTAAGTGGTTCACCCTGGCAAGGGTTGTAATTATTCTTTGAGATGAGTATTCACCCACCTCAAATAATATTCCAATTTCTTGTATCTACACTTATAAGTTCACCTGGATGTGCCATAATTCATTGAGGGTTTCACTCAAAACTAAATCGGTCTATAGGAAAATCAGACTAACTCCAACAAGCTTGGGACTCACTCTGCCCACAAACCTCTTGGCCATGGTTAGTCAGGAACTCTCTAAATGTCCTAGATTGCTGGTCTCTGTTTAAGTTAATTTAAAGACCCATCTCAAACTTTGCGTTTCTGTGGACAGCCCAATATATAATGGCAGTTGGCACAGGATGTCACTCTAATCAGGTGGTCACTACCCCACATTTGTCTAATAAGAATCATATTGAAGCCATCGGCATCACAGTAAGTTGGTTTCTGTCAACCTCTCAATAATCTTTTGCCTCGCCCTGCTTCCTCTCCCACCCAAATTCATAACTGGCAAAAACACATGTGAGGGATACTTGAGTAAGATTTTATTTTCAAAAGTAAAAATCATACTCACAAAGGAGGTTGAAAAGTGCATAGTGTACATGGTGAACAGGAGCATTCAGTCTAGCAGCCACAGTCTATAGGAGTAGTGAATCTACTATAATGCTTGAGGGATAACTGATTGAGCCAACCAACCCACCATTTTTGTGCAGGAGTCTGTAACAAAACTGGCACAATGACTTTCCCAAACATTAAAACATTGCAAACAATATTTTACGCTACATTCAGACCCCAGCTCCACAACGAAGTGCAATTGGCAGCTTGAAAATTGAGGAGGCGAAACAGAAAGCAACATGCTTGGTAACACTAGCCACAGCCACTCTGACCAAGATGGAGAAGAGAACACAGTTCAGGTCATAGAACCAGCCGCTTCATGGAATTCTGGATGCCAGATTCCTCAAGTGCTACCTGGGGTCTTAAAATACACATGAGCGCGTAGGGCCGTTGGAAGACAACAACAGGCGTAAAAGGGTGAACTGAAAATATAAATGGGATGGGATCCCTCCAGGGACACGTTACCTGAGGCGAAGGGAGGTGGGGTGGGAGAGGGTTGTGGTCAGTTTTCCTCAACAAATTGAAAATGTCAGAATGTTCTAAAAATGGGTTCTGTCCTTTCACATTGTCACAAATTCGAAGATCCTAAAGGTGTGATTTTCTTCAGTTACTTACACACATTGGTATATAAAAAATATACATATCTACATACATACAGAAGATGTCAACAAAGAGATAGGGGAGGCGTTTGGGAAGCTGGGAGGGCAAAGAGTATATACAGCATCTCTAGTTGGTATGTTCTGGTTTCCTCTTATCCCTGTTCACGACAAGCTTAAAAGCACAGACTCAGCCGTAGATTGGAAGAGAAGCTCTTCAGACTCTGGGTTCGGAAAGAGAGTGATGGAGTTGCTGAAGGAGTCTGACACTTCCTGTGTCAGCTGCTGCATAGGCAACATCTGCTCCACCTGCCAGAAAAAAAGCAGAAATGTGTTAAGAGAAGCAGAGGTTTTAACAATAGTTAGTTCAATGAAGAGATCTCCATTGGTAGCAGAAGTGGTGTGTGCTTACTGGAGATGTCATGCCAGGACAAAGACCGGAACAAGGCCATCTAATATTATAAAACAGCAATAAATGCTTGATTACTACCAGCAAGCTTCATTACTCAGATTCCATGTTCCTCGTAAAAACATCCACTCCAATTAATATGTAAAGATTATGATGTTAACACAGCTCCTGATATATCCATCCTCCTTCCCCTACCAACCATCCCCCTCAGTTGAACCTCCTGAAATTAGTAAGGGAGGGAGGGCAGTAACGAAAGAACTGAGATGTGAAACATGGAATTGGAGTAATGAAGATTACCACTAAGTAATCCAAGCATTACCTCGTCATCCATATTCCTCATCCTATTCCTCACTAATGCAGACATACCTAAGCATATTGTCCTTGGAAAGTGAACATTAATCAACATACAATTAATGCTCTACATAAATTTGAAACAACATGAACCAGCGGTGGCTCGTATTGCGCAGCAGTGGCGGGGTGAGAACACACACACACCAATCCACATGCACACACACACCCATTCACAAGCGTGCACACATACACCCACCATTCAAAAGCATATATGCAGGCAGTCATCCATTTACACATGCGCACATACAGATACGTTTATACATACCCACATGCATTCAACATTCATTAAGGACTTACTTGCTGCGGAGACACTGGGTGGCGGAAAGTAGAAGCACAAGCCTCGGTTGTTTTTCTATAGGCTTCAGTTAAGGAAGGGACAGAAGGAAGATCCTGCCGCCTATTGTCACTGGCTGAGCTTGTCATGTGGCAGCCAATTAAAGGAGGACCTTTCTTACCTTGTCACAGAGTGAGATGGGGGTCAGTGAGAGCTGCTGACCCCACTCTGTGACGAGACTCACAGATGACGAGCCAGCAGTGAGCATTCTATGGCTTAAAACTGAATGTACACATGTCTAGGTTCATCAGTGGTGCTCCCCCTTGTCATGAGGGGGAAGCTCACAGAAGACTTTGTCGGGCTCAGGAGATAATGCCCTTCAGGCTGCGAATTCTTAGACCAGCAAATGTCTGTGCAGGTAGCCAGGCACTTCCGCATTTAGCACATGTACACCGCCTGGCTGCCTGACCCAAACATGAAGAGTGCCTGTCAGGCTGACCTTTGCGCAGCCTGGCAGACACTTTTGGTGCATTGGAAAAAGGTGGAGGGGTTGGGTCCCTCCTCTCTAAACAACAGGCTGCAGCTGCCTAAACCTATGTCAAAAAGCAAGATTAAATTAAGGTATATATTTCCATTCAAAAACCTTTATACCGAATTCAGATCCTTGGCTTAATTTTTCCTGTTGTACTTCACAAACGTACAAGTGTATGCCTATATTGCTTTAGCACAAATGTCTGCAATAGAAACGTAAAAGTAACAATATATGTTCTGGAGCACAAAGGACAAGAGATAGATTCTTTGCTGAACACCTATACTGTATATAAAGAAGCCTAGTGATAAAAACTATAACACTTTCTAGCAGACTCCTTCCTTGAAGGTAGGGTGGAACTGGATACAGCAAGAGAAAGATCTAAGGAGCATATTTACAAGAAACTGGTGCATGAGTGCTGATGCAGCATTTTTCTTTTGTCGCCGCCCTTCCCCACCCAACGACACCATGGGTGCGCCGTATTTACAATACGGTGCACCATGGCGGTTGTTAGGACAGTAGCATCAGAATTTTTGATGCTATTGTAGCACCGTCAAAAATATTGACGGTAGTGCAGCAAAGTGCAAGGAGGCCGATAGGTTTCTATGAGTGCATCATTTTAACACCTACTTTGAGCAGGCATTAAAAATGACGCCAAAAATGTTGCTGTGAAATCTTGTAGATTTGCCATTTTTGCGGGCCCCCCAAGAATACATTATGCCTGGAGCAAGAGTAAAGTGGCGCAAGGGGGTGCAAAGTGGCACAATGCAAGCGCATCAAAAAACCCCTCCTAAAGCCACATTAGCGTAAAAGAAATTGATGCTAATGTGACGCAGGTAAGCGCTAGGGGTTTGTAAACATGCCCCTCAGTTACTCTGTCCCTTCTTGTCAACTTCAAAATGGCTAGCCGGAACCGCTGGGTTGATAAGAAAGCTAGAACTGATGGAGGATTCAATGGACGTGAATCTAGATAAAGCAACCAAACCTGATTCACTAGTCTTTCTGCTAGAAGAGAAAAACACTACCTTTTGATTTGGACAAACTAATATTGCATCTGCTTATTCTCTCTTGATTTTCTAAATTGCTTGAGGAACCACAGGGATAAGGAGGGAAGGCATACCAAAGGGACTTGGGTCACTTGCTTGTTAAGGAATGCAGTTCAATCACCAATAAATGAACCTGGAGATGAGGTCAGAAACCAGAACGTGCGGGTGATCTGCAAGGAAATCTACTGTTGACTCCTAAATCTCCTTCAAATTTCCTGACGTATGTGAGTTGTCAACCTGAGATTTTTAGAGGAAGAATTAAAGTATATGTTCTTTCCCTTGAATATGAATCATGTTGAGAGAAAGAACTATCCTTTCTGCCAAACATGAAATATTCCAAGGTGCCTTGTTCATGGATTAGGACCCTGTCTCAAACTGCCTGTTCAGGTAAGACACTGTTATATAATTGTCTGCATCCTGAACCTCCTTTCTCAGCTCTGTAAAACCTTCCAAACTGTCATCAGTTTTCTCCAGTTTGAAGAATGACTCTTCTCCTAAAATAGCCAACCACCCTGAACCATCTTTGAGTCCAAACCCGCTGGCATCTGTGGTTAATATGTATGGGGACTGGGGATTTATAAGAACTCCCTTGTCTATAATCCGCTAATTTGACCACCATAGTAGTTGTTCCTTTACAGTCCTCGAGACAGAAATTATATCCTTGAAATAATGGCCTCCAGTGTTGTAATGTCAAATGAAACTATGGTCCCATGTGTACATGATAAAGTGATATGCTTGCTAAAAGAAAAAGGAATATCAATTACAGCCTACAGCTGGAGCTGATATCCTACAGTTCTTCTCCAGCATTACACAAGGGATCATGACCTGTCATTTTGCCTTGGATTTAAAGCCATTCCCAGAATGGTGCTTGGTTAATCTGTAATAAAGGACTCAGGGGGTCATTCTGACCCTGGCGGCCGGTGACCGCCAGGGTCACCGACCACGGGAGCACCGCCAACAGGCTGGCGGTGCTCCTGAGGGCATTCTGACCGCGGCAGTTCAGCCGCGGTCAGAAAGGGTAAACCGGCGGTCTCCCGCCGGTTTACCACTGCCCTACAGAATCCTCCATGGCTGCGGAGCGCGCTCCGCAGCCATGGGGATTCTGACACCCCCTACTGCCATCCTGTTCCTGGCAGGTCTCCCGCCAGGAACAGGATGGCGGTAGGGGGTGCCGCGGGGCCCCTGGGGGCCCCTGCAGTGCCCATGCCCATGGCATGGGCACTGCAGGGGCCCCCGTAAGAGGGCCCCGCAAAGTATTTCAGTGTCTGCTAAGCAGACACTGAAATACGCGACGGGTGCAACTGCACCCGTCGCACCCCTGCAACTACGCCGGCTCAATTCTGAGCCGGCGTCCTCGTTGCAGGGGCATTTCCTCTGGGCCGGCGGGCGGTCTTTTGGAGAGCGCCCGCCGGCCCAGAGGAAATGTCTGAATGGCCGCCGCGGTCTTTTGACCGCGGTGCGGTCATTCAGCGGCGGTACCTTGGCGGACGGTCAAAATGACCCCCTTAGTCTCTGAATCACTTTTGACTTCCTGTTTGGCGAAAGGCTCACTTTACATAAATCTGTTTGAAACCATGTGTCTAGGTAAATCAGGTTCTTGAATGGGCACTAAAGGAGTAACTTCTAAATGTTGAGTTGAAACAAAGCTTTGAGATTTGTTTAGGTTTTTTAATGTTCTCCGCTAATGTTAACCATGAGTGGAGACAATCAATAGGTCGGCTAGATAAGGATTGATCTGAATCCTCTGTTCATGCAGGATCACCATTACTGGATCCAAACTTTTGGTGAAGACTGTGAGAAGATTTGAAGCTACATGGTAATACCTGGTAATGCCAATTATTTCCTCCTATTGCAAACCTAGGTCAATATGAAGGGGGTCATTCTGACCCTGGCGGCCGGTGACCGCCAGGGTCACCGACCACGGGAGCACCGCCAACAGGCTGGCGGTGCTCCCGAGGGCATTCTGACCGCGGCGGTTCAGCCGCGGTCAGAAAGGGTAAACCGGCGGTCTCCCACCGGTTTACCACTGCCCTACAGAATCCTCCATGGCTGCGGAGCGCGCTCCGCAGCCATGGAGATTCTGACACCCCCTACCGCCATCCTGTTCCTGGCGGGTCTCCCGCCAGGAACAGGATGGCGGTAGGGGGTGCCGCGGGGCCCCTGGGGGCCCCTGCAGTGCCCATGCCCATGGCATGGGCACTGCAGGGGCCCCCGTAAGAGGGCCCCGCAAAGTATTTCAGTGTCTGCTAAGCAGACACTGAAATACGCGACGGGTGCAACTGCACCCGTCGCACCCCTGCAACTACGCCGGCTCAATTCTGAGCCGGCGTCCTCGTTGCAGGGGCATTTCCTCTGGGCCGGCGGGCGCTCTTTTGGAGGGCGCCCGCCGGCCCAGAGGAAATGTCTGAATGGCCGCCGCGGTCTTTTGACCGCGGTGCGGTCATTCAGCGGCGGTACCTTGGCGGACGGTGACCCCCGAAGTTTCTTTCATATTGGCAAATGTAGATAGGCTTGATGCAGATCTGTTGATGCCAACAAAATCTTCCTCTGTTCCCAAAGGAATTACCATATGCAGTGTACTCCTCTTGAAACGCATTTAGGTCTTTCAAGACAATCAGACGATCACCTCCTGATTTTTTTTTTTTTTTTTAGCAACTCTAATGTATACCACCTCTGACTTTGACAGCACACACAGACTAGAATTTGTGTCCATCTGAATCAACACATTCTTTTGTAAGGCCTTATTCTTTTGGGTGTTCTTCAACACAAGAGTTGGTAGGAAGCAAACTTATGGAGTATGACCATGAATCTATAAGGAATATCAAAATGGTTACTTACGAGTAGGAATAGTTTCACAGCCTGAAGAGTTTTCTGGATTCACATGCTGTGCATCATTCCCTAGTGGTTGGTCTGGAATTGTCTTTGTTTTTTTCCCCCTTCTCCTGGGTGTCGTTGATCATCATTTGGTGTTATGTCCGTATCCGTATGAGGACATACGGCACCCTGGATGTTCCTGTGCATGGTAGTCACCTTCGGATTCTTTTTCCATTTGCCTTTGTTTTATCGCTTACATTTTTGACCTCTTACCCCACCTGTTTGTTGTGTTCTGTTTTCTGGGGAGGTGAGTGGGTTGCATGTGAATCCAGAAAACTCTTCAGGCTGCAAAACTACTCCTACTGGTAAGTAACCATTTTGTTTTGCAGCATGAATCCTTTTCTGGATTCACATGCTGTGCATCAGATTGTTTAGCAGTTTCTCCCATTTATTTGGGTTGGTCTGGTTGAAAAGATGAACTTGCAAACAGGTGTTGCAGTACTTTTTGTCCCACCTGTGCTTCTTTATGCATTTGGATGTCCACACAATAATGTTTTGTGAATGTGTGAGGAGATGCCCATGTTGCTGCTGTGCAAATGGTGTCTATGTGCACATTAGCTATGAATGCCAGGGATGCACCTTTTTTCCTTGTTGAGTGTGCCTGTAGGCATTGTGGCTGTTGTTCGCCTGCTGCTGCATTGCATGTTTGAATTGTCTCCACAATCTATTATGCAATGGTCCCCTTTGTGACAAGGTTCCCTTTGTTGCCTTTAGCATACGCAACAAATAATTGATTACCCTTGCGGAGTTGCTTGGTTTCTTCCAAGTAGTATACTACTGCCCTTCTTACGTCCAATGTATGCGTTTTTTTCTCCATTTCACTTTGTGGGTTTTTTAAGAAAACGGGTAACTGTATGGTTTGATTTATGTGGAATTTTGTGACCACCTTTGGTAGGAACTGCAGGTCTGTTCTGAGAACTACCTTGTCCTTGTGGATTTGCATGTATGGTTCTTCTATTGTTAAGGCTTGGATCTCACTTACTCTTCGTAGCGATGTGATCACAATTAGGAAGGCTGTTTTCAGTGTGAGAAATTTTAAATGAGTCTTGTGCACGGGTTCAAATGGTTTTGTCATGATTTGTGTTAGTACTGTATCAACATTGGGGCTGGTGTCTTTGTTGGTGGGGCAATTATTATTCATCCTTCCAGGAACCTTTTTATTATGGGTGCTGTGAAGAAACTTCTGCATAATGTCCCTCTGGTGTAGGCCACGATTTCTGCCAGGTGTACCTTGAGTAAAGAGTAATTGCTTCCATTGTCCAATAAGTGTGTGAGATAGGTTATTACGGTCTCCTGTTTAGTTATTGTTGTTGTGTATTGTACCCTGTGCACCATGGGAGATATTGTTTCCATTTTGATGCATAGCATTTTCTTCTTGTTGGTTTTCTTGCTTCCTTTAATATCTCCATGGTTCTCTTTGGTAGGTTTATGTGTCCGAATTCTATGTATTCAGGCGCCATGCTGTTAGATTGAAAGTTGTTGGTTCTGGGTGGAATACTTTGCCCATCTGCATTGTGAATAGGTATTGATCTTTTATTTTTATAAACTGTTCCCTGGAAAGTTGGAGTAGGTCTGAGTACCATGCTTGTCTGGCCCATTGTGGGACTATGAGGATGAGATTTGTTTCTGGCCTCCTGGCCTTCTCCAGTACCTTTGGAATTAAGAGAATTGGTGGAATGGCGTAGGAGTAATGTCCCTGACAAGTTTAGTGACAGGGCATTCTCTTCTGATTAGTGGTGTGGAAACCTGGAGGCGAACCATTGGCATTTTCTGTTCTCTGCTGATGCGAACAGGTCAATTGTTGGTGGGCCCCAGATTTTGAAAATTCTTCTTAGGCTCCTTTGCTTTAACTCCCATTCATGTGTGTTGCTGTTTTGCCTGCTTAGTTTGTCCACTTCTCTGTTGTCCTTTCCTGGTAGGTATATACCTTTAGGTATCTCCCATTTCCATATTTTTGGGCTTATCGGCTTAGGGTGAATGATTTTGTGCCCCCTTGTTTGTTCAGATAGAACACTGTTGTTGTGTTTTCTGTCTCTATTAGTACCGATTTTCCCACTATTTGCGATTGTAATGCCTTCAGGGCTAGAAACACAGTCTTCAGCTCTAGAAAATTGATGTGTTTGACTGCATCTTGTTTGTTCCATAGACCTTGTATCTTTAGGCTGTCTGTGTGTGCTCCCCACCCCTTGTGGGATGCATCCGTGGTGATGGTCACTGAGGGACTTGTTGTGTTGAAGGGCCTTCCTTTCTTTATTTGCTTAGATGCTGTTAGACCGGACAGCATTAGGGTGGTCATCCCTGTAGGAAAGTACCCTCTTTTTGGCATGGTTACCCCCATTTATTGCCTGATGTCAGTGTATTTGACTGTGTACACTGGGATCCTGCTAACCAGGACCCTACTGATTATGCTCTCTCTTCTCTAAATTCTGTCACTGCATACTGGTAACCCAGCATTTAACCCACAATGGGCATACTGGTGCCCCCTTATAAGTCCCTAGTATATGGTACCTAGGTACCCAGGGCATTGGGGTTCCAGGGGATCCCTATGGGCTGCAGCATGTCTTTTACCACCCATAGGGAGACCATGCAAAGGCTTCTACAGGACTGCCATTGCAGCCTGTGTGAAAAGGTTCATGTACCCTTTCATTGCCATTTACACTGCACCAGGTCACTTATAAGTTACACCTTTAGCAGGCCCTTCAACCCTGAGGGCAGGGTGCAGAGTACCTGTGTGTGAGGGGGCCCCTGCACTAGCAGAGATGCCCCCAGGTCCTACAGGACCATTTCCCCAGACTTTGTGAGTACGGGGACGCCATTTTACACGTTTACTGGACATAGGTTGCTACCTATGTCAAGCTACATAATGGTAACTCCGAACATAGGCATGTTTGGTATCAAACATGCTGGAATCATACCCCAATGCTTTTGCAAGCATTAATTCTATGATTCCATGTGGAGCCCCAGTATTGCAATTCCAGCCTTCTGAGGTTTTCCAGGCAGCCCCAGCTGCTGCCACCTCTCAGACAGGTTTCTGCCCTCCTTTTGCTTGAGCAGCTCAAACCCAGGAAGGCAGAACAAAGGATTTCCTTTGGGAGAGGGGTGTTACGCATTCTCCTTTCGGAAATAGGTGTTACAGGCCTGGGAGGGGTAGCCTCCACAAGCTACTGGAAATGCTTTGAAGGGCACATTTGGTGCCTTCCTTGCATAACCCAGTCTACACCGGTTCAGGGACCCCTAGTCCCTGCTCTGGCGCGAAACTGGACAAAGGAAAATGGAGTGACCATTCCCCTGTCCATCACCACCCCAGGGGTGGTGCTCCGAGCTCCTCCAAAGGGTCCCTGGGTTTTGCCATCTTGGATTCCAAACTGGCAGGGCACTCTGGGAGCATCTGAGTGGCCAGTGCCAGCAGGTGACGCAGAGCCCTCCCGTGATAGGTGCTACTTGTGTAGCTGACCTATCCCCCCCTCTCAGGGGTATTTAGGGTCTCTCGCTTGGGTGTTTCTTTAGATTCAGACTGCAAGACTCCAGCAGGAATCCTCTGCATTCTTTACTTCACTTTCTTACCAAAGAAACTGCATCTGGACCCTCCAGAACTCTACAAACTGCAACCAAATAGTTTATTCCAAATGGTAAGACTTTGAATTGCAATTGCACTCCTTCTAGTGTGAATCTGAGATTTTTTGTTTGCTTGATTGTAGGAAGCTGGCCTGGTGTATGGTGGGTACCTATGGGACTTACGCCTTATACCAGGTCCAGGTATCCCCTCTTAGTAAAGTGTAGGCAGTGTCTAGAAGGCAGGCTCTCTAGACGTAGCTGTGGGTGAGCAGCCAAGGCTTATCTAGGAGACTTGTAAAGCTCATGCAATACCATTGTAGTCACACAGCACTTACACACATGAAAGAAAACACTCAGTTGTACAAAAATAAAGGTACTTTATTTTTGGCACAAATCACCACAAAACACTAGACAGGTGACCCACCCTTAGGAGGTAAGTAATACACTAAATATATACACTAGCAATCAGAAATAGGCATAGAAAATGTTAGAAAATAGTGCAAACTGTAACAACAAATAGGGACTCTAGGGGGAGCACAAACCATATACTAAAAAATGGAATGCAAACAAGGTATCACCACTTAGGTAAGTAAAATGTGTTGAGGGGAGCTGGGGGTATTAAAAAACTACAAAGGTAAGTAACACAGTACCCCCAGTGACCAGCAATGCAGGAGTAAAACACTGGATTTTCCCCAAACCACCCAAAAGGAGGAAAAGAAGAAAAAGAAGCCATCCAGAGAAGACTGCAAGAAAACAAACAGTGGATTCCTGAAGGAAGAAGACCTGTGGATACAAGGGACCAAGTCCAAGAGTAACAGTGGAGTCAAGGAGGAGTAGGAGGTACTACCCACCCAGCTGTGGATGCAGGAGTTGGTTGACGAAGAGTTTCAGATGGGTGCAGAAGATGTCCCACATCCTAAGGAAGATTGCAGAAGGTGTCAGAGCAGGATTGCCACCAACAAGCCTTGCCAAAGGCAAGCTCAAGGTTAGTGAAAAAGAGGTGCTGGCGGGGACCAGTAAGGCCCAGGAGAACTCACCCCAGGAGGGGAGTCACAGAAGACCCTCAGCATCGCAGAGAGTCCACAGGAGCAGAGGCAGCACGCACAGGAGTCAAACTGGACGGGGACACAGGAGTCACAGAAGAAGCCCATGCAGCACTACAAAAGACGATCCCAAGCCACAGGAGAACCATGCAGGAGGCTGGGATTTGCAGGAAGGAGTACTGGGGGCTGGAGCTGCACGTAGCCAGAAGATCCCTTTGAGGAGATGCATGTTTTTCCACATTGTAAACTCTGCTTGTTTTCGTATTATTTCTTACCGAAGAGATTAGACATATCACCGAACAGTTAGTCAGTCAGCATGATAAGAATGTACTGGATTTCTGTTTTTCGTGCAAGCAGGGAATGGTTTGGCCTTTGGAGAAATGCCTTGGGATGTTGGCCAATTCTCAACGCGTTCCTTTCAAAGCTTACCTAAACTAGCCAGCATGTTTTTATATTTCCTTCTTAGGGGAGGGTTTTTTCTAGAAATCCCTTTGGTTCTTTAAGATATAAAAAGAGGTGGCCCTGCTCAGTAGCGGTGGAATGCCTACGGTTGCAGGGGAGTGACTCCTTTACTCCAAGGGAGATTCCTTCTTCTTCTTGTGCAGGCTGAAGAGTTGCAGTCTTCTGAGGATGCACGGCGAGGAAACTGTTGCAAGGCTGGCAGGAACTTTGGATACAATGTTGCAGAAGTCTTCCTCGAGGATCTGCACCTTGTCGGTTCCTGGTGGGTTTACTTGCAATTCCGGAGGCCAGAAGTTGAAGCAGAGGTTGCAGAGGAGACCTGCTGGAATCTTGAAAACCGAATCTGAGGACCCACCCAAGAGAGAGACCTTAAATAGCCCTGAAAGGGGGACTGGTCACCTAACCAGGTAAGCACCTATCAGGAGGGGGCTCTGATATCATCTGCCTGGCCTCGCCACTCAGATGCTCCCAGAGTTCCTTGCCAACCTTAGAATCAAGATGGTAGAACCCAGGGATCCTCTGGAGTGCCACTGAACCAGTGTGGACTGGTTTATGCACAGAGGGCACCAAATGTGCCCTTCAAAGCAAAACCAGTGGCTTGGGGGAAGCTACCCTTCCCAAGTCAGTCACACCTATTTCCAAAGGTAGAGGGTGTAACACCCCTCTCCCAAAGTAAATCCTTTGTTCTGCCGTCCTGGGCTTGAGGAGATCAAGCAGCACGAGGGCAGAAACTTGTCTAAGAGATGGCAGCAGCTGGGGCTGCCTGGAAAACCCTGGAAGACTGGTGGTAGCAATGCTGGGGGTCCTCTAAGGAGCCCCCAGAGTGCATGGAATCATACAACCAATACTTGCAAAAGTATTGGGTATGATTCCAGCATGTTTGATACCAAACATGCCCAGGTTCGGAGTTACCATTATGTAGCTGGACATAGGTAGTAACCTATGTCCAGTACACATATAAAATGGCGTCCCCGCACTCACGGAGTCCAGTAAAATGGGGCTTAAGTTCATGGGGGCACCCCTGCTAGTGTAGGGGTGCCCTCACACACAGGTACCTGCACCCTGCCCTCTGGGCTGAGAGGCCGTACCACAGGGGTGACTTACAGTGAACAGGTCCAGTGACCTGTATTGAAACCGGGTGCATGCACCCGGTTCACGCAGACTGCAATGGCAGGCCTGCAGAACCCTTTGAATGGGCTCCCTATGGGTAGCAGAATAACTGCTGCAGTCCATAGGAATCTCCTGGAACCCCAATGCCCTGGGTACCTAGGTAACTTTACTAGGGACTTACTTGGGGGCACCAGTATGCCGATTGTGGAAATAAAAAGTTACCAGCAACCAAATTTAGAGGAGAGAGCACAGTCACTGGGGTCCTGGTTAGCAGGATCCCAGTGAACACAGTCAAACACACTGATAAACAGGCCAAAAGTCTGGGTAACCAAGCTAGAAAGAGGCAACTTTCCTGCATTTATATGTTGGTATGTGTAGATAGACACCCTGAAGGTCTATGGTTGCCATGTGATCTCCTTTTTTCTGGCATGGTATGATCTTTTTAAGTGCTGTCATCCTGAAATGCTGTGTGCAGATGAATTTGTTTATGAATATGAGATCTAATATTGGTCTTAGTGAAAGGTCCTGTTTTGGCACCAAAAAGTAGGGTGAGTAATTCCCTTTGTTTAACTTGTTTATTGCAACTTTATCTATTGCTTCTTTTAGCAAGAGTTCTTTTACTTCCTTTTTCAGGAGAGTGAGCTCTATTGAGTGATACCCCTTCTTCCTTGGTGGGTTTATTGGTGGTGTCTTTGTTAGTTCTGTACAGTAGCCATGGTGTACCACCTCTAGTATCCAATTGTCTATGGTAATTGTTTCCCACTGTTGTGGGTACTGCGCTATTCTTCCCCCTATTGGTTGGTGTGTTAGGGCTTGTGGACACTTGCATGTCATTTGGTTGTTCCCCCTCCCATGGGGGTTTGATACCTTGCTCTTCCTCTACCCCGAAAGGACTGTCTGGCTGGGTGTTGCCATTGTTGGCATCCAGTCTGTTGGTTACCCTGTGATGTATTTCCTGTGTTGACTGTTGTTGTTGTTGCTGCCCGAAGGTAAAGGTTCCCCTTCCTGTGGGTCTTCTGATGTTGCTTCCTCTCCTGGAGCTTCCTCTGAACTGTAATACCCCCATTGCCTTGGCTGTTTCATTGTCATCCTTGATCTGTTGCAAGGACTTGTCCATGTCTTGTCCAAACAAGCTGTCTCCATTGAACGGTCTGTTAATTATGGAGGTTTGTACCTCTGGTTTTAAGCCGGATATCCTGAGCCATGTGTGCCTTCTCAGAGTTGTTCCTGTGCACACCTGCCTGCTTGCAGTGTCTGCGGAATCTAGGGCGAATTTCAAACGTGCATTTGCGATATTCTTTCCTTCTTGTATCACGGTTTTTGCCCTCTTTTTATCTGTCTCGGGGAGCTTCTTCATGAGCTTCGTCCCACTGTTGATGACCGAATCTGTTGAGGAGTGTGTTGGAGTTGGCTATGCGCCACTGTGTTGCAGCGAATCTGTCAATCTTTCTCCCCACCATGTCCAGTCCTTTGCCCTCTCTCTCAGGAGGGGAGGGGCTGTGGATGAGTGTTCATTGTTCCTCCTTCTTGCAGTGGATACTATGATGGAGTCCGCCACTGCATTACCTTGTATGGTTTGTATTTCTTTTCCACCCTGGGTGTGACCACTTTGGCTGCTGCTTGATCTTTGAAGGCTTCCCTACCTTTAGCCAGTATACTTGGTAGTACGGGAAGAAATAGGTTCCCCTTGCTTGTTGTTATTAGTGTTTATAAGAGGTAGCACGAGTCCCCTTTTTCTTCCTCAAGTGGTACCCCACAGGTGTCTGCTGCCCTCTTCTCCAGGCTCCTGTAGCATGTGATGTCATCAGAGGGTGAAGGTTTCAAGGGATAGCTGTTGATCTCCTCTTCGGGGCTGCCAGTTTCGAGGTCCTGCAAGCCTTCCTCAAAACTTCCCACTGCCAGTTCCTCCTCAGGGTAGTAGAAAGCCTCCTCAACCTCCTCTTCATTTGGCTCAGGTGTTGTCGGGGCTTCGATGGCAGCTTCTTCCTCTTCCGCTTCTGTGGAGGTCTTTGATGGTCTCGTGGGATTCGATACTGTTTCATCGCGTCTTCAAATTATTTTTTCTTTGTACGAGTGCTGCCATTTCAGCCTCCAGACAACGTGTTTTCTTCTCCACGTCCAACGCCTTTTCGGCGTCTCGTTCCGCTGAAGTGTTTCTTTCTGGCATGTGTTCCCCCATTAACCTCGGGGTCTCTTTCCCTGATGTCTTTGGCACCTCCTTCCCTGATAGTTTTGGGATGTCCTTCACCGACTGTGGTCTCGACAGTTTCGGCGGTCGGTCCTCTTCGGTATCCCTGGTGTGGGATCTGTGGGGCTCTTTTGTTACTGGCTGACCCTCAATGGTCCTTTTCTTTGATGTCGGGGCTGCCTTGAGGTATTGCCTCTCAGGTGCTTTTCTCCCCGATGTCTTTGGGGGTCTGTCTATTTTTTTCTTGTTTCTTTGCGACGTCTCTTACCGTCTTCTTTTTGGGAAGTCTTTCCTCTGGGGTTCCTTCGAGGAATTAGACGTCCGACCATCCGTGGGTGGATTCTGGACCTCCCACTTGATCTTCCTTGTCTCTGAAAAGTCCAAATCCCTTCAGCGACTCCTGTTGTTTTTGGCTCTGTATCGCGGTGTGGTGTTCCTCGCTCTGTTTCGGCGTGCTTTTGAGCATCTTTGGAAAGAATGCTGCACATGCTTCACAGTTCTCGTCTCTGTGATCCGTTGTGGTGGCAGTTTGGGCAGAGTTTAAAGGGGGTATTTTCCATGACCCTTACCTTGCTTCATTCTTCAGTCCTGCTGATTTCCTCTGGTGTTCCCCGCCGGTAATGCGTTTGCCTCTGTGTTGGTCTTGGTGTTTGAAATCTTTGTCGAAGTTTATTTGGTCGTCCTCTGTCCAAAACTTCAAAGCTTCTCCTTTTGCTTCCAGACCCAGAAAAAAAGAATCTGAAGATGGCTACCACGCACAGGAACTTCTGGGGCACCTTCTGACGTCATACGGGGACAGACCTAACACCAAATGGTGGTTGACGATGCTCAGGAGAAGAAAAAAAAAGAAAGACAATTCTGGACCCAACCACTAGGGAATGATGCATAGCATATGAAACCAGAAAAGGATTCATGCTGCAAAACCAAGGGGATATTACTTGCCTTTTGGTCACTGATTTATCTCAACCACATTTCCTGAAGAAGACTTAGTCACCATCATCCTACTTTCTCTTAGTAACGCCTGATCACTATACTGGAGTGGATTTTTTGTAAACTCCTGAGAATTCGTAGATTCACTGCTTTTTTGACTAGAATGAAATTGTGACCTTTTGGAAGTTGGCTCATACCATATATTTCTTAATGCTCGCAAGGTTTTCTACTTCTGTCAAAATGCCTAGATCGTACTTCAAAGATTGTGCATGTTATTAGTTCTGGAAGGATTTACAAATTACATCCTTCAGCTCTTCACCAGACAGCTTATCACCTTAAAATATCATCTTAAACAGGCTTTCTCAGCTCCATCCACCCAACAATCTCTTAAATAAAATTGGCTTCTAGCTGCCTCCATTCCTCCATCTGCTATGGAGGAGGCATTCAAATGATCAAATGTGATATCTGACAGAAACTTCGTCTGATTCTCTATTGCTGCCAAAAATTGAGAAACATATTCTCCATCTTAAATTGCCACTGATCAGGGCTGAAAAGCTTTCACCGAAAACTTAGAGGTGAAAACATGGGTAAATTCTTGCTATCATTGCCATGTTCAGCTCAGAATATGCTCATCCCACAGATGCATCTGCTCTTTTATCCACCAAATCCAATTTAACTCTGCCAGTAGCGCAGTCTGTCCAGTGAAATTTGATAAGAGTGGCTTCACTTGACTTCTATGAAAGATCCATATCCACTTCTTCTGTTTGACCCAGTCTCCCCATAAACGTAGGAACGGATGCATTTTCCAGATCTCTCCATTTCCTCTTATGAAGATCTTGTATAGCAGGATTAATGAGAAACGTTAGCACCATGGGTTTTTCAAATTGCCTGAAACTGTCCCTACATGTAAAAGATTGTTCATCATCATTGGGAAGTTGAAAATATACACACATATGGGAAATGCAGCACTTCAATTCTTGTTTTGGGGTATATTTCTCTTTGACACACAAAAATCTTTATCATCATTTTGGGAAGACAAAGAGAATGAGATACAAAATCGATAAGTCCATGACATCTGGGACGAATCTGTAATCAAAGGTGAAACCTATATCCCCTCATCCTCTTGTGATTTTATGAAGGTGTTTCTCAGGCTTACTGCAAGATAAGTCTGAACTCCTAGAGAGAAGCAAATTCTTCTAATCAGTTGATTTTCCCCTTAAAGAGGAAGAGTAGGATGTGTTTCTCTGTTTTGGCTATATTTCCCCATTTCTACACCAAAGCATATGACCTATCCCAGTTTCATGTTCTTGTGGAAAGAGGACCCCTATTGTTAGACTTCTTCTGTTCCTCTTTCCTTTTCTTCTTTTTTAGCCTAAAGCAATTTCTTCACCAATGGAAGGAAATCAAAATAAGGAGGAAATCTCCAATTCTACTGATATCATTTCTGCAGGCAAACTCCTAGACACCTATTAAATAAATGCTAAGTCATGGCTTCCTAAAAAAAAGTTGCCTTGCCCTCCAGAATGTTTAGTGTCTAAAAGGAACCCTGCAGGCAAATTGCATTTTTCTTTTTTTTTGGTAATTGGGGTATCTCTCTGTCTTTCTTCATACATATATTGGTCTTGTGCCACTTCATTTATGCCATTTATTTTTACAGAAAACATATTGGTATGACTTTTTAAATTTCATTAAAAAAACTGGACCAACACACCGCTTATCTTATAACTTGTGTTTTTTTTCCACATGGTGGGTGGGCCAATGCTCTGCTCCAACTACACAGGCTTATCTGTACAGAATGTTACCCCCGTTCTTCTCTTCAGCACAAGCTGCCTACATACTACTGTGGCTTGCAGTGTTCCTTGATGGTGATCAAGTGCCCGAGTGGCAAGAGGTTCTCCCCCTCCAGCGCAATCTTTCACACACAGTGCGAGGTCTGATGTAAGGAAACCATGGGCCAGAGTACCACTTCTTCCTGTAGACCTAAACTGCTCTCATGGGCAAATGTACCATGTAAAAGTAAATTCTATTAAAACAATGACCACATTTCTCTCATAGGCCCAGCACTGTGTGAAACAATGCTGAATTGTGTACCCAATGGGCACACAAGAAAAAAGGAAGTTCTTTAACATGTTAACTTTTATATAGTAAAAGGGGTGTGGTATTTTAGTAGAAAGGGAAAACATATGCTTAGTAAAGGGTGCCGATAGTGAAGCTGGCACTACAGTTGCTTTAGTACATAAAGGGGCGAGGAATGTGGATGAGGAGGTAGGAAAATGTTACTTACCCTGATGCATCTATTTGTAGCATGTAGTGCTATAGATTCACAGGATCTGCATACTCGTACTATCTTGTGTTGGGTTTGGACATTAGCAACTTGTTTTTGTTTTAAGAAGCCGTTCAAGTGACAAGAGTTCTACTGCCAGAGCCACGTGTCTGGCAAACACAGTGGGTGCATGTGAACTTACAGTGCTACGCACTATGAACATATGCTTACAGTGTAAGTAACATTTTCCATTTGTTGCATATGTTGCTGTAGACATACATGCTATGCATAGACTTTAAAGCAGCCCCTCTGTTTAAGCAATGCTAGCAAGCAGACGGAGAAGATGTCTGAAAAATAAGTCCTTAGGACTGTCTGGCCAACTAATGCTTGCTCTCTATCAAAAGCATCAACACAGTAGTATTTGGTAAACATTTGCGGTTGACCAAGTAGTTGCCTTCCAAATATCAGCTAGCGAAATTTTTCCAATGAAAGCCCAGGAAGTAGCCGTCTTTCATGTGGAGTGTGTCCTGGGAAGTACAGGTAGAACTTGCTTGGCTTTAAGGTAGCAGGACTGGATGCACTTGGCAATCCGTCTAGCAATCCCTGCTTTTCAAATAGGCTGACCATCTGGGGTTTGCTCAAAATACAAACAGCTGGTCTCCCTTACAAAAGTGTTTGATCTATCAGTGTAGAATATATGAGAGCCCTCTTGACATCTAAAGTGTGGAGAGCTTTCAGCTGTGGTTGTGGAAAAATACCAGGAGTTCTTTGGTTTTAATAAGATGGAATGGGAAACCCCACTGGGCAGAAACTTTGCGTTGTTCAGTAGTATTACCCCGTTTTTGCAGCACTGGATGTAGGGTTCTTGTAATGTGAGTGCTTGCAGTTAACTAATATGTCTGAGTGAGGTTCTAGCTACTAAGAATTCCACCTTCCAAAAGAGTAACTGACGGGGCCAGGAATGCATTGGTGAGGACTATGTTGAGATACTATTTAGGAGGTGGATGCACTCTTGAAGGAATGACTCTTTTGAGGCCCCTCACAAAACACTTAATGACTGGTATGCAGAACAACAAGGAGTGTTCTCTATTCTGAATGTAAATAGCTATGCCCACTAAGCGGAGTCTAATGAAAGTGTATCTAACCCGCAGTATTATAGATGAAGGAGGTAGCATATAATGACCAGGAATGCAAGGTTAAACGGGTCTATGTGCTTTGGGATACAGTAGTGGACAAACCTCTTCCATTTGGCCATAAAGGAAGCTCGAGTAGTGGGTCTGTGTGCTTACTTGAGGATATCTAATCACTCCTCTAGGAGGTGTAGGCAGCCGAACTCTATGGTTTCAAGTGCCCAACTGCTAGGTTGATCTGTTTAGGTAGTGGATGTCTGATCTGACCCTGGTTTCTGGTGGGAAGGTCCAGCCGGTATGCAAGCTTATTGTGGGGTCTGATGGATAATTCAAATAGTGTGGAGTACCAGGGCTGTCTGGCCTAAGTAGGAGCTACAAGGCTGAGTGTCTGGGATGTTTGTTGCATCGTGCGCACCACTAGGGGAAGAAGCGGGAGAGGCAGAACAGTGTGAGCAAATGTCCCTGACCAGTTCATCAATAGTGCATTGCCCATGGACTGAGACTGTGAGAATGTGAAGCTTTGGCATTGCGCGTTATCTGGGATGGCAAGCAAGCCTGTCTGCAGAGTTCCCCAGCGTTTGAAATAGCTACTTAGGACTAAAGGACTGAATTCTCATTTGTGAACTTTAGTGTGACCTGCTGAGTATGTCTGCTAGGTCATTGTCCGACCCTGGAAGGTACTTCACTATCAAATGGATGCAGTGATGAAGGGCCCAAATCCAGGTTGTTTGAGCTAGAACGTAAAGGCGGAGAGAGTGGGTGCCACCTTGTTTCTGCAGGTAGTACATCAGAGTTATATTGTCTTTTCTGACTAATGCTGACTTGTCCTATATCTGTGGGAGGAAGATTTTGAGGGCTAGCTGGATTGCTAGGATTTTGAGGTAGTTGATGAGGTAAACCTGTTGTTGCGAGGTACACAGAACTTGTATTGCTGCGAGACTGAGATGTACCCCCTATCTTCCC
The DNA here is from genome assembly GCF_031143425.1 of Pleurodeles waltl. Classification (NCBI taxonomy): domain Eukaryota; kingdom Metazoa; phylum Chordata; class Amphibia; order Caudata; family Salamandridae; genus Pleurodeles; species Pleurodeles waltl. The sequence continues at coordinate 320,859,755 of NC_090445.1, read as the reverse complement.
TTTATGTGTCCCTGGTGATGGTGACTTGCATTAAAGGGTCTGTGAAAGACCAGTCCTGCAACAGATTGTTGGTGTTCCACCACTGCCGAAAGCGATGAACACTGGCCTTTACCAACACTAAATCCTCCTTATGACTCCCCACTTAGTAACATTGTGCTGCAAGGCACTGTTCAAGGGGATGCATGTGCAATCTAGCATGGGGCACTGTGGCAATGCAGGAGGCCATCATGATGAGAAGGTGCATAATTGGTAGAGGACGATTTGACTGAAAAAGAGGGACAAGCTGTTGGGAAGATATGACTCTGTTGGCTGGGGTAGGCTTTACCCATTACAGAATTTAAGGTTAACCCTAGAAAGGGTTGTATTTGAAGAGAGACCAGGTATGACTTGGTGGTGTTGATGGTATAAGCTAAGGCATGTAGGAGAGATATAACTGTTTGTGTATGGGCAATACATTGAAGCTCGCTTGAGCAGCCAAACATCCAAGTAGGGGAATATATGAATATCCCATCGTCTTGGCTGTGCTGTGACCACCACTAGGCATTTGGTGAAGAACTTTGGTGCCATGATTATGCCGAACAGCAATACATTGAATTGGTGATGACAGTCACTTATCATGAAGCACAGGTAACATTGGTGGGCTGGGTGGATAGGGTTGTAGAAATATGCATCCTCAAGATCTTTTGTTGCCAAGAAGTCACCTTACTGCAGCAGAAGTACGAGGAAGTGTTAAGACAGGATTATTGGTTGAGGGGCCTGAGATCAAGGACTGCGCTGAGAGTCTCATCCTTTTTGAGAATAAGAAAGTATAGGGAATAAACCTCCTTCCCTTGATATTGTAAGTGGATGGGTTCAATGGCTCCTTTCTGTAAGAGAGCTTGTTCTTCTTCCTCTCAAAGACGTATGTGATCCATGCTGTTTGAGGTGCGAGGTGGCATGCTGGATGGTATGAAACCCTATACAGTAACCATGTTGAACTATGGCAAGATCCCGTTCTTCTGAAGTGATTTCCCACCAGCATGTCCAGAAATCATTGATTTGCCCCCAAAAGATGTGTGGTCAGATGGGAATTGCAGGGTGTCAGTGTTTTGTGATGGGGAAGGTCCCCTAGCCGGAATCTTCCTTGGCTCTCCCATATTATTGCTTCCCTTATACACACCTCTTGTGTAACCTCTAAGAGTGATAGGCCTGCTGTTGTAATTGCTACGGCCTTGGTAAGTGTGAGAGCCTGTGTCTGGGGAGGTTCTCTTAGAATCTCTACATCATTGTTTCCTTTGAAGCAACTGTCTCTGGCCAGTGATCTGCATCTATATCCTTTATAAAAAATAAATAAATTTGGTCACCCTGTGGTCCGAACAAATGTTCTGTATCATAGGAGAAATGAAGTAGCTGTTAGTACCTAGGGTTTAAACTCCGAGATACGGACCCATGCATGCCACTGAATCAGGATACTTGCATTGTTCTCTGGGCTGTGGTGCCCACAGCATCGAGGGCACAATAGATGGTTCTTAGAAATTGTTAGAATTGTCTGGGACTAGTTCCTCCCCCTTTGCTGAAGCAACTCCTGCATTTAGACCCAATGTGCATTACTGAATCGTGCCAGTATGCGAAAAGAATTGGCAATACACTAATGGTTAGAGCCCCCCAGTGGCTACCCTCTTGCCTGCTGTGTCCAGGTTCTTCTTACTCTGCTTGTCGGGTGGCAGAGTGTCCCCTTACGCTGAAAAGTTATGTGCAGAGTGGATGACTAAGGAATCCGTTTCTACATTTCCCCTGATGTATGGTAGGTCAGAAGGTGAGGCCTTATTTTTACATTCCACCCTGGGGGTTACTACAGGGCCTGACAAGGTCTTTAAAGGCCTCTGTAGCTGGTTATAACATGCCCTTAAGCAGGTATAGAAACTGAACAGTAAGTTCTATCTTTGAGAGGGCCTCAACTAAAGAGTAATCCTCCTCCTGGATCACTTAAAGGTCCACTTTGGGGTATTGGGCTGCCCTTCATATTACCTCATGGTAGGAGATTGTATCATTGGGTTGAGAGGTAAAAGACTGGACAGATACAGGTCTGGGTCAAGATACCCAGGCGGATCCACATTATAATCTTCCCAGGGTCTCCACTCTCACCTTCCGTGTTGTACAGCTCATCCTCATGGTATGGGCTGTGTGATTCAGCCGAAGATTATGGTGAACCCTGAGGTGTATTTGCCCATGGTAGTGATTATGGAGGTGGAAGGGGATGGAGAGGAGGTGGAAGAGGAGGCAGAAGTGGTGGAGCAGTAGAAGGGACAACGTTGATAGGGCTTGTGCTTTTTTTCTTTGCTCTTCTTTTTATGCTTCTGAGCTGGTTCTGGCACCAAGGCTAAGTCCTCCTCGACAGCTGGTTTCCGCTTATGTGGTAAAGACTTGACTGCCTTGGACAGTGGTTTGGTAGTACTCCTCGTAGTGGATGAATTTAATGTCTCTTTTGACAGGCATCAAGCTATGCTTGGAGCTGCTCAAGGCTGGCTTTTCCAAATCATTGGGGCTCATGTTTCTTGACGCTGCAGGTTTGGCTTTCACAAGTGACTTGGAGGCTTTTGTGCTTGGCGGCATTGAGGTAGTTCTTTGCTCCCACTGCTTCAGGGCTTGGGGTGGTGTCCTCTCTAAGCATGATGTCTGATTTCAGTCTCGAGTCCTCTTGCAGTATTCCATGTCAGCAGGAATTTGGCACTGAGGATGCTAAGATCTTTGTCCTGGCAAACGGTCAAGTAGGTCGGGAGCCCTTGAATTAGGTGGAGGGGAGTGTGGGTCGGCTTTGCCAGAGCCATGCGGTACCCCGGAAGGCTGACTTGACTTCCAGGGGCTAATGCCCCCTTGGAGTTGGTGCTCCACCTCATATCAAGAGCCGTTAGTGGGCTTGGTGTAAGTGTCTATTATACTCACAGCCGGTGACATTGCCTGTCTGTCTGCGTAGGTCCCGTTTCTTCGACCATGAGCGGTGATTGTTCCTCCTTCTCAATGGAGCTGGAAGAGAAGGTAGATTCCAGTAATGATTGGTGGGCTGAAATGTCTGAGGCTCCAGCTTTCTCAGTGTCTTTGGCGTTAGGGTTTCTTTCTCAAAGATGACCAGGGTATTTTCCACAGAGTGTCAATAAATCTTATGATATTCTCAGTGCCTGTCCCTACAGTAACAAAGTATTTTTCGACCAGAACATCAGGCAGGCCTGACACTTGGTGTCGACGTGTTGAGGCGACAAACCCAAATTATGCACCTGTTGAGGGTCAGACCAGGGGTATTTCGCGTCTCAGAGGGAGCAGTGGTGAAACGGGGTCAGTTCCATCACCAGCAATGCATCCTCAAGCTAGAAAATGTTGAGGAGGGGTTTGAGGGCTTGAGGCCCCTAGCCAGGCCCGCAGACCAACGGTAGAGAGTCTGCGATACCTTTATGTCACAGTGGTCTCTGTAGCTAGTCTGCATTAGTATACCATATTACCCTATAACCAGTGTCAAAAACAAGGCCGGAAATGGTGAGAGAGAGCATCGAAGATTGTGTCGATCATGGAGTTCCGGTTGTCACATATGAACCCGATGGCAGGAAAACAACCTAATACGGAAAAGGTGCCCATACGAAATGGCAGCATAAGGAGTCACCAAATACCTCATGACTTGAAAGACATCTTCAAAGAAATAAAGTTGCAAAAGTTCTCCCCCAACACTAGATGACAGAAGTATGCAAAGCATGTGAATCTACAGCAATGTATGCTACTCCAACATAGGTATTTCTGACTTAATTACTGTAAGCCAGCGGTTCCCAACCTTTTGACTTCTGTGGGCCCCCACTTGATCATTACTGAAACCTGGGGACCCCCAATAAATCATTATTGGAATCCAGGGAAACTGAGCCATTACTAAATGCTGGGGACCTAATCTGTTAATATTATTTAATTTTCTAAGTAGTTGCGGAACCCCTGAGGAGGCTTTGCAGACCCACAGGTGGTGGGAACCACTGCTGTAAACCTTTCCAGTGAGAGCTGGTGACACAGAGTTTGCACTTCATTCAAGATCCCTATTGGGTTGCCTAGCTAAGACTGTGGGAGGAGTAAGCTTTGTGTTCTAATGGAGGGAAAAGGTTATTGTGACCTGGGGAAATCCTGTGAGGAGAGAGGTTTAGAAAGGTGACATACATTAAACTAATTGATTGAAAAGCATCCTTGCTACCACCGCCAGGGGTAGATCAGCCTATTGTATGACCAAGTCAGGCAGACACCTCAATGCTTGAGAAGCATCCCAACTCCTGGACTTGGCAGCTCAGCAGCAGATACATTCCAGTCAGAAGGTGCATATGAGCTTGTTCCTGTTTCAGGAGACAGTTTGTGTGTAGATTTATATAGTTTTTACTTAGCTACAAGGTAATAAGTGCTGCGCTGATGTTGTTTCGGTACATTACAGAGGTGAGTGCAGTGATGTTGGGGGTGGGAGATTGAGTGTTACGGTTTAGGAGCAGGTGGTAGCCCACAGGACTCTTGATTGGGGAGGGTGGGATGTTTTCATTTATCATGTTTGATTGTCTACTGCTGCTATTTGGGCTGAGGTTTTTCAGCATGGAATCTTATTCAAAAGTAGGGGTGAAATTAAACATTTAATTTAAACTCAGTATGTCAGTTAGGCCCACTGGAAATTATTAGGTCAGTGGAAACACTGCAGACCAGAATGTAGTTGAAATCTTTGAGAGAAACAGCTGCGGAGAATAAGAATTTACCCAGCGAATCAAACGCAGAATTACTTTTTTTCTTTATAATTACTCATTCCTCTGTTAATTCTGAAACTCCGGAGTAAATGTGATCTCTAGTAGTAGTAGTAGTAGAAATACTTTATTCGGTTGTTATTAGCAACCATAAAAGCACATATGAAACAATTAAAAAGTTAACATAACTGTATTAAGAATTAAAATCCATGGGTGGCATGCATCAGTTAATGATGGTAAAACAAGGAGACATATTTCCATATATATTGTGCAAAACTGTTAAAAAAGATTTAAGCCATAGCAAAGTTTGTAAATAAAACACCTACGGAGTTATCTAAGAACCCTTTCTGGCTTTCGATACTGAGCTTAGATAAACTGTAATACCACTGCAAATTTCGATTGATGGAAGAGTTTGTAGGTACAGATAAGCCGGGTGACATTGACGTATTTGTAGAGATTTTAAAAGCAATATTAAAAATGTCTTTCTCTGGCTAATGTACAATTTACAAAATAGGACTGTATGTATTGTAATTTGTATCGAGACTGAGTCGCAGGGGTAGTTCTCTAGTACAGAACTCCAATCATTCATTACAGGAAAACTAACCAAGCAATGAAATGTCTCTAGTCTTAAGCGAATGAAAACAAAACGGTGCCTGGGGTTCAAAACATACTGTAGATAAGGTTCCATGCCATCTGCATCAGTTGATTCCTCATTATACTAGGTTTTTGTGCTTCAATGACCCATCTTAAATCAGCCAGGTGGGTAAGACACTCCAGTCTAAGATCTTTCCTGCTCAATGTTCCCATTATATCTGGTGCAGCGTAGTAGTCCAGGTGGCCCAAGTCCGTGAAAAAGTTCTTAATATACTCCAACCAGGGAATTCGCAATGGATAATTTAAAGTTAAACAATCATTTAAAATCGCTCGGTTCAGACTCGCGTATTCTGAAAACCAAACTTTATGCCATAACAATACTGGTTGTATCCTTATTAAATTTGCAATGTGCGTAACCCCCAGTTCTGAATGACACACAAATGATGAGGTGGATTTTGGAACATTTAAAAGTGACTTAAAAAAATGATTTTCCGCAATCTGCAGGGCATTACACTTTGTATGTCCCCATAGGCCAGCCCCAGACATGGCAACAGGGGTGCATTTAGCACTATAAATTGTCAGCATGTCTTTTGGGGTGATCCTCCCTACTCGTTTAGAGAAATGTTTTATAGCCATGTTGGTTTTTGTGAACTGTAATTTCCTAGAGCTGATACATTGGGACCAAGTGCTTTTGTTATCAAACAGAATTCCCAGGTACGAGAATGTTGATGTAACATCTATTTTCTCTACCTTTATTGTAATGTGGCAGTTCTTGCTAGTCTTAGTGCCACATTTCATCACATATGTTTTAGAGTGATTAACTCCTTAAGGCCTAGTTCTTCCATTTGGTTGCCAAAAGGCACTGCAAAGCTAGTGGGGTTCATGCCATAAGAACGGGGTCGGCGTACAAAAGAGCTGGTATCGGCCGATGGCCAATTTGAGGTAAATCCTTACATTTGTTAACTAACACTGTCTTGAGTTTGTTCATATATAATGAGAAAAGGAATGGTGCTAATACACAGCCTTGTTGGACCCCTTGATTAATATTAAATGAGCTAGTGCACTCCCCGTGCACCCCAAACCTTAACTTTGCTCTGCTTCCAGAATATAACTCCTTTATGAAGTGGATTATTGTTTTATCTACCCCCAGGTGAGTCAAGGTGGACCATAATTTGCTGTGGATCACACAATCAAACGGCGAGATCAAATCTACAAAGAACATGTATTGATTACCTTTCTTAACCTTAGTGTATTTACCAATCAGGATGTCTAAGTTTAGAGCCTGTTCCATCGTTCCTATCCCGGGCGAAAGCCGTACTGCAAGTCTGATAGAATATTATTTGTTTCAGCCCACTCCTGTAGTCTATTCAAGATAATCCAACCAGCTATTTTCGCAAAAGTTTCGAGAAGCGAAATTGGTCTGTAACAAGCATGGTTATGATGATCGCCCTTTTAAAATATTGGTACTATGATGCCCAAGTTGAAATAAAACCTGTGGAACAACATGCTTTGAGGACCTATGTCAATAAAGGGCCCCAAAGTGCAGTATCGGACTTATATATGTCCACTGAGACTCCATCTGGGCCTGGTGCTTACCCACTCTTGCTTGCTTTAGTGACTTTGGTAACCTCATTTATACTAAACGGTGGAGTAACAGTCAACAAATCGCCTTTATAAATATCTGCATCTGGGATCACCTTTTTAGAACTATATGTTTCAGAAAAATGGGCACTCCGTTCCTCTTCCGTGATAGGTATTTCTATGCTGGGAGATTCGTTTTCTCCCAGCAGCGGGCAATTTACTACCTTCCAAAATATAACATTGTTTTTAAGGCTTGCTTCGTACAGGGAATTCCAAGCCTCTTCTTTATATAGTTTTTCCTATTTTTAACAGCCTTCTTAAACTCCTGTCTAAGTGTGGAAATATTGCTCTTACTTCTTTTTGAATTATGTAGGCCCTTCTTGAGATTTTTAGAAGCCTGTGTACATTCAGAGTCAAACCAGCCTTTTTTTCCGGAGTCCCACTAAGTCCGGAGTCACACTAGAGCTAAGTGACTTTTTAATCTCACATGTAATTTCGGTAAAAGCTCTGATACATTCTTGTGGGTGTATATTATCCTCAAGGCAGATCTCAAAATCTTTAGTGTAGTCGCTAAGCAGCTGTTTCATAAAGCCTATTGGTTCAATCTGGCACCAGTGTAGAGAATATCCATTTCTAGAAAACAGTTCTGTATTACTGAGATGGTCGGGGATCCCCTATGTTGTTTTCTATCTGAAGGCAAGGCGATGTATGCTTTGAGGATAAGGATCGCTAAGTACAATATCACAAGTCTGATAGTTGGGTACGCTGTGAGAGAAGTTATTAGATGTTAGAATAAAATCAATTGTTGTGTTTGCAGATCAGCCATTAAAGGTTGGTTTAAATTGCGATTTACTACCGCAGATTTCAGTTGAAAATGATCAGTCAAACCTAAACATGGTGTCATTCAGTATGTTACCATAATAATTGTGAGTGAAGTCAACTTAAGCTTTATTACCCCCTTCATATAAGCCACAGACTTTCTCAGAGGATTTTGTGCACAGATGCATATTAAAATCGCCTCCACATACAATCAGTGTCTCTCTCCTGGTGGAGTAACACACTAATCCCAAGTCATCCTGCAATTGTCTGATTATATTTAAAATTTTACACAAAGGAGTGTTACTGTAACAGTTTATAATGGCTAACTGTAACAAATTTTGTAGTTTGCACACAGTCACATGATAGCAAGCATTAGAAGTTAGCTTAATCACCTTTATCAGCTTAAGCTTATTTGAAATATAAGTACAAAGCCCCCCTTTTGACCTGCCATGGATGGAGGGGATCACAAGAGTATGGAATATCCTGTATCCATTTATATGTATGGGATCCATACACCAGGTTTCCTGGAGGCACAAACAGGAAAATGCTCCAATGAAGCCTAACCATTCAGTGTTTTCAATCTTGCTGCGGAGACCTGCCACATTCCAGAACAAAGGATTGAGACCTGGTCTTACAACCCCTGCTTCATGTGAATCAGAGGTAACAAGATCTATCTCATTAGGAGGGAGAAATGAGTGAATCTCCGAGTGAACGAGATCTCCTCTTTCACGCACTCCAGATCTAATGTTGTGCTGATCATTAATAATTCCCTCAAGTGTTTCCCCCACTACTGCCCATAATACAGCCACTATTGTTTAATGGGTCAGATAAAGATTCCGCAGAGGTCACCCACCCTCTACAGCCGGCCAGATCATCACTCAGTCAGTCCAATTCTTCCAGGGGCGAGAGGACTTAAAATCTATTTTTAGTAGGTCTGAAGTTGTTAGACTCGATTCTCTCTTTTAAGGAGGGAGTCCATTTTCTGGGTTGGTCCTGACCCTTATTGCCTTGGTAGGAATAGCCTAATGGTAGTAATGAAATTTCATGGTTAGATACCTGTCGATCACTTAATCTCTGTAGGATTCTTTCTACCAATCTTGGAGATTTAAACAAGAGTGCCACACAATCCCCCATTAATGATTTCCGGCTCCTACATACCAATTTAACTCTCTTCACCATCTTTGTCTTCGAATAGAGTGCCAATCATACCAGGTTCCATTCGAGATCCTATCCAATTTAAGGATTTATTTCTTAGCACCATCCATAATTCCCGGTTGTGGCTGGGTATAGTAGGAACATTAGCAAGGACCACTACATAGGGAGTCGCAGTGGGAGGTAGTTGTAAGATGTTGCATGGGAGAAGTGGAGTATCTGGAGGACAGTAAGACGTGTTATGGCTCTCAGGGCCACCTGCGCTTGTATACTACGTGAGCGTTCCATGTTTGTACATGACTGTGGAAGGCTGCTTGGCTAAAGATGTAATTGTCAGGGATTGCAACACTGTTGCTAAACGTAAATTTAAGTGGGTTGTGCCATTAGATTGAAGAGTTGTGGGAATTGGATCAACGCATCGTGTCTTCAATAAGTCGAGGTTGGACCCCACGTTACTCTCCACTTCAATTAAATGATTTAAGAGGATATCAAGTGATGATTTAACTGTACGTTCTAAGGCTTTAATTGTGTCTAGAATATTTACATGCAGTTTTGCTGTAGTTTCAGTTATCTTCTTAGGGGGTTTCTTTGTGACGGTTTTAATTTGCGGCTGTCCAGCAAGTTGAGTACTTGTATCGCCTTTATTACAGAGTTCAGCTGTCGAAGAGTTTGAAACATTTCCCCTTTGAAATGCTCAAGGCTTTCGTGTACGTTTAGGTGGACGGGGAAAATCGTCAGCCTCTAACATAGACTCATTTGCATATTGGATAAAGCCATTTTGGGCTTCATCCTGGTTCCTACTCTCTATTACCTTGGTCCAAAGTGTGGAATCAGGGTCTAAATTAGAGGGATTGTTGTGCAGAGATGAGGCCTCTGTAGGGCTCCCTTGTGATAGTAGCCTTTCTTCTGCATTTGAAATCTGCTTAGCTATAGCCCCCATTGCACCTGAGATATACTTTAGTATTGAGGTATGATCTTTATGAGGGGGTGTAGTTTTTGCCTTTGGTTACTTCCTCTGGCCTGTTACTGGGCACCAATCCTAAACTGAATTACCTATTCAATATTACTTTGACGCGCTTATTTCCTCACCGGCCTCCTGTTAACATACAGGCCAATAAAACTATTATGGTTCAAACATAGTACATAGGTAGATGGAACATCAGTGTAAGTTGGTGCCCAAGAAAATACTATAGAGAAAGTATTCTCATGTCCTAAATAATAATAAGCTCCATCATCAAAGGTGGCAAATCAAACACCGCTTTATCTCTTAAATAACAGTAAATGTTGGGGGGTGGAGGGGGGGGGTCCCAGCCCTGCCCAGCCTCCTCCTGGCTCTGACAGGCACAGTCAGACCTGCTCTTGGCCTGGTCTACGCCCGGGCACGGACCGCGTGCATACCGCGGTGCGGGTGAAAGGCGGTATCTTTAAGCGCCTCATGGCGCTGCCGGTAAGGTGGGTGGCGTAGCCTGTGCTGCGTCTGCTGTTGCTGGGCAGGATCAAGACCTCCCCCGCGTGTGCTCTGCGCGTGATCTCTAGTATCGTAGTATCGTGTGTAGAATTCACATCCCTGCAGACCTGAACAGGGTACTTGTAATGAGGCTCAAAAACGAATTCCCAACACAGAAACAGGCCCTGATTACAAGTGGACAGTTACATTGTAATCCCTGCGCAAACAATGTGCTTTCACAGGGACGGCAGTTATTAGGAATGCTATGGTGCACTCCCTACTACATATTAGAAATCGAATGTAATGGGACAGTGGGCCTGGTATTTAGCAGACATGTTAATTTTGGGGTAGTGAGCAACAAAATATGTGTGTCACTTCTTAAAACTTGTGTGTAGGCAGAATTGATTGCACCAAGGAAGTTCTGAACCCTGAGATGTCGGAATTTATTTTTATGAGGTGCCATCCATTCTGACTATCCCCCTGAAAGACTCGTAATCAGGCCCATTGTGTAATGAAACAGGATTTCCTACATGGATTTTTGGTTAATATCCTATCCTATCCTATGTAGGCTCAAGAAAGGAGTAGAGCGGTTCAATAGTGAATATGGCTACTTCACATTCATTGTGCTCCTTAAATGTGCATTAATAAACTCTAGGTGAGGCATGGGGACAACAGGAACTAAGGGGGTTATTCTAACTTTGGAGGAGTGTTAATCCGTCCCAAAAGTGACGGTAAAGTGACGGATATACCACCAGCCGTATTACGAGTTCCATAGGATATAATGGACTCGTAATACGGCTGGTGGTAAATCCGTCACTTTTCCGTCACTTTTGGGACAGATTAACACCTCCTCCAAAGTTAGAATAACCCCCTAAGTCTGAAAAACACACACACGTCTCGCTCAGCCTGTAGGTCTCAGACCCTAGGCCACACGCACCATGCACAAATACCAGCTCTGAGCTTACCTGCATAGTGATGAGCTTGTCTTCCCTTCGGTCACCCTCCGATATTTCCTCACCAAAGCATAACATCACCTGGAACTTGGGGCGCGGGCCCTGACAACTTTGGCAAAGGAGGAGCTCTGTGGAGCAAGAGTACAAGTGTGTTTCAGAAAAAGAAAGAAGAAGTGAAGCTGCCGCTTTCGGCTGTAAACTGAGTAGTGAAAATCCCTGACACCCCCGTCTATTCCGCTCCCTGCAGCGTCCCATTCTTCTTTGTACAACTCCATGCAGACGTCACACCCCTGTCTCCCTGCACGCCCTCTCTCTGCCCTCTCCAGTCTTGAGACATCTCTTCACCTCCCTCCTGACCTCATCACTGCTCTCTCTGACTCCATGCACACCCCCTCTCTCTGCTCTCTCCAGTCCTCAGGCTTCTCTCCATCTCCCTACTGACCCCATCACTGCTCTTTCCGACTCCCTGGAGACCGCATTACTGCTTTCTCTGCAGCTCCCTGCAGACTCTCTCAGTGCTACCTCCATGCCGATTTACAATCTCTCTCTCTGCTCTCTCCAGTCCTCAGGCATCTCTCCATCTTCCTCCAGACTCCATCACTGCTCTCTGACTCCATGCAGACCCCATCTCCAGCTCCCTGGAGACCCCATTACTGCTCTCTCTTCAGCTTCCTGCAGATTCCCTCAGTGCTACCTCCATGCCCATTCACACCCTCTCTCTGCTCTCTCCAGTCCTCAGGCTTCTCTCCACCCCGTCACTGCTCTCTCCGACTCCTTGCAAAGCCCCTCTCCAGCTCCCTGGAGACCCCATTACTGCGCCCTCTCCAGCTCCCTGCGGGCTCCCTCAGTGCTACCTCCATGCCCATTCACGCACTCTCTCTGCTCTCCCCAGTCCTCAGGCTTCCCTCCATCTCCCTCCTGACCCCATCACTGCTCTCTCCGACTCCCTGCAGACCCCATTACTGCTCTCTCTCCAGCTCCCTGCAGACTCCCTCAGTGCTACCTCCATGCCCATTCACGCCCTCTCTGCTCTCTCCAGACCTGAGGCTTCTCTCCAGCTCCCTACTTCCCCACTACTGCTCTCTTTGACTCCATGCAGACCGTCTTACTGCTCTCTCTCCAGCTTCCTTTGAGCCCTCCTTGCTGCTCTCTCTCCAGCTCCCTCCGTGTCCCTTTGTGACCTCTCGTTGCTCTCTCCAGCTCCATGCAGGGCATCTCACACTCCTCTCCAGCTCAAACCCCCGGCTGTAGAGCACCCCAATTCCTACCTTACAACACCCAGCAGGCCGTCTTTACTCCTCCTCTCTTTACATGGCTTCTTCCCCCACCTCTTAATGCAAAGCTTTACCCTTCCTGCTATCCCGTTCCACCTCTTATTGTTCCCCTCTTCCCTGCCTGCTGTCCATGTCCCCTCCCTGCCTCCTAGCTGTTTCCTTCTCTACCACGCCTTCAAATTTCGCACTCACTGTATCTCTCTCTGCCTCCTCTCTCCCACTCACTCCTAACCCTCCTCACCCCACGACTTGTTCCTCCACTATCTCTATCCCTCAATGGGCAACCCTTCCCATCAGGACCTAGGAATGTCTGCTCATATTTAGCTTTTGCCAATAAAAGGAAGCATAACACCTGAGACACGTGGGATTTTGAACTTGTGATTATCATTTAGTTCTCAGTTATATCAACAGCATTTTAGTTATCGTTAAATCAGGAGCACTTAGCGATTCACTCATAATCAGCCAAGTCTTTAAAAGAGGTGTAAAACAATGTGGGGTGTTCTTTTTTTTTTGTTACATTCAACTCTTGATGTGTTTGTAAAAATGGCATCTCCCTCTCCCTTCCTCTTCATATTTCCTTCCTCAGCACCCCACAATATGTACCATTTTCTAGCCTCTGCCCCTCTTCTAACCAAGCAGGGAGTGCTCGATGTCCTTGCTGTACTCCTCCCTCTCTGACCCTTTCGCCACCATATCCCAATCCCTTCTCACCAAAGACACACTTGGTGTGGAACAGGCGCACACTGTTGTTCCTATGTCCTTTTCCCCCTTCCTCCCATCTATTTCTCTGGTATACCTCAGTCCCTCCACAAACCTTTCCCCTCCTTATCCCCAACTCAATGTGCGTCTTGCAGATTTCATAGAAACTTGCAATTTCCATGTAGAAATATCAGAGAAGCCTGATTTTGTGAATTTACGAGTGGGATTTTAACTTTTAGTAAGCCTAAAATACTTTGATATTGTCTCTTCTCTTCACCTCTTCTTGCATCTCCCCTGCGTTTCACATTGCATTGCCCCCTACTAAGTTCACTTTGTACACATCTCACTTCCTGTACACATCTCACTTCCTCCCCTTGTAATAAGTGGAATCCCTTCTCAATACTAAGGAACTCGTTGGCATAAACTCTTTGACATTCCTTTTTTCCGTATCTCATTTCCTCCCCTTCCTGCTCTCCCTTCACATGGCATCTTTACTCACCATTAAGGAACTGGTTGGTGTCAAAGACTTTGACATGCGCCCCTTTCTCCAGCTTGTTGCTCATGCCAGACTGGGGTGCACAGGGGCCTGTCCAAAAAACACGCCCCCGGCAAAAGCGCTGGACGAAGATGCCCTGTGGAGTGCTGGCTAACATGAGCCCCTTCTCTAGGAAAGTTAACAGGTTCTGAGTGGATCTGCGCCTATCCGGATCTGAAATGGTATCAGTTGGTGGCAGGAAGATGCGCTCCATCCCACTAGTAACCAATGATGGCCGAGCTGAGGAAATCTTACAGTCCCCACTCAGGATGTCCTTTTGGAGCACCAGCTGCCCTCCATAGAAGATGGTGACCCGCATGGCAAAAATACCTATAAGAGAGGAAGACAAGTTTACAACAAAAAAAAAAACTTTGGATCAGGCAGAGATGCCCACACATAACAGAAGATATTCCACTAACCCGATTCTATTGGCACAATGCATAGTTACCGACAGTTCTGCATCCGAGGTGAGATAGAAAACACATTAAAGAGGAGCCCCTGCTTTGCACAGCATGTGTATGGAGCCCCTGAGTATGATCCATGTGGGTACGGACCGCTCTGTACTCCAGTGTGCTGATACCCATTATACCTAAGATTCTGATAATTGTCGCCCTAAGTATTTCCCTTTAGAGATTTCAGGACTGAATGACAGAATTTCTTCATCTTAACTCCCCACCAAAAAATGAGTCCCTCTCCTTTTACATCTGCTCACAAGAACAAATTTGACCTCTCTCTGGGTTTCTTGAAACTTGAAGGCTTCCCTCGCTCACTTTTCTCTCATGTTAAAGTCTCTTGGTTTGGCACTAGAAGCCCCCCCCCCCCCCACCCACCCCTATCTCTAAAATTAACAATTTCGGCCTTCACTTACTCAAAGTAACCAAGTACTAAATCCCCCAAGCCTATTCAAAATTAAACATTGTTTATGTGAATATAAAGCCAGCCACAAAGCCAGCCCTCCCTAGCTTGCAGTTCTAACTTCCATCTCTGGTGTCCTTAGACTTTTCAGAAGCAGAAATTCCATAAAGCGTGAGGTTTCAAAAGGCCGAACAACTCCTGCTCAGAAGCAGTCCTTCACGAGAGCCAGTACCACCACCTGCGATACCCTTCCTCCACATCACAAAGCCCTACCTCCTTTCATTTAGAAAAGACATCCCAACATATTTTCCGCCTACTCCTAAACTAACGCCACCCAAACTAGTGATGTTCAAAATATTTCTCTGCCACTATTATTCTTCTATGTCTGTGCAGTTTTTCATCTATTTTAATTCATTCTGGTTTAAAATGTTCCTATACAGTTTAATATAATTTTCCCCAGCACTGGTTACTTAACCTGTAGTCTTCATTGCCCGGATTATCCTCCCACATCCCAGTACTTACTACGTCAGGTGTGTCCACGACTTCCCAGACACCACATGACTTAGTAAGAAGATGAAAATAGGCCTCCTCTTACTTTCTTTCCATCCTTGCCCGCAGGCTCTTCCTTTTTACAAGGGCCATGAAGGTGTAGTGACCCCAAGATCTTCCTGTAATCCCCAAAGTCTTGATTATGGGAAGGGACGGTGGGTCACAAATAGTGATACAAGAAAGGATAATCAGAGTAATAAAGATTACTAAAAAGTAATTGGTGCATTACCTCAATCCTTCCTCATCCCAGTACTTACTAATTGAGTATTATCCAGAGCAATACTTCACAAACTCATCACTATCAAACACTAAACAACCTTTCAGCAATAAAAGATGTCCCTACAAATTTCCATTAGGGAGGCACACTGTTATTACCAAATTTAAACCCGCAAGTAGCACAAGAGATACACAAATCCAAAACATCTGGCACAGATCATTACATACTATGAACCCTACAACGTGAAAGAACACATCAAGAAGAAACAGATAGGCACATTTGACAGAAGGCTCGCTCTGTCTGATCAAAACCAGGCTTAAGTGTAACCCCCAAGCCCAAAATCTATAATGGGAAGCAAAAGCCCTGAACAACGAGCACAAGACAGGAAACTGAATGGAAGCTATGCATTTGACCATAAAATAGGAGGCCAATACCAAACAGTGACCAGTGGTCAAGAAACTAAAGCTCATCAGGAAAACATTGCATAGCCCAGCAGTGAATCATCTCCTATAAGGCAGAGAAGAAACTAAGCAAGAGATACATGCGTCAACTGGCCAAGCCCTCTATCTGTCTTGTTAAAAGAAGTCCAAGTAGAAGGCAATATCAGTCAGAAAAACACTCAATCCATCGTCTCCTCAGTCAAACTTTGGAGTGGTGAAAGAAAAGCAAAACTAAACAACAATGTGAGGAAGAGGCTAGATAGGGGAACGAGAACCAGTCAACTCAACAATCTCACCAACCATGAGATTACAGTATACAAAACCGCGGGACACAAAGCCAAGAAGCCCATGAGAACTGGGTGGCAAGAACCCTTTAAGAAAATAAAGAACCGGACATCTCAGTGCTTGATGAACACTAGAAAAGGAAAATGTTACTTACCTGGTAAGCATCTGTTTGTGTCATGTAGTACTGTAGATTCACATTCTCTTTATAATCCTGCCATCTAGTGTTGGGCTTGGATGTTTGCAAGTTGATTTTCTTTGAAGGAAGACTTTTGAGTCGCGAGGTACTGAGATTCCTTCTTTTGCTGGTAATGCGCATCGTCACCAACTCCATTGTTAGATTATTTTCCCACATGGCGGGTGAGGATAGAACATGAAGAAAAGCATAGTATAGAGAAATGTCCATTCGAAAGAGTTTGTAAAGAAATGGTGAAAGTAACTGCAACAAGCACAGGTGTTCGGGGAGGAGGGTGGGCGCATGTGAATCTACAGCATTACATGCCACAAACAGATGCTTACTGGGTAAGTAACATTTTCAGTTTCGAGGCAAGTGTGGCTCTAGATAAACATGCTGTGCATAGACTGTAAAGCAGTTCTCCTCCATAAACGGCATGTAGGCCGTGGAAGTTACAGCTGTTTGAAATAGTGTACATTGAACTGCTTGGCCCACACTGGCTTTTTGACAGGTGTTCCGACCTTTCCGCTCTCAGCGTGGTTTCCCATGCATTTTTGACTGTTGACCTCCTGTTTTTGATCCTGTGCTGAGTTTTGTTTTTACTGGCTTTAGGACTCTGGGGACTTTACCACTGCTGACCAGTGCTAATGTGCAAGTGCTCCCTATCTTAATGGTATTGGTGATTGCTTTCTCCATAACTGCCATATCTGATTTACTAGTAAGTCCCTAGTACTGTGCACAGTGTGTGTCCAGGGTCTGTAAATCAAATGCTACTAATGGGCCTGCAGCACTGACTGTGCCACCCACCTGGGTAGCCCTGTAAACAAGTCTCAGACCTACCACAGTGTCTGTGTGTGTAGTTTTAAACTGCCATTTCAACCTGGCAAGTGCACCCACTTGACAGGCCCAAACCTTCCTTTTTACTACATGTAAGTCACCGCTAAGGTAGGCCCAAAGTAGGACATGTACTGGGATGTTTTACATGTCTTGATAGTGAAATACTGCTAACTTGGGATTTCACTATTGCAAGCCCTATCTCTCCCATAGGCTAATATGGGGATTGCCTTGAAATATCTTTTAAGTGTAGATTTACATTGGGAGTAGATAGAGAACTGGAGTTCGGGGTCTCTGGACGCAGAAGTTGGTTTTTGAATTGTAGGTCTGAAAATGCCACTTTTAGAAAGTGGGCATTCTCTTGCATAACCATTCTGTGCCCCTGCCTGTCTGTGGAATACACGTCTGGGTCAGGATGACAGTTGGGCTGTTTGTGCATTCAGTCTAGACAGTCACATAAAGGGAGCTGAGGTGTGCCCTACATATCCTGATGGCCCATCACCAGGCAGATGGGTCTTCCTGAGCTGGAGTGGTGGGAGAAGCGGACACCTGCACCTGAATAGGGCTGTGGCCATCCTCACACAAAGCAGTATCCATCCCCCTGGACTGTGTCTGGGGCCAAGGCAGGATTTTGTGCACTACAAATACATCTCTTTGAAGTTTGTCTACTTCAAAGACAGAAATGGGTATAAGTACTGGACCTCTTTGCCAGGAAGAAGAGCTGGGTGCCGTAGGTGGGACTGTCACTCTGTCGCTTTGTTGTGCTGGCCTGCTGCTTGCTGCTTCTGTCCTAGGAATGAAAGGACTGGACTTTGCTTTCCAGATCCTGCTTTCCGTGGTTCTACAAAGGCTTGAACTGAGCTTGCCTCCAGTTAAGAAGCCTCAGGGACATTAAAGATCTCGTCTGCCATTGCTTGGGCTCATGAAATGTGTGGCCTATTTTGTAGGTATGCAGCTACCTCTGCTAGATGTAGCCTTATAGACGGAAATACCAAACCAGAGGTAGACAAATGAAAGAAACAGCAGTCAATGTCTTGTACCTTGGCTGCTGAGGTATCATTGTGTTTGGAGTGACAACAGTGAACAAATATTTTCCATTTAGCAGCGTAATACGTCCAAGTAGTAGGCCTGTATGCTTTTTTGAGAATGTCCGTACATTGTCGTGGGAGATTGAGGTAACAAAATTCTAGGACTTCAGGGCCAGATTGCAAGGTTGAGAGACCCGGGGCCTGGTTTCTCCACGGTTCTGCCTGAGAAGGTCCAGTCTGTTGGGGAGTGTGTGAACCATGGTTGTCGTGCCAAAGTGGGAGCCACTACGATGAGAGTGAGAGATGTCTTCCGAAGTTTGCGAGCCACAAACGGAAGCAGTGGGAGAGGTGGAAAAGTGTAAGCAAATATCCCTGATAAACACATCCATAGTGCATTGCCTTTGGACCGTGGTAACCTGTACACGAAGTTTGGGCATTTGGTGCTTTCTGCTGTGACGAAGAGGTTTATGGGTGATCAACCCCAATGCTGGAAGTACTGTAGGAGAACTTGTAGATGGAGTTTCCACTCATTGACTTGTTGGCTCCTCCTGCTTAGGAGATCTGCAAAAATAATTATCCACTCCCAATAGGTACTCGGCTAACAGGTGAATGTTGTGTCAGAGAGCCCACCTCCAAATGGTGTGGGCTAAATGGGAAAGTGGAGGGGTTCTGGTTCCCCCTTGCTTTTGGAAATAATACAGGCTGCATTGTTGCCCATTCTGATAAGGACTACCTTGCCAATCAGGTGAGGAAGGAAGGCTTTCAGCGCTAGGTGAACAACTAGCGGCTCCAAGTGATTTTTGTGAAGATGTTGCTGATTTGGTATCTAGTGCCCCTGGACAGTTAGATGTTATGAATGTGCTCTCTATCCCGTAAGGGAGGCGTCTGTTGTTATGGTCCACTGCCTAACTGTGTCTAGGGCGGGCCGTCCTTTTAACAGGTTGTTGGTGATCCACCATTGCAGAGAATGACAAGCATGAGTGCCAGTCAACACTAGATCTTCCTACTGGGCTTCTGCTTGAGTCCATTAGTGCGCTAAGTACTCCTGCAACGGACGCATGCTTAGTCTGGCATAAGATACTACATCAGTCCATGAACCCATCATACCAAGAAGGCGCATGACTGTCCTGGCTGTCACCTGTTGACCTGGTTGAAACTGAGGAATGAATGCCTAGAATGACTGTATCCTGGCAATATTCGGGTAAGCTGCTCCTAGTTCTGCATTGAGAATTACTTCCCAGGGGTGGCTGGTGATGTTTGAAAGTGATGGAGCGTATAAATTCCTGAGGAGGGTCCTATGACAAGTGAGTGTAGCAAACGAGCCTGACCATTATAAGAGTAGTTCGGGGGTTCTCTCCCAGAAGAATATTTTGAAAAAAACAGTGGGCAAATGGTGCATTTTCAAGTGCATTTGAAAAAGCAAGAAGTTAACAAGACAAAATTGTGATAGTGTAGTTATGACATCTCTAAAGAGATTTCATATGATAATGACGTAGGTAGTTGCTTACCCAGTGTAACCATAGTTCATTTCCCAGGTTATTGACATAACCACTTGCGCTACCATGCTCCACACATTTAAGACATAAAGCATGGCATATCATATAGAATAAATGTGATGTTCATGTAATGGAGAGAAGCTGAGCATTCAGTACCCAGTGTAAAAAGCCCTTTTTTCAATAGCCACTCAACAGTGCTGTCGTGGTTCCGCAATTTAACACTCCCTGTCAATCCTTTTACCACTCATCAAGTGGCAACTTAGGCTGGTGCCAGACAATGCTCTGGAGTAAAAAAAATAAGGAGGAAGAGCAACAGGAATGAAAGTAAAGGGGATCTGCACATCATGAGCCATTGCACAGAAACACAGAGATGCGACTAGAAGGGGAAGATAGCAGATGTGGACTTAACAGCCACCAACACATATATACAAGTACTGTGAATGCACTGCCTCCCTGTCTGCCACCCCTAAAATTGCATCAAACTCTCCGAGGTGGAGATTGTGGTTGGCAGGGCTGACACTTTCTTTGCACCCATGAAAGAGAAAACCTTTCTTTGCCAATTAAACGTAAACGGTTGTTTAACTTTTACGTTCCAGACGGTGTAGAGTAAAGTATTATACATTTAGTTATCAGACAATGATCTTTCTATAAATAACCGCATTTTGAAAACTGCCGAGAGGCAAAGCCACTCTGATGTGAAGAGACACTGCGGACCCTACAAGATACCGTAGTCAAGCACTTTAGAAACTCACTCAAGTGATGCAGATGCAAATCCTTCTAGATGGCACCCCGACTGGTACTGACCTCCGAAGACACACAAAAGAACAATCATGTTCAAACACGTACAAGCAAACATACACACCAATGAAGCATATTAACCACGGGCACACCACTGATTACCCCAATCTAACAACCACCAGACACCATCTCTGATGCAGTCCCAAAGAGCAGCGCGTGAAGATAGCCGAACTCCAACCACACCGCGAGGCGCACGAATGGCGATATAGCGCTAGACAGTAAAACGAGATACCAGGGGAAACGCAAGTGGACTATCTGCCCTCCAGCAGGAAAGGTCTTGATACACCAACAGTTTTAAATGTGGGATATCAATACCAATTTCCGGAGCACAGCACACAGCACTCTCTGCTGTGCCACCGTCACACACCCGCAGCTCCAACAAAAAGTGAACTCGGTCTGTAGCTGAAATGCGGTAGCCTACTGCTGAAGTCATTAGTTGTATGGCGTTTGCACTGAGTTGCAGGAGTAGTCATAGCCCTGAATGTTGTAAGAGGCCACCGGAGATGCAGTTGTTATGGTCTACAAGTTGAGAGGCTGAGGCAGGATGATTGAGCAAAGCATCATAGATTGTGCCCGAGCGTTTGATGGAGGTCTGCAAAAACACTTTCAAGGCGTGTGTAATGTCAGATAAATTTACAGTATGGTGCGTGAGTGACGGTTTGAATTAACAGTTTGTTAGCAAACATATGATCAGTGCGGGGTTTGGTGGTACTGAGTGTACTGAAAGAAGAGTTCCGCATGGGGTAATTCGAAGGGTGGGGAGGCTTGGTATTAAATCTGAGAAGAGAAAGGGACTGTAAGAAGCACAAAAGAGGCTTCATGGTCATGGGTGGAAAATTAAAGTGCAGTGTTTATTGAGACAGACAGCAACCCCACAGGGCCCGCTTGTATAGTCATATACAACACGTGCTTTAAACAGGGTCAGCAATGGATGACCGAGCCTTCACTTACTTATCACCATGCACTTGACCGAGCAGAGGGCTTAGGAGGTGGGGCTCAGGATTGGTGGCATGAACAGAGGCTGGAACGCTGGTTGATATCCCTGTTGCACAACTGACACGCTGTGCGGCCTTCTTTCTCATTCTACATTGTTACCTGTGAAATCACAGTGCCCGCACATTTTCCGCTTTGCTTTTCTGGCGCGGCTCACTATGAAGTGCAGAGCCATGACCCCGTGCAGCACGGGGCTGTGCACTCTGTGCGAACTGGGAAATCATGTACTTTAAATAAATAAAAGTACTTACTGATGATGTTGCTTTTTCCGGTTGTCTTCGCAGAAGACACCCACAGGAGCCTGAAGTGAAGAGCCAAAGAATCTAACCAATCCTGGAGCTGCTGTTCAGAATGAGAGCGGCACCATGACTGGTCGGAGCAGGCTCACACAGCGCTCCTTTTCAGAATAGGAGCCTTTGCCTGCAATCCGCCCAGCTATTACGCAGCTAGTATTGGTGCAGGCTGAAATGCGCATGTTGGGCTGGCTGTCCCAAGCTGGCGGCCAATGTGACATGCGCCCTTTAGACTTTAGGCAGTCATCATTCCAGCTGCCAGTCAGCAACAGGAATGGCCCGCCCCCGAGACGAAACACAGCGAGTGCTCGTTACTAAATAAATTTGTGATTGCTGCAGCTGCTGCACTCGTATCAGGCGGGGCGACGCTTCTCCGCCCTGAAGGAGGAACCGCCACTGTTACTTCTAGATAAGAATGGATCTGAAGGCGTAGAAGGTGGGATTTTAAGCCGTTGATTGTGAAGCCTAGTTCATGAAGTAGATTAATGGTGACCTGAATTTGTTGGTACCATTGTTGTCAAGTTGCACTTTTGATGAGCCAATCATCTAGTTATGGGAAAGGCATATGCGCCCTGTCAGTGCAGGTGAGCAGCTACTGCCGCAAGACATCTGGTAAAGACTCTATGTGCTGTAGTGACTCCGAAGGGGAGCAGTTTGAACTGGGAATGAAAGCCTTTTATTACAAACCTTGGTTACCAGTGATGTGCTGGGTGAATAGGAATAAAGAAGTAGGCATCCTGGATGTTAAGTGCGGCCATGAAGTGGCCTTGTTATAATAACGGGATGACATCTTGAAGAGTAGCTATGTGAAAATGCTTTAAAAGAATATACTCGTTTAGGGGTCTGAGATCCAATATCCGTCTAAGGGAACTGTCCTTTTTAGGAATAAGGAAGTATAGTGAACTGACCCCCGTGCCCTGTTGGTGTAGAGAAACGGGTTCTATAGCTACTTTTTTGAGGAGTAGTTGTACTTCTTCCCTGAGCAATGTGACTAGAAGGGGAAGATTGCAGATGTGGACTTAACAGCCACCAACACATATATACAAGTACTGTGAATGCACTGCCTCCCTGTTTGCCACCCCTAAAATTGCATCAAACTCTCTGAGGTGGAAATTGTGTTTGGCAGGGCTGACACTTTCTTTGCACCCATGAAAGAGAAAACCTTTTTTGCCATTTAAACGTAAACGGTTGTTTAACTTTTACGTTCCGGATGGCGCAGAGTAAAGTATTATACATTTAGGGCCATATGTACGAACACATTTTCCCATTGACACAGAATGGGAAAAAACCTTTGCTACATCTGGCCCTTAGTTATCAGACAATGATCTTTCTATAAATAACCGCATTTTCAAAACTGCCGAGAGGCAAAGCCACTCTGATGTGAAGAGACACTGCGGACCCTACAAGATACCGTAGTCAAGCACTTTAGAAACTCACTCAAGTGATGCAGATGCAAATCCTCCTAGATGGCACCCCGACTGGTACTGACCTCCGAAGACACATAAAAGAACAATCATGTTCAAACACGTACAAGCAAACATACACACCAATGAAGCATATTAACCATGGGCACACCACTGATGACCCCAATCTAACAACCACCAGACACCATCTCTGATGCAGTCCCAAAGAGCAGTGTGTGAAGATAGCCGAACTCCAACCACACTGCGAGGCGCACGTATGGCGATATAGCGCTAGACAGTAAAACGAGATACCAGGGGAAACGCAAGTGGACTATCTGCCCTCCAGCAGGAAAGGTCTTGATACACCAACAGTTTTAAATGTGGGATATCAATACCAATTTCCGGAGCACAGCACACAGCACTCTCTGCTGTGCCACCCTCACACACCCGCAGCTCCAACAAAAAGTAAACTCGGTCTGTAGCTGAAATGCGGTAACCTACTGCTGAAGTCATTAGTTGTATGGCGTTTGCACTGAGTTGCAGGAGTAGTCATAGCCCTGAATGTTGTAAGAAGCCACCGGAGATGCAGTTGTTATGGTCTACAAGTTGAGAGGCTGAGGCAGGATGATTGAGCAAAGCATCATAGATTGTGCCCGAGCGTTTGATGGAGGTCTGCAAAAACACTTTCAAGGCGTGTGTAATGTCAGATAAATTTACAGTATGGTGCGTGAGTGACGGTTTGAATTAACAGTTTGTTAGCAAACATATGATCAGTGCGGGGTTTGGTGGTACTGAGTGTACTGAAAGAAGAGTTCCGCATGGGGTAATTCGAAGGGTGGGGAGGCTTGGTATTAAATCTGAGAAGAGAAAGGGACTGTAAGAAGCACAAAAGAGGCTTCATGGTCATGGGTGGAAAATTAAAGTGCAGTGTTTATTGAGACAGACAGCAACCCCACAGGGCCCGCTTGTATAGTCATATACAACACATGCTTTAAACAGGGTCAGCAATGGATGACCGAGCCTTCACTTACTTATCACCATGCACTTGACCGAGCAGAGGGCTTAGGAGGTGGGGCTCAGGATTGGTGGCATGAACAGAGGCTGGAACGCTGGTTGATATCCCTGTTGCACAACTGACACGCTGTGCGGCCTTCTTTCTCATTCTACATTGTTACCTGTGAAATCACAGTGCCCGCACATTTTCCGCTTTGCTTTTCTGGCGCGGCTCACTATGAAGTGCAGAGCCATGACCCCGTGCAGCACGGGGCTGTGCACTCTGTGCGAACTGGGAAATCATGTACTTTAAATAAATAAAAGTACTTACTGATGATGTTGCTTTTTCCGGTTGTCTTCGCAGAAGACACCCACAGGAGCCTGAAGTGAAGAGCCAAAGAATCTAACCAATCCTGGAGCTGCTGTCCTGCCGTGTTCAGAATGAGAGCGGCACCATGACTGGTCGGAGCAGGCTCACACAGCACTCCTTTTCAGAATAGGAGCCTTTGCCTGCAATCCGCCCAGCTATTACGCAGCTAGTATTGGTGCAGGCTGAAATGCGCATGTCGGGCTGGCTGTCCCAAGCTGGCGGCCAATGTGACATGCGCCCTTTAGACTTTAGGCAGTCATCCTTCCAGCTGCCAGTCAGCAACAGGAATGGCCCGCCCCCGAGACGAAACACAGCGAGTGCTCGTTACTAAATAAATTTGTGATTGCTGCAGCTGCTGCACTCGTATCAGACGGGGCGACGCTTCTCCGCCCTGAAGGAGGAACCGCCACTGTTACTTCTAGATAAGAATGGATCTGAAGGCGTAGAAGGTGGGATTTTAAGCCGTTGATTGTGAAGCCTAGTTCATGAAGTAGATTAATGATGACCTGAATTTGTTGGTACCATTGTTGTCAAGTTGCACTTTTGATGAGCCAATCATCTAGTTATGGGAAAGGCATATGCGCCCTGTCAGTGCAGGTGAGCAGCTACTGCCGCAAGACATCTGGTAAAGACTCTATGTGCTGTAGTGACTCCGAAGGGGAGCAGTTTGAACTGGGAATGAAAGCCTTTTATTACAAACCTTGGATACCAGTGATGTGCTGGGTGAATAGGAATAAAGAAGTAGGCATCCTGGATGTTAAGTGCGCCCATAAAGTGGCCTTGTTATAATAACGGGATGACATCTTGAAGAGTAGCTATGTGAAAATGCTTTAAAAGAATATACTCGTTTAGGGGTCTGAGATCCAATATCCGTCTAAGGGAACTGTCCTTTTTGGGAATAAGGAAGTATAGTGAACTGTCCCCCGTGCCCTGTTGGTGTAGAGAAACGGGTTCTATAGCTACTTTTTTGAGGAGTAGTTGTACTTCTTCCCTGAGCAATGTTTGATGTTGTGGGTAGAGTTTGTGTTTGCGAGGTGGAATGTTGAGGTGTATGGAAGTGAGCTCTAGATAATAATCATGTTGGATAATATTCAAAACCCACTGGCCGGCGGTGATCTTCTGCTAGGTGGGGAAGAATCCTTGTATATGACCCCCAACAAGTAATAGGGGGAATGAGAGGTATGTCAGGGTTTAGTGGTGGGGGTGGATGGTTTGGCAAATCCGCCTTTGCCTTTGGAGTTGTTACCCCTATTACAGCCTCAGTTGTAACCTTTAGGCGAGGTGGTTTGACTTTGTGGCCACTGGTATGAAATGGAGGTCTGAGGAGAGGTGGTTTTGGACCCTCCACTGTAGGATGAGAAAACAATGGGAAGGTGTTTGGAGTACTCCAATGGTTTTCACTGCCTCAGTGTCTTTCTTGGTCTTTGCTAATAAAGTATGTAATTGAGGGTCAAACAAATGTTCCCCATCGAATGGAAGGGCAAGTGGATCTTGTTGTATTTCCAATTTAAAAGTGAAGACCCGAAGCCAAGCATGTCTGTGAAGCAAGACAATGGAGATTACCTCCTCTAGCCGCAGTATCAGCTGCATTGAGGGCTCAACGTATAGTTGTGTTGGATATTAATTTTCCCTCAAAGGCTATTTGGTAGCCTCTTTTTTGTGTTCTTCTGGGAGGTACAGAGGGAGTTCATCCATCTTGTCCCAATGAACCCTTTTATACCTGGAAAGAAGGCAGATGGAATCAGTGAGTGATATGCCAATGAATAGCAGACTGTGTGGCTACCTGCAGCAATAATCCTTTTGCTCTCTTTATCTGGAGGAGGGGCTTTTCCAGATGTTTGGGAATTGGCTCATTTGCGTGCTGTTACTACAACCTAAGAGTCTGTTGGAAGTTGACCTCTTATGTTTAGCGGATCATTAGGGTACGCTTTGTATTTCATGTCTACCCTTGGAGTTATAACCCTAGCTTCCAGGGCTTTGAATATATCAGGAGTATGATGGAGCATACCCTTTAGCAGTGGTAAGTGTTGACCAGAACACTGTGTCGATGAAAGTGTCTCAAAAAAGAAGTTTTCCTCTAGGGGCTCCTTGTGTAGTTGTACCGTGTGGAAGGTAGCAGCCCTACCAATTAGGTCATGATAGGTAGTAGTGTCATCTGGGGGGATGGTCTGGCAGGGCTCACATCAAGATCTGTATCCACTGGTGAGTCTGTGTCATATACATCATGGATCATCCTGTAGTGGGATGTCAAAAGGGTCCTGATAGTCTTGTGCCAATATAGAAGAATGGGTTGACCTCCCTGTTGAATAAGGTGTGGTGTAAGCTAAGGAAATGAATGGTGAGTATGAGTGGTGTGCAGCTGGCAGGGGGTGTGGGCTTGTCTGTAAAGGACATGTGGTCCTATCGGTCTTCTTTCTCTGTTTGGGTGGAATTGGTATGTCAAAGCCTCTTCAAAAGACAGCTGCCTTTTGTGAGGTTGAGCACCAGTTTGTGGAAGACGAGTAATTATCCGGCCTGTGTCTGGCTGGATCATTAAATGCTTTTGTCAAGTCTATTTCTTACTGCAGTCTTTGAAGCAGGGGTGCCACAGAACCAGATCCATGAGCGGCTTTGCTGGGGGCCGACGCTCTCGGCTCTGACCGCAATGTTTTTGGCAGACGGTCTTGACTCTGATGGAGCAGGTTTCATTGCTGACAATGGCCTGTGTTTGATGACGAAGTTTTTGGCTCTGAAGCTGAACTCAACTCTGAGGCAGGAGTTGTCAGCTCTGAAGCAGGCGGCTTCAATGTTTTCTTCATAGGCAAACTGGGTATGGGCATTTCCGAATGACAGGCAGTACTGACCATGGCTTGAAGGCAGTTGTGGCCCGGCAATCTGTTTGGATCACTCTTGAATGGGTAGTCGACCCTTTATGGTAGTCTGCTGTGGTTGATTGCGAGGTGGTGGGAGCACAGGACTCATGGCTGGTTGAACATCTCGGCCAGAGCTGTCATTGTGGGAGAAGGTCCCTTTGTCCGCAGCCGACACCTGTGCATGGTGTTCTTCGTGGATGTCCTCGTGGCCAAGGAGTTCTGGTGTATTGTCAAGACATTTCGAGACGTCGAGCCCGATGGTCACGTAAAGTCTTCTTTGAAGGAAGAAGCATCAAGCCCCACAGCTAGCCTCGTGTTCAGGAGAGGCACAGATTGCAGACCTGATGGAGATCGGTGCAAGTTTGATGCCGAGGACAGAATCGAAAGGACATCCATTCCATCACTGAGTAGACATGGGGAGAATGCCTAAAAAATGAAGTAGGGGCCCATGTGGGACCGTGTCGATGGGGAGTGGCTCCCATGAACTTGGAGTCGTCAAACTGACGGAAGAGAGCGAGGACTGCAATCTATAACAACACAGTCAAAAAGCAGGTATGAGCCAAGAAAAATGCAGCACTGAATCAGAGCACAAGACCACACGTCCGAACCTGATTACAGAAGGAAACAAACTAATGTGACTCGAAAGACTTTTCTTCTAAGAAAAACAACTTGCACACATACAAACCCAACACTAGATGGCAGGATTATGCACACCACGTGTATCTACAGACACACATGCTTTGAACAGAGAGATATACATTTCTACCATATCGACTCAATCCAAGGGTAAACAAACAATTAAGAAGCTAGACCAGCAGAACACACTATAAGCGCATGATATTTGTATCAGAGCTTCAGGGAAATAAAGAGCTACAGCAAAGAGTCAACACATCCAACTCCAAGCCAGAAGGGACAAGTCTAAACTTGAGGCCAACATGACTATTGTTTGATACCTAAACTCCCAGGCTCCCAAGTCCGGAATCATATACCAAAGGAGGCCAAGATAATCTGGGCTTCAAACCACAAGCCTTGAACCCAAAATGAGGACGTTCTAAGGACTGTCTACCCAACCTTTGCTTTTTGTTGGGCATGAATGTCTACACCATTCATCTCCAATGAGTAGCTTGTGAGCTACTGGTAGCTCTCAAGCTATCATATTAGTAGCTTAGCATGATTTTAATTGAACATAAGTAGCTCTTAATCAGAGTAAAGATTGGAGACCCTTGGTATACACAGTAATACTTTGTAAACGTGTGGTGCAGACCCTGTTGCTGCTCTGCCAGGTTGTCTCAAAGCAATATGTTCCCTGGAAGGCCAGAGGCTTCTTTTTGTGAGTGGAATGGGCTCTATGCACAGTGAGTTTACGTTTATCTTTAGCATAACAGACACAAATACACTTCACTATCCATCTGGCAACTCCTTCCAAGACTTGGGCACAGTGTAACCCAGGTGAGGTTTGGCAAATGCAGCAATGAGTTGTTTTGTTTTGTGAATGAATTGTGTCCAGTAAGTGTAATACATTAATGCCTTCTTTACATCTATTGTGTGTAATGCTCTTTTTGCAACCAACTGAGGCTGTGGAAAGAAAACTGGTAGTCAGAGGCCTAAATGTTGCTGAATGTGGAGCCAACCTCTGGAATTTCTAATGTATGTAATTGTCTTTCTACAACCGACTGAGGCTGTGGAAAGAAAATCAGGTCAGTGGTCTTAGTGACATGGAAAGTGGAGCCAACCTCTGACACAAGTAGGTTTGTCATCAGGACAAACCGACCATTCTGAACCCGAAAGAAAGTCTCTTCCATTGCTAAGGCTTGCAGTTCATTAACTCTACCCAGGATAGTAATTGCCATCATGAAAGCTACTTTCCAGGAGAGAAATTGCATCTAACAAGAATTTAACAGCATAGGAACTACATTAAGGTCCCATGAATGGTGTCCTTGGAGGTACTTCTTAAGACCCTCCATGATTGCTTTCACAACTGGGATCTCAAACAGAGATCACTACTGTCTATTCTGCATTTAAACTGGAAAATTAAGACTAAGAGAGGTGTATTTTAGACCTAATTTTGTGAATGTAACAAATAATGTCTTGAACTAAAGCCTGAATAAGTTCTCAGTCTCTATTGAGACATCTGAATACACATCCTTTCGATTTTGTGGCACACCAAGCTCTTGCAGTAGGCCTTTGAGCCTCTTCAAAGTGGGAATACTTTCTTTAGGAAGTTGTATCCAAACTCTAAGATTTCAAGTGCTGAATCGCCAGATTTGTTGTCTTGAATTTTGAGTGTTGTAGGTGCTCTTGATGATAAGTTAGAATGTCTGCTCTCAGGATTAACATCTCATGTAGAAAAATGGACATGTGTAGTACCAGGGGTTCCGTTGGTGTCTCACCCGCGTTGGAGCAATTGGAATACGTTTCAAGAAACATTTGTCTCTTTTTTTGCACTATGTAGAAAATTCGGAAAATATAGCTGACTATCTCTGACCAGCTCGTAAATAGAGCACTGCCAATGGATGGTGGACGTGGGTACTTGGTCGCAAAGCTTTGGCATTTCACATTTTCTGTGGTTCATCATTGACAGGGGGTGTCCTGTATTTCTGAAATTACAGCAGAAGTACTCTGTATTCATGTCCGAATTTAATGCTCGTTGATGTGTAGTGCTTAGCAGATGCACAGTGTCCACCTCTGGCAGATTCTGCGCTAGGAGCAAAACCGGCTGACGGATGGCCCAGCGCCCAGTAACATATATTTTCTGCTAACATTCACAATTGGGACGAATGAGACCTCTAGCTTTTGAAGGTAAATACTGTCTGTTGGAATTCGGGCTGTCTTGATACAAATTAGTGTATAAAATGCTCTCAGAGCCAGTTGCACTGCCATCAGCTCTAAAACAAAATTGATGTGCTTCTTCTGTTGTTGCGGCGCCCGGGTACTAAAAATAGACAGGTTGTGTAAATGTGACCTCCAACCCATGGGAGAAGCATCCATGATAATGGTTAACTACTGTTAAGGGTCAACAAATGACCTCCTATTAACTGTTTTGCGGTGTGCTTCTATTTCAGACATTGCAGAATTCTGGGCTTTACCAACACTAGACCTTCCCACTGACCTGTCGTTTGTGACCATTTCCTGGACAGACAGTCCTGTAGAGGGCACATGTGCACTATAGCACTTGGAAGGATCACAGTGCAAGATGGGATCACCCACAACAACTTAATGATCATCTTCCATGTTAAATAACTACTTCTGGTAAAAGGAACGAGCTTTGAAATGCCATTGCTCTTTCTTGGTTGGGCTATGTTTGCCTGTCACTGTGTTCATTATATCTCCCCAAAAAGTTTTATCTGGATGGAGCAGAGATGTGATTTTTTTTTGTTTGGCTTTCGCTTAAAGTCCTAATCTGTGTAGGAATTACACTTATTTGTGGTTGCTGCAGTTCTTTATCAGCCAGTTGTGGAAACCCATGAATGGTGCTGCATTACAGATGTGCTACGACCGCTGCTGAACATTTGGTGAATATCCTTGGGCTGTTTTGATCTCGAAGAGAAGTACTTTGAAATGGTAGTGCTGTCAGCTTACTCAAACTTGAGGGATCAAACGAGCTAGGTGGATAAAAAAGCAGATGTCATGAAGATCAAGTGTTCACCATATCATTTCCTGTGCAGAGCAGCTGAATGACATCCTCCAAGGTGGTCATCCTAAAGTGCTCTGACACTATTTATCAGTTGTGTGGCATGAGATCTAGTATTGGCCATAGTATCGAGGCCTCCTTTGGGATGAGGACATGTAGTGAGTATGACCCTTATCCTTTTTGGTGTTGTAGAGCAGGTTCTAGTCCATCTTTAATGAGAAGTGGTTTTACCACCTTGCAGTAGTCATTGATGTTCTTGACTTTTTGATAATGTTATCCTTCCCCTGACAGGTGGGCAAGTCATTGCTTATTAGCAGAGGCTTCCTCTCCTTGAGCTACTCTATCATTTCCTTGCCTGGTGCCTCTGAAATCCCCACTTGAGTGTATTTTGGGAGACTGCCCCTCCGGAAAGGACTGTTGCCAGGGTGCCGAGGTTTTGCTGCAGTCCTGTCACTCCCTTTCACCCTATCGATGCTCAAAACTAGGCCTGTCAGTATGTCTTAGAAGTGCCCCCAAGCCTTGCTGTCTCCGTGCCCTTTTTATGATCTTTTTTAACTTTGAGCCTACTTGAACCCCAAACAAGGGCTCTCTTTCAAAAGGAACAATAATTAAATTATGTTGTACCTCTGGTCGAAGGTTTGATGCCCCAAGCCATGCATGCCTTCTCAAATGGACACGGGTGTTCACCTAGCATGCTGCAGTGTCCGCCACATCAAGAGCTTACCAACATTGGCATTAGAAGTGAGGTTCCCATCTTTAACTCTGCCTGTCTTATAGCACGCATCTGGCAGATGTTGCACCAGCTGCGCATGTCCTCCCAGTAGCAGGTATTGTACCTAGAAAGTTATCCCGTTGAGATGGCAATGCACTACTGCGTTGCTGCTCCTACCACTACTCTCTTGCCTGCAGAACATATCTTACACTTGGTTTGTCTAGAGGCGACATCCTGGCAGTGTGAATCACCAGACAGTCTTCAGTGTAGGAAGATGGCCTGGTATGTGGTGAGCACCTATGGTGTTATCACCTTATACCAGGTCCAGGTTTTCTTGATTAGTGAAGTTAGGCAGTGCCTAGGAATCCAGGGCTCTCTAGAGATAGTTGTGGATGAGCAGCCAAGACTTATCTAGGAGACATGCAAAGCTTATGCAATACCACTACAATCACACAGCACTTACACACATGAAAGAACCATACAGTGTTACAAAAATAAAGGAACTGTATTACAGTAATACAATACTAAAACACTGAATAGGCAATACTCCAATAGAAGGTAAGTAAATACACTATTATGTACAAATTAGAAGTCAGTGATTAGAATAGAAAGCTATAGCAAACAGTTAGAACAATAGTAAATAGTGAAGGCCCAAGCGGCAGACAAAACCATATATTAAGTAAGTGAAAGGCAGCCCTCCACCCAAGGAGACGCAATCGGGTAAAGGGGAGCTGGAGGAACTAGGAACCCCAGGGTGCCCCCCAGCGACCAGGAGAGAGGTAAGTACCTGTTTTTTCCCCAAACCCCCAGGAGAACTTTGGAAAAGGACTATGCAAGCCCCCAGACAAGACTGGAAAAAACCAAAGGTGGATCCTGACAGAAAACGACCTGTAAAGGAAGGGCACCAAGTCCAGTTCGGGTTGGAGTATCTGTTTGTGGCAGGAGCCACTACCCACCTTTCTGTGGATGCAGGACCAGGTCGACAATGGACGAACAAGATCAGAAGTGCAGCACAGGAGCCGAAGAGGAGTCCCAGAAGCGATGTAAGTGATGTCCCATGTCGGCGGTCGAGATGCAGTCAGTAAGTGGTGTAAGAAAACCACCAACAAGCCTTGGCAAATGCAAGAGTCGGAGAAGAAGGTTTTGCAAGGCTGAAGAGGACCAGCAAGATCCAGGGGACTCGACCCAAGGAGGGGAGTCTGAGGTGACCCTCATCATCTGTGATAGTCACAAGAGGAGGTGGCAGCCCCCACAGGCGATCCACGGGCAGCAGGCACAGAGTTGCAGTGAGGCCTACTCAGCACGCCTGGAGAAGTGCCACACGTCGCTGGAGCAGCAGACAGGAGACTGTGCAGTGCAGGAAGATGTGCTGGGGGTCGGGCTACACGGAGCCTGAAGATCCCTTGGAGGAGGAACAAACAAGCCTTGGTAGCTGCAAGAGTCGCTGACATGCAAGGTAAGACAAGGGCTTACTGTCTCCCAAGTTGGACAGCTGGTAGAGAGGACCAAGTGGACCACTCCAGACCACCACCTGTGATGCAGGATCCATGCAGCTCCGGCAGAAAGAAGATCCACGCAGCAGTTGTCGTTGCAGTTGGTGCCTGCGGATGCGGTGGAGTGACTCCTTCACTCCAAGGGAGAGTCCTTCTTGCTTCTTGTGCAGGCTGAAGACTTGTCGCCCTCAGAGGATGCACAGGGACTCATGCTTAGTGTCACTACTCCTGTAGATATCGAACCCAGAATTAATGATCCTTAGATGTTGCAGAGGTCTAGGTACAGTCTGAGTTTCTGCAGATGGCTCATTTCCATAGTTGGAGCCTTAAGAGGATACAGTTTCTGAGCTTAGTTGTCCTTGATCCCCTGGGATACGAATGGACCTCCCCTTTTTCCACTAGAGTATGTTACCTCAACATCCTCGAAGCTGGACACAATCTATGGCTTTGGAACTATGGTGCTGCATTCTATCATGCGTCCACTGACATTTCCGGGTCAAACAGTTTGATTCTTTGTGATCTTTAGGCAGACGTAGATAATAGACTGTATGTTGGTTTCACTACAGAAACTTACTGTTGCACTTGAGTTAAAATTAGAAGGGCGTGTTAATATTAGCCCTTCTCCCCCTTTTCGCCAGGTTATTCTCATACGACCTGGCATCGAGAATCACTTCTGCTCCAGGTTGATTCTGAAACATCATCAGACAGTGTTTTTGTTAGTTGTTGGAGGCAATACCACTGTCTGCTGTCAGATGACAGCTGTTTTGTAGCTAGAGAGTCCCAGACCTCTGAAAAGAAACCAGTTACTTAGCTGTAACAATAGTTTTGCAGGTTGACTCTTCTCGATTCACATACTTTGCGTATTCCGGCCATCTAGCAGTTGGAGTCAGAAAGTGCTACTTGTTTTAACTTTTTATTAAGGGTATGTGTGAAACCATATCCCTCTGGCTTGGGCTACAACCCCCTTTGTGCGTGTGCAAGTTCTCAGATTATTTTTTATGCCTTGTGAGTGTGTATATGCCTGTAGAATAAGCATAATATCATCTGTATGTGTTTATTGTGGTGTGAGTGCAGGGTCACCTGTTGACCCTTGAAGGTTTTTCCATCAGACAGTGCTTGTTGTGTGTTCCACTTTATTTCCAAATGTATTTATTCCTTTATTTATGAACTATGTAGTTGAATGTGTGTGATGTATTTTTGCGATGTCATCTGCTATTATATAAGGACACATGTAGTCCCTTTTTGTTGCTACTTTATTGTTTTTATAATGTACATATGTACCATCCTGGGTTCAGGAACATTGTCCTGATTTTTATTTTAAACCACCACACTCTTATTTATTTTATTACATTTTAAGTATTTTCCTTCACTGGGGAGGTAGGTTGTATCTGAACCTAGAAGAGGCAAGCTGCAAAACTATTGTTACAGGTAAGTAACTAGTTTCTTTCGCAGAATGGACATCTTCAATTTTTCCATACTTTGCATACAATACATAGCAGTATTTAGCCATTGTGGAGGAGGGAGTGAAGTTCCAATAGTACCAACAGAAAAACATTATTGTGTGGTCTACCACTTGTTCTCTTTGAGAGGGCATGTGTTTTCCATTGTGCGTACACAGTATATATTAATATATCCACAGATACAGAAAAATACATACCTATTTATACACACCCCTCTACATACCTGCATATGTGAGTGCATGTGATTATCTATAGGCATGACCGTACAGCCCTTTATTATGTGGTTACAGCTAGCAGTTAACCGGGGTGTATGTGGAAGTTAATATATTCTCTAGGCCCATACATATTTAGCCTAAAGTGAAATCCTGTTAGTTTATTTTGTCTGTGCTGTGTGGGAGACATCTCCTGTTATAGTCATAGTGAGAATTAAGTATTTTCCAATTACCAGTGTGCAGTGTATGTATATATGTTAGACTGGTTCCTGGGCCAGCATAAGTGAATTTGAAAAACTAGTTTATGCTTTGTGGTGAAGCGTTGGTTAAGAAATAGTAACTACTGCTATCAGGGTCATGGTTACCCTTAATCTCTTCTGTGCACAGTGGGTTTTGGACCAAAACATTTGCAAATAGATCCATTTTGCAGCAAGTGAATGTATGCCTTTAATTGCCTTGATTACCCCACTGATAATGGGCAAGGGTGGGATACAGTAACCATTGAACATGTTCTGTTCTGACTCTGCATGTATTTATTACCTTGCTGTACAGTTACAAAGGTGCACCTTGTAACCTATCTATTTTGCCTTTATGTGGGTGTATCGGTATAAATAAATATATAAAAGAACCTAGTAAAGAACTGAGTTTGCATTGTATTGCCAGGAATACGGTATGTTGAGCAGATCGTCCTCATCAGAGGCCGGATGTTGTGAGGGACCCTACAGTATGGCCCCAGAAAGCCTTGCCATGTAATATGTATGTACATGCTTTGAGTTGATGATCGCTCACTGTGTGTGTGTGGGTGCATGTATATATATATATATATATATATATATATATATATATATATATATGTGGAAAATGTCACTTACCCAGTGTACATCTGTTCGTGGCATGAGACGCTGCAAATTCACATGCTGTGCATTATCCTGCCATCTAGTGTTGGGCTCGGAGTGTTACAAGTTGTTTTTCTTCGAAGAAGTCTTTTCGAGTCACGAGACCGAGGGACTCCTCCCTTTCGGCTCCATTGCGCATGGGCGTCGACTCCATCTTAGATTGTTTTCCCCGCAGAGGGTGAGGTAGGAGTTGTGTATATAGTAAAAGTGCCCATGCAATGGAGTGAGTATTTATCTACATAATGTGTATAAAGAATAGTATATCTTTACAAATTTACAAATGTACAAGTTTCATCAACTTATAACGGCTACAGGCTCCCGGGGAGGCGGGAGGGCGCATGTGAATCTGCAGCGTCTCATGCCACGAACAGATGTACACTGGGTAAGTGACATTTTCTGTTCAATGGCATGTGTAGCTGCAGATACACATGCTGTGCATAGACTAGTAAGCAGTTATCTCCCCAAAAGCAGTGGATTAGCCTGTAGAAGTTAAAGTTGTCTGAAATAATGTTCGTAATACAGCCTGTCCTACTGTGGCTTGTTGTGTTGTTAACACATCTACACAGTAATGTTTTGTGAATGTATGAGGCGTAGACCATGTGGCTGCCTTACAGATTTCTGTCATAGGTATATTTCCTAGAAAGGCCATTGTGGCGCCTTTCTTCCTAGTGGAGTGCGACTTTGGCGTAATAGGCAGATCTCTTTTTGCTTTAATATAGTAAGTCTGAATACATTTCACTATCCATCTGGCAATGCCTTGTTTGGATATTGGATTTCCTGCATGAGGTTTTTGGAAGGCTACAAACAATTGTTTTGTCTTGTGAAATTGTTTTGTTCTATCAATGTAATACATTAGTGCTCTTTTGATGTCTAATATATGTAAGGCTCTTTCGGGTACTGAGTCTGGTTATGGAAAAAAGACTGGGAGTTCCACTGTTTGGTTTAGGTGGAACGCTGATATAACTTTTGGTAAGAACTTTGGATTTGTACGGAGAACCACTTTGTTTATGTATTGGTATAAAGGGTTCTTGTATAGTGAATGCTTGCATTTCGCTTACTCTTCTAAGAGATGTGATAGCTATTAGGAAGGCTACTTTCCAGGTTAAGTATTGCATGTCACAAGAGTGCATGGGTTCAAATGGTGGACCCATGAGTCGTGTTAATACAATATTGAGGTTCCACAAGGGAACTGGTGGTGTTCTTGGGGGGTATGATTCTTTTTAAACCCTCCATAAATGCCTTGATGACTGGAATTCTAAAGAGTGATGTGTAATCTGCAGGTAGGCAGATATTGCTGTGAGATGTATTTTGATAGAAGAAAATGCTAGTTTTGATTTTTGTAAGTGTAATAAATAGCCTACAATGTTTTTTGCAGAAGCATATAGTGGTTGAATTTGATTATTATGACAGTAATAAACAAATCTTTTCCATTTGTTTGCGTAACAATGTCTTGTAGTAGGTTTTCTAGCTTGTTTAATGACCTCCATACATTCTTGTGTAAGGTCTAAATGTCCAAATTCTAAGACTTCAGGAGCCAGATTGCTAGATTGAGCAATGCTGGATTCGGGTGTCTGATCTGTTGTTTGTGTTGAGTTAACAGATCTGGTCTGTTTGGTAGTTTGATATGAGGTACTACCGATAGGTCTAGTAGTGCTGTATACCATGACTGACGGGCCAAGGTTGGTGCTATTAATATTAGTTTGAGTTTGTTTTGACTCAATTTGTTTATTAGATAAGGAAGGAGTGGGAGAGGGGGTAAAAGTGTAAGCAAATATCCCTGACCAAGTCATCCATAATGCATTGCCCTTGGACTGAGGGTGTGGATACCTGGACGCAAAGTTTTGGCATTTTGCGTTTTCTTTTGTTGCGAATAGGTCTATTTGTGGTGTTCCCCAGCTTCGAAAGTAAGTTTGTGGTATCTGGGGATGAATTTCTCATTCGTGTGTTTGTTGGTGATCTCGACTGAGATTGTCGGCTAACTGGTTTTGAATCCCTGGGATGTACTGTGCTATTAAGCGGATGTGATTTTGAATCGCCCAATGCCAAATCTTTTGTGCTAAGAGACACAGTTGTGATGAGTGTGTCCCTCCCTGTTTGTTTAGGTAATACATTGTTGTCATGTTGTCTGTTTTGACAAGAATGTGTTTGTGGGATATTAGTGGTTGAAATGCTTTCAATGCTAGAAACACTGCTAACAACTCTAAATGATTTATATGCAGTTGCCTTTGTTGAACGTCCCATTGTCCCTGTATACTGTGCTGGTTGAGGTGTGCTCCCCACCCTATCATGGAAGCGTCTGTTGTGATCACGTATTGAGGCACTGGGTCTTGGAATGGCCGCCCTTGGTTTAAATTTATACGATTCCACCATTGAAGCGAGGAGTGTGTTTGGCGGTCTATCAACACTAGATCTTGAAGTTGACCCTGTGCTTGTGTCCATTGTGTTGCTAGGCATTGTTGTAAGGGACGCATGTGTAGTCTTGCGTTTGGGACAATGGCTATGCATGAAGACATCATGCCTAGGAGTTTCATTACAAACCTCAATTGATAGTGTTGGTTTGGTTGCATGTTTAGTATTACATTTTGGAAGGCTTGTACCCTTTGTGGACTTGGAGTGGCAATCCCTTTTTGTGTGTTGATTGTTGCTCCTAAGTATTGTATTTGACACGGTTGTAGATGTGATTTTTGGTAGTTTATAGAGAACCCGAGTTTGTGAAGGGTTTCTATGACATATTTTGTGTGTAGAAGACACTGTTGCTGAGTGCTGGTTTTTATTAACCAATCGTCTAAGTAAGGGAATACGTGCATGTGCTGCCTCCTGATGTGAGCAGCTACTACTGCAAGGCATTTTGTGAATACCCTTGGGGCTGTTGTTATGCCGAACGGTAACAGTTTGAATTGATAATGCACGCCTTGGATTACAAATCTTAAGTATTTCCTGTGGGAAGGATGTATGGGTATGTGGAAATAAGCATCCTTGAGATCTAATGTTGACATGTAGTCCTGTTGTTTGAGCAAGGGAATTGTAAGGAAATGCCTCCTTGGCATGGTTACCCCCTGACTTTTAGCCTTTGCTGATGCCAAGTTATGATTTGAAAGTGTGCTGAGGCCTGCTAACCAGGCCCCAGCACCAGTGTTCTTTCCCTAACCTGTACCTTTGTTTCCACAATTGGCACATCTTGGCATCCAGGTAAGTCCTTTGTAACTGGTACCCCTGGTACCAAGGGCCCTGATGCCAGGGAAGGTCTCTAAGGGCTGCAGCATGTCTTATGCCACCCTGGGGACCCCTCACTCAGCACAGACACACTGCTTGTCAGATTGTGTGTGCTGGTGGGGATAAAATGACTAAGTCGACATGGCACTCCCCTCAGGGTGCCATGCCAACCCCACACTGCCTATAGGTATAGATAAGTCACCCCTCTAGCAGGCCTTACAGCCCTAAGGCAGGGTGCACTATACCATAGGTGAGGGCATAAGTGCATGAGCACTATGCCCCTACAGTGTCTAAGCAAAACCTTAGACATTGTAAGTGCAGTGTAGCCATAAGAGTATATGGTCTGGGAGTCTGTCATGCACGAACTCCACAGCACCATAATGGCTACACTGAAAACTGGGAAGTTTGGTATCAAACTTCTCAGCACAATAAATGCACACTGATGCCAGTGTACATTTTATTGTAAAATACACCCCAGAGGGCATCTTAGAGATGCCCCCTGAAACCATACCGACTACCAGTGTGGGCTGACTAGTTTTAGCAGCTGCCACACACCAGACATGTTGCTGGCCACATGGGGAGAGTGCCTTTGTCACTCTGTGGCTAGTAACAAAGCCTGTACTGGGTGGAGGTGCTTCTCACCTCCCCCTGCAGGAACTGAAACACCTGGCGGTGAGCCTCAAAGGCTCACCCCCTTTGTTACAGCACCCCAGGGCACTCCAGCTAGTGGAGTTGCCCGCCCCCTCCGGCCACGGCCCCACTTTTGGCGGCAAGGCCGGAGGAGATAATGAGAAAAACAAGGAGGAGTCACTGGCCAGTCAGGACAGCCCCTAAGGTGTCCTGAGCTGAGGTGACTCTGACTTTTAGAAATCCTCCATCTTGCAGATCCCAATAGGCTTAGGGATGTGCCCACCTCCCCTCAGGGAGGAGGCACAAAGAGGGTGTAGCCACCCTCATGGCTAGTAGCCATTGGCTACTAACCCCCCAGACCTAAACACACCCCTACATCGAGTATTTAGGGGCTCACAGAACACAGCAAGATAGATTCCTGCAACCTAAGATGAAGAAGGACGGCTGACCTGAAAGCCCTGCAGAGAAGACGGAGACACCAACTGCTTTGGCCCCAGCTCTACCGGCCTGTCTCCCTACTTCAAGAAAAAAACTGCGCCAGCGACGCGTTCTACAGGGTCCAGCGACCTCTGAAGCCTCAGAGGACTACCCTGCATCTAAAAGGACCAAGAACTCCAGAGGACAGCGGCTCTGCTCCAAAGAAGAAACATCTTTGCAACTAAGAAGCAACTTTGAAAGAACACACGTTTCCCGCCGGAAGCGTGAGACTTAGCACTCTGCACCCGACGCCCCCGGCTCGACTTGTGGAGAACCAACACTACAGGGAGGACTCCCCGGCGACTGCAAGCCCGTGAGTAGCCAGAGTTGACCCCCTGAGCCCCTACAGCGACGCCTGCAGAGGGAACCCAGAGGCTCCCCCTGACCGCGACTGCCTGCTTCAAAGACCCGACGCCTGGTAAGGACTCTGCACACGCAGCCCCCAGGACCTGAAGGATCCGACCTCCAGTGCAGGAGCGACCCCAGGTGCCCCTCTCCCTTGCCTGCCTGCATCGCTGAAGAGATCCCTTGGTCTCCCATTGAACTCCATTGCAAACCCGACGCCCGTTTGCACACTGCACCCGGCCGCCCCCGTGCCGCTGAGGGTGTACTTTTTGTGCTGACTTGTGTCCCCCCCGGTGCCCTACAAAAAAACCCTGGTCTACCCTCCGAAGACGCGGGTACTTATCTGCTGGCAGACTGGAACCGGGGCACCCCCTTCTCCATTGAAGCCTATGCGTTTTGGGCACGACTTTGACCTCTGCACCTGACCGGCCCTGAGCTGCTGGTGTGGTAACTTTGGGGTTGCCCTGGACCCCCAACAGTGGGCTACCTTGGACCCAACTTTGAACCCTGTAGGTGGTTTACTTACCTGCAAAACTAACAAACACTTACCTCCCCCAGGAACTGTTGAAAATTGCACTGTCTAGTTTTAAATTAGCTTATTGCCATTTGTGTGAAAACTGTATATGCTATTTTGCTAATTCAAAGTTCCTAAGTGAAATACCTTTCATTTAAAGTATTGTTTGTAAATCTTGAACCTCTAGTTCTTAAAATAAACTAAGAAAATATATTTTTCTTTATAAAAACCTTTTGGCCTGGAATTGTCTTTGAGTGTGTGTTCCCCATTTATTGCCTGTGTGTGTACAACAAATGCTTAACACTACCCTCTGATAATTCTACTGCTCGACCACACTACCACAAAATAGAGCATTAGAATTATCTCTTTTTGCCACTATCTTACCTCTAAGGGGAACCCTTGGACTCTGTGCGTGCTATTTCTTACTTTGGAATAGGGCATACAGAGCCAACTTCCTACAGGAATCATGTCTTGAAGTGTCACCATGTGAAAGTGATCTGATTTGATGTAAAGATTTAGTGTTCTGAGGTCCAATATGGGTCTCAGTGTTTTGTCCTTTTTTGGAATTAGGAAATACAGGGAGTAAACACCTGTTCCTTTTTGATGGTTGGGTACTAGTTCTATTGCTTCTTTTTGTGACAATGCTTGGACTTCTAGTTGTAACAGATCTAAGTGTTGTTTGGACATGCTGTGTGCTCTTGGAGGCACATCTGGTGGCCAATGTAGGAATTCTATGCAATAACCATGTTGGATAATTGCTAGGACCCACACGTCCGTAGTTATGTGTTCCCAGTTGTGGTAATAATCTGAGTCTTCCCCCCCCACTGGTGTTGTGTGGTGGGGGTTTGTGACGTTGAAGTCACTGTTTGGTTTGTGGGGTTTTTGGGCTCTGGAATTTCCCTCTTGTTTTAGGGATCTGTCCACCCCTATATTGTCCTCGAAAACCTCCTCTCTGATATTGGCCCTGATATGTGGGTCTAACTTGTGAGGTGGAAGGCTCTGTGGTTTGGGCCCGAAACCCCCCTCTAAAGTGCGGCTTCCTAAAAGTGCCTCTGCTCTGTGGGGAGTAGAGCGCGCCCATGGCTTTGGCCGTGTCCGTGTCTTTCTTCAGTTTTCTATCGCTGTATCCACCTCCGGCCCAAACAATTGTTGTTCGTTGAAAGGCATATTCAGCACAGCCTGCTGTATTTCTGGCTTAAATCCGGAGGTCCGTAGCCACGCGTGTCTCCGAATGGTTACCGCTATGTTTACTGTCCTGGCTGCCGTGTCTGCTGAGTCCATAGCCGACCTTATTTGGTTGTTGGAGATAGTTTGGCCCTCCTCTATAACCTGTTGGGCACGTTTGTGGAACTCTTTGGGAAGGTGTTGAATGAGATGTTGCATTTCATCCCAATGTGCCCTGTCGTATCTTGCCAGTAGAGCTTGAGAATTGGCAATTAGCCATTGATTGGCTGCCTGTGCTGCCACCCTCTTGCCTGCTGCATCGAACCACTTTCAACAGAGTGGAGCGCAACACAGCCAAATTCTCAAAGTGAGGATAAAAACTAAATTTCCAAGCCCAGGGAAGAGGTTTGGAAGAGAACGGTCAGACTACACCTGACAAGGCCCCAAGTTGTCTCAACCAGAAAGGAAACATGGGAAAGGAATAATTGAACAGCTCTTCCTGAAAGAAAAGGGACCAAATACCCAGTGAAAAAAAAGTCACACCTGCACCAAAAATATGATACCTGGATAGTAGAAAGCAGGATATCCAGGAACAATTCTAAATTCTTACAGCAAACAAAGCAGGAAAGGAGGAGCTACACCAGATGACCACAGAAAGGGACAGTGTGTATGGAAATTATCCAGAAGGGCATGCAGAGCAAGCAACCCCAAAGGAACATCCAACAAAGACTGCAGAGACCTTAGGTCTACGGGCTACAAAGTCTATCAGTCCAGAACCACAGTACTTTCTTAAAAGTACTAACTGTGAGCAGAGTCAACAATCCAGGTCCCTTCGCTTAGAGTACCCAGAATTCTGAGCCAAAATCTCAATGCTAACCAGACCAGGCAATGTGCAACTAATAAAATCAGACCAATGCAGACTGGATGCTGAGAACACAACCCATGACACCATCTAATTATAACTATAAAAGATAAGGTAGTGTAAGCTTAGCCTGACTGGTTTCTAGGCAACTCATAGGTAGTAATATTATCCCTATTTGATTAACGCATTTGCTGTCCCCAGAGTGATGAAAAGGTGGGAGGAACGTTCTGGATTAGAACCTGTACCTGACAAGTTACACAAAGTTTTAAGGAGAGGATGCCCCTCTGCAATGATATGTGGGTTTTGTCCACTGACTCCATGTTGCACTTAGTCTAGCAGCACACCGTAACATTAGTGACCACCAACTTCATTTTGCCTGTTGACTTATTTTTTTGCATTAGCCACTGCCACGTTAAAAGCTGCAAGTAGTTTTCCACATTGTACAATGTGCACATTTTTTTTTATTTTACGCGTACTTTCCCACCAAGGGCTTAGGCTGTTTTGAATGGGCACCTTGGGATTGTGGCCAAGTCCCGAAGTGTTATTTTCAAAGCTGGCCTAAAGCAATCAGCATTTTTTTTTAAAATATATAAACTTCTAAAGTGAGAGGAAGGTTCTAGAATTTTCCTCTCTTGTTTGTTCAAAGTATAAGAGGCCGAGACCATATGGACCGGGGACAGAGAGTGATTGCAGATCCCAGGCATATCCAGGACGCTGAGTGTGCCATCCTTCCCGTGAGGATAATTGATCTCTCTCCTCGATCGATTCTGGGATCTGGCGATCTGATGCTGAATAGGAGGGAGATGAAGCAGTGATGCCCTTTCCTCATGGTGATGCATATTTTTTAATTCATTATTTGCTTTGTGCTTTGCATTATACTATAGATACATATATTTGCTGTGTATATTGCAGTGGAGAATCATTTGTACATGTTTTCATTTAATTGCTGTGACCATTTTTAAACGTGTGCTTTCAGCATGCTAATCTCCTTTTAGGAACCTTGCATAGTGAAATAATAAATGTCTTCTTTGGACTAAGAAGTGCATTCCATATATTTTTGTCAGTGCATAAGTGTTTCAGCTCTGTCATTAGTGAAGCAAAACACCCTCTCCCCTCATCTTTCTTAGAGACCATTACAACAAAAAGATGAGCTTGGAAAAGGTCAGCCAACCAGAAGCTAGTCAGCCCATGAGCTGTTCCTGAGTTCAAAGATATCAGAGTAAGTAGTAAATGGAAGACTTATTTATACACCTGAAAGTATACAAAATGTGCATACTATAAAGATGGAAGGTTTCTTTACAAATAAATAATATCACTACATGTCAACAGAGTGAAGCCTACCAGAGCAAAAGTCGCTCTGAAACCGGCAATGCAAGGTCTGATAAATTTACAAAAGGGAAGACCTAGCCCAACGAAAAGAACACAAAGCATGGAGCAGGCAGGGGGAATACCATCCCTGACCCTTAAAGCCGTAACTCACATCCCTTCTGGACTTACAAAGCTGAGACAGGCCAAAAATTGTCACAGTCTTCCCCGCCCATCCACAGACACAGCGATCTAGTAGTGCAGCAAAGAAATCTCAGGAGAAACTATTACCCTAGTAAATAATGCTAATTCCAGGGAACCTGCCCCACCCCTGGTAGAGGGCTCCCAACGATTCCATGATCGATATACAGGGAGTGCAGAATTATTAGGCAAGTTGTATTTTTGAGGATTAATTTTATTATTGAACAACCACCATGTTCTCAATGAACCCAAAAAA
Organism: Pleurodeles waltl; assembly: GCF_031143425.1. Lineage (NCBI taxonomy): Eukaryota > Metazoa > Chordata > Amphibia > Caudata > Salamandridae > Pleurodeles > Pleurodeles waltl. The sequence goes on along the minus strand of NC_090445.1, from coordinate 320,815,028 downwards.
CTCATTAATATCAAAGCTGAATATTTTTGGAAGTAGTTTTTAGTTTGTTTTTAGTTTTAGCTATGTTAGGGGGATATCTGTGTGTGCAGGTGACTATTACTGTGCATAATTATTAGGCAACTTAACCAAAAACAAATATATACCCATTTCAATTATTTATTATTACCAGTGAAACCAATATAACATCTCAACATTCACAAATATACATTTCTGACATTCAGAAACAAAACAAAAACAAATCAGTGACCAATATAGCCACCTTTCTTTGCAAGGACACTCAAAAGCCTGCCATCCATGGATTCTGTCAGTGTTTTGATCTGTTCACCATCAACATTGCATGCAGCAGCAACCACAGCCTCCCAGACACTGTTCAGAGAGGTGTACTGTTTTCCCTCCTTGTAAATCTCACATTTGATTATGGACCACAGGTTCTCAATGGGGTTCAGATCAGGTGAACAAGGAGGCCATGTCATTAGATTTCCTTCTTTTATACCCTTTCTTGCCAGCCACGCTGTGGAGTACTTGGACGCGTGTGATGGAGCATTGTCCTGCATGAAAATCATGTTTTTCTTGAAGGATGCAGACTTCTTCCTGTACCACTGCTTGAAGAAGGTGTCTTCCAGGAACTGGCAGTAGGACTGGGAGTTGAGCTTGACTCCATCCTCAACCCGAAAAGGCCCCACAAGCTCATCTTTGATGATACCAGCCCAAACCAGTACTCCACCTCCACCTTGCTGGCGTCTGAGTCGGACTGGAGCTCTCTGCCCTTTACCAATCCAGCCACGGGCCCATCCATCTGGCCCATCAAGACTCACTCTCATTTCATCAGTCCATAAAACCTTAGAAAAATCAGTCTTGAGATATTTCTTGGCCCAGTCTTGACGTTTCAGCTTGTGTGTCTTGTTCAGTGGTGGTCGTCTTTCAGCCTTTCTTACCTTGGCCATGTCTCTGAGTATTGCACACCTTGTGCTTTTGGGCACTCCAGTGATGTTGCAGCTCTGAAATATGGCCAAACTGGTGGCAAGTGGCATCGTGGCAGCTGCACGCTTGACTTTTCTCAGTTCATGGGCAGTTATTTTGCGCCTTGGTTTTTCCACACGCTTCTTGCGACCCTGTTGACTATTTTGAATGAAACGCTTGATTGTTCGATGATCACGCTTCAGAAGCTTTGCAATTTTAAGAGTGCTGCATCCCTCCTCAAGATATCTCACTATTTTTGACTTTTCTGAGCCTGTCAAGTCCTTCTTTTGACCCATTTTGCCAAAGGAAAGGAAGTTGCCTAATAATTATGCACACCTGATATAGGGTGTTGATGTCATTAGACCACACCCCTTCTCATTACAGAGATGCACATCACCTAATATGCTTAATTGGTAGTAGGCTTTCGAGCCTATACAGCTTGGAGTAAGACAACATGCATAAAGAGGATGATGTGGTCAAAATACTCATTTGCCTAATAATTCTGCACTCCCTGTAAAGGTCTTGTGGTCTTTGCCCCCTTGTAGCCACATTGATAGGAGGCGCCTGAGGGGAAGAGCAGAAACGGAGTGAGGGAGGACGGTTTTTGAGCTTTTGTTAGGCCATGTGGTATATGAAAAGAGGAGGATACACCTGAGATGTTAATACTAGGATGAAGAAGGTTGACAAAGTAATGATGAGTTGCCTGTAAATAAAATAATGTGAAGATGCGTTACAACATGAGGCATTCAAATACTTTGAGGTCCAGGAGTACTACATAAAAATTTAAAATAATTATAGAGGAGACCCAGTTGCCCTTCAACCCTTAATATCAAAGTGAACACAGAGAAGAAAAACGTTGATTTCTAAAGCTAACCATTCACCTCTTTAATGAGTAGTACATCTCAACACTATAGAACTTCCCTCCTATACTCCTTAATACTGTGAGCGATTCAACAGTTTAAAATCACAGCCCTTATCCTGTACAGCACTCCCTTGTACCTAGCTAGAATCAAGCCACGTGTAAAATACCATACTGTCCATCCTATATACTAAAAATATTTCACACTTGGCATGCTGGGTGCACTCAGGTGAGAGAAGGTGTTACAGGGAGAGTTATTCACTCACAAATTGCAAAAGGGAACCGGTTACCCAGATGTCCTTTCTCCAACACAAAGAGGCAGCATAAGCATAGGACTGGGTGTGGTGATGGCTCATAATTCTCTGCACCAGAGCCGTAGGGGCTGCACCCCTCTGGAATTCCTACACATTCAATTGTTTAGAGAAACAATCATATCTCTAAACAGATCGATGCTTTTAAGTATGAACTGTCTGTCCCAGGCTGCCTGCGTCGCCTTGCTTTGAAGCACGAGACAGAAGCTAGGCAGTAAATCAACTTTCTACACTGTGACGCATGATGCAGGGTTGACTGCTTTAAAGCCCTTCATTTCCATTGTGGGCTACAGTAGTATCCACTACAGGCCAGTGACGCTTTTAGCGTCATGAATTTGGGCGTCTGAGTCTTCATCCCTGCGTGAGGGCAGCCATCTGTCATTAACAGGCATAGATCCCACCCATTCGTCATGCAGTAGGAAAGGATGCAAGCATGTGTGATTTAGTGCCTTGTCTTCTGTAACGGTAAGTGTCATAATGCTAATCTTGTGTTCTTTTTATTGGTCTGAGACCCCCTGTCACGATAACCTCCCCCATGTGATGCAGGGCCCTGGCTACAGATCGCTGGCTCTGTTAGAAGTGGAGGTGGTGTATTTGTTCCTCATGAAACTGTTCCTTTGCCAAATTGATCCAAATATCCGAGTCAAGCACAAGTGGAGAAATGCATGATTACAGTAAAGCCAGTTATCTGCTGTCTGGCGTTAAAACTAGTCCCATCTTCATGCCTTTAACATTAATGCCACAGACATTGTTTGATATGTGAATCATGAATTTTAAAATGTGTGTCAGCCATTTAGTTCCTCTTATTTCACATTTTACTTTATGTTGCATTCCCCAAGAGACTTAGCTGTTTCATCATGCTGTGTTTCTCTGCATTGTATTACTCCTGCATAGTGCATACTTTCACTCGTGCCAGGTGTTTATGGGGGCTTTGATTGAGAGTGCTGGTGCTGAGGCTGAAGGCAAAGCCAAGTGCTTGACAGTGGATTGGTCTCTCTGCAGAGCACACAGAACAATGGTCATGTATTCGAGCTGCAAATGAAATTTACAGTATAAATATGTGTGAAGGGGTGTGTAGAGGTCAAAATATTTAGAAGGCAAATGCAAAATGAAATACATGTGCTTAGATGTGAATGGGTGCAGTCTATGTTTGGCGTTGTAAAATAAGGGAGATGCAAGGGAGTGTATTCAGGGGAGAGGGAAAAGAGGGCGCTGAAGAGGAAAGAGAGGAGGTTGAAAATGTGCAGATGGATGAGATATGAAGAGAAAAGGGCATACGTATCTAACTTAAAGGACACATAACTGAAGGCCACACTCCTTCCATAGGCCTCAATTATATTTACTTTGCAGTCTCACAATTTCAGAATCTAAACATTTTCAATGTTAATTATTTATAGCTAATCATTGTAGTTACTCATTTTTTTTAAACAGCTAACGACCATCGACAAAGCCATTAGTACTGTCCGCCTTTAGATGTATGTCAGTTCTTGTGTTTTATTCCTGGATGCAATAATATCTCAGAGAGAAACCAAAATACAGGCTAGGTGGCAGACTATGGAAATCACAGACATTTATTTTACATGTTCCCTTTTAGAGGGCCCCCACTTTTTTTCATCCCGCTTAAAGATCTGTCTGCAAATATTTCTGTATGACTGATTGCAGCCAGCAGCTGTGGGTGCTTCCTGATGCCTGCTTAGAGCATTTTCTTCCAGAGTTGATGCTGCATGCAGTGCAGGGCACTGGGCAAGCACACACTCTAAAGGGCCTGAAGTTGTCACGCTATAGAATTTACACATTAAAGTAATTGTTGAAACTATTAATGCATTAAGATATGGGTCACTTTTTAATGTGTTTAGTATTTCAATATGTTCCCACTACTTTATAAACCTTGCTTTCCCACGAAATTAATTTGCTTTCAACACCATGTGTCAATCTTTTTTCAATTTTTTCTTGGGAGGAGAACTCGCCTTGGATCCCACTTTTGTCCATTAAGCTTGCTGGCCTCTCTTGCTACATACAAGTTATACCTAACTTTTATGCCCCACCACTTTCAAATGTCATCAGCCCCCACTGGTGAACACACAAATTAAATTGAAACTTACTCTTCTTCCCTTTCACTCTTCTCCCTTTTAGCCCCCCATCCAGTCCAGTTTTTAAGATATGCTTTTACCAGTGTGAAAGGCCTCCTTACCTTTTTCCAGCATCAGCGTACTATCTGCAGTGTCGCTTGCAACCAAGTTCAGGGTGATCTCCTGCTGACCTAAAGAAAAGATAGAGAGGTGACATGAACGACCGGTTTCACTAGCACAAGGCTACTGTGCTCCTTCCAGGGCACCAAGGCCTTCTGGTGCACTGGAAGTGAGATTAGCAGGTAACTTCATGTCAACAGGCCAGACAGGCCTGACCAGGCCATAGGTGTTGTTGTACCAGGGGGCTGGTTTCACTACTGGTGGGGCCGATTTTGTTGCTGGGGGCCAGCTGCGTTTCCTGCCTGCAGAACAAATGGGTTTAAAATGTGCAGGTCAGACCACCCTCTCTTAAGTCATTTCATTTTGTTTTTGGTCGGTTCCTGTCTCCTGCAGGGTCATCATGAGCAGCAATGACCTTAAAGGCTTTAGGGGTAAAAGGGTGATGGGTTCTGCTTTTGCTTGGCTCAGAGAGGAAAGGAGGCACTGTGAAAAAGGTAATTTCCTAGGATCACACAATGTGGTCAACTAGAAGCTGGGACTGATGCAGGGTTTCCTGATTTTACCTGGCACAATTCGACCATTACTTGGTTAATTTTTTCTGTCTCCAGTTTCGCCACACAGCTTAGTGCTTTGTATTTAACTCTTTGAGATGCTAAAACTGCACTGTTTTTTGTTTTGTTTTTTGCAGTGCAGCTCAGCCTCGATGGGCAGCAAAAGTAAGTGCTGTACAACCTTGCCATACTGCGATTTTTATATATACCCGATTTTCAACAAGGCAGACAAAATGCCTTCATCTTTCTTTGCCAATGTTTTCCATAGAAACCAAAAACCGCAAACCGGTATACATGTTTGTTGGTTCTTGTTCCATTAAAAAATTACTCTATGCTGCTTCATGCTGTAGCGAATAAAAGGTCTAATTCGCCACAAATCCATAATGAGACATCACGACTCAATGCCGATTAGTTGCTGTTCGATGCCACTTGTGCACCATATGTGGCAGGTACACGGTATCATTGCAGTTTCTACATCTCTGCCAGCACGTTTTTCATCCATTTGAGATGCAATTTTGTAAAATAATTAAATTAGTTGGAGAGAAATGTGTTGTGTAGGAAAACGTTTTGAAAGCTAGTTTAAACAAATGTGGGTAATCTACTTGTAGGGAGCTGGCCTGGTGTGCAGGGAGCACCTATGGTGTTATCACCTTATACCAGGTCTAGGTATCCCCTATTAGTGAGGTGTAGGCAGTGTCTAGGAAGCCAGGCTCTCTAGAGGTAGCTGTGGATGAGCAGCCAAGACTTATCTAGGAGACATGCAAAGCTTATGCAATACCACTATAATCACACAACACTTACACACATGAAAGAACCACACAGTGTTACAAAAATAAAGGTACTTTATTACAGTAACACAAATATTAAAATACTGTACAGGCAATACCCCAACTGGAGGTAAGTAAACACACTATTATATACACATTAGCAATCAGTAAATGGCATAGAAAGCAATAGGCATTGGTAAAAGCAATAGCAAATAGTGAGGGCCCTAGGGGAGGGCCAAACCATATACTAAAAAAGTGGAATGTGAAAGGCAGTCTCCCACCCAAGGAAGTGGAATCAGTAGAGGGGAGCTGGAGGAACTAGGAACCCCAGGAGGTGAGTACCAGAGTGAACCCCAGCTACCAGAAGACCAGAGGTAAATACCTGGTTTCCCCCCAAACAAACAGGACTTTGGAGAAGGATTATGCAAGACCCAACCAGGACTGGAAGAACCCAAAGCTGGATCCTGACAGAAAAGGACCTGCAAAGGAAGGTCCTGCAGTTTGTGATAGTGTCTGCTTCTGGAATGAGCCACTACCCACCCTTCTGTGGATTCACAACCAGGTCGACGGTGGACGAAGGTGGTCCCGCAATGCAGCACAGGAGCCAAAGAGGAGTCCCAGGTGTGAGCATGTGATGTCCCACTTCAGCGGTCTAGATGCAGTCGGTCAGTGGTGCTGGAAAACCACCAACAAGCCTTGGACAATGCAGGAGTCGGAGAAGAAGTTTTAGAAAGGCTGAAGAGGACCAGCAAGGTCCAGGGGACTCGACCCAAGGAAGGGAGTCTGGGGTGACACTCAGCAGCTGGGAGAGTCTCCAGAAGAGGATGCATTACCTACAGGCAACCTACTGGCTGCAGGCACAGGAGTTGCAGTGAGGCCCACTCAGCACACCTGAAGAGGAGCCCCACGTCGCTGGAGCAGCAGGCAGGAGACTGTGCTTTGCAGGAACGAGTGCTGTGGTCCGGGGCTAGACGGAGCCTGAAGATCCCTTGGAGGAGGAACTAACAAGCCGTAGTACCTGCAAGAGTCACAGTGCACAGGGGTACTGTCCTGCAAGGAACAGCAAGGGATTACCATCTCCCAAGTTGGACAGCTGGTAGAAAGGACCAAGGGGACCACTCCAGACCTCCACCTGTGATGCAGAATCCACGTAATTCCGGAGGAGAGCAGATCCATGCAGCCACTCGCCGTTGCAGTTGGTGCCTGAAGATGCAGGGGAGTGACTCCTTCTTGCTTCTTGTGCAGGCTTAAGACTCGTCGCCCTCAGAAGATGCACATCTGGGGAAATGTTTCAGTTGCTGGAAGGAGTGGAGAAACAAAGTTGCAGAGCAGAGTCGTCTCTGTAGTTGCAGATTGTCGGTTCCTGAGGGTCCAGTTGAAGTCCCAGTGGCCAGAAGAAGTAAACAATTTAGAGGAGTCCTACTGGAATCTTGCACACAAATCTGAGGACCCACTGAAGAGGGGGACCCTAAATAGCCCAGGAAATGGGCTTGGTCACCTAGCAGTGTGACCACCTACCAGGAGGGGGCTGTGACGTTACCTACCTGACCTGGCCACTAAGATGCTCCCTGGCCACCTTGGATTCAAGATGACAGTCAAGTGGCCACCCGGAGGAGCTCTGGACGATGGACAAGGGAGTGGTCACTCACCTTTCCTTTGTCTACTTTTGCGCCAGAGCAGGGGCCAGGGGTCCCTGTATTGGTGCAAACCGGTTTATGCAAAGAGGGCACCAGATGTGCCCTTCAAAGCATACCAGTGGCTTGGGGAGGCTACCCCTCTCAAGCCAAGTAACACCTATTTCCAAGGGAGACAGGGTTACCTCCTTCTCCCACAGGAAATCCTTTCTTTTGCCTTTCTTTCCTCTGCCTCATCTGGTCAAGCAGCAGGAGGGCAGAAACCTGGCTGAAGGGTGGCAGCAGCATGGGCTGCCCAGGAAATGCCAGAAGACTAGTAGGAGCAATGCTAGATGTCCTCTAAGGAGCCCCCAGAGTGCATGGAATCATAAACCAATACTGGCAACAGTATTTGGGTATGATGCCGACATGTTTGGTACCAAATATGCGCAGGTTCAGAGTTACCATTATGTGGCTGGACCTGTGTCTAGTACACGGGTAAAATGGCTTCCCCACACTTACGACGTCCATTGTAATGGAGCTGGAGTTCATACCCCTGCTCACGCAGGGGTGCCCTCACAGACAGGTACCTGCACCCTGCCCTCTGGGCTAGGACCGCCTACCATAGGGGTGACTTACAGTGACCTGGTGCAGTGACCTATAGTGAAAGGGTGCTTGCACCTTTTCATACAGGCTGCAAAGGCAAGCCTGCATACACATTTTGCATGGGCTTCCATAGGTGGCACAATACATGCTGCAGCGCATGGGGAGCCTCAGGTGCCCCAATGCCGTGGGTACCCAAGTACCATATACTAGGTACCTACATGGGGGCACCGGTATGCCAATTGTATGGTGTGCAAAGTCCTAAGCAACCACATTTGGAGGGAGAGAGCACAATCACTGTGGGCCTGGTTTTCAGGATCCCAGTGAGAAAAGTCAAAACATACTGACAGCTGGCAAAAAGTGGAGGTAACCAGGCCTAAAAGAGGGTACTTTCCTACACTACTAACATTTAGAGTTAAGTGACTGCATATACCCCTACGCCAAATCTACAGTGTTTGCTATACTATCTACACATCCTTCTCCAAAATGAAAATATGCAGTTTTTTTTCTTCCTAAAAGAAATTCAACATAATGGGTAGAAATATTTTTCGTATCACCTCAGCTCTATATGATTTTCTCGGAGTATGCCTCCCTGCTTTTATAAACCACCCTGGGGTATCCCTTTATAAACCACATTCATCTCTCCCTGATTCAGTCTACTACTTGGTCCCAGGAAGTGAAAAAAAACTACAACTCCCAACATGCATGACATTGTGAAATGAACACAGGGGGTCCAGAACGGGACTTCTCTCTCTGTTAAAATTGTGTCATCTGCTAATGACAGCTAGACATATGTTTTTTTAATTCTCGGTGGAATGTTTTATTAACCCACTCAATTTATTATGTAAAATTCTTCACATGCTTAAGTGTAAAATGGTGACCTACTAAACATATGGGGCTGGAACGGCTCGGCAACCATGTCCCAAACTTCAAACAAACGAAGAAACAGGACCCTATTGCTGGAGGTGGCAACTTCATTCCAGGCCTCTTTAAAATCCTGACGCTAGGCAACTGCCATCATCCGACAGGATCAATCAAAGGCATCAATCACAGACCAGGAAATAGAGGCAGAGGTGAACTGAACAGTATACAAGCGCATTGCACAATCCTCAGAAATAGCAACACTGACTGTTTGTGATTGTGTGAGCATGGCAGTGTAGAACAGTGAGAGGACTGCATGTCTTGATACTTGATCTAAAGCCCTTATGCACACAAAGCATCCTGTGCCACAAAAGGAATGATAATATGCTGGGCAACTTGAAGTGGTTTTTGTAGGTGTAAAGGGCTAAGTGGGGTTTATATGGCTTCACACTGTACTCAATAAGTTACGTTCTAAAGCTTCCCCTATTAACCATGCGGAATACATGCTCAGTGTGTGGTAAAGAATTAAAATGTACATTTTCATTTTGTTTTCGATCAGCTTCAGCTTCACCCGTCACTTACTCTCCCTGTGCTGTCCCACCCACCCCTTTAGCCCCTTCCACACCACTACTTGCCCGCTCTCACCACATCCCCTCCGAGATCGCTGCTTGCTTTAATGTACATTGATAAAACGCGAAGTAGGTATTGAAGTACTTTACATGAACGCCAGTTGCATTACAGAAGGTCACATTTATTTTCTACACACAGCATAACACAACCTACCATAACATAACACAACATAGCATAACATAACATAACACAGCACAGCAGAAGCTGGCCTGGTGTGTGGTGGGTACCTACGGTACTTACACTTTATACCAGGTCCAGGTATCCCCTATTAATGTAATGTAGGCACTGTCCAGAAGCCAGGCTCTATAGAGGTTGCTGTGGATGAGCAGCCAAGGCTTATCTAGGAGACATGCAAAGCTCATGCAGTACCACTGTAGTCACACAGCACCTACACACCTGAAAGAATACACTCAGTGTTACAAAAATGAAGGTACTTTATTTTAGTGACATAATTACAAAAAAGTACTAGAGAGACAACCCTCCAATAGGAGGTATGTAACAAACTAGATATGTAAACTAATAATCAGAAATAGGCATAAATAGTGATAGAAATCAGTGCAATAGCAAATAGACAATAGTGACCCGAGGGGGAGCCCAAACCATATCCACAAAAAATGGAATGCAAATGCAGGACCCCCAACTCGGTAAGTGGAATGTGTAGAGGGGAGCTGGAGGAACTAGGAAACCCAAAAGTTAAATGCCACACAGCCCTCCATGGACCATGAAGAAAGGAGTAAGTTACTAGATTTTCCCCAAACCACCCAACAGGACTAAAAAGAAGTCAATGCAAAACCTAGACAAGACTACAAGAAACCATCAGTAGATTCCTAAAGAGGAAGACCTGTGGAAGAAGGGGACCAAGTCCAAAAGTCATAGGAGTGTCCGGTGGTGGCAGGAGCCAATACCCACCCATCTGTGGTTGCAGGAGTTGGTCGACTGTAGAACAAAGACGGTCAGCAATGCAGCTGTGGAGTCGATGAAGAGTGCCTGGAGGATGCGGTCGATGTCCCACGCAGGATGGAAGATTGCAGTCTTTTGCATTTCTGTCTGTGATGTGGAAAAGCCACCAACAAGCCTTGGCAAAGGCATAAGTCATAGTGGACTAAAAGTGGAGCTGCCAGGTACCAGTAAGGCCCAGGAGTACTCAACTCACGGGGGGTCATGAAAGGGGGACCCTCAGCCAGGCAGAGTCCACAGAAGAAAAGGCAGCCCACACAGGAGACCCACTGGATGAGGAACCAGGAGTCACAGAGGAGCCCACGCAACACAACTGGAGAAGGGTCTCACGCCGCAGGAGAAGCACGCAGAGGGCTGTGCGTTGCAGGGAAGAGTGCTGGGGCTACATGGAGCCTGAAGATCCCTTGGAAATGCCAACAAGCCTAGGTAGCTGCAAGTGAGGCACGCATGGGGATACCAACCTGCGTGGGAAGACAGGGGCTTACCTCCACTAAAGTTGGAGAGCGGCAGAGAGGACCAAGAGGACTACTCTGGACCAACACACGTGATGCAGGATCCACACAGCTCAGGATCATACAAGATCCATGCAGGCGGTCATCATTGTAGTTGGTGCATGCGTATGCTAGGAAGTGACTCCTTCACTCAAAGGGAGATTCCTTCTTCCTTCTTGTGCAGACTGAAGACTTGCTGCGCTCGGAGGATGCACAGCTGGGGAAATGTTGCAGAAGCTGGAAGGAGCCGTGTAAGGAAAATGTCACTTACCCAGTGTACATCTGTTCGTGGCATTAGTCGCTGCAGATTCACATGCTGTGCATTGTCCGCCGTCTGGTGTTGGGTCGGAGTGTTACAAGTTTTTTTTTTTTCGAAGAAGTCTTTTCGAGTCACGAGACCGAGGGACTCCTCCTACTTTGGTTCCATTGCGCATGGGCGTCGACTCCATGTTAGATTGTTTTCCCCGCAGAGGGTGAGGTAGGAGTTGTGTATGTTAGTAATGGTGCCCATGCAATGGAATGACTAAGTATGTACAAAATGAAGGTTAAAGTAATATATTTACAAATGTACAAATGTTGAAGATTACTTCCAAACGGCTACAGGCTCCCGGGGAGGCGGGTGGGCGCATGTGAATCTGCAGCGACTAATGCCACGAACAGATGTACACTGGGTAAGTGACATTTTCCGTTCGGTGGCATGTGTAGCTGCAGATACACATGCTGTGCATAGACTAGTAAGCAGTTATCTCCCCAAAAGCGGTGGTTCAGCCTGTAGGAGTGGAAGTAGTTTGAAATAAAGTTCTTAGTACAGCTTGACCTACTGTGGCTTGTTGTGCAGATAACACGTCTACACAGTAGTGCTTAGTAAATGTGTGAGGCGTAGACCATGTTGCTGCCTTACATATTTCGTTCATTGGAATATTTCCTAGAAAGGCCATGGTAGCACCTTTCTTTCTGGTTGAGTGTGCCTTTGGTGTAATAGGCAGCTGTCTCTTTGCTTTAAGATAGCAGGTTTGGATGCACCTAACTATCCATCTAGCTATACCTTGTTTTGAAATTGGATTTCCTGTATGAGGTTTTTGAAATGCAATAAATAGTTGTTTTGTTTTCCTAATTAGTTTTGTTCTGTCAATGTAGTACATTAGTGCTCTTTTGATGTCTAATGTATGTAGTGCTCTTTCAGCTATTGAGTCTGGCTGTGGAAAGAACACTGGCAATTCTACTGTTTGATTTAAGTGGAACGGTGAGATGACCTTTGGTAAGAATTTTGGGTTGGTTCTTAGAACTACCTTATTTTTGTGTATTTGAATAAATGGTTCTTGTATAGTAAATGCCTGAATTTCACTTACTCTTCTTAGAGATGTAATGGCAATGAGAAATGCAACTTTCCACGTTAAGTATTGCATTTCACAAGAATGCATGGGTTCGAAAGGTGGACCCATGAGCCTTGTCAAGACAATGTTGAGGTTCCATGAAGGAACAGGTGGTGTCCTTGGTGGTATTATTCTCTTTAGGCCCTCCATAAACGCTTTAATGACCGGTATTCTAAATAGGGAAGTTGAATGAGTAATCTGCAGGTAAGCAGATATTGCTGCGAGATGTATTTTTATGGAATTAAATGCTAGATTTGATTTTTGTAGATGTAGTAAATATCCTACTACATCTTTTGGAGATGCATGCAATGGTTGGACTTGATTATTATGGCAGTAACAAACAAATCTTTTCCATTTACTTGCATAGCAGTGTCTAGTGGATGGCCTTCTAGCTTGTTTTATGACCTCCATACAGTCTTGTGTGAGGTTCAAGTGTCCAAATTCTAGGATTTCAGGAGCCAAATTGCTAGATTCAGCGATGCTGGGTTTGGATGCCTGATCTGTTGTTTGTGTTGTGTTAACAGATCTGGCCTGTTGGGTAGTTTGACATGAGGTACTACTGACAGGTCTAGTAGTGTGGTATACCAAGGTTGTCTTGCCCATGTTGTGCTATTCGTATGAGTTTGAGTTTGTTTTGACTCAATCTGTTTACTAGATATGGAAGGAGAGGGAGAGGGGGATAAGCGTACGCAAATATCCCTGACCAATTCATCCATAGAGCATTGCCTTGAGATTGCCGGTGTGGATACCTGGATGCGAAGTTTTGGCATTTTGCGTTTTCTTTTGTTGCAAATAGATCTATTTGAGGTGTTCCCCAAATTTGGAAGTAAGTGTTCAGGATTTGGGGGTGAATTTCCCATTCGTGGACCTGTTGGTGATCCCGAGAGAGATTGTCTGCTAGCTGGTTCTGGATCCCTGGAATAAACTGTGCTATTAGGCGAATGTGGTTGTGAATTGCCCAATGCCATATTTTTTGTGTGAGGAGACACAACTGTGTCGAGTGTGTTCCCCCCTGTTTGTTTAAATAATACATTGTCGTCATGTTGTCTGTTTTGACAAGAATGTATTTGTGGGTTATCATTGGTTGGAATGCTTTCAACGCTAGAAATACTGCTAACAATTCTAGGTGATTTATATGAAACTTTCTTTGATGTACGTCCCATTGTCCTTGGATGCTGTGTTAATTGAGGTGTGCTCCCCACCCTGTCATGGAAGCATCTGTTGTTATCACGTATTGTGGCACTGGGTCTTGGAAAGGCCGCCCTTTGTTTAAATTTGTACTGTTCCACCATAGAAGCGAGATGTATGTTTGGCGGTCTATCAACACCAGATCTAGAAGGTGACCCTGTGCATGTGACCATTGTGATGCTAGGCACTGTTGTAAGGGCCGCATGTGCAATCTTGCATTTGGGACAATGGCTATGCATGAGGACATCATGCCTAGGAGTTTTAAGACAATCTTTGCGTGTATCTTTTGTGTTGGATACATAGCTTGTATCACCTTGTGAAAATTTTGAACCCTTTGTGGACTTGGAGTGGCTATCCCTTTTGTTGTGTTGATTGTCGCTCCTAAGTATTGCTGTGTTTGACACGGCAAAAGGTGTGACTTTGCATAGTTGATGGAGAAACCCAGTTTGAAAAGGGTTTGTATAACATAATCTGTGTGGTGTAAACACTTTGTTAGCGAGTTGGTTTTGATTAACCAATCGTCTAGGTACGGGAACACCTGTATTTGCTGCCTCCTGATATGTGCAGCTACTACTGCTAGACATTTTGTAAAGACTCTTGGTGCTGTCGTTATTCCGAATGGCAACACTTTGAATTGGTAATGTATTCCTTCAAATACGAACCTTAGGTATTTCCTGTGCGAGGGATGTATCGGTATATGGAAATACGCGTCTTTTAGATCTAACGTTGTCATGTAGTCTTGCTGTTTCAGTAGTGGTATTACGTCTTGTAACGTGACCATGTGAAAGTGGTCTGATTTGATGTAGGTGTTTAGTGTTCTGAGATCAAATATTGGTCTCAGACTTTTGTCCTTTTTCGGTATTAGAAAGTACAGTGAGTAAACTCCTGTGTTCTTTTGTGTTTTTGGTACTAATTCTATTGCGTCTTTTTGCAGTAATGCTTGAACTTCTAGTCCTAGAAGGTCTATATGCTGTTTGGACATCTTGTGTTTTTTCGGTGGGACGTTTGGAGGGAGTTGGAGAAATTCTATGCAATAACCATGTTGGATAATTGCTAAGACCCAAGTGTCTGTTGTTATCTCCTCCCAAGATTTGTAGAACTGGCTTAGTCTTCCCCCCACTGGTGTTGTGTGAAGGGGTTGAGTGACTTGTGAGTCACTGCTTGTTTTGAGGGGTTTTGGGCCCTTGAAATTTTCCCCGGTTTCTTGGGAATTGGCCCCCTCTGTATTGGCCCCGAAAGCCTCCCCTTTGATACTGTCCCTGGTAGGTAGACGGTGTTGTTTGTGAGGTGCTGGCTTGTGTGGCTTGACCTCGAAACCCTCCTCTGAAAGTAGTTTTGCGAAATGTGCCAAATGTGCCTCTACCCTGCGGGGAATAGAGTGCGCCCATGGCTTTAGCTGTGTCAGTGTCTTTCTTTAATTTTTCAATTGCAGTGTCCACTTCTGGTCCAAACAATTGTTGTTCATTGAACGGCATATTGAGCACTGCCTGTTGTATCTCAGGTTTGAAGCCGGATGTGCGCAGCCATGCGTGCCTCCTTATCGTTACAGCAGTATTTATAGTTCTTGCAGCTGTATCTGCTGCATCCATAGAAGAACGGATTTGGTTGTTGGATATGTTTTGTCCCTCTTCAACCACTTGTTTTGCCCGTTTTTGGAATTCTTTGGGGAGGTGCTCGATGAGATGCTGCATCTCGTCCCAATGGGCTCTGTCATATCGCGCTAGGAGTGCCTGCGAGTTGGCGATGCGCCACTGATTTGCAGCTTGTACTGCAACCCTTTTCCCGGCTGCATCAAACTTTCGGCTCTCCTTGTCTGGAGGTGGTGCGTCGCCTGATGTGTGCGAGTTGGCTCTTTTACGAGCTGCTCCTACGACAACTGAATCTGGTGTCAGTTGTGATGTAATAAAAGCAGGGTCTGTGGGTGGTGCCTTGTATTTCTTCTCCACCCTTGGGGTTATTGCTCTGCTTTTAACTGGCTCCTTAAAGATTTGTTTAGCGTGCCTTAGCATTCCAGGGAGCATAGGGAGACTTTGATAATTGCTATGGGTGGAGGACAGGGTGTTAAAAAGGAAGTCATCCTCGATAGGCTCTGAATGTAGCGATACGTTATGAAACTCTGCTGCCCTAGCTACCACCTGAGCATACGCTGTACTGTCCTCAGGTGGTGAGGGCTTAGTGGGGTACGACTCAGGGCTATTGTCCGATACTGGGGCGTCATAGAGATCCCATGCGTCCTGGTCATCTTGGCTCATGGTGGTATGAGCTGGTGATTGTGACGGAGTCTGTGCCGGTGATATAGGAGTTTCCGGTGGTGGAGAGGGTGGTGGAGTTACCTTCTTCACCACTTTTGCTTGTGGTGTTTTTTGTTGTTGTTGGAAATCTAGTTTCCTTTTTCTTCTGATTGGGGGAAGGGTGCTGATCTTCCCTGTCCCACTTTGTATAAAGATCCGCTTTTGCGTGTGATCTACAGCTGTTGTTTGTAATTCCTCCTCAAACCTGTGTTTTTGAAGTTGGGAGGACAGTGATTGTTCCTCTGAGTAGGAACTGGCTTTCGGTTGCTGGGCGTTTTGGCACCGAAACCGTGTCTTTTGTTGTTTTCGGCTCCGAAGAGATTTTCCTCTTTTTCGGTGTCGTACCTTCTTGGCGTCGACCATCTTCGGTGCCGCCATCCCTGTGCCGAACAGCTTCGGTGCCGCTGTCTCAGTGTCGACCCTTTTCTGCGGCAGTATCTCGGTCCCGAGATTGCTGCGTGCCTGTGTCTCGACCTGAGTCGGACGATCTCGGCACCAGCTCGCCCTTTTTCGGTTCTGATGGGCGGTCACCTACTTTACAGGTTGAGCCATGGCCTGTCGGCAGTGGCGTCCCCTGGGCTTTGTCTGTTTTTCTGTGTGATGCTTGTTTCGACGTCTTACTCACGGTTTCTTCGACGTCAAATTCTTCGGAATCGGATTCGTGGATGGAGAATGTTTCTTCCTCTCCCTCTTCCTCGAACCGTTGTTGTCCTGTCGGCGTGGACGCCATCTGCAACCTTCTGGCTCTTCGGTCTCGGAGCGTTTTTCTCGACCGAAACGCTCGACAGGCCCTTTGTGCTCGGGTGACAGGCACAAGTTACAGACCAAATGTTGGTCTGTATAGGGATATTTACTGTGGCATTTAGGACAGAATCGGAACGGGGTCCGTTCCATCAGTCTCGATGTTGCACGTGGTCGGGCCGACCAGGCCCCAACGGGGGATCGAAATTACCCCGAAGGGCTACCGGAGCTCTTCAAGATTCGGTGTCGATTTCAATCTAACCCGATACCGAACGAAACAATACCGACGAATTTTCCGTTGATTCTGACTAACTTTCCGACCCGAAACACGGAGCGAAAAGGAACACGTCCGAACCCGATGGCGGAAAAAAAACAATCTAACATGGAGTCGACGCCCATGCGCAATGGAACCAAAGTAGGAGGAGTCCCTCGGTCTCGTGACTCGAAAAGACTTCTTCGAAAAAAAAACAACTTGTAACACTCCGACCCAACACCAGACCGCGGACTATGCACAGCATGTGTATCTGCAGCTACACATGCCACCGAACACAATGTTGCAAGCAAAGTCTTCATTGTGGATGCAGATTGCCAGTTCCTGGAGGGTTCAGCCGCAGTTCCCGTGGCTAAAAGTCGAAGTAGAGGTTGCAGAGGAGTCCTGCTGGAATCTTGCTGGCTGAATCTGAGGACCCACCCAATAGAGAGACAACCCTAAATAGCCCTGAAAGGGGGGTTGGTCACCGAGACAGATTACCACCTATCAGGAGGGGGCTCTGACGTCATCTGCCTGACCTGGGCACTCAGATGCTTCCAGAAGCACCTGCCTACCTTGGATTGAAGATGGCAGAATCAAGGGACCCTCTAGAGGAGCTCTGGGCACCACCCCTGGGGTGGTGATGAACAGGAGAGTGGTCACTCTGTTTTCCATTGTCCAGTTTCAAGCCAGAGCAGAGACACTAGTTCCCAGAACCAATGTAGACTGATTTATGCATGGAGGGCACCAAATGTGTCCTTCAAAGCATACCAGTGGCTTGGGAGGCATGTAACACCTATTTCCAAAGGGAGAGGATATTACCACTCCCCCCTACCCTGAGGAAATCCTTTGTTCTGTCTTCCTGGGCTTGAGCTGTTCAAGCAGCAGGAGAAGAGAAACCTGTCTAAGGGGTGGCAGCAGCCTGGGTTGCCCCGAGAACCCCAGAAGGCTGGTAGAAGCAATGCTGGGGGTCCTCTAAGGAGCTCCCAGAGTGCATTGAATCATACTTCCAATACTGGCAACAGTATTGTGGTATGATTCCGACATGTTTGATGCCATTATGTAGCTGGACATAGGTCACTACCTATGCCCAGTACATGCATAAAATGGTGTCCCCGCACTCACAAAGTCCAGGCAAATGGAGCTGGAGTTTGTGGGGGCACCGCTGCTAGTGCAGGGGGGCCCTCACACACTGGTACTTGCCCTCTGCCCCCTGGGCTAGGAGGGCCTACCATATGGGTGACTTACAGTGATCTGGTGCAGTGACCTGTAGTCAATCAATCAATCAATCAAAAAAATTTATAGAGCGCGTGTAGGAAGTTGGCTCTGTATGCACTATTTCAAAGTAAGGAATAGTATGCACAGAGTCCAAGGGTTCCCCTTAGAGGTAAGATAGTGGCAAAAAGAGATAATACTAATGCTCTATTTTGTGGTAGTGTGGTCGAGCAGTAGGCTTATCCAAGGAGTAGTGTTAAGCATTTGTTGTACATACACATAGACAATAAATGAGGTACACACACTCAGAGACAAATCCAGCCAATAGGTTTTTATATAGAAAAATATCTTTTCTTAGTTTATTTTAAGAACCACAGGTTCAAATTCTCCATGTAATATCTCATTCGAAAGGTATTGCAGGTAAGTACTTTAGGAACTTCAAATCATCAAAATTGCATGTATACTTTTCAAGTTATTGACAAATAGCTGTTTTAAAAGTGGACACTTAGTGCAATTTTCACAGTTCCTAGGGGAGGTAAGTATTTGTTAGGTTAACCAGGTAAGTAAGACACTTACAGGGCTCAGTTCTTGGTCCAAGGTAGCCCACCGTTGGGGGTTCAGAGCAACCCCAAAGTCACCACACCAGCAGTTCAGGGCCGGTCAGGTGCAGAGTTCAAAGTGGTGCCCTAAACACATAGGCTAGAATGGAGAGAAGGGGGTGCCCCGGTTCCGGTCTGCTTGCAGGTAAGTACCCGCGTCTTCGGAGGGCAGACCAGGGGGGTTTTGTAGGGCACCGGGGGGGACACAAGCCCACACAGAAATTTCACCCTCAGCGGCGCGGGGGCGGCCGGGTGCAGTGTAGAAACCAGCGTCGGGTTCGCAATGTTAGTCTATGAGAGATCTCGGGATCTCTTCAGCGCTGCAGGCAGGCAAGGGGGGGATTCCTCGGGGAAACCTCCACTTGGGCAAGGGAGAGGGACTCCTGGGGGTCACTTCTCCAGTGAAAGTCCGGTCCTTCAGGTCCTGGGGGCTGCGGGTGCAGGGTCTCTCCCAGGCGTCGGGACTTTAGGTTCAAAGAGTCGCGGTCAGGGGAAGCCTCGGGATTCCCTCTGCAGGCGGCGCTGTGGGGGCTCAGGGGGGACAGGTTTTGGTACGCACAGTATCAGAGTAGTCCTGGGGTCCCTCCTGAGGTGTTGGATCGCCACCAGCCGAGTCGGGGTCGCCGGGTGCAGTGTTGCAAGTCTCACGCTTCTTGCGGGGAGCTTGCAGGGTTCTTTAAAGCTGCTGGAAACAAAGTTGCAGCTTTTCTTGGAGCAGGTCCGCTGTCCTCGGGAGTTTCTTGTCTTTTCGAAGCAGGGGCAGTCCTCAGAGGATGTCGAGGTCGCTGGTCCCTTCGGAAGGCGTCGCTGGAGCAGGATCTTTGGAAGGCAGGAGACAGGCCGGTGAGTTTCTGGAGCCAAGGCAGTTGTCGTCTTCTGGTCTTCCGCTGCAGGGGTTTTCAGCTGGGCAGTCCTTCTTCTTGTAGTTGCAGGAATCTAATTTTCTAGGGTTCAGGGTAGCCCTTAAATACTAAATTTAAGGGCGTGTTTAGGTCTGGGGGGTTAGTAGCCAATGGCTACTAGCCCTGAGGGTGGGTACACCCTCTTTGTGCCTCCTCCCAAGGGGAGGGGGTCACAATCCTAACCCTATTGGGGGAATCCTCCATCTGCAAGATGGAGGATTTCTAAAAGTTAGAGTCACTTCAGCTCAGGACACCTTAGGGGCTGTCCTGACTGGCCAGTGACTCCTCCTTGTTTTTCTCATTATTTTCTCCGGCCTTGCCGCCAAAAGTGGGGCCTGGCCGGAGGGGGCGGGCAACTCCACTAGCTGGAGTGTCCTGCTGGGTTGGCACAAAGGAGGTGAGCCTTTGAGGCTCACCGCCAGGTGTGACAATTCCTGCCTGGGAGAGGTGTTAGCATCTCCACCCAGTGCAGGCTTTGTTACTGGCCTCAGAGTGACAAAGGCACTCTCCCCATGGGGCCAGCAACATGTCTCGGTTTGTGGCAGGCTGCTAAAACTAGTCAGCCTACACAGATAGTCGGTTAAGTTTCAGGGGGCACCTCTAAGGTGCCCTCTGTGGTGTATTTTACAATAAAATGTACACTGGCATCAGTGTGCATTTATTGTGCTGAGAAGTTTGATACCAAACTTCCCAGTTTTCAGTGTAGCCATTATGGTGCTGTGGAGTTCGTGTTTGACAGACTCCCAGACCATATACTCTTATGGCTACCCTGCACTTACAATGTCTAAGGTTTTGTTTGGACACTGTAGGGGTACCATGCTCATGCACTGGTACCCTCACCTATGGTATAGTGCACCCTGCCTTAGGGCTGTAAGGCCTGCTAGAGGGGTGTCTTACCTATACTGCATAGGCAGTGAGAGGCTGGCATGGCACCCTGAGGGGAGTGCCATGTCGACTTACTCGTTTTGTCCTCACTAGCACACACAAGCTGGCAAGCAGAGTGTCTGTGCTTAGTGAGAGGTCTCCAGGGTGGCATAAGACATGCTGCAGCCCTTAGAGACCTTCCTTGGCATCAGGGCCCTTGGTACTAGAAGTACCAGTTACAAGGGACTTATCTGGATGCCAGGGTCTGCCAATTGTGGATACAAAAGTACAGGTTAGGGAAAGAACACTGGTGCTGGGGCCTGGTTAGCAGGCCTCAGCACACTTTCAATTGTAAACATAGCATCAGCAAAGGCAAAAAGTCAGGGGGCAACCATGCCAAGGAGGCATTTCCTTACACAACCCCCCCCCAAACGAAAGAGGATGAGACTAACCTTTCCCAAGAGAGTCTTCATTTTCTAAGTGGAAGAACCTGGAAAGGCCATCTGCATTGGCATGGGCAGTCCCAGGTCTGTGTTCCACTATAAAGTCCATTCCCTGTAGGGAGATGGACCACCTCAACAGTTTTGGATTTTCACCTTTCATTTGCATTAGCCATCTGATGGTCTGTGGTCAGTTTGAACTACAAAGTGAGTACCAAAGAGGTATGGTCTCAGCTTCTTCAGGGACCAAACCACAGCAAAGGCCTCCCTCTCAATGGCACTCCAACGCTGCTCCCTGGGGAGTAACCTCCTGCTAATGAAAGCAACAGGCTGGTCAAGGCCATCATCATTTGTTTGGGACAAAACTGCCCCTATCCCATGTTCAGAGGCATCAGTCTGCACAATGAACTGCTTAGAATAATCTGGAGCTTTTAGAACTGGTGCTGAGCACATTGCCTGTTTCAGGGTGTCAAAGGCCTGTTGGCATTCCACAGTCCAGTTCACTTTCTTGGGCATTTTCTTGGAGGTGAGTTCAGTGAGGGCTGTCACAATGGATCCATATCCCTTCACAAACCTCCTGTAATACCCAGTCAAGCCAAGGAATGCCCTGACTTGAGTCTGGGTTTTTGGAGCTACCCAGTCCAGAATGGTCTGGATCTTGGGTTGGAGTGGCTGAACTTGGCCTCCACCTACAAGGTGGCCCAAGTAAACCACAGTTCCCTGCCCTATCTGGCATTTGGATGCCTTGATAGAGAGGCCTGCAGATTGCAGAGCCTTCAAAACCTTCTTCAGGTGGACCAGGTGATCCTGCCAGGTGGAGCTAAAGACAGCAATATCATCAAGATAAGCTGTGCTAAAGGACTCCAAGCCAGCAAGGACTTGATTCACCAACCTTTGGAAGGTGGCAGGGGCATTCTTTAAACCAAAGGGCATAACAGTAAACTGATAATGCCCATCAGGTGTGGAGAATGCTGTTTTCTCTTTTGCTCCAGGTGCCATTTTTATTTGCCAGTACCCTGCTGTCAAGTCAAAGGTACTTAAGAATTTGGCAGCACCTAATTTATCTATGAGCTCATCAGCTCTTGGAATTGGATGAGCATCTGTCTTGGTGACAGAATTGAGCCCTCTGTAGTCCACACAAAACCTCATCTCTTTCTTTCCATCTTTGGTGTGAGGTTTGGGGACTAAGACCACTGGGCTAGCCCAGGGGCTGTCAGAGCGTTCAATGACTCCCAATTCCAGCATCTTGTGGACTTCCACCTTGATGCTTTCTTTAACATGGTCAGACTGTCTAAAGATTTTGTTTTTGACAGGCATGCTGTCTCCTGTGTCCACATCATGGGTACACAGGTGTGTCTGACCAGGGGTTAAGGAGAAGAGTTCAGGAAACTGTTGTAGGACTCTCCTACAATCAGCTTGCTGTTGGCCAGAGAGGGTGTCTGAGTAGATCACTCCATCTACTGTGCCATCTTTTGGGTCTGATGACAGAAGATCAGGGAGAGGTTCACTCTCTGCCTCCTGATCCTCATCTGTTACCATCAACAGATTCACATCAGCCCTGTCATGGAAGAGCTTAAGGCGGTTCACATGGATCACCCTCTTGGGGCTCCTGCTTGTGCCCAGGTCCACCAGGTAGGTGACCTGACTCTTCCTTTCTAGTACTGGGTAAGGGCCACTCCATTTGTCCTGGAGTGCCCTGGGAGCCACAGGCTCCAGAACCCAGACTTTCTGCCCTGGTTGGAACTCAACCAGTGCAGCCTTTTGGTCATACCAAAACTTCTGGAGCTGTTGGCTGGCCTCAAGGTTTTTGGTTGCCTTTTCCATGTACTCTGCCATTCTAGAGCGAAGGCCAAGTACATAGTCCACTATGTCCTGTTTAGGCTCATGGAGAGGTCTCTCCCAGCCTTCTTTAACAAGGGCAAGTGGTCCCCTTACAGGATGACCAAACAGAAGTTCAAAGGGTGAGAATCCTACTCCCTTCTGTGGCACCTCTCTGTAAGCGAAAAGCAGACATGGCAAGAGGACATCCCATCTCCTTTTGAGCTTTTCTGGGAGCCCCATGATCATGCCTTTTAATGTCTTGTTGAATCTCTCAACCAAGCCATTAGTTTGTGGATGGTATGGTGTAGTGAATTTATAAGTCACTCCACACTCATTCCACATGTGCTTTAGGTATGCTGACATGAAGTTGGTACCTCTGTCAGACACCACCTCCTTAGGGAAACCCACTCTGGTAAAGATACCAATGAGGGCCTTGGCTACTGCAGGGGCAGTAGTCGACCTAAGGGGAATAGCTTCAGGATACCTGGTAGCATGATCCACTACTACCAGGATATACATATTTCCTGAGGCTGTGGGAGGTTCTAGTGGACCAACTATGTCCACACCCACTCTTTCAAAGGGAACCCCCACCACTGGAAGTGGAATGAGGGGGGCCTTTGGATGCCCACCTGTCTTACCACTGGCTTGACAGGTGGGGCAGGAGAGGCAAAACTCCTTAACCATGTTGGACATATTGGGCCAGTAGAAGTGGTTGACTAACCTCTCCCACGTCTTGGTTTGTCCCAAATGTCCAGCAAGGGGAATGTCATGGGCCAATGTTAGGATGAACTTCCTGAACAGCTGAGGCACTACCACTCTCCTAGTGGCACCAGGTTTGGGGTCTCTGGCCTCAGTGTACAGGAGTCCATCTTCCCAATAGACCCTATGTGTTCCATTTTTCTTGCCTTTGGACTCTTCAGCAGCTTGCTGCCTAAGGCCTTCAAGAGAGGGACAGGTTTCTTGTCCCTTACACAGCTCCTCCCTTGAGGGTCCCCCTGGGCCTAAGAGTTCAACGTGATAAGGTTCAAGCTCCAAAGGCTCAGTTCCCTCAGAGGGCAGAACTTCTTCCTGAGAAGAGAGGTTCCCTTTCTTTTGCTGTGTTGCAGTTGGTTTCCCAGCTGACTTTCCTTTCCTCTTGGTAGGCTGGGCCATTCTTCCAGACTCCAGCTCTACTTGTTCACCCTGTGCCTTGCATTGTGCTCTGGTTTTCACACACACCAGTTCAGGGATACCCAGCATTGCTGCATGGGTTTTTAGTTCTACCTCAGCCCATGCTGAGGACTCCAGGTCATTTCCAAGCAGACAGTCCACTGGGATATTTGAGGAGACCACCACCTGTTTCAGGCCATTGACCCCTCCCCATTCTAAAGTAACCATTGCCATGGGATGTACTTTTTTTCTGATTGTCAGCGTTGGTGACTGTGTAAGTTTTTCCAGTCAGGTATTGGCCAGGGGAAACCAGTTTCTCTGTCACCATGGTGACACTGGCACCTGTATCCCTCAGGCCCTCTATTCTAGTCCCATTAATTAAGAGTTGCTGTCTGTATTTTTGCATGTTAGGCGGCCAGACAGCTAGTGTGGCTAAATTCACCCCACCCTCAGAAACTAGAGTAGCTTCAGTGTGGACCCTGATTTGCTCTGGGCACACTGTTGATCCCACTTGGAGACTAGCCATACCAGTGTTACCTGGATGGGAGTTTGGAGTGGAACCTTTCTTGGGACAGGCCTTGTCTCCAGTTTGGTGTCCATGCTGTTTACAGCTATGACACCAGGCCTTTTTGGGATCAAAGTTTTTACCCTTGTACCCATTGTTTTGTGAAGAGGCTCTGGGCCCACCCTCCTGTGCAGGTTTTTGGGGGCCTGTAGAAGACTCTTTACTATTTTTAGTTTTGGTTGTCTCATCACCCTTCCCCTGGGGAGTCTTTGTGACCCCTTTCTTTTGGTCACCCCCTGTTGAAGTCTTGGACACCCTTGTCTTGACCCAATGGTCCGCCTTCTTTCCCAATTCTTGGGGAGAAATTGGTCCTAGGTCTACCAGATGCTGATGCAGTTTATCATTGAAACAATTACTTAACAGGTGTTCTTTCACCAATAAATTGTACAGCCCATCATAATTACTTACACCACTGCCTTGAATCCAACCATCTAGTGTTTTCACTGAGTAGTCAACAAAGTCAACCCAGGTCTGGCTCGAGGATTTTTGAGCCCCCCTGAACCTAATCCTGTACTCCTCAGTGGAGAATCCAAAGCCCTCAATCAGGGTACCCTTCATGAGGTCATAAGATTCTGCATCTGGTCCAGAGCGTGTGAGGAGTCTATCCCTACACTTTCCTGTGAACATTTCCCAAAGGAGAGCACCCCAGTGAGATCTGTTCACTTTTCTGGTTACACAAGCCCTCTCAAAAGCTGTGAACCATTTGGTGATGTCATCACCATCTTCATATTTAGTTACAATCCCTTTAGGGATTTTCAACATGTCAGGAGAATCTCTGACCCTATTTATGTTGTTGCCACCATTGATGGGTCCTAGGCCCATCTCTTGTCTTTCCCTCTCTATGGCTAGGATCTGTCTTTCCAAAGCCAACCTTTTGGCCATCCTGGCTAACTGGATGTCCTCTTCACTGGGGCTATCCTCAGTGATTTCAGAGGTGTTGGTCTCTCCTGTGAGGGAACCAGCATCTCTGACTATTATTTTTGGAGTCAGGGTTTGAGGGACCCTGTTCTCCTTAGATAGGACTGGTAGGGGGGAATTGTCCTCCAAGTCACTATCCTCTTCCTCTGAGTTGCCACCCTCAGAGGGGTTGGCCTTTTCAAACTCTGCCAAAAGCTCCTGGAGCTGTATTTTGGTAGGTTTGGGGCCCATTGTTATTTTCTTTATTTTACAGAGTGACCTTAGCTCCCTCATCTTAAGATGGAGGTAAGGTGTGGTGTCGAGTTCCACCACAGTCACATCTGTGCTAGACATTTTGCTTCTAAAAGTTGGAATACTTTTTAAGAATCTACAACTGGTTCTAGAATCTAATTCAAACTTTTACAAACTTTTAAACTCTAAAAGAAATGCTAAACAGGGACTTAACACACAAGGCCCTAGCAGGACTTTTAAGAATTTAGAAAACTTTTCAAATTGCAAAAATCAATTTCTAATGACAATTTTGGAATTTGTCGTGTGATCAGGTATTGGCTGAGTAGTCCAGCAAATGCAAAGTCTTGTACCCCACCGCTGATCCACCAATGTAGGAAGTTGGCTCTGTATGCACTATTTCAAAGTAAGGAATAGAATGCACAGAGTCCAAGGGTTCCCCTTAGAGGTAAGATAGTGGCAAAAAGAGATAATACTAATGCTCTATTTTGTGGTAGTGTGGTCGAGCAGTAGGCTTATCCAAGGAGTAGTGTTAAGCATTTGTTGTACATACACAGACAATAAATGAGGTACACACACTCAGAGACAAATCCAGCCAATAGGTTTTTATATAGAAAAATATATTTTCTTAGTTTATTTTAAGAACCACAGGTTCAAATTCTCCATGTAATATCTCATTCGAAAGGTATTGCAGGTAAGTACTTTAGGAACTTCAAATCATCAAAATTGCATGTATACTTTTCAAGTTATTGACAAATAGCTGTTTTAAAAGTGGACACTTCGTGCAATTTTCACAGTTCCTAGGGGAGGTAAGTATTTGTTAGGTTAACCAGGTAAGTAAGACACTTACAGGGCTCAGTTCTTGGTCCAAGGTAGCCCACCGTTGGGGGTTCAGAGCAACCCCAAAGTCACCACACCAGCAGTTCAGGGCCGGTCAGGTGCAGAGTTCAAAGTGGTGCCCTAAACACATAGGCTAGAATGGAGAGAAGGGGGTGCCCCGGTTCCGGTCTGCTTGCAGGTAAGTACCCGCGTCTTCGGAGGGCAGACCAGGGGGGTTTTGTAGGGCACCGGGGGGGACACAAGCCCACACAGAAATTTCACCCTCAGCGGCGCGGGGGCGGCCGGGTGCAGTGTAGAAACCAGCGTCGGGTTCGCAATGTTAGTCTATGAGAGATCTCGGGATCTCTTCAGCGCTGCAGGCAGGCAAGGGGGGGATTCCTCGGGGAAACCTCCACTTGGGCAAGGGAGAGGGACTCCTGGGGGTCACTTCTCCAGTGAAAGTCCGGTCCTTCAGGTCCTGGGGGCTGCGGGTGCAGGGTCTCTCCCAGGCGTCGGGACTTTAGGTTCAAAGAGTCGCGGTCAGGGGAAGCCTCGGGATTCCCTCTGCAGGCGGCGCTGTGGGGGCTCAGGGGGGACAGGTTTTGGTACGCACAGTATCAGAGTAGTCCTGGGGTCCCTCCTGAGGTGTTGGATCGCCACCAGCCGAGTCGGGGTCGCCGGGTGCAGTGTTGCAAGTCTCACGCTTCTTGCGGGGAGCTTGCAGGGTTCTTTAAAGCTGCTGGAAACAAAGTTGCAGCTTTTCTTGGAGCAGGTCCGCTGTCCTCGGGAG
This sequence comes from Pleurodeles waltl, assembly GCF_031143425.1. Classification (NCBI taxonomy): domain Eukaryota; kingdom Metazoa; phylum Chordata; class Amphibia; order Caudata; family Salamandridae; genus Pleurodeles; species Pleurodeles waltl. The sequence continues at coordinate 320,788,083 of NC_090445.1, read as the reverse complement.
TTTCTTGTCTTTTCGAAGCAGGGGCAGTCCTCAGAGGATGTCGAGGTCGCTGGTCCCTTCGGAAGGCGTCGCTGGAGCAGGATCTTTGGAAGGCAGGAGACAGGCCGGTGAGTTTCTGGAGCCAAGGCAGTTGTCGTCTTCTGGTCTTCCGCTGCAGGGGTTTTCAGCTGGGCAGTCCTTCTTCTTGTAGTTGCAGGAATCTAATTTTCTAGGGTTCAGGGTAGCCCTTAAATACTAAATTTAAGGGCGTGTTTAGGTCTGGGGGGTTAGTAGCCAATGGCTACTAGCCCTGAGGGTGGGTACACCCTCTTTGTGCCTCCTCCCAAGGGGAGGGGGTCACAATCCTAACCCTATTGGGGGAATCCTCCATCTGCAAGATGGAGGATTTCTAAAAGTTAGAGTCACTTCAGCTCAGGACACCTTAGGGGCTGTCCTGACTGGCCAGTGACTCCTCCTTGTTTTTCTCATTATTTTCTCCGGCCTTGCCGCCAAAAGTGGGGCCTGGCCGGAGGGGGCGGGCAACTCCACTAGCTGGAGTGTCCTGCTGGGTTGGCACAAAGGAGGTGAGCCTTTGAGGCTCACCGCCAGGTGTGACAATTCCTGCCTGGGAGAGGTGTTAGCATCTCCACCCAGTGCAGGCTTTGTTACTGGCCTCAGAGTGACAAAGGCACTCTCCCCATGGGGCCAGCAACATGTCTCGGTTTGTGGCAGGCTGCTAAAACTAGTCAGCCTACACAGATAGTCGGTTAAGTTTCAGGGGGCACCTCTAAGGTGCCCTCTGTGGTGTATTTTACAATAAAATGTACACTGGCATCAGTGTGCATTTATTGTGCTGAGAAGTTTGATACCAAACTTCCCAGTTTTCAGTGTAGCCATTATGGTGCTGTGGAGTTCGTGTTTGACAGACTCCCAGACCATATACTCTTATGGCTACCCTGCACTTACAATGTCTAAGGTTTTGTTTGGACACTGTAGGGGTACCATGCTCATGCACTGGTACCCTCACCTATGGTATAGTGCACCCTGCCTTAGGGCTGTAAGGCCTGCTAGAGGGGTGTCTTACCTATACTGCATAGGCAGTGAGAGGCTGGCATGGCACCCTGAGGGGAGTGCCATGTCGACTTACTCGTTTTGTCCTCACTAGCACACACAAGCTGGCAAGCAGAGTGTCTGTGCTTAGTGAGAGGTCTCCAGGGTGGCATAAGACATGCTGCAGCCCTTAGAGACCTTCCTTGGCATCAGGGCCCTTGGTACTAGAAGTACCAGTTACAAGGGACTTATCTGGATGCCAGGGTCTGCCAATTGTGGATACAAAAGTACAGGTTAGGGAAAGAACACTGGTGCTGGGGCCTGGTTAGCAGGCCTCAGCACACTTTCAATTGTAAACATAGCATCAGCAAAGGCAAAAAGTCAGGGGGCAACCATGCCAAGGAGGCATTTCCTTACAGCGCGCTACTCACCTGTAAGGGTCTCAAGGTGCTGGGGGAGGGGGGTGGTAGGAGGGGGAGAGAAGAGGCTGATCACTGTTCGAAAAGCCACGTCTTGACGTTTTTTTCTGAAGAGCAGGAGGTTCTGAGTCTTGCGGAGGTTGGTGGGGAGGGAATTCCAGGCCTTGGGGGCAAGGTAGGAGAAGGATCTGCCTCCGGTGGTGGCGCGTTGGATGCAGGGGACTGTGGCAAGTGCGTGGGCGGCAGAGCGGAGGTGGCGAGTGGGAGTGTGGAAGTTCACTCTTTCGTTGAGGTAGGTTGGTCCAGTGTTGTGGAGGGATTTGTGTGCATGGATGAGGATTTTTAAGGTGATCCTCTTGTCGATCGGAAGCCAGTGAAGGGATCTGAGGTGTGAGGAGATGTGTTCCTGGCGTGGGAGGTCCAGGATGAGGCGGGCTGCTGCGTTCTGGATCCTCTGAAGTTTTCTTTTGAGCTTGAGTGTGGTGCCGGCATAGAGGGCGTTTCCGTAGTCTAGCCTGCTGCTGATGAGTGCATGGGTGACGGTCTTTCTATTCTCTATGGGAATCCATTTGAAAGTTTTTCGCAGTATGGCAGGCCTTCATTCACATTTTACATGGGCTCCGTATGGGTGGCATAATACATGCTGCAGCCCATGAGGATCCCCTGGTGCCCCAATGCCCTGGGTACCATATACTAGGGACTTACAAGGGGGCGCCAGTATGCCAAATGTGGGGTGTGTATTGTTCAATCAACCAAATTTACAGGGAGAGAGCATAATCACTGGGGTCCTGATTAGCAGGATCCCAGTGAACACAGACAAGCACACTGACAACAGGCAGAAAAATGGGGTAACCATGCCAAGAAAGAGGGTACTTTCCTACAATAACACATCATAACACAATATAGCATAGCATAACACAACACAGCATAACATAACACAACACAACATAGCATAACGTAACACAACATAGCATTACACAACATAACACAGCATAGCATAACATAAAACAACATAACGCAGCATAACACAACATAAGCCGACATAGCATAACATAACACAACATAGCATAACACAGCATAGCATAACACAATACGGTATAGCATAACATAACACAAAATAGCATGGCATAACATAACGCAACATAACCTACATAATTCCATGGTACACAACATACATCCACTCCATTCCACACCAAAACACATGGGTAAAAAACAATACAATTTAAAACGCTAATAGCTCTAACCGAGACCGATTGCATTGCAAATACTTGTTTTAATCTTTCTATTTTCCTTTATTTCCACCTTCTTCCTTGTCCATCTCATCTTTCATTTCCTGCTGTGTTCCTTTTTACTTTAAATCTTTCCTTATTTATTCCTTTGTATTTTTCTTTGCTTCTGTCTTTCCTTCTCTTCTTTACTTTGTTTCCCTGAAGCTCTCTTCATTTGCGCCTTTCACTTGTTTTTTTCGAATGTTTATTATTTCTTCTACTCTCTCTTTATTTTTTACAGTGTTTGTCTTCTTAGGAACCCATGTGTGACACCATTTAGTTCTGTTGTGCTTTTCATCTGCAGAATATTTATGACCCTCTGAGCAGAGATCTTGTAGTCACAAGTCAAACCCAAGGAGCTCCGTAAAGAACGATCAAATCATGTACTGTGACAGAAGGGCTGTGGCCCAAAGGAAAATCCCTATCCCCACTGTAGCTGCTAAAGTATATAGTTCACCCTGCCTTGGTCACAGTCCTTCTCTTCGGGCGGTGTCTTTGCTGGTTCCTAACTGCGTCTGGTAGTGGTGGTTGCTCTTCTGATGGCGTTTTTCATGTTTTTGAAGCGTGCCCGGTGCTGGGGTGCTGGGGGTGGCTGCTCTTCAGAGGGAGACACCCCACGTTCCTAACCATGTCTGAAACCCCAGGGCTCGCCTTCACATGGTTCCCATCCCTTCCCATACACTTGCCACAAGAAGGACACCTGTCAGATTCCAATCAGGTCACAAGTAGTGCTATAGTGTACCAAATATTCAGACTTGTCCCCACCACTATCCAGTGCTTAAATGACAACTCCTGTTCGCCAGATCTGCTTGTTTGGTTTGACGTCACACTACTGTGCCGAAGAAACACAGATCATTGTGCGAGTAAAGAGCCCCACTAAGATAGATGCCCAACCCAGAGGCACGTCTGCAGAAAGTCAATATATCAATGATTATAAACCATCTCAAACTTCATCTAGACAAGACACACACCAGCATAACGGATGAACCCCCTTGACTCAATGTTCTAATCAGGAGGAGCTGCGTTAAATACCCCAAGGTTTGCAGATATTCTGCCACCAGTGTCATTATTGGTGCACCACTCTAGTTCTATTTTGGTCTTTGTGTGAGTGGCCTTGATATCCCTGGTCTGAAAATTACAATTTCCCCTGGTTCTGCATAATAACCGAGGAATATTAGCAATGACGTGGACACTGCCGGTGTTTGCTGCATCATGGACAAGAGAATTTTTGAGTTTAGATTTATGTACAGGAAGTGGCTTTGAATGAGCACATTACACACTGAAATGGTGTCTGCTGTCGAGGACCATGATTGTACTTCCTCCTTCTCATAGAGGGAGGGCACTCTACAGTCATGTCACATTCTGCTGGAGTCAGGAAGATCCTTCTCAACAAAATCTTTATCTTGAGCATCATCTCCATTTTCCTCTGTGCATGTCCTTTTGCGCAGGTAATGCAGGTTTCCAAGTATGCCCTTTGATGCAAGGACTGATGTTTGCTATAGGAGTAGTATGTCAGCCATGAATTCCCTAGCACTTCATATTTTTCACCCATTTGAGTCCTCTGTGCATTTACTCACTGTGATGTCCAGGGGGCATCAAAAGTGTACCCCCCTTTGGGAGGGTTTCTACTGTCTCCTCTATCCTGGCTATGAGAAACAGACCGTGGCAACAACGTAAAATCCTAATCAATCAATCAATCAAGGCATTTATAGAGCGTGCTACTCACCCGTGAGGGTCTCAAGGCACTGGGGGGGGGGGGGCTACTGCTGCTTAAAGAGCCAAGTCTTGAGGCGCTTCCTGAAGGCGAGGTGGTTCTGGGTGGTTCTTAGGTGAGCGGGAAGGGAGTTCCATGTCTTGGCTGCCAGGTAAGAGAAGGATTTACCTCCAGCGGTGGTTCTGCGGATACGAGGGACGGTGGCGAGGCTGGCTGAGCGAAGCTGACGGGTGGGCGTGTAGAAGGAGAGGCGTCTGTTGAGGTATTCGGGGCCCTTTTTGTGGAGGGCTTTGTGTGCGTGGGTGAGGAGCCTGAAGGTGATCCTTTTGTTGACGGGGAGCCAGTGCAGGTGTTTCAGGTGGGCGGATATGTGGCTGTGGCGCGGTATGTCGAGGATGAGGCGTGCAGAGGCGTTCTGTATGCACTGAAGACGATTCTGTAGCTTTGCGGTGGTTCCTGCGTATAGGGTTTTCCGTAGTCCAGGCGGCTTGTGACAAGGGCGTGGGTAACACTTTTTCTAGTTTCGGCGGGGATCCAGCGGAAGATTTTTCAGAGCATTCGAAGGGTGTGGAAGCAAGAAGACGAGACAGCGTTGACTTGCTTGGTCATGGTGAGGAGGGGGTCCAGGATGAATCAGAGGTTGCGTGCGTGGTCTGAGGGAGTTGGTGCGGTGCCCAGGGCCGTGGGGCGCCAAGAGTCGTTCCAGGCGGACGGGGAGTGTCCGAGGATGATGACCTCCGTCTTGTCAGAGTTCAGCTTCAGGCGGCTGAGCTTCATCCATTCTGCGACGTCTTTCATTCCATCCTGCAGGTTGGCTTTGGCGGTGGCTGGGTCTTTGGTGAAGGAGAGTATCAGCTGGGTGTCGTCGGCGTAGGAGATGATGTTGATGTTGTGTTTGCGAGCGATGTTGGCGAGGGGGCTCATGTAGATATTGAAGAGGGTAGTGCTGAGCGAAGAGCCTTGTGGAACGCCGCAGATGATCTTGGTGGGTTCTGAGCGGAAGGGCGGGAGGTAGACTCTTTGGGTTCGGTCAGCGAGGAACAAGATGATCCAGTCCAGGGCCTGTCCTTGGATTCCAGTGGAGCGGAGGCGGGTTTAGGGTGCGGTGGCACACGGTGTCGAAGGCAGCCGAGAGGTCCAGGAGGATGAGGGCGGTTGTTTCTCCGTCGTCCATCAGGGTTCTGATGTCATCGGTGACTGCGATGAGGCGGTCTCCGTGCTGTGGTTGGCACGAAAACCTGATTGGGAGGGGTCGAGCAGTTTGTTATCTTTAAGGAAGGTGGTCAGTTGCTTGTTGACGGCCTTCTCGAGGACCTTGGCCGGGAAGGGGAGAAGAGAGATGGGGCGGAAGTTCTTCAGGTCGTTGGGGTCAGCCGTGGGTTTTTTCAGGAGAGCGTTGACTTCCGCGTGTTTCCAGTTCTCGGGGAAGGTGGCAGATGCGAACGAGCTGTTGATGATGCTCTGGAGATAGGGGGCGATGATGGCGTCGGCTTTGTTGAAGATGTGATGGGGGCAAGGGTCCGAAGGGGAGCCGGAGTGGATGGTGTTCATGGTGGTTCTGGTCTCTTCGGAGCTGATGGGGGTCCAGGCGTTGAGGGTAGTGGCTGGGGCTGTAGGTTCAGTGGTGGGCGGCGGGGTTTGGGGTCCGAAGCTGTCGTGTAGGTCGGTGATCTTGCGATGGAAGAAAGTAGCGAGGGAGTTGCAGAGTTCTTGTGTGGGCGTGATGGTGTTGGAGCTGGCGTTGGGGTTGGAGAGCTCTTTGACAATGTTGAAGAGTTCTTTGCTGTTGTGGGTGTTGTTGTCAAGTCTCTCTTTGAAAGATGCCCTTTTGGTGGAGCGGATCAGCTGGTGGTGTTCAAGGGTGGCGATCTTGAGGGCTGACATGTTTTCCGCGGTTTGTTCTTTGCGCCAAGTTTTTTTGAGGGTACGGCAGGATTTCTTGGATTCTTTGAGGGAGTCTGTGAACCACGGGGGTTTCCTGATGTTGGTCTCTCTTGGGTGGCTTCTGAGATGGGTGAGGTTGTCGGCACAGTTGGTGATCCACTGTGTGAGGCTGAGGGCTGCGTTGTTGGCGTCGGTGGTGATGGCTGGTTGGTTATGGTTTAGAGTTGAGAGTAGCTACTCTGTGGAGATTTTGTTCCACGGTCTGCGGGGGATTTGTTGTGTCCGAAGGTGGTGGGTCTCACGTTTGAAGGTGAAGTGGACACATCTGTGGTCGGTCCAGTGTAGCTCAGAGGAGTGGCTGAAGGATATGTGGTTGCTGGCGGAGAAGATGGGGTTGAGCGTGTGGGTGGGGGTGTTCACCAGTTGCTTGAGCCCGAGGCATGGACACGTCTTGGCAACCAGCTCTCCTTGTGTCAAGTTCTTTTTTTTTTTTTTTTAACTTTTTTTCATTTAACAAAGATGGTACAACATCATCGCAGGACAAGTAATTGCATACACCACATTCCATGACTAAGGCCCTCATTATGAACACGGCGGTCGAAACTGCTGTGTTCATGCTGGCGGTCAAACCACTGACCGCCAGCGTCCCCGGATCCCCGCCTGCGGTATAATGTACATTCCTGTGGGCCAGCGTGCAGAAACACTGTTTCCGCCTGTCGGCCTGCAGGAATGCATGGCCGGGACATTGACAACAGCTCCACATGGAGCCACCGCCAATGCCTCTGTGCGGCGGGTGCAGCTGCACCCGTCACGCAGATCACTGCCCGGGCAGTGCAGAGGCCCCCAGAGGGTGCCCCGGTGCACCCCTTCTGCCAGCCTGAGGAATACTTATCCGAGGGGCAGCACCGCTGCCCTGTCGGATAATGATTCTGACCGCCGCCAGGCTGCCTGACTGAGGCAGCCTGGCGGTGAGTAAGGGTGTTCACTATGTGGCGGTGTGGCCCGCCATGCCGGCTGGTGGGTTTTCCCGCCACCGCCATGTTCGTAATGACCGCCTAAATCTCCTTGGCTATTGATTCCACTGCTATCTCATCAATCACAACGGCGCTTGTACTACCAAACACTGTATTACGTCCTCAGTGAGCCTGGCTTTATTCCCCTCCCCCTTATGCCCTCCAAGTGTGTCCACCATGTCAGAGCCTCTATATGCCTTCCATGCCCCCCAGATCTTTTCCCACTTTTTAGTGCAACCCCTTCCGTTATATAGCACCCATTCTGCCCGCTAGCACCAATCTAAATCCATTTCCCATGCAGACAGTTCTGGAACCTCTTGTCTGCCCCATTCCTTGGTGATATTTCGTTTTGCGATTCCCAGGACTAGTTTCAACAAGATCCCTTGATACCTTGGCCACGGAACATCCCCCTGTATCCCCAACAGCAATGTCTTAGCTTCTAGGGGTACCCTTAATTCCACGACCCCTGACATTATTTAACTCAATTTGGACCAGTACCCTTGTAACAAGGGGCACCCCATACAGTGTGGAAAAATGTGCCCTCTTTAGCACATCCCATCAGGTACAATGGAGTTGCTCTCCCTATTTTGTGTAGTAGGGTCCTGGTGTAGTAGGATCTATGGAGTATTCGCAGTTGGATCAATCGAAAGTGCGCCCTTATGGCAATTTCTCTAGGTTCCTTCAATGCCTCCCCCCATTCCTCAATGTGGAGAGCCCCTAAGTCTTCAGACCAAGCTTCCCTCAGACCTCCCATTAAATCTGGAGCATTTTGCATTAGTTTCTTATAGATCACTGAGATCCCTTTCTCCAGAATAGGTTCCGTGAGTACCCTATCTTCCAAAGGGGAAAAATCCGGCAACTCCTCACCCTCTTCTATATGTCTCCAAAGTGCATGGCCCAACCGACGGTATCGGAATTCCTCAAACTCCCCTCGGAGCTCTTCAGATGTGACCATGACCAATCCCCTCCACACATTTCCCAAATCTTCAATTCCTATCAGTTCCCACTGTTTGAACCCGATCAGGCCCCTAACTTTTGCCAACAAATCACTGTGCTAAAATGGTTGTTTGCCGTTAGTCTCTCTCCCTAAACAAGAAATGCATTTGCCTCCTTCCACACTCGTACCACTATCCGTGTGTGCTGGTGGAGTAGTCTCTCTCGTTTAACATCGCCCAATAGGGCCTCAGGGCCTCCTCTACCCATTGTGCTCCTGTCCACTCAGTAGGCTGGATCTTGTTGGTCCGCAAAATTCCACTAATTGAATATTAGGAGGTTTGCAGCCCAATAATACTTTCTAATGTCTGGGATCGCCAACCCCCCATCATAAACACCATTTTGTAACTTAGGCAGGGAGATCCTGGGTGTCCCCCCATTCCAAAGCAGGCCGGGTACTTCTTTGTCTATATTCAGAAAGCCCTCCCTGGGAACCCTGTAGGGTGTACTCTACAAGACATACAGGAGCCAGGGCAGACTAATCATTTTATATAGTGCAGCTCTTCCCATTAATGTTAAGGGGAGACCCCGCCAATGGATCACATCCTTCCATTATCTCTCTACCTGTGGGAGTAAATTTTCATGTTGAAATATCCAGGTGTCCCGTGTGATGTATTTTCCCAAGTATTTAAAACCCACAGTGTGCCCCGGGGCCGCACACTCCCGGAGTAGGTTGGGTCTGTCCCCGGAAAGAGGATACCCAACACATTTGGACCAATTAATAGTGTATCCTGAGTGATCCCCAAAGATCGCAAAAATCTGCATAAGTCTGTCAATGGTTGCAGTGGGCTGCATTAGCAGAATATCATCAGCATATAAGGATATGCGCTCCGCCTATCCAGTGCGTTGCAATGGATCCACACCGCCAACGGTTCCAATGCTAAGGCAAATAACATTGGGGACAGTGGACATCCTTGCCTGGTCCCTCTCTGCAACCCAGATTCCCGGGATACTACCCCATTTACTCAAACTCTTGCCCTGGGAGAATTGTATAGGAGCTTCACCCTGGTGGAGAATCTGGGACCAAACCCCAGTCACCACAAAGTGGCAAATAGGTAATTCCACTCAAGGGAATCAAAGGCCATCCTGGCATCTAATGCCATTAAGACCAAATGTTCCACCAATGGGTCTTCTGCCATATGGAGCACACCCTAAAGTCGACATAGATTAAGTCTAGTGCTGTTATTGGGCATGAAGCCCAATTGGTTGGGGTGGATAAGAGCGGTAATCACCTCCCTGAGTCATGATGCCAGAGCCCTAGCCAGCACTTTAACCTCCACATTCAGTAGGGAGATTGGTCTGTAGGAAGCACATTCCATCGGCAGCTTACCCTTCTTGTGCAACACTACTATCGTTGCGGTTCTCTGATCATCCGGTAAGCTTCCTCTATCAGATGATTCTCTCAGCGTATCTAACATCGGCTTCACAGTCACGCTGGCTAATCCCTCATACATCTTGATCGGGAGCCATTCGGACCTGGTGCCTTCCCAGATTATATGCTTCATATTGCCCCCAGAAGTTCCTCTTCTGTCAGGTCGGCCTCTAGCCCCTCCCTTTCATCCTTAGTGAGCTGTCGTAGAGGAACATCTTTCAGAATGTCTGTACAATTCTCCCCTGACACGTTAGTATGTGATGCATACACGCCCTCATATTACGTTGCAAATGTGTCTGCAATAGCCGCGCTTGTTGTTTGCAGTACCCAGTCTTTCGAGTGTACACTGAGCACCCAGGAACACTCCCTATCTCCCTTTTTCCAATCATGCCAGTAGTTTGTGCCTTCTCCCCTACATCATAAAGCTTAAGCTGCATCCCTAGTGCATGTTTGTGTGCCTGATTCTCCGCCAACGCTCTCAACTCCTGCTGATACAACCTTAATTTACGTGTTCTGCCAGCTTCCCAGAGTCTCAAACCTCCTCCTCCTCCAGCCTGGCTATGTCCCTCTCTATAGCAGTACATTCTAGTTGAGTGTCTTTCCTTCCTGCTCCGATTATTGCTTGTGACTGCTCCCTTATAACTGACTTGAAGGCTTCCCACAGAACTCCTGACAAGGAGACAGATCCCTGGTTTCCTTTTAAGTAGAGATCTGTGCCCTAAGTTTCTCTTGGATCCCCCTGTCTCTCAGACTCCACGCATCCAGATGGGGCGGCAACCCAAAGTCTCTAAATGGACTCCTTAACAGGACTTCCCCTGGGGAATGGTCAGAGATCTCCCTCGCCTAATGTCTCGCTGGTCCAAACGGCAAGGCTTGGGCTCCCAGGATCAAGATATAGGGGGTCATTACGACCTTGGCGGGCGGCATCAGCCACCCGCCAAGATCTGACCGCCATGCGGCTGCTAATGCAGCCGCACCCCCGCCGCGGCCATTTGAAGATCCCCGCTGGGCCGCCGGGCGGAAACATGGTTTCCGCCCGCCGGCCCAGCGGGGATCACGGGTGCAACATAGGAGGTGGCTCCAAATCGAGCCAGCGGTGTTGCGGCCGTGTGACGGGTGCAGTTGCACCCGTCGCTCTTTTCACAGTCTGCATAGCAGACAGTGAAAAGCTGCATGGGGCCCTGTCAGGGGACCCCTGCACTGCCCATACCAGTGGCATGGACAGTGCAGGGGCCCCTAGGGGCCCCACGACTCCCCGTTCCGCCAGCCTTTTCCTGGTGGTGCAAACTGCCAGAAAAAGGCTGGCGGTCAGGGACTCGTAATCCCAGGCAGATTATCACCGCCGGGGCAAAAGTGGCGGTATACCGGCGGTGCGACCGCGGCACTTCCGCTGCGGTCGTAATACGCCTGGAAGCACCGCCAGCCTGTTGGCGGTGCTTCCGTCGTTTTAGCCCTGGCGGTCCCATACCGCCAGGGTCAAAATGACCCCCATAGTCTATGCAGGAAAAACTCCCATGTGCCGCTCATTCATAAGTATAGCAACGTCTGTGGGGGTTACCTTCTCTCCAAAGATCAACTAGATTGAAGGCCCTTGCAAAATGTAATAAGGGATCTTCCCCCACTCCTCCCTTCTGGTCACCTGGATCTATCCAGCTCCACATCCATAAGTGAGTTCATGTCACCCCCTAATACCAAAGTCCCTGCAAGGAAGATCACCAGAAATTCCCCCACTTTTGAGAAAGTTACATCCTGGAGTCGTGGTGGGACATACACTGAGCACAGTTTCAGTGTTGTACCCTTCCAAGTGCCTGACAGTGCCACGTACTTCCCTGCAGTATCCTGCCACATTCGATTAGGGGTGTAAGCCACGGATTTCTTGATTAGGATTCCCACCCCTCTCAAGTCTGTGGTGTATCCAGAATGTGCTCTTAGTACATATCCAAACGTATCTAAGACTTTATAATAGTTCCCCTTGAGTTGCATAAGTACAATGTCTCTGGCATGTCATTTCAGGCATTGTAGGACCAGTGTGCGTTTCACCGAGCTACCAAGGTAATTAACATTCCATGACCAAATGGTTAAGTTTGTATTCATAATGTGCAGTGTTGTTTTTGATGCCCGCCCGGGAACCGAGATCTGGTTTTCTAAACTTTGAGGTTAAGCAGATCAACAATCTACTTGCATTGAACCCATTTAACAAAACAGTTCCCCTAAACTCCCCCCTCCCTGCTACCCTGCTGGGTGAGTTATAACATTCCTACCCCCCCCCCAACTTGCAGAGTGCCTGTCGCCCCAAACCGTACATACTATAATGGGGGTGAGCCTTCACCTGCTCGAGACACCATGGATATTAAAGCATGAAATCTACAAGTCTACTTCCACTAGAAAGTTAGAATATAGTCTTTCCACCATCAATCACTGAACTGGCTGTCGTTCGAGCGGCAAATCCACAGTGTCCGCTGTCCCCCTCTGTCCATCCCCCGGCTGCTGACAGGATGTCCCTCATGTATCCTTTGTGTTATGCTTCATTTGTCGCTTTTCCGGTTGGGCCAGAGGGCCCTTAGTCCCCCTTCAGCAGTTCCAGGCAAGTACTTGTCTGCAGGTCGTCTCCTTCCTGCCTCTCTCCAGCCCTCGAACCAGTCCCATGCCTCATCTAGTGATGCAAAATACCACTTCTTCCCATCTGCTACTACTCGCAATCTTGTTGGAAACAGCATCATATATTTCACCTCCTTGGCACGCAGTGCCTTTTTGACATCTTCAAAGTATTTCCTTAGGTGCTGCTCTTGGAGGGTGAAGTCCAGATAAAGACGGATCACCGCATTGTCTATTTGCAGGTCTCCATGTAACTGAGCGGCCTGTAGTATTGTGTCTCTGTCTCTATAGTTCAGGATTCTGGCAATAATCGTCCACGATGGGGCTCCAGGACTAGGAGTCAAGCCCAGCATCCTATGTGCCCTCTCGATGATGAGAAAGTTTGACAGCTGCTTTAAATGCAGCTTGTTCAGTACCAGATCCTCCACAAAGAGGGAGCCCTCCATTCCCTCTGGTACTCTTACTATACGGATGTTATTACGTCTGGCCCTGCCTTCATGGTCCTCCAGCCGGGCTGCCATTGCCGAGCTTTGCTTTGTGAGGGACAGAACCTGCTCCTCTAACCTCTTCGTGGTTGAGAGTAAGCCCTCAATATGTGTTTCTGCCACCACCACCTTTTCGGAGATATTCCCGAAATCTGCTCTCAATAGACCAGTGTCACTGCGTTTAGTTTAGACTCAATGGGCGAGATTGAGCCCCAGAGATCCTGAATAGCCGCCATGATAGACCTCAGAGAGGGTTCACCACTCTGTGCTATGCCTACTTCCAGAGTCTCCTCGCTTGGGTCCCGGAGCTGTACCCCAGAGGCCATCTTCACTGCATACCTGTCCAGTTTATTAGCATGCAACGATTTTGGCTGCCTGCGTTTAACCATGACGTAGAGGTACTGTCACTTCTTGCACTGTTCCTTGCGTCAGGTTCTGTTCAGTCCCCCATAGCTGTGATTCTTTGTCTTTGTGATGTTGCGTCATGCATTTAAGGCATGTGCACGCACATACACAGACCTGTGTGCATGCATATAATATATAGGGATCTGTAAGTGCACGTGTGGTTTACTTGGTGCATCTGGTGAGTGTTGACTTGCCTTTGGACTCCAGGTGTGCGTGTGCTGCACAAAATCTCTGTACTTTTATGCTGTTGTCAATGTCCATTTCAACAATGGAATATGCACGCACATATCCTGTCCCCTTCCCCAAACCAGATGTCTCTGATGGGTGGCAGAGGGAGCCAGCCAGACCCCTTTCATATAGCCACATTCCCCTTGCCAGAGTAAAGTCCCTTCCATGTTATTGATGGCCATCCCCCTGCAAAATGGCCTCCCTGTCTAGTGTCATCCTATATCCACCTGCACCAGCCAAACTCGGCCCCAGGAGGGACAGCATGGGCTGAGGCTAATTGTACTGAGGATATACACCTGGTTGACTTAATCAGCACATTAAAATCTAAGGGTGGCACCCACTGATTGATCAGGCCGAACTACTACAGGAGGATAGGTCCTGGTCTCCTCAGCCTGTACTTTACTTAGATTTAAGCCTGTACTTTACTCAGTTTTTCATCTCATCAGCAATGAGGTCCTGTGCCCTAGCACCTGGTTAGAGGATAGTGAGATACAGGAATAGGTCTGATGCTGCAGGCGACAAAGGAGTTGATGCAAATCCGCACATGCTAGACTTTTGAGAAGCAGTAAGTGGCCAGTGCATGACGGGACACTACATTTAAGGCTGGCAACATCAGTGGCCATACAGGATATATTTGTGGGCGAACCAATATCCATGAGTGTGGATCATGTCTCTGGCTTTTCCCAACCAAGGGCCCAAGGCTTGCCTAAGTGTTCACTGGCCTCGTATTGGGAATGAGTTTTGTAAACTTGCGCCAACAAAGTCATGACCTCCATCCAGAAAAAAAACATAGAGTTCGTTTTCCTGCTTGAATCTAATAACATTCAACTTTGTATCAACTGACTATGTCCCATCAATAAGATTCTCTTCCTCAGCAGCAAAGGAGGGGCGTAAAACTCATCAGCTGCTGAAACTCAACTCTAAATAAGGTGCCTAGATTTACCCCTGAGCAATTAAACAAGCATTTAATTCAGCAGGCAGGCATGCCTTTCGTACAAAAACATTTCATCATATCACCCCAGTACTAACAGACCTAGACTGGCGCGCACTTCAAGCGCAAATTAAGTTCAAACCTACCTGCATTATTTTCAAACTGTACACAATCCAATACAAATTTCTAGTCAACAAAAAAACTGAAAAACAAAGACATCTTCCACCAGGAATCAAAATATTTCTTACACTCATTTAGATGCTATTCACCCTTTCTCAAGTGCTGCTTCAACAATATGGAACTATGGCCCTCATTATGTCATTGGTAATAACTGCCTACTGCAGCGGCGACGGCCACCAAAAGACCATTTCCGGGCAAACATGTGTGCCATAATATGACCACAGCTAGATTTCTGCCACAAGAAGGGCGGAAATCCGGCTGTGGTCATGTTGGTGGATGGTGTTAAGGTGGTGCTGCTACCACCAGCAGCGCCACGCCAGTAGACCGCCTCCAGCCTTATTATGAGAAATAATACGGCCTGGCGGTGTTCTGCTGCCAGGCGCTGCTGGCAGTAGCAGCGCCCCATCCTGTCCCCTGCCGGAAGATTCCCTGGATTCAGGTAAGTCGGGTTTCCAACGGGGGTGGGGGGTGTCTGTGTGTGTGCGCACGAATGTGTGAGTGTGTGCGTGCATACGCATTAGTGTGTAGTGTTGATTGCGTGTGTGTGTGCATGTGTTAGACTGCATGTATGAATGCAAATGTGAATGAGTGCATGTAAGTTGGATGTGTGTACGGATGTGTGCGTGAATGAATGGATGCATGAATGTTTGAATGCGTGTATGGCTGTGTGAGTTAGTGTGTGAATGCTTGGTGTGTGCTCCGAGTGTGGGTGCATGGGGGGGGGACTTGAAAGAGGGGGAGTGGATGGAGGGGGGGTGGGTGTGGGTAGTATGGGGAGTGTTGGGGGGGTGGACCTCCTACCAGTGACAGGGAAGTAATTCCCTGTCACTATAGTAGGGCCTACCACCATGGTTTTCGTTGTGTTACGAACGCCATGAAAACCATGGCAGTAGGCAGAGTCATAATGTCACTGGCGGGACAGTAGTGGCTGCCGGGTTGGAGATTGTTATCTAGAGACCGGCGGCTGCTACCGCCTTGGCGGTCGGTGTGGTACATTGGCGGGTTGGCTTCAGCCTGTTGGCGGTACTACGCCACATTAACACCAACCGCCGGGGTCATAATTACCCCCATGTGTGTAAACATCTCAGATGTACAAATGACCTGCTTTTCTGAGAGAAAAGGCTCAAAACTCTCATTGGTTACCACCCTGCATTGACTTTGTTTTCCTTTATAAGGCCCCTCCTGACTTGTCACTTTCTTTTCCTTCTCACTATTCCTATTATCTTTCAGCTCATGTTTCATGCCCCTGTTAACACCACACCTCTTCCTTTGCTGACTCAACTAAACTGCGAAAGGCCTTAACTTACTCAGACTCACCTTCTTTCTCACTTAACATGGCTTGGTCCTCCACCTTGTGATACCTTTCTCAGTGTCTCTCCTCCCAATCTCTTCCTTTTACCCACGCCCAGGCGAGCAGAAATGTATGGAAGGTTTTTGAAAGTAGATGCGATTGTTGAAGTATGCTGGGGAGTGTTATGTGTTGCCTTGAAAGTGTGAGTGCTTGTTTGTGAATGAGGAGCTATTGTAGCTCCTTTAGGTGTGGTGTGATGTGAGTGCAGCATGGGAAGTTGAGAGTGATTTGGGCCACCGAGTTCTGAATGGGCAGAAGCCTTCTGGTGAGTTTTTTGTTAATGGAATATTTTGAAGTGCCAGACAGGAGGACCCATTAGCAGGGGAAGGAGTGCACTCTGCTAGAAGGACTTAGAAGGATTCATCTGTGGATGGACAGATTTGCAAGTGTCCTTGTGTAAATGCCTTCTGCACTTGATGAAGTTATAGTGACAACCAGAGCACCAGCTCCCAATACAGTCAAAGTAGTCACACCAAAATCAGCAGTAGCCCATTGTCCACGAGGCCCATGTTCTAGTTCTCTCATGAGGTGCTATCGATGTGGCTAAGTGATGCTCAAAGCACAGTCACCAGGATACGTCTTCTCTACTGCTAGTATAGGCAGATGAAATATGTATTTTAAGCACCTACTTAATTGGGGACGAGTCTCGGGTCATCTCGCTGGCTTACAGGGAACTAATACATATGTACACAATTAATATTGACACCTCAGTCATCTGAATAGCTGAAATGCAGGCAATGGACCTGACTCAGATAAGGAAATGATCCACTAAGGGTCACATCCCATGGTTTACCACTAGAGGTGGGCAAGTCAGTGAAGGCTCAAGCAAGGTTCCTGGCTCTGGCTCTGGCTCAGCTTCAGGTCCTTGAGGACCTTCAAGCCAAACATGAGCCAAGCTTTCATGTAACTTCTGCCCAATGGCTTCATCTTACCTTACTGTTAAAGCCCCTCCCACTTCCTGCAGCAGAGGAAAATTGTCCCAATTCTACACCAATGTAGTACCTAGGAGTCTTTTTAACATCTAATGTATGATGAACCCTTTCTGCAACTGTGTCTGGATGAGAAAAGAATACACGTAATTCCACAGACTGATTAAGGTGAAAATGCGAGACCACCTTTGGAAGACATTTTGGGTTTGTGTGACGTACTACCCTATTTTGTGCAGCTGGAAGAACGATTCTTCTAAGGTTAGTGCATGGAGCTCACTGACATGGTTGAGTGAAGTGATGGCAATCAAAAAGGCAACCTTCCAAGAAAGAATCTGGAGGGAGCAATTGTGTAGTGGTTCAAATGGTGGACCCATAAGTCTTGCTAGGAGAATGTTCAGTTTCCATGCAGGTGCTAGTAGAACCCACAGTGGAATTTCTGTTTTAAGACCTTCCATAAAGGCTTTAATGACTGGTATCTTAAACAAAGAGAGATGTTGTCTATTTTGAAGGTAGGCAGCCACTGCTGCTAAATGTAAGCATATTAATGTGAATGCAAGGCCAGAGCATTGTTGATGTAGCAGGTAACAAACAATATCTTATACTGTTGCATTAAATGGATGAATATTGTTATTATGACAGTAACAAACAAATCTCTTCCATTTAGCTGCAAAACATACCCTAGTAGTACGTTTGCATGATTTCTTGTGAATGATCATACATTCAGGCGGGAGATTGAGATAACTGAATTCTGTGACCTCAGGAGCCAAATCGCTAGGTCGAGTTCCTTGGGATATGGGTGCATGATTTTTCCATGGTTCTGAGTGAGAAGGTCCATGTTGAGGGGAAGCTTCTTGAGAGGAACTACTAATAGTTCTAGTAGCATTGTGAACCACGGCTGTCGGGCCCATGTGGTGGCCACTATTATTAGTGGAAGGGATGTTTGCTCGAGCTTCCGAACAAGAAATGGAAGAAGAGGGAGAGGCGGAAAAGCGTAGGCAAATATCCCTGACCAATTCATCCATAGAGCATTGCCCTTGGATTGGGGTGTGGGAACGTGAAGTTTGGGCATTTTGCATTGTCTACAGTTGCAAATAGATCTATTTCTGGAAACTCCAACTTTGGAACAAAGGGAGTAGTGGAGTGGGTGTGGGTGGAGTTTACATTCGTGGACTTGTTGCTGCATCCTGCTGAGGAGGTCGGCAAAATTGTTGTGTGTTCCCCAAAGGTGTTCCGCCAATAGATGAATGTTGTGATGGAGAGCCCAACGCCAAATTGACTGAGAAACTGTAGCAAATGTGTCCCCCATGTTTCTGGACATAGTACATGGTTGTCATATTGTCTGTCTGGACTAATACAACGTCGCCGATCAGGTGAGGTGTTAACGCTTTCAATGCTAGTTGAATAGCTTGAAGCTTTAGATAGCTGATGTGGAGACCCTGGTGTTTGGTATCTCAGAGATGCTGGACTGTGTGGTTCTGTAAGTGAGCACCCCGTTCTGTCCATAATCAGTATAATGTGAGGAACATGGTCGAGGAAAGGCAGCCCTTTTAACAGGTTGCTTGGCTCTCTATCAACACTGAGGGGGTTATTACCACTTTGGAGGAGGTGTTAATCCATCCCAAAAGTGACAGTAAAGTGACGGATATACTACCAGCCGTATTACGAGTCCATTATATCCTATGGAACTCGTAATACGGCTGGTGGTAAATCCGTCACATTTGGGACAGATTAACACCTCCTCCAAAGTTGTAATAACCCCCTAAATCTACTAACTGACCCTGTGACTGAAACCACTGTCGTGCTAGATATTCCTGCAGCGGACGCATTTGTAGTTGTGCATCGGGCACTATAGTGACTACCCAGTAGACGCATGACAGTTCTGACTGACTTGTTGATTGGCTTGGAAGCATGATATTAGTTCTTGGAAATTGTGTATTTGTGCTGTATTGGGATAGGCTAATCCCACCTTAGTGTCTAGAATAGCCCCCAGATATGGCTAAAACTGTAAAGGCTGAAGATGAGATTTTTGGAGATAGATGGTGAAGCCTAGTTGATGGAGTAGGTCTATGATAGTTTGAGTGTGTTGTTGACACAGCGGTAGAGTGCTGGCTTTGTTAAGCCAGTCATCTCGATACAGGAAAACATGGATATTTTGTCTGCGCACATGTGCAGCTACCACTGCTAGGCATTTTGTGACTACTCGAGGTGCAGTAATTACTCTGAATGGAAGGACTCTGAATTGGTAATGGCTGCCTGCTATCACAAATTTTAGATATTTGCGATGTGGTGGGTGTATGGGAATGTAAAGTTAGGGGTCCTTTAAGTCTAGGGCTGAGAGGAAGACGTCTTGCTGGAGAAGAGGGTCACATCTTGAAGAGTGACCATATGAAAATGCTCTGACAAAATGTAACAATTTAAGGCCGTAGGTAGATCTAAGATAGCCTTAGAAATCTGTCCTTTTTTGGGGATTAGGAAATATAGGGAATATACTTGTGACCCTTGATGTTGAAGATGGATCGTTCTACAGCTCCATTGAGTAGGAGAGCTTGAACTTCTTGTTTGATCAATGTTTGGTTTTACAGAGAGACTCTGTAAGTCTGGGGTGGAATGCTTGAAATTGTGGTGATGAGCTCCAGACAGTAACCATGTTGGAAGTCTAACACCCACTGGTCTGATGGTATTTATTTCCTTGTGGGCAGAAAATCCTGTAATCGGCCCGACTGGTGTTAAATGGTCGGGGAGGAGAAGGAAGTCACTGTCTTGTGGTGGTGGTTGGTGGTTGGTCTTCCCTTGCCATTGTTGCTAGAACCGAACACAACCACCTCAGTTACATCCTCCACAACACCAGCTCCGTCCACAAGCACGCCATCGAACTTTGGGACCTATTCATCTCATCCTCCCCAGACGTCGCCTTCCTAACCAAAACCTGGATGAACCACTCCTCACGCCCTTGCTTCTAAGGACTACAGCCTCCTCGGCGACCTGAAGTTTCACCTGGAGAACGCCAACGACAGCAACTCCACCGCCCTGCTCGACAATCGAGCCAACCTCGGTCTCAAACAACTCGTCACAACACCCACCCACTCCGCGGGCCACACGCTCAACCCCGTCTTCTACGCTAGCAGCCATGTCATCTTCAGCCACACCACTGAGCTCCACTAGACCGACCACCGTTGCGTCCACTTCACCTTCAAGAAACCCACCACCGCAACAGATCCCCTACCGCAGCTGGAACAAGGTCATTGAAGACCAACTGATCTCCACCCTCGCCCGAGCCCCACCACCCATCACCGCCGACCCCAACACAGCTGCCCGCAACCTCAGACGATGGATAGAAGACTGTGCCAACACCCTGGCCCCGATCAAGAAACCCTCAAACAACTGCACCAGCACTAAGGCCATCTGGTTCACCGCTGACCGTCAGGCCTCCAAGCGGAAGTTCTGAAAACTCAAGAAGAAGTGGCGCCACAAACAAGCAGAGATCAACCACAGTTCCCTCAAGAATGCCATTTGCTAGCATCACTAGCTCATCCGGATCACCAAGAGATCCTCCTACAAGGAACGCATCAACAACAACGCACACAACAGCAAAGAGCTCTTCAACTTCGTTAAGGAACTCGCAAACCCAAGGTCCTGCTCCAACGACACCCCACCTTCGCAAGACCTCTGCGACTCCCTCTCCACCTTCTTTCACCGCAAGATCACGGACATCCAAGACATCTTCAACACCTCGACCCCCACGACAGCCACTGTCACCACAAACCCCGACTCACTGGACCCCAGCCATACCAACCTCCTGCTCTCCTGGACCCACATCAACAACGAAGATACCATCAATATTCTGAGCACCATCCTCTCCGGCTCACCCTCCGACCTCAGCCCTCACCACGTCTTCAACCAGCAAGCTCCATCATCGCCCCCCAACTCCGAATGATTGTCAACAGCTCCTTTGAGACCTCCACCTTCCCGGAAAGCTGGAAGCACACCGAAGTCAACGCCCTGCTAAAGAAACCCAAAGCAGACCCAAGAGATCTCAAGAACTACCAGCCCATCTCCCTCCTCCCCCCCTTCTCGGCGAAGGTCATTGAGAAGATCGTCAACGGTCAGCTGACCCACTTCCTTGAAGACAACAACACGCTGGACACATCTCAATCCAGTTTCCGTAGCAACCACAGCACCGAGACCGCCCTTATCGCCGCCATCGACGATATCAGGACCATGCTAGACAGAGATGAAACTGCGGCCCTCATCCTCCTAGACCTCTCGGCTGCCTTCGACACCGTCTGCCTCCACACCCTTTGCACACGCCTCCACTACGCAGGCACCCACCAAAGAGCCCTGGACTGGAATACATCCTTCCTCTCCGGCAGAACCCAGAGAGTCCGACTCCCTCCTTTCCTATCCGAAGCTACCGAGACCATCTGCGGCGTTACCCAAGGATCCTCCCTCAGTCCAACCCTTTTCAACATCTACATGGTACCGCTCGCCAACATCGTCCGATCAAACAACCTCAACATCGTCTCCTACGCCAATGACACCCAGCTGATCCTCTCACTCACCAAGGACCCCACCACCGCCAAAATCAACCTACACGACGGAATAAAGGCCATCGCCAATTGGATGGAGGGCAGCAGCCTGAAACTGAACTCGGACAAGATGGAGATCCTCATACTCTGCTACAACCCCTCCGCCTGGGACGACTCCTGGTGGCCGGCCAGTCTAGGAACCGCACCGACACCCACCAACCACGCACCCAACCTAGGATTCATCCTGGACTCATCGCTCACCATGATCCAGCAAGTCAACGGCGTCTCATCATTCTGCTTCAACACTATCCGCATGCTGCGCAAGATCTTCAGGTGGATCCCCACCAAAACCAGAAGGACGGTCACCCAGGCCCTCGTCAGCAGCAGACTGGACTACGGCAACACTGTCTACGCTGGAACCACAGATATGCTCCAGAACAGACTGCAATGTATACAGAACGCCTCCGGACACCTCATCCTCGACATCCCACGCCGCAACCACATCTCAGCCCACCTTAGAGACCTACACTGGCTCCCCATCAACAAGAGGATCACCTTCAAGCTCCTCACCCACACCCACAAAGCACTCCACAACGCCAGCCCTGCTTACCTCAACGAGCGACTCGCCTTCTACAATCCCAACCGTCAACTCCGCTCTGCCAACCTCGCCCTCTTTCCTCGCATCCACCGAACTACAGCCGGCGGCAGATCGTTCTCCCACCTCGCCGCCAAGACCTGGAACTCCCTCCCCTTCCACCTACGACAGATCCAGTACCTGCTGACCTTCAGGAAACGCCTCAAGATCTGGCTGTTCGAGCAGTACCATCTCCCCTGCCCATCCCCCCGCACCCACTTGCCCCTCAGCACCTTGAGACCCTCACGGGTGAGTAGCGCGTTCTACAAATGAATGATTGATTGATTGAGATCAGTCCGGGGATATTTTGCCTGGTAGTTAAGGCAGGACTGAAAAGGCGTCCATTCCATCAGCAGGGCATTTTCTAATGAAGTTGGAGGTAATGGAAATATAGGCCCCGAAGGTTGAGGCCAGAAGGCTGCTGCGAAAAGCGCGTCGATCAATTAGCAATAGTTTTCGAAGAGATTATTTGCAAGACAGGATACACGTTCGAAAACAATACAGACAAGGGTAAGGGTGAAGCATGAACCAAAAGAAGCCCAAGAAATGTCTCATCCCAGAGCGCAGACAGCCACAACTAAAACTCAACTCAACAGCAGAAATAAAACAATCTACCAATGGAGCCAACGTCCAAGGGCATTTTCACCAAGAGAAGGAGTCACTCTACCTCGTGTCTTGAAAGACTCCTTCGAAGAAAAACAACTTGCAAACTTCCAGACCCAACATTAAATGGCAGAGGTATGCAAAGCATGTGTATCTACAGCCACACATACCATCAAACAGTAAATTTATTGACCTTACCCTGGTATGAGCAAAAAGACGCATCGCCATGTCATGGAAATCTCCTTCCATGCCACAGATTGACAAGTGGTTGCACGACCTGACCAAGTGGGTACATGCGAAATACATATGCTGTCTGACTCCTCATAGACAGGGGACGGGGAAAGGAGATATGTGCATTTGGGTGGCTATTTGGATGCACTCAAAGCAAAATCCAATGAAGAATACACAGTAAACAAGAGTGAAAATAGAACATATAGGGGGTTATTACAACTTTGGAGGAGGTGTTAATCCGTCCCAAAAGTGACGGTAAAGTGACAGATACACCACCAGCCGTATTACGTGTTCCATAGGATATAATGGACTCGTAATACGGCTGGTGGTATACCCGTCACTTTACCGTCACTTTTGGGACGGTTAAACACCTCCTCCAAAGTTGTAATAACCCCCATAGTGGATTAGGCATAACCAGCGGTGCCACTGGGCTGAGATGATTTCAAAAGGGCTGGGTACTATGAAAAGCAGTCTCACCGAGGGCAAATGCTGTCCCTTCGCCGATCCCTTTATTCTTTTCTTTCCTCTATAGGCACGGTTTCACTGCCCTGCCCTCCAAAATCTGATAATAGAGGTGCTCACATCATGGGCACATGAGGATTGACTCACTCTGGAAAGTAGAGGGAACGTGCTGAATCCTGGTTCCGGCATTTATTTCTGTTGAATTTGTCTGTGTGCCATTCTCGGACACCAGGCATTTTTCTGCAACGTCTCCACATTTTTCCGCATTCCGCTTGCAGTAGCAATGTGCATGCGGCAGGGGACTTTACTTTATACACTTCCAACTGGGCCCAAAAGAAAGGACTGATTTAAAGGGCTATCTGCCTTACTTTTGTTGAGCATCATACTGGTTGAGAGGTCCGGAGCATAACACCTAGGCGCACAGTATGTTATCACTTCACAAGTGCTTAATTAACTATACTTACTATGATCAACTACAAACTATGATTTGGAGGCAGGTTTTTAACTTCGTTCAGCTGCCTATTTAAGAGATGTGCTTGCACTATAGGAATGCAAGATCTATCTGTCTGTATGAGTAATTAAGGGCCAGATGTATGAAAGCATTTTGCATTCGCAAACGGTGCGAATGCCCGTTTGCGATTGCAAAATGCCATTTCAGAATGTATGAAGTACATTCTGAACGCAATTTTATGGAATCGCTAAAATGACGATTCCTTAAAATTGCGACCCTGGTTAGAGAGTCGCAAACTGCGACTCTCTAAATTAGAAATCGCAAATAAGGATTCCTTATTTGTGAATCCTTAGCACATGTATGAAGCAATTCCTAAATGCGATTTGGGCATCTAGGAATCGCTAATTACCACCAAGTTGAACTTGGTGGTAACCATGTGCAAAATTTATAAAAGCATTTAAAATGCATTTTTAAATTGTACATGTAAAGCACACATGCCCTTTTGGCATGTGTGCACCTTACATGTCCCATAAAACAATTTTGGGGTGCAGCAGAGGGGACCTTAGGCCCCCAGCACCCTGGGGTTTTGCATTTCCAAAATTGCGATTTCTGATTCAGAAATCGCAATTTTGGAAATGCAAAAAATTTGCAGATATGGGCCAACAGGCCCATAGGTGTGAATGGGGTCAGATTCTCTATTTGCGATTCGGTAATAGCATTTGCGATTTTTAAGAAATCGCTATTACCGAATCGCAAAAATCATACATACCTTTTTGCATTTCTGAAATAGCGATTTATTAAAAATCGCTATTTGAGAATCGCAAATCGGTTGTATGATACATCTGGCCCTAAATAATGATCTAATTATTTTATAGCACTATTCATCACAGTGGAGGGTATCAGAGCGCTTATCACAGACAAAGGCATAATCAATCATACACATTTGTAAATCAATGTACGGGCAATAGTACATAAGACAAAGAGGGTTATAACTTTTAAGGTGTAGGAATCATATCATCCACACTTGTAGACATTATTAGTTGGGAGTGAATGGTCGAGAGAAACACAAAGTCAGGATATAAAACCTAACACAGTGATTGTACTACTAAGACTATTACTTCCCAAATTAACCTTCCTTTGCAATCTTAGAATGACAACAGACTGAGAAAAAAACAATATGGATTTAAACCCATGACTTACAGTTTGCATGCAGCTCCTTAATGATGATAAATAGAGCACAGTGATATAATTGGAAACTTGCAACTTATGAACTCGAAGTTACAAAATGATCTCAGTGTCATAAGCAGTACTTCACTTACCTGTCTAAATAACAAATCAATGATCTGCATTTGACATGATGTGCTCTGCAGCAGGCACATTAACCCTCTACGCTACTTTCTGAGTTAGTTAGAACTGTCACTGGACAAAACACAGAATTTTTCCAGAACTTTGTTAACCACTAGAGTTATTGTACCACTATATAAACCCCTTAAAATTGCTGGACACACAATGATCTCTGTAACAGGTGTCTTAACCCTGTAAGATATTTTGAAATACAGCTTCTTTGTGACCAATTAAGTAGTCTAGATGGATATACTGTCCTTATTGGAAGTTTCTTGGCAGCAGATTTTTTTTTAAACCCCACCCCTCATGGCTCATCCCCCTTTCCCCTGCCACACCTTGCCTGCCAATTTATGGGTTCTCTGCGTATTTGTTTCCAATTCCAGCACTCCTCAACGGTGACTGATAAGTAAATTTAATGGTGGAACGGTATAACAGTTGATTCTAGCCTTAATCTTTATGTACTGCACCAAGATTTTTATACCTATGAAAAGGGATGTGAAAGATGGTGATATCAAGCTCGGAAGATATTGAAAAACCAATTAAGACAATAAAAGAATAGATTAGAAGGGAAAGCAGACTGATTCACAAAGTTGAGAATCGGTGGACTTTTGGATAAGTAAAGGCACGCAGTGTAGAATGATAACAGTACAGTGGCACTAAATAAGATAATAAAGCAGATCATAAAATAATAAAAAAGAAAGAAGACATCTATGGGTCAGGCAACAGGGACCAGAGAGGTGAAGACATGGACAGGTGAGGGTAAGAGGGCCAGTCCGACAAATGCCTACAGAGCAAGGTCAGTGGGGACCAGTGTACAGGAAGGACAGTGAGTCAGGGAGTAGGTGGACATAACACACAGAACACAGTCAGTGGGATAGAAGAGTCAAGAGAAAGGTACAGGGAGCAGATGGGTGGAAATTCAAAGAGACACATGGATAAATGAACATTCGTGGGTCTTACTGTCAGGGCTTCTTTGTGGACTGTCTGGAATCATCTGGGGGCTGCCTGAGCTGCCCTGAGGACTGTTCGAGGCGCTTCCGATCCCAGAGTCCTCTGGGTACAGCGAGCTGCTGACTGTGGGGGTACTTTCCACCTCCGCTTCCTGAAATGGGACGTGAGGGTGAAGACTTTGAACAAATTGCCTTGCAAACACAGTTCTGAGTGCATAAGGACCGCGAGGCCCAATATGTGGGATTCAGTGACTTTCGTCCTCATTCTCACAATAATGAGCACACATAAGCTCACGTTCATAACCAGAAAAAAAGGTGTTAAAATAAGAAGAATTTTTAGAGTTCTCTACATTTTATTTTCAGGTTTTGTGTACCATGTAAGCCAAAACCAACATAAATAGTGATAGCCTTATTTTTACCCCTGAACCTCTGTCATTTATGGTGAGGAATTACTACCAGCCAGGACTGGTTTAAGTTAATACTGTGAAGGTAGAATTTTCCTTACAACTACTATTACCACCACAGAATGCCTGGTCCATTCCACATGAGCTCGATTCTTAAACGATTAGTCAGGTTTTTAAGTGCAGAATACAAGCATGCTGTTTTAAAGGTCTTAGATGGAACAGCAATGCGTAGCACACACTACAATATGTGGGGAGGAGAGTAAAAGAAGTGCAAGTGTGAGCAATTATGGCCTTCCCTCTGCCCTTCTGAAATTGTGAAGGGCCTTTGAGTCTCCCAGAAGTTCTGGCGGCCCCAGAGACGTCTGGGCACAGCTGGTTCTGGAGGCTGGAGGGCTTATGGTTTTATACTCAGAAGAGCATATACCATTACTTGTACAAATACACAAACAATCCCTTACAAATTTCATTTGAGAGGAAGATATGATTAGGATACAAAACCTAAATGCCACAGAAATGTGCCAGCTTTGCTCAGCAACACAACGTCACAGCCACCTCAACACCCCAAATGCAGAAATTATTTTATTGCGCCAGTCTATATGATTGTGTGGGTGTGTGGCAGTTCAACTGCGACTCAAACTATTTTGGGGTGACGACAACCTTTTACATGGCATTTAGATGGACTGTAAAATTACATATATTCTGTGATACACTAATAATTCATGTACTCCATATGACAAACACCTCTACAGAAAGGTCCTCAAAGAGTGGGATGTGTCTATATTCAGGGTATTGCTTGTTTTGGTCTTCATACTTTTTTTTTTACTATATGCTGGCTAGTAGCACACTGGTTTGTCTCAATGAGACCCCATGTTGGAGGCTCAATGAGACCCCATGTTGGAGGCTGGCCCTCTATGTAGTGTGTAAAACTAGGAACGCTATGCAGGGGGTCCAGGCAACCACACGTTGGTTTCCAGAGGTAAAAATTAAACCTCCTAATGCTCCAATTTTTGAGGTAGCTGGTCGAGCAGTTAGGCTTATCCCGGAGATGTGCTAAGTATTTGCTGTATCCTCAAATCCAATCATGCACCACACATACTCAATGAATAACTCAAGACCAGATTTTATAAAAAATACTTCAGACTTTTAAGACCAAGATCTTTAGAATACGTTAAGTACTTTTTGAGATATGACTTTTCAAAGTTTTGATAAAGTTACTCTTCCATGCGTAATTACGCACCATTGGAATCAATGCACAGTCACCTTTAAAAATGCATTAAAAATCGTACAGTTGAGTTACCAGTCTCTTCTTTTGCAGGGTGGCTGCAGCAGTTGGTGGGCACACTGTGCCAGCTAGAGAGCCTCGGGTGGCTCCCGGTTCTCGCAGGAGCAGCGTTGGAAAGTCTCTTTGCAAAGGCACAGGAAAATGAGCTGGTTTGCAAATTAAAAGATGATGCCTTGGGGTCCCCTTGTGCTGTTGAGGTTGCTAGGGGGTGGGGACCTGGGGCACACAGCAGATCCCGTGATGCAAGGCTCAGGGAGGCCAGGTGCAGGGCGAGTTGGAGATCCAGGAGCTGTGCGCAACAGAGTCCTTTGGAGCTGGAGGTGAGTCTCTTTGAGGGCTGCTTACAGGACAACGGGGGCACTCTGGTCGGAGGTCTGGGGTGTTCCTGAAGGCCCTCAACTGGGGCTTCCTCCTGATCCTTTTTCAGCTCCAAGGGAGCTGGTTTTCGGGTTGTCTGACGTCAGCTAACCCGTACCCAGGGTACTGGTGTAACTTGGCCACTGGAGGGTGCAGTGCCACCAAACTTGGCACACTTGTAGGTCACGCCCGGGCGGTCGTTGGTGTTTCATCGGGTCCAGCTGCGACTTCTGGTTGCGGACATATCGGCAGGTCAGTGAAGTGACCCTCACTGACTTGTTGGTTCTTGCTTGCTTTTTGAGTGGTGCCTCCATTCAGAAGGGAGATCTGGGGTGAATCTTGAAGCCTGGAGGTCCCCTGTGTTTCTTGGGGTCAAACCAGTGTCCAGCACCTCCACAGCAGCGATTTTGGGGTCCTGGTTGCAGCAGGCAGGTTTTGGCGCCTTTTCTTCTGCAGCAAGTCCTCAGTTCTTTTGCTTTGGATCTTCTTTGGTGCTTGTCTTCTTTGTCTTTTTAAATCCGATTTCTTGGTCTAGGGGAGCTCACTAAATTCTGAATTTAATGGGCGTTTTAGGGGAACCTGGTAGTGTCCAATGGGACACTTTCCCTTGGGTGGCTACACCTACTATAGTGACTACTTCCTGTGGTAAGGGTCACTTCTCTAAACCTAACTGGCTATTTTCCTGCCATCCAACATGGAGGAAAATGAAATGGAGGGTCCTCTTCACCTCCTAGGGGTTGTGCATGCTCAGTGAGACACCTCCTCCTACCCTTTGTGTCATTTTCCCACCTTTGCTCCCTCCAGAAGTGGGAGTTTGCAAAGGGAGAGGCCATCTGCTGCTAGCAGCAGGCCTGGGGGTCGAGTTTCAAGAGTGGTAGCTCTTTGAAGCTCACTTCCAGGCAGTGCACATTCCTGAGGGAGGCGGAGTTAGCTCCTCCACCCAGGAAGGGCATTGTTTTACAAACCAGAGAGACACTGCTCTCCCCCAAAGTTTGTATATTGGCTGCCTGGATGTGGTAGGCTGGCTGGACCCAGTCAGCAACCATGCCAGGATAGTTAGCCTTTGCAAGGGGCATCTCTAAGGTGACCCCAGGGTACATTTTGTAATAAATCCAATACTGGTACCAGTTTGGATTTATCTTTCTGAGTTGTTTGATACCAAACAATCCAGGGTTCAGAATGGCCATCGTGTAGCTGGGAAACTCGTGTTTAACCAGTGTCAAGCACATGCATTAAAATGGCTGCTCTGTACACTCACTATGTCCCAGGTTTGGCAAGGACAGAGTGGGGGCATATTGTTCATGCAACTATGCCCTCACATATAATCTGGAGCACCCTGCCTTAGGGCTATAAGGCTTGTCAGAGGGGTGTCTTAACCATAGTAAATGCAGTGTATGATGGACAGGGCACACAGGTAGTGTGCCAAGTCGAGATTGGTGTGTTAGGTTTGCACCAGAAAACTCAGCCTGCTATAGCAGTGCTGGGTGCATTTGGATGCATGGTCCTAAAGGGTGGCACAGTCAGTGCTGCTACCCTCAGGGGCTTACCCATAGTACCTCATGCCCTTGGTACATAAGTACCTCTTACTAGGGACTTCTAGTGGTAGCTAAAGGTGTATCCAATTACATTTACAATGTTTTAGGGAAAGAACACTGGCACTGGGAACCTGGTTAGCAGGATCCCAGTGCACTCCAGTCCAGTCCAGTCCTGGGAGTAAGGGGGTACTGCAATAAGGTGCCAGTTTCCCACACCCCAGTCCCTTGATTGTGAGAAAACTGTAGGTTTGTGATTGGATCGCTGCACGAGTATGTATCTTGCCTGCCACCAAATATTATTTCTAATGGTTGGCTTATGCATTGTAACCATGCACTTTTCAGCATTTGTATGCTAGTTGGTAAATATGGGCCGCTGAACTGCATGTACCTCAGGGTGGGTTTTTTGTTTTTGTTTATTCATGTATGAGGTGTGGCCCACCGCCTCTCCTCTGATTAAAGAGAAATGGAGAACTAATGGCCCTTCTGGGGCAGCGCCAGCAGCAATGCTGCACTTGATGAAGTTGGGGCCTAATCGAGCACTCCGCCTAAATAATACCAAACGTTAAGCTAAGGATGGGTTCAGAAACATGGGTGACCGCACATTATTTTTGTTTTCTCAGTGTCTTCTCAGACACTTCAGCTACTGCTGCTCGTACTGTTCTGGTAAATATATTTTTAACGCACCCATTTGTTTAGCGAAGGAGTGTTAATGTTAGGCCTTTCCCAATGAGATGCTCACATTTGCATTTGAAAGACTACCTCAACCCTCTAACCCACTGGGATGTTTAACCCTTGATTTTCTACAAAAAAAAAAGGTAGAAAGTTTATTTTGTATTTCACAAGTCTGTCAAATGGGACTGAGGAGAGCTCTTTCCGCAACAGAATCTGGTTGCGGAAAGAAGACTGGCAATTGAATAGATTGGTTTAGCTGGAATTGAGATAACGACATTTGGTAAGAATTTTAGGTAGGTCTGAACAACTACTTTATGCATGTGTATTTGGAAAAAAAAAAGGTCCTAGCAAGGTTGTCTGGAGCTCACTTACACGACCGAGTGAAGTGATAGCAACTAGGAATGGCACTTTCCAAGACAAAAATTGTAAAGGGCATGAATGTAAAGGCTCAAATGGTAGGCCCATGAATCTCGAGGGTGTAATATTTAGGGCCTCATTCACTAAATTTTGGAGCAGGGCAGCGCTCCAAGCCTTATTGCTGCGCTGCGCTGCGCTGCCCTGCATCAAAACAAAATGGCAGGAATGCACCGTATCTATAAGATATGGTGCATTCCCGTCCATGTCCCCTGTGTTGGTGCACAAATTGCTGCCTAGCGCCAACGCAGGCAACCTTGCACCGTGGTGCAAGGGTGCCTGCGTTGCAGGGATGATTGTTTATGTGCAGGAAGGAGCTCCTTCCTGCACAAGAACAATCATTAAAGGTTGTTTTCTCTTTCTATGTGTGCTGTAGAATGCAACACACAAAAAAATAGGAAAGAAGCAGGGAAAATAATGCTATGTTCGATGGCATCTGTCGCTGTAGATACGCATGTTCTGCAATAGCTCGCCATCTGGTGTTGGGCCGGAGTGTTACAAGTTGTTTTTCTTCGAAGAAGTCTTTCGAGTCACGGGACCGAGTGACTCCTCCTTTTGTCTCCATTGCGCATGGGCGTCGACTCCATCTTCGATTGTTTTTTTTCCGCCATCGTGTTCGGACGTGTTCCTGTCGCTCCGAGTTTCGGAACGGAAAATTAGCTAATTTCGGAAGATTTTCGTCGGTATTGTTGCGTTCGGGATCGGCGTACTTACATTCAACACCGCATCGAAGATCGAAGAGCTCCGGTGCCCTTCGGGGTAGTTTTTCGATCCTCCGTCGGGGCCTGGTCGGCCCGACCGCGTGCTGAAGAACGCCGATGGAACGGACCCCGTTTCGTTTCTGCCCCAAATGCCACAATAAATACCCCTACACAGACCAACACTTGGTCTGCAACCTGTGCCTGTCACCTGAGCACAGCGAAGACACCTGCGAGGCCTGTCGTGCGTTCCGGTCCCGAAAAACACTCCGAGACCGTCGAGCCAGAAGACTTCAGATGGCGTCCGCACCGACAGCCCAACGGGAGTTCGAGGAACAGGAAGAGGAAGGTACCTTCTCGATCCAAGACTCAGACTCCGAAGAATTCGACGATACACAAACCGTGAGTAAGACGTCGAAAACCACACAGAGAAACATTTACAAGGCCCAGGGGACGCCACTGCCACCAGGCCATGGCTCGACCCATAAATTCGGTGACCGACCGTCGGCACCGAAAAAGGCCCAAACAGTGCCGAGATCGTCCGACTCCGGTCGAGACACCGGCACGCAGCCTTCTCGGGACCGAGAAAGTTCTGGAGACAAGCCTCGACACCGAGATGCCGGTGTGGACACGGCTCGACGCCGAAACAGCGGCACCGAAACAGATCGACGCCGAGAGGTTTCGGCCCCGAAAAGGAAAAAAGTCACCTCGGAGCCGAAAAAACACGCAGACAAAGTTTCGATGCCGAAACAAACTGCAAGCGACCCAGCTTCAGGCTCTTATACAGAAGAGCACTCGCTAACCTCCCAAATGCAGAAGCATAGGTTTGAGGAAGAGCTACAAGCAACTGATGTGGACCATACGCAAAAGCGTATCTTCATTCAGCAGGGGACAGGAAAAATAAGCACCCTTCCCCCCATTAGGAGAAAGAGGAGGTTGGAGTTCCAGACGGAACAAACACCACAACCAAAAGTGGTGAAAAGAGTTACACCACCACCCTCTCCTCCGCCCGTGATTGACGTTTCACCAGCACAAACTCCATCACACTCCCCAGCTCACACCACCATGAGCCAGGGTGACCAAGATCAGGACGCATGGGACCTATACGATGCCCCAGTGTCAGATAACAGCCCGGAGGCATACCCTACAAAGCCATCTCCACCAGAAGACAGCACCGCGTACTCTCAGGTGGTGGCTAGAGCAGCACAATTTCACCACGTAAGCCTCCACTCAGAACAGGTCGAGGATGATTTCTTATTCAACACACTCTCCTCCACCCACAGCTCATACCAAAGCCTGCCTATGCTCCCTGGTATGCTCCGGCACGCAAAAGACATATTTAAGGAGCCGGTCAAAAGTAGGGCAATCACACCAAGGGTGGAAAAAAAGTATAAGCCGCCTCCTACGGACCCGGTTTTCATCACTACACAGCTGCCACCAGACTCTGTTGTTGTAGGAGCAGCTAGGAAAAGGGCCAACTCCCACACATCTGGAGATGCACCACCCCCAGATAAAGAAAGCCGCAAGTTCGATGCAGCTGGTAAGAGAGTCGCAGCACAAGCTGCAAACCAGTGGCGCATCGCGAACTCCCAGGCACTACTTGCGCGCTATGACAGAGCCCACTGGGACGAGATGCAACATCTCATTAAACATCTGCCCAAGGACTTACAAAATAGGGCAAAGCAAGTGGTCGAGGAAGGACAGACCATTTCCAACAACCAGATCCGCTCCTCCATGGACGCTGCAGATACAGCTGCACGGACAATTAATACATCTGTAACTATCAGAAGGCATGCATGGCTCCGAACGTCTGGATTTAAACCAGAGATTCAACAAGCAGTTCTCAATATGCCTTTTAATGAAAAAGAACTGTTCGGTCCAGAAGTGGGCACAGCGATTGAGAAACTCAAAAAAGATACGGACACTGCCAAAGCCATGGGCGCACTCTACTCCCCGCAGAGCAGAGGAAATTACAGCACATTCCGTAAAGCGCCCTTTCGAGGGGGGTTTCGAGGTCAAAGCACACAAGCCAGCACCTCACAAGCCACACCGTCCAGTTACCAGGGACAGTATAGAGGAGGTTTTCGGGGACAATATAGAGGAGGGCAATTCCCTAGAAATAGAGGAAGATTTCAAAGCCCCAAAGCCCCTACTACTAAACAGTGACTCACAGGTCACTCACCCCCTCCACACAACACCAGTGGGGGGAAGAATAGGTCATTATTACAAAGCATGGGAGGAAATCACTACAGACACTTGGGTTCTAGCGATTATCCAACATGGTTATTGCATAGAATTTCTACAATTCCCTCCAAACATACCACCAAAAGCACAAAATTTAACAACACACCATTCCAATCTCCTGGAGATAGAAGTGCAGGCACTATTGCAAAAGAATGCAATCGAATTAGTGCCAAACACACAAATAAACACAGGAGTTTACTCACTGTACTTTCTGATACCAAAGAAGGACAAAACACTGAGACCAATCCTAGACCTCAGAGTAGTGAACACTTTCATCAAATCAGACCACTTCCACATGGTCACACTACAAGAAGTATTGCCATTGCTAAAACTGCACGACTACATGGCAACCTTAGACCTCAAGGATGCTTATTTCCATATACCAATACACCCATCGCACAGGAAATACCTAAGGTTTGTATTCAAAGGCATACATTACCAATTCAAGGTACTGCCTTTCGGATTAACAACCGCACCAAGAGTCTTTACCAAATGTCTAGCGGTAGTCGCAGCACACATAAGAAGGCAGCAGATACATGTGTTCCCATATCTAGACGACTGGCTAATCAAGGCCCATTCGTTAATAG
Organism: Pleurodeles waltl; assembly: GCF_031143425.1. Taxonomy (NCBI): domain Eukaryota; kingdom Metazoa; phylum Chordata; class Amphibia; order Caudata; family Salamandridae; genus Pleurodeles; species Pleurodeles waltl. Next base: position 320,753,893 of record NC_090445.1, on the reverse strand, counting down.
AGTGCTCAAATCACACAAATCATATCATACAAACCCTCTTCAAACTAGGGTTCACCGTCAATTTCACAAAATCCAAAATTCTGCCACGCAGGGTACAACAATACCTGGGAGCCATAATAGACACATCAAAAGGAGTAGCCACTCCAAGTCCACAAAGAATTCAAAATTTCAACACCATCATACAACGCATGTATCCAACACAAAAGATACAAGCAAAGATGGTATTACAACTCCTAGGCATGATGTCATCATGCATAGCCATTGTCCCAAACGCAAGACTGCACATGAGGCCCTTACAACAATGCCTAGCATCACAGTGGTCTCAGGCACAGGGTCACCTTCTAGATCTGGTGTTAATAGACCGCCAAACTTACCTCTCGCTTCTGTGGTGGAACAACATAAATTTAAACAAGGGGCGGCCTTTCCAAGACCCAGTGCCACAATACGTAATAACAACAGATGCTTCCATGACAGGGTGGGGAGCACACCTCGATCAACACAGCATACAAGGACAATGGAACGTACATCAAACAAAACTGCATATCAATCACCTAGAACTTCTAGCAGTTTTTCAAGCACTAAAAGCTTTCCAACCAATAATAGTTCACAAATACATTCTCGTCAAAACAGACAACATGACAACAATGTATTATCTAAACAAGCAGGGGGGGACGCACTCCACGCAGTTAAGCCTGCTAGCACAAAAAATTTGGCATTGGGCAATTCACAACCAAATTCGCCTAATTGCACAGTTTATACCAGGGATACAAAATCAACTCGCAGACAATCTCTCTCGAGACCACCAACAGGTCCACGAATGGGAAATTCACCCCCAAATTCTGAACACTTATTTCAAACTCTGGGGAACACCTCAGATAGACTTGTTTGCGACAAGGGAGAACGCAAAATGCCAAAACTTCGCATCCAGATACCCACACAAACAATCCCAAGGCAATGCCCTATGGATGAACTGGTCAGGGATATTTGCTTACGCTTTTCCTCCTCTCCCTCTCCTTCCTTACCTGGTAAACAAACTCAGTCAAAGCAAACTCAAACTCATATTGATAGCACCAACTTGGGCAAGGCAACCCTGGTACACAACGCTGCTAGACCTATCAGTGGTACCCTGCATCAAATTGCCCAACAGGCCAGATCTGTTGACACAGCACAACCAAAAGATCAGACACCCAGATCCAGCATCGCTGAATCTAGCAATCTGGCTCCTGAAATCCTAGAATTCGGGCACTTACAACTTACCCAAGAATGTATGGAAGTCATAAAACAAGCAAGAAGGCCATCCACCAGGCACTGCTATGCAAGTAAATGGAAGAGGTTTGTTTGCTACTGCCATATTAATCAAATACAACCATTACACACAACTCCAGAACATGTAGTGGGTTACTTGCTTCATTTACAAAAATCTAACCTAGCTTTCTCTTCCATTAAGATTCACCTTGCAGCAATATCTGCATACCTGCAAACTACCTATTCAACTTCCCTATATAAAATACCAGTCATTAAAGCATTCATGGAGGGCCTTAGGAGAATTATACCACCAAGAACACTTCCTGTTCCTTCATGGAACCTAAATGTTGTCCTAACTAGACTTATGGGTCCACCTTTTGAACCCATGCACTCCTGCGAAATACAGTTCCTAACCTGGAAGGTGGCATTTCTCATCGCCATTACTTCCCTAAGAAGAGTAAGCGAGATTCAGGCATTTACTATACAGGAACCTTTTATACAACTACACAAAAATAAAGTCGTCCTAAGGACCAATCCTAAATTTTTGCCGAAGGTTATTTCACCGTTCCATCTAAATCAAACAGTGGAACTTCCAGTGTTCTTTCCACAGCCAGATACCGTAGCTGAAAGGGCACTACATACGTTAGATGTCAAAAGAGCATTAATGTATTACATTGACAGAACAAAAAACATCAGAAAGACTAAACAACTCTTTATTGCATTTCAAAAACCTCACGCAGGAAACCCAATTTCAAAACAAGGTATAGCCAGATGGATAGTTAAATGCATCCAAATCTGCTACCTTAAAGCTAAACGACAGCTGCCCATTACACCAAGGGCACACTCAACCAGAAAGAAAGGTGCTACCATGGCCTTTCTAGGAAACATCCCAATGCAAGAAATATGTAAGGCAGCCACATGGTCTACGCCTCACACATTCACCAAGCACTACTGTGTAGACGTGTTATCCGCACAACAAGCCACAGTAGGTCAAGCTGTATTAAGAACATTATTTCAGACTACTTCCACTCCTACAGGCTGATCCACCGCTTTTGGGGAAATAACTGCTTACTAGTCTATGCAGAACATGCGTATCTACAGCGACAGATGCCATCGAACTGAAAATGTCACTTACCCAGTGTACATCTGTTCGTGGCATCAGTCGCAGTAGATTCGCATGTGCCCACCCGCCTCCCCGGGAGCCTGTAGCAGTTTGGAAGTTACCTTCAATTATTTATATATGTATCATCTCAACCTTAAATAGGTGCATACTTAGTCACTCCATTGCATGGGCACTATTACTACAATTCAACTCCTACCTCACCCTCTGCGGGGAAAAACAATCGAAGATGGAGTCGACGCCCATGCGCAATGGAGACAAAAGGAGGAGTCACTCGGTCCCGTGACTCGAAAGACTTCTTCGAAGAAAAACAACTTGTAACACTCCGGCCCAACACCAGATGGGGAGCTATTGCAGAACATGCGAATCTACTGCGACTGATGCCACGAACAGATGTACACTGGGTAAGTGACATTTTCATTCTCCCCGTTGTATCATTTTAACGCCACCCCTGAGGTGTGACGTAGGAATCCGACACCTTCCAAGACTTGTAAATTTGGGAATGTGTCATATTCCTTTGGATTCCACAGGTGTTGCGTGGGAATACCCTCAGCAGCGCCCCTTTCACACAGTGTTACGCATGAAAGGGGTCCATATTTACAAGGCCAAGAAAAGTCACATAATGTGGCTTTCCGTGGCCTTGCAAATATGAGGCAGTACACTGCTCTACCAGAGCGACAAAAAAAATTACACTCCGGTGGCGCAGTGTGCCGTAAATAAGGCCCTTAGGCTCTTAGATTCCAAGAAGGTTCTGGAGGTGTTCTTGGCGAAATCACTCTCTTAAGTCCTTCCATGAAAGCTTTAATGACTGAAATCTTGAAAAGTGAAGAATGTTTTCTGTTCTGAAGATAAGTAGCTATGGCTTCTAAACGTAATCTTAGGGAAGTGTAAGCTAAGTCTCCTTTTTGCAAATGAAGAAGGTAGGGAAGAATACCCTGCACTGAGATCTTGAAAGGGTCCCATTCTTTGGAGAGACAGTGGCAGACAAAACATTTCCATTTTTCTGCATAGCATGCCCTAGTAGTGGGTCTACGTGCTTCCTTAAGGATATCTATGCATTCTTGAGACAGGTTAAGATTTCCAAATTCTATTGGCATTTGGCCATCTGCTTGGAAGGCCAGGAGGGTCAGGTGAGACATAATAATGTCTGCATTGTGGGGTGACCTGAGCATGCTGTGGGGGGTTGCTTGCTGGCTTTCATTGAGACTAGCTCCAAGAGGTTGTTGCCCCAAAGGTCTCTCAACTCCTATGCATTGGAATGCCATGGTGCCTGCGTGGGAGCCCCATCCTGGGGCTTCACCGCGTCTAGTAGTGGCCCCTCTTCTACATTTCTGGGACCGGGATCATCTTCTGCAGCAGGCCTGTGCATACGGCCCACCTGTGGTGGGCAGCGCCAAGACGTCTTGTACTCCTACTTTACTCCCCAGGTTCAAAGACAGGGAGTATCCCTCCTGGTGGTCAAGAAAATGCTGCACGAGTTGGGGCAGCTGTTCTCTTCTCTGCTGGTCTGCAAGTCCAATCTGAGGATGTTGTGCATTTTTTTCACAGCTCCGACTGTGGCTTGGGCCTGGATTGAACTTTACAACAAAGATACTATGCGGCCAGAGACCTATCCACTCTTTGCAACCTAAACACCAACTTTATAGGCGACGAGGGGCGACGCAACCTTCCAGGTTGCAGGTGGAGCTGGAACAATCGAGGGCAGTTGAAACTGCTGCCTCTCTGGTGGGGACCATGTGAGACATATGTCTTCAGCAAGCTGCTCCTCTGCATCAGATTTCGAAGACTCCACTACTCCTCGACATTCTGCCTGGGGTCACTCCTGGGTCTGTGGATGATTTATTTCAAGAAGCTTTGTGGGGCTTATCAGGGGTGTTCTGCCTTGTTTCTAAACACCTTGTTGTGAGGTGGGATGGTTTACGGGCAGCCTATTAATATTCCTTTTCTTTGCTTCTATCTCGGGAGTATGGGGGGTCCAGGTGGGGGGTAGAGGCTTACGGGACGGGCTCTAATGTCATATTGTCTTCCTGGAGTGTTGGTTTTCCACCTCTTGCTGGTGGCTTCCTCCTTACATATATTTCTTCCGTTATGCATCTGGTTGGCCTTTGGGATTTTGTTGGTTCCTGTTTGGAGCCTGTGAGGGGGGTTGTTTGGACAGGATGGTTGTGTGTCTCAGTCCTTGGAGGGTGGTGGGGGGAACTGTTGGTTTGGTATTTTGGTTGGTTGTGTCTTTGTGCATTTGTTAGTCTGCTGGTGGTGGGACATATGAGGCTGTGGCGATGTGTGTTTGGTACAGCGGGGCCTGCCTGGTACCGCGAGGTTCCTGTACGACTGGGTTCTCTAGGCAACTCTTTGTCTTCTTAGTCTATCACTCATGGATACGCACAGTAAACTACTTACATGATATGTGCGGTGCCTACCGTCCCCATCTAAGTTCTATAATGTTCCATATTGGGGTAAGGACCCCCCCTCTTCTGCTTGATTATTACTGCCCCTTAGCTATGCTTAATGTAGACTACAAAATCTTGAGTAAAATATTGGCAACCTGGCTACTTCCTCATATGTGTTCTTTAGTTCATCGTATCAAACAGGCTTCATTCCTATGCGTAGCACTATGCCTAACATACAGCAGTTATTACTGGCATTAGATAGTAAAGAGCACCTCTCTTGGATACACTGATTTTCTCGGTAAACATAAGGATGGTATTGGACTCACTCCGCTGTTAATTCTTATATGCTACTATGCTTAACATGGGCTTGGGTTTGCCCTTCGACAAGTGGACGAAGCTTCTTTACACTGGCTTCCTGGCTGGAGTCTGTATTGGTGCCTTAATAGCGGAGGCTTTCGCGATGCCGCAGGGTACTCAGCAGGGTTGCCACCTATTATTCGCACTAGCAATGGAGCCTTTTGCTTCACCAGAGACTACACTTTCAGGGCTTGAGCATCACCGCTAACTGTACCTATCTCTCTCTGTATGTAGAAGACATGTTGTTGTATCTTAGGGGGAAGGAACGGACCTTCTAGGGGCAGTAACTGCACTGTCGGATTTCAGGGCTAACTTGGGATTTGTAGTCAACTGGAACAAGTCATGTGCCTACACCCTGAGGGGAGATGTCCCTGCCTGGGGTCCTTTACCCACAGCGCTGACGTTGAGGTGGGGACGAGATACGGTGAAGTACCTTGGAGTGGCTTTTTACCACTTCCGGACTTGATCTATGAGGGGAACTTCGGGTGTATGTTGACTGGGCTGCAGTGCTCCATCGCCTTTTGTACCATATTGCCTTTCTCGGTCAGTGGCTACTTGGCTGTCTTCAAAATGACCATATTGCCTTTCTTAGTTTATCTACTTGCGGAAATCCATTGGATTTGCCCCAAAGATTTCTTCGGGAGCTGGATGGTCTGCGCTCTCACTTTACTACAACACCTCACGTCTCCGCGTTGCTCTATGGAAGCTGCATGAGCCTGTGGCTGCGTGGGGCCTAGCTGCTAGATAGTAGAAACTAGTTCTAAAGTGTCAAGAAATTCCTGCTTCAAACGTATTCAGTTCTTCTACTTATGTGTGTGTCTGCTAGGTATGTGCACAGGTGCCTAGATGTGTGTGCTCTGTGCCGATGGGTGCCTCCATCAGTGTTGCTTTGTGTGCAAGGCTGTGTGTCTGGTCCTTTGTCAGAAATGTTGCATTGTCTACATATGTTCATGTATGTGTTTGTAAAGGTTTACAAGCATACTGACTTTGACAATACTTGTTTTCCTATCAGTTCTTAATGTAACAACGTTGGAAACGTTGGTAAAACTCAGTGGGTCAAGATTGAACAAGTCCTATATGGGAGCATTTTCAATCTAAAACTCACTATGGTCCAAAGAAAATGTCACAACCTGGCTACATTCACTTATCTTCATGAACATTTTGAGCACAAATCGTTTACTTTTATGGTAGGATTTGAGGAAGCTATTTTTTAGGTCTGTCATCTCTATTGATTCCATCTTGTTCAGTGACCTTATTCAGCCAAATCATGTTTCTCCCTGGGGTCTGCCATGCAGATAATGAAAGATCACAAAAAATGTAAAACCTGTAATCTGCATTTGCCACATCAGATCTGGCAGAAACATGTACCAGAAAAGATAGTGTTTTAACATTACACACTCAAAGAGCATGATGATACAGGTTTAACAATGCACAAACACAGCAGGAGAAGAGGCTCTTACCATGGAGATGATGATTGAGGTTCGCTTAGGCTTCGCCTCGTCATCAGAAGACACATCCCTGGTTTCCTCCTTCACCTTTCGCTTCCTGCTGCTGGAGGCCTCTTTTGCTGCATAAAAAGCAGAGTGGCTAGTGAAAAGACCACCCAAACCGTGGAGGAAAAAGGATTATTCAATATGTTCTTTTAAAAACCACAAACAACATCTGTTAGTAGACACCACAACCCCCCCTTTTTCATAGACACTATTCAGAAATTGTTTGACATAATAGACCACCACATTCTCTTTGCTGACAGAATACCAAATACCATTTATCAAACTACACTATGAAAACACCCTGTTAACAGAAACCACCAAAGGCCTTTTACAATACATACCACAAAATGTCATCAGCAACATGAAAATACCATATCTCCTCTGTCAACAGGTGTTCCAACACGGCAGGCTTTGAAAAATCATAAAAATGTTTCTAAATCTGCAGGTTGAGAAACTTGAGTGATCTATTCGACCTAACTGTAACATATTTGACCCGTAAACTGGTTTCAAATTGTGTGATCACTGGCAAATATTTTACTTTAGAGGTGCCTTTGACTTCATTCTCACGAGTGCACCTTCAAATATGTGAGTTCAGCATTTCTGCTTTACCAAAAAAAATGTTTGTTTCAATAAATAGACTAAACATTTGCTCCATGTGTAATACGAATCTAGCACACATATAGTTTACACATGATCCCTGACTTGCCTCTCAGTTTAGTAATATCATTGCCATCAAGGCATGGGCAGGAGTGTCTCTCAGTTCATGTTTAAACACTCACTTTTAATAAATATATTTTTAAAACTTGGTGTGGTAGCACAGTGTCATTTCCAGACAGTACATTCCCAAGAAATGGCTAAACACTTCCTACTACCTTGCAGCTTTAGTGATTAAACTATATAGTATATTAACAATAATCTGTGAAAATTGGGTTTCAGAAAGGAAAATGCTACTTACCCAGTTGGCATCTGTTCGTGGCATGGAGTGCTGTAGATTCACATGCTTTGCATAAGTCCACCATCTATTGTTGGGTCTGGAGTGTTACAAGTTATTTTTGTTCGAAGAACCTTTTCGAGTCCCGAGATCGAGTGACTTCTTCTCTCGGTGATACTGCACATGGGCATCAAGACCTTTGTTAGATTGTTTTCCCAGAGGCGGGTGAGGTAAAGTGTGTATAGAGAGGAAAGAGAAAGAGATGTCCATGCAGTGTATTTACATATATATATACAATATCTATACAAGAATGCAACTACAACGGCCACAGGTGTCCGGGAAGGAAGGAGGGCGAATGTGAATCTACAGTACCACATGCCACAAACAGATGTCTACTAGTTAAGAAACATTTTCCATTTGATGATGTGTGGCTGTAGATAAATATGCTTTGCATAGAGTGCAAAGCAGTCCCTCCAAGTAAGTGGTGGCTAGCCTGTAGGAGTTGGAGTTGCTTGAAAAAGTGTTCTGAGCCCGGTTTGGCCTACATTGACTTGTTAATGTGCTAAAACATCTACACAATAGTGGTTAGTAAATGTATGTGGTGTAGACCAAGTAGTATCTTTGCATATATCTGCTATTAGGATGTTACCTAAAAAGGCCATAGAAACACTCTTCTTTCTGGTGGAATGTGCTTTGGGGGTAATAGGTAACTGCCTTTTAGCTTTGGCATAACAAGTTTAAATAAACTTGACTATCCACTTAACTATCCAATTTTTCTTTATATTGGGTTACCTTTATAAGGCATTGAAAATGCTACAAAAAATTGTTTAGATTTCCTAAACTGTTCGGTCCTGTCAATATAATACATAAGAGCCCTTTTAACATCTAAGGTGTGAACAGCTCTCTCTGCAATGGAGTCTGGTTGTGGGAAAAAGACTGGTAACTCAATTGATTGTTTAATGAGCAATTGTGAAACTACTTTTGGTAGGAATTTAGGGTTTGCTCGAACAACTACTCTGTGTAACTAGAAGAATGGTTCTAATAAAGTTAGAGCCTGGAGTTCACTGTCACGTCTTAGGGAAGTGATAGCTACTAAAAAGGCTACCTTCCATGAAAGGAATTGTAAAGGACATGCATGCATTGGCTCAAAAGGTGGACCCATGAGCCTAGTAAGTACAACATTAAGGTTACAGGATGGTGCTGGAGGAACCCTGGATAGAATGACTCTTTTGAGACCTTCCATTAAAGCTTTGATAACTGGAATTTTAAATAAAGAGATCTGTTGTCTCTTTTGAAGGTAAGTACCTATAGCTGCTAAATTAAGACAAATTGATGAGTATGCTAAATTTGCCTTTTGCAAATGCAGCAGATAGCAAACAATACCTTGGACCGAGGCTTTGAGGGGGTCAATGTGTGTAGGTCGACAGTAGTATACTAAACATTTCCATTTTGCGGCATTACACTTTCTAGTTGGAAGTTTACGTGCCTCTTTAAGAATGCCCATGCATTCTTGCGGAAGATTCAAATAACCGAAATCTGTGACTTCAGGACCCATACTGCAAGGTTGAGCGACTGGGATCTGGATTTCTGATCTGACCTCTATTTTGAGTGAGAAGGTCCGACCTGTTCGGGAGTTTCTCGTGTGGAATTACAGACAGTTGCAAAAGTGTTGTGGACCAAGGTTAGCATGCCGAAGTGGGAGCTAAAAGGATCATTGTGATTGAAGTTTGTCTTCGTTTGCAAACTAGAGACGGAGTGAGTGGGAGAGGCGGAAAGCAATTATCTCTGACCAATTCATCAATAAAGCATTGCTCTTGGACCCAGGGTGTGGTATCTGGATGTGAAGTTTTGGCAATTTGAATTTTCTGTGGTGGCGAAGAGATCTATTTGTGGTGTTCCTCACCTTTGAAAGTACTGGTGAAGGACTTGTGGGTGGAGTTCCCATTCGTGGACTTGTGCTGCATCTTGCTAAGAAGGTCTATAAACTGGTTGTCCATGCCTGGGAGATAGTCTGCTACTACGTAAATATGGTGGTGAATTGCCCATTTCCATATTGTCTGAGCAAGATGGGACAACTGAGAAGAACGTGTCCCTCGTGTTTCTGCATATAATACATGGCTGTCATGTTGTCTGTACAGACTAGAGCCAGTTGTGGTAGAAATGCTTGTATTGCTAGGAAAACTGCCTGCAACTCCAAGTAATTGATGTTGGAAGCTTGTTGAAGGTGATCCCATACACCATGTATAGTGAGGCTACTGAGGTGAGCTCCCCAACCTGTCTGCGACGCATCTGTAGTGAAAGTGATTTGAAGCACTAGGTCCTGAAAGGGCTGCCCTTGGGAATTCCACCATTGCAGAGAGCGGTGAGTCTGGTGGTCCAACAACACTAGATTTTGGGGTGGGCCCTGTGACTGAGACCACTAATGAGATAGACACTGCTGTAAGGGATGCATGTGTAGTCTAGCATGGGGAATGAAGGGAATGCATGAGACCATCATCCCTAGTAGTTGCATTACTGTTCCCACTGTGTAGGTGGGGTTGTCCCGTATTTGGAAAATGAGAGTTTCGAGCTGGGCTTGGATATGCTAGCCCTGACTAAGCATTGAAAATTGCCCATAGGTAAGGCTGTATCTGTAAAGGTTGGAGATGGGATATGAGAAAGTTGATTGTGAATCTTAGAGTATGAAGAGGTGTATTGTGATTTGAGTGTGACGTTGACATTGTTGGTTTGTACTGGCTTTGATGAGCCAGTCGTCCAAGTAGGGAAGTATATGGATGTGTTGTCTTCTGAGGTATGCTGCAACTACTGCTAGACATTTTGTGGAGACCCTGGGGGAGGTTGTTACCTCGAATGGTAAAATGACAAATCTGAGGTACTTGTGGTGTGCTGGATGAATGGGAATATGAAAGTATGCATCCTTCAGATCTAAAGCGGTCGCCTTCTTGTAAGAATGGAATTATATCTTGGAGAATGACCAAATGGAAATGCTCTGATGGAATGTAGAGGTTGAGTGGTCTGAGATCAAGAATAGATCTGAGTGATCCGTCCTTCTTTGGAATGAGGAAGTATAGGGAGTATACTCCTAACCTTTGCTGTGAGAGAGGAATTGATTCTTGTTGGACATTTTCCCTTTTGCAGTGTCATCTCCAATCTTTTTGCCTCCTGCCTCCTATTTTTTCTGACCTGTTTTTGTTGGCTTTTGAACTCTGGGCACTTTACCACCGCTAACCAGTGCTAAAGTGCATATGCCCTCTGTGTAAATTGTATTGTTGATTGGTTTATCCATGATTGGCATATTTGATTTACTAGTAGGTCCCTAGAAAAGTGCACTAGAGGTGCCCAGGGCCAGTAAATCAAATGCTATTAGTGGGCCTGTAGCACTGGTTGTGCCACCCACATGAGTAGCCCTGTAATCATGTGTCAGACCTGCCATTGCAGTGTCTGTGTGTGCAGTTTTAAACTGACAATTCGACTTGGCAAGTGTACCCACTTGCCAGGCCTAAACCTTCCCTTTTCTTACATGTAAGACACCCCGAAGGTAGGCCCTAGGTAGCCCCATGGACAGGGTGCAGTGTATGTTGAAGTTAGCACATATAGCAATGTGGGTTATATGTCCTGATGGTGAAATACTGCCAAATTCGTTTTTCACTGTTGCAAGGCCTATCGCTCTCATAGGGTAACATGAGTGCTGCCTTTAAAAATGATTAAAGCGTAGATTGCTTTTTGGAGCAGATCGACATGTGGAGTTTGGCGTCTATGAACTCACTAATAAAAAATCATCTTTTAGTAAAGTTGGTTTTGAGATTGTGTATTTGAAAATGCCACTTTTAGAAAGTGGGCATTTTCATGCTTAAACCATTCTGTGACTCTGCCTGTTTGTGGATTCCCTGTCTCGGTTAGTTTGACATTTGGGCTGTTTGCACCTCTCTCTAGACAGTGACACAAAGGAAGCTGGGGTGTGGCCTGCATATCCTGATGAGCCATCTGTGCTAGGAAGGAGTGGTCACTTACACCTGAAAGGGCTGTGCCTGCCCTCACACAATGCAGTCTCCAACCCCCTGGTGCGTGTCTGGGGCCTGGCCTGGGAAAGGCAGGATTTCACAAACAAGAAAGACTTTCCTTTGACGTAGGCCTACTTCAAAGGCCAAAATGGGTATAAGAAGAGCACCCAAACCCCTGAAAAATTAGATCACTTCTGGACATCAGGAGGAACCTCTGCCTGGAGAAGAGCTGAAGAGAAGTGCTGCCCTGCCTGTGACTGTGCTTTGTGGAACTATCCTGCAGTTGCTGCTTCTGCCTGTGCAAGGGGCCAAAGACTGGACTTTGTTGTGCATTCCTGCTTGTGAAGAAATCTCCAAGGGCTTGTTCTGAGCTTGCCTCCTGTTGTTGAGGTCTTGGGGCCATCAAAGACTTTTCCTGCCAGCACCTGGACTCTCTGCCGAGACTCCTGCCCTGCCAAGTGGTGACCTATCCAGTACCTGAGGCCTTGGAAGGTGAAGCTGGCAGACCGAGACTGAAAATCCACGCACAGACCGCCATGCGAGGAAAATTTCTACGCACCTTCCAAGACGTGCCTGAGAAATGACGTGCCGCCTTTGCAGCTGAAACCTACGCTCCACCTGCATCGCGGCTGGAAGATTGACACACGCGGCTGGAGAAACGATGCGCAACACCCGCTGACGGAGGCTGATAACGTTGCAACCCACATACTGCGGTTCTGCTGATACTGTGCGGCAGGATTTTCGATGCAAACCTCGCTGGGTGAAGAAAAACTACGCAAAGCCTGCCCGGCCTGAGTGCTTGTCCGGATCAATGCATCGCTCTCCTGCGGAGAGGAAAAACGATGCACGTGAGAAATTGAAGCATCAATGGCTTTTTTTCGACACACACTCGCCCGTGCGGTGTCATTTTGACTCAACCCAGGTAATTTTCACACTAACAGCGTTAGCACTGTTTTCTAAGGATTTAAGACTCTTTCTTGATTTTTAATTCATAACTTGACTTCTGTATGGTTGATTTTGTTGTGTCGCTTTGGTCTTGTTTTGTTTAGATAAATATTACCTATTTTTCTAAACCTGTGTTGTGTCATTTTGTAGTGTTTTTACTGAGTTACTGTGTGTGTTTGTACAAATACTTTACACCTAGACTCTGAAGTTAAGCCTGCCTGCTTGTGCCAAGCTACCAAGGGGGTTAGCAGGGGTAAACTGAGGGTGATTCTCCTTTACCCTAACTAGAGTGAGGGTCCTTGCTTGGACAGGGGGTAACCTGACTGCCAACCAAAGACCCCATTTCTAACAGTTCTATAGCCCCTTTGAGAAGAAGGGATTGTACCTCTTCCTTGATGAGAAAGATGGTCTTGTGAGAGTTTGTGAGTGCAAGGGGGAATGTTTGGTGGAGTGGAAATGAACTCCAGACAGTAACCATATTGGATAATTGTGAGAACCCACTGATCTAAGAATATTGGACCATTGTGGGTAGAAATATTTTAGTCTTCCCTATAGTGGAGAGGCATGAGCCGGTGAAAGATGTTGGTAGTCACTGGCATGCAGTGGAGGCAGATCCTCTAGAGTTGGATGCCTATCCTCTGCCTTTGTTGTTTGCACCTTTGTATGCACCTCTGAAGGAACTTTTAGTATAGAAATGGGTGCCTTGCTTGCTTTGAGAGGTGGAAGGCTTAGAAGAGGATGGTTAGAAACCACTCCTGTATTGTGGGCGCTGGAAATTACCCTGGTGTGGTGTGGTGAGTAATACCCCCATAGCCTTTGCTGTGTCTTTTTTTAGGTTCTCTATGGTGTTGTCAACCTCTTGACCAAACAAGTGTTCCCTGCATTTGTGGCTTGAACCCTGAACATCTAAGTCAAGCATGTCTCCTGATTATAATGCTGGTGTTAATACCACGTGCTGGGGTGTCTGTGGCATCGGTTGCACACACGATGGAGTTGTTTGAGATGGTCTGACCCTCAGAAACTATCTCCAGTACTTTTCGATGTTCCTCTGGGAGGTACCGGAGACGATACTCCAGTTCGTCCCAGTGGGCCCTGTTGTTCTGTGCTAAAAGTGCCTTTGAATTGGCGATACACCAATGATTGGCAGCTTGTGCAACCACCCTCTAGTTTTTTGCTCTCCTGATCAGGAGGAGGCGTATCTGTCTGTTAGCATGTCTTCATGCTGGATGCATTTGTGAATGTATAAATATAGGGTTTGTAGGTGCCAACTTATATTTTTTATCTACCCTTGGGGTGATAACTGTAGACCTAACAGGTTCTTTAAAAATATCAGTGCCATGTCTAAGCATGCCGGGTAGCATAGGCAAAAACGGACTTTCTTTATAGGTGGCCGTCAGTGAATCAAATAGGAGATCCTCTTCAATGGGGTCAGTGTGCTTTTGGGCATGGTGGTATGCAGCTGCCGGTGCTATGAACCGCTGATATGATACTGAGTCTTCAGGAGGTGATGGGCGTACTGGATGTAGATCAGGGTCATTTAGTAAGATGGGATCTGGATCGTATGCATCCCATGGGTTAATGTCTTGTGGCATGTCCCCTAAATAATCTCCATGAGGTGGTGGTTAGATTTGTAGAGAAAATTGTGACTCAGTAATAGGTGTAGGTGATTGGGAAGGCGGTGGAGGGGTAGAAGCAAGCACAGGAGAGTGTGGAGAAGAAGGCTGGGGTCAAAGTGGAGCCTTGTCCTTGGAGACCTTTGTAGGTGGAGGAACAGTGTCTAATGCTTCTTGAAATATAAGGTTCCTCTTGATTGGAACGGGTGGAAGCAATTATTCTTCCTGTTCCTTTTTTAATAAGGAGCTGGCGCTGACGTGCGTCCATTATCTCTAAGATGGGCTCCACTGGTGAGGCTGCTACCGAGTAGTGACTGGAGCTTCTGGAAGATACAGCCTTAGGTTCTGACGTTTTTGGAGTCGAAACCTTGTGTTGAGCCGAAGCCGTTGGCTCCAAAGCCGATGTGGTGGGCTTTTTACTCTGTGCCGAAACGTTCAGATTGACGGGTCTGCTCAATCCCGAAACCCTGTGGGATGTTCCAGAGCTGGAGGTCGATGCAGAAGACATTTTGGTCTTGGCTATTTTGAGTGCTGAGCTGGAAGACGGGAGGCGGGACATCCGAAGGTATTTTTTGGATCCGACCAGTGTCCAAAGGCATTGGCGATCCAATGACCTACTTTTGGGGCTTCTTTAAACTCTTTGTATGGGGAGTCAGGGCAGATGTAGTCACAGGCTGCGCAGAGGTAAAAAGCTGGCTTGCAGTGTTGGATTGGACATCCGACTCCAAATAGTCTATAGAAAAGGCCTCCTTCTGTTCGAGCTCCTCCAGCGTGTGTTCTTCCCCAAAAATATCAGGAGTGCCGTCTGTTGTCTTCGACGCCATCTCCAAACGACTGCTCTTCGGTCCTGGAGTGTCTTTTTGGATCAAAAGGACCGGCAGGCGTAGCAGCTTTCGTCTTTATGATCCGGGAAAAGACACAAGTTACACACCAGGTGTTGATGAGTGTGTGGGAATTTCAAAAGGCATCGAGGGTAAACCTAAATGGAGTCCGTTCCATCAGCCCTGCAGATCCGACACCACATGGAGGAGTAGGCCCGAGACGGGCATTGCCGCTCCGAAGGATGATGAGACTACTCCTGGCGTAGAAATACGGATCGGCTATGTTAGGCAAAGGAATTGCGATCAAATTGCAATACCGTCTCTGAAGGAAAGAGGGTAATGAACAGTTCGGAATAGACCGAGCTGAGGAATACTGGAGCAAGAGAAACACATGTCTGAACCCAACGGCGGAATCTAACAAAGGACTCCATGCCCATGCATAGTATCATCAAGAGGAGGTGTCACTCGATTGCGTGACTCAAAAAGATTCTTTGAACAAAAACAGCTTGTAACACTCCAAACCCCACACAAGATGGAGGACTTATGCAAAGCATGTGTATCTACATCCACACATGCCATCTAACATATTTATCATTTGTACATCACCAAGTAAAGTGTTCTTATTGGTTTTTCATCCTATGAAAATATTTTTTTCCATCACACAGAACAACAAAAATGGGCTTTCACACCTACTGAAATATATTTTTTAATGTTTCAGTTGGCTTATTAACTATTTAAATGTGCAGTGTCTCATTTCATACTTTGTACAGCAGGTCAGACAGTTCAATTTATGAAAGTATGCAGCCAGGGAAGGAAAGGTGGTTGTAACCTGACTTCTGAGCTCTGTCTCTAAACACAGAGCAAATGAAACAAGATAAAAACAAGATAAAAACAAGATTTAAAAGCATTTTCATTGCTTCTTCACTTTCTGACTGAAGAGAACACCTGTTCTTTGACAGCTTGCCAGAATGGGTGAGTAGGTCCTAAATATAGCTGACCTGTTAAAATCTGACGTGCTATAGCAAGTGGGTGAGTAAATTTCCTGAGGCCGGCACAGTATTTGGCAACTAAGATCACCACAGATCATGTGCTTGTAGTTGCCATGTAACCTCTGTAAACGCTATCAACCTCTCTCAACAGAAACTACTAAACGCTTTCTACCAGCAGAGACCACAAAATACCCTAGGACAGCAGAGACCACAAAAGAACATCTACTAACAAAAAGCATGAAATCCATTCTGCTGAAAGAAAACAACACATATTCTTTGGCAATACAGACCAAAAAATAACCACTATGAACTAAGAACCAAATGCCATCTACCAAAAGACGCAAAATGCCTCTGCCAAAAGAGATAGTTAACAATCTCACTAAACACAGACCACCCAAACATATTATCTGTGTTTATAAAGATCATTAACTACTGTCTGTCAACAGGATCAATGAAAGAGCCTCTGTCCATAGCGGTTGCCATGTATCTTCAGCTAGGAAAGATACCAACACACCCTCTGCTAGGTTAGGTCATGAAATAACTACTCCAAAGGTACCATGAACAGCCTTCAGGTGACAGAGACCATTATTTATCATTTGCCATCAGATATTATCAAAGATCCGATAAAGGGCTATCGTCAGCTTCATAATCATTTATTGCCTTTCAACAAGTAGCTCTAAGCTAGAAAGACCCTCTGCAAACACAGAACTTAAGATAGCATCTAACAACAGGGAATGACAAATAACCGCTTCCAACAAAGTTCCACTACTAACAGATACCATCAAACACTCCATGCCAAGATGGACAACCAAATAAAGTCTGCCAACAAAGATCACATAATACTGTCTCTTGTCAGGGACTACAACATACCATCTGCCACTAGAGATCACCAAATACCTGTTCAAAGCCTCCCATATGTTTTTTCCATATCCCTCCTTTTTGCCGTATACCCCTCGATATGGCCATTTAATTCCATTTGGTGTAAATTCCGACACAGATTCTTACTCTTCTAAAGGCCTTTTCACAAACTCTCATAGAATATTCCTTGCATCCATATGCCGATTTGTACAGTTTTTTAGACACATTGTAGATCTGTGCTGCTCCCTAGCGCACTTACCGCTTTGCTCTCCTGGTGGCACCAGGCGGTAGACCTTGTATGGTTCAGAGATGTCTAGCTGGGAGCGCTCCGGCACTTCAGCAAACTCAGGGCTTTTGTTGAGAGCACAGCGCAAGCGTGTCTTCGATATGGCAGCCTCCATCTTGTCTCCTTCTTTATACTTGTTCTTGAAAATTGCCCAGGCCTGAAGAATAGAACCAGCTACTGTTTAATCTCTGACATCAAGGCTCACCTCACAAGTGCTGACATTTTAGTTCTTGTTTGAAAGTAGTACAAGAAGATAAACAGCCTTATGACAAGATAGCACTCCAGACCCTGGGACCACTTACTGCGCAGGATTGCTTATTTAGTGCCTTTTTATCGTTGTCAATAGTATGATTTGAAGGAGGAAATCTGAGCTCCATAACTGTTTCTGACCACATGAGATGGCCAAAGTCAGGGATAGATAGGCTTTGGAGCCGGAGTGAAATGTTTTATAGGTAATTTAGGGTCGTTTATGCATACATATTACCTCAAAGGGGAACCAAGAAAGTGTGATTAGATACATTTTAAAAAAACGTTGTTTGTGCTACTGACCAGCCTAGCCCAAAACAGAGGATGCACTAGGCTACGCTAAGACTAGAATGGCATAGTTTGGACAAGAAATCAGAAGGAACTAACAAACTCTGTTTTAAGTAGGCCGAGTTTCAAGTTGGTGCCATCATCTATTATTGGATTTCAGCTATTACTTGGCCTGTCATTTGAATGTTATCGATGAAGAATCTGTTCAAATAGAGCTGAGTTTTGCCAATATAAAGGTAGCATGCAATGTTTGGGACTGAAATGAGAGGAGCACGGACTCTTGTGGGTCACCTTTACCGAGTTTTGAGGGTTTGGAGGGAGTTAGTTTGGATGTATGACCTGAAACATCTGAGAGCTGTTTCCCTCAACCTGTTTCTATCCTTAGGAATTTTTAGTAGAGTGGAGTGATATACAGTGTTGAAGGCTGCTGACAGATGCAAGAGGACAAGAGAGTGAGTCCTCTTTCCCTATAATACAAAGTGCATCAATAATCAACCCTTTTTTTTGGAGCTCCTGTTTCCATGACATATTGTGGGCTGAAGCTATATTGAAGCTCATTAAGAAAATCACTCTGAACTCGCTGATCACCTGTAGGAAGTTGGCTCTGTATGTACTATTTCAAAGTAAGAAATAGCATGCACAGAGTCCAAGGGTTCCCCTTAGAGGTAAGATAGTGGCAAAAAGAGATAATTCTAATGCTCTATTTTGTGGTAGTGTGGTCAAGCAGTAGGCTTATCAGAGGGTAGTGTTAAGCATTTGTTGTACACACACACAGACAATAAATGAGGAATACACACTCAAAGACTTAGTCCAGGCCAATAGGTTTTTATATAGAAAAATATATTTTCTTAGTTTATTTTAAGAACCACAGGTTCAAGATTTACAAGTAATACTTCAAATGAAAGGTATTTCACTTAGGTACTTTAGGAACTTTGAATAATCACAATAGCATGTACAGTTTTGGCAAAAATGGCAATAAGCTATTTTAAAAGGGGACACAGTGCAAAAATCAACAGTTCCTGGGGGAGGTAAGTATTCGTTAAGTTCCCAGGTAAGTAAAACACTTACAGGGTTCAAAGTTGGGTCCAAGGTAGTCCACTGTTGGGGGTTCAAGGCAACCCCAAAGTTACCACACCAGCAGCTCAGGGCCGGTCAGGTGCAGAGGTCAAGGTGGTGCCCAAAACACATAGGCTTCAATGGAAACAGGGGTGCCCCGGTTCCAGTCTGCCAGCAGGTAAGTAGCCGCGTCCTCGGAGGGCAGACCAGGGGGGTTTTGTAGGACACCGGGGGGGACACAAGCAGGCACAGAAAGTACACCCTCAGCGGCACAGGGGCGGCCGGGTGCAGAGTGCAAACAGGCATCGGGTTTCAGATAGGAATCAATGGGGAGACCCGGGGGTCTCTTCAATGATGCAGGCAGGCACGGGGGGCTCCTCTGGGTAGTCACCACCTGGGCTAGGCAGAGGGTCGCCTGGGGGTTGCTCCTGCACTGGAAATCTGTTCCGTCAGGTCCTGGGGGCTGCGGGTGCAGTGTTGGTTCCAGGCGTCGGGTCCCTTGTTACAGGCAGTCCCGGTCACTGGGAGCCTCTGGATTTCCTCTGCAGGCATCGCTGTGGAGGCTCAGGGGGGTCAACTCTGGCTACTCACGGGCTTGCAGTTGCCGGGGAGTCCTCCCTGTAGTGTTAGTTTTCCGCAGGTCGAGCCGGGGGCGTCAAGTGCAGAGTGGTAAGTCTCACACTTCCGGCAGAAAACGTGGGGTCTTTAAAGTTGCTTCTTTGTTGCAGAAAAATGCAGTTTGTTGAACAGAGCCGCTGTTCTCGGGAGCTTCTTGGTCCTTTAGATGCAGGGCAGTCCTCTGAGGCTTCAGAGGTCGCTGGTCCCTGTTGGATGCGTCGCTGTTGCAGTTTTCATCGAAGTAGGGAGACAGGCCGGTGGGGCAGGGGCCAAATCAGTTGTCGTCTCTGTCTTCACTGCAGGGCTTCAGGTCAGCAGTCCTTCTTCTTTAGGTTGCAGGAATCTGTCTTCTTTGGTTCTGGGAGCCCTTAAATACTGGATTTAGGGGTGTGTTTAGGTCTGGGAGGGCAGTAGCCAATGGCTACTGGCCCTGAGGGTGGCTACACCCTCTTTGTGCCTCCTCCCTGTGAGGAGGGGGGGCACATCCCTACTCCTATTGGGAGAATCCTCCTTCTACAAGATGGAGGATTTCTAAAAGTAAGGGTCACCTCAGCTCAGGACACCTTGGGGGCTATCATGACTGGGGAGTGACTCCTCCTTGTTTTCCTCATTATCTCCTCCAGCCTTGCCGCCAAAAGTGGGGGCAGTGGCCGGAGGGGCGGGCATCTCCACTAGCTGGGATGCCCTGTGGCGCTGTAACAAAGGGGGTGAGCCTTTGATGCTCACCGCCAGGTGTTACAGTTCCTGCGGGGGGAGGTGAGAAGCACCTCCACCCAGTACAGGCTTTGTTCCTGGCCACAGAGGAACAAAGGCACTCTCCCCATGTGGCCAGCAACATGTCTGGTGTGTGGCAGGCTGGCAAAAAATAGTCAGCCCACACTGGAAGTCGGGTAAGTTTTCAGGGGGCATCTCTAAGATGCCCTCTGGGTGTATTTTACAATAAAGTGCACACTGGCATCAGTGTGCATTTATTGTGCTCAGAAGTTTGATACCAAACTTCCCAGTTTTCAGTATAGCCATTATGGTGCTGTGGAGTTCGTGTTTAACAGACTCCCAGACCATATACTCTTATGGCTACCCTGCACTTACAATATCTAAGCTTTTGCTTAGATACTGTAGGGGCATAGTGCTCATGCACATATGCCCTCACCTGTGGTATAGTGAACCCTGCCTTAGGGCTGTAAGGCCTGCTAGAGGGGGGACTTACCTATGCCACAGGCAGTGTGAGGTTGGCATGGCATTCTGAGGGGAGTGCCATGTCGACTTAGTCATTTTCTCCCCACCAGCACACACAAGCTGTGAAGCAGTGTGCATGTGCTGAGTGAGTGGTCCCTAAGGTGGCATAAGACATGCTGCAGCCCTTAGAGACCTTCCCTGGCATCAGGGCCCTTGGTACCAGGGGTACCAGTTACAAGGGACTTACCTGGGTACCAGGGTTATGCCAATTGTGGAGACAAAGGTACAGTTTAGGGAAAGAACACTGGTGCTGGGGCCTGGTTAGCGGGGTCCCAGCACAATTTCAAGTCATAACTTAGCATCAGCAAAGGCAAAACATCAGGGGGTAACCATGCCAAGGAGGCATTTCCCTACACCACCCACTAACACGGGTGCTATACACAAGTAGTTCTAGACTTACCTTCTGCATTGCTAAAGCCATACCAGACAGGACTCTAGATATGCTAACTCACCTTTGGCAGAAGGGGAACTAGACATAGGCCAGTCCCTAACCTCCAGAGAATGGGGCACAGCACTTATTTACCCGCAGACATTCTCGTATAATGCGAGAATCCAATATATACAGCCCAGCATCTTGCCCAGAGCGTATTTAATACAGGCCAGACTTCATAAAAGCTACCCCACAGCGTTGCCTGATTGCCCCCGTTGTTGCACCCTGAGAGCAGACATATTACACAAGTTCTGTGACTGTCCAGTTGCCCGTCCCCAAGACCTCAGTCGCATAGACAGCTGCCTACCGGGTCTTTACAACTGGCGAAGGCGGAGGTGCAATGAACTATTTTATTGACCTGGCCTTAATACTAGCAAACACATAAGCACAATGAGATTGAAAGCTCCGTCACTACCGGCCATTTTACAGTGGCAGACTATGGTGGTCCACTGGGCCATGGTGGAGTCCACTCCATTACGTCGTGCAGAAATACAGGGAATTTGAAGGTGCCCCTTAGCAGTCGGCTGGGCCAACTTATTGTTTACATTTCAAGATAGTCTGGACGATGGCGCCAAGCCACCGAGCAACATCAACCCATTTCATGGGTCTGCCCCACTTGGCCTTTGAACAGCCCATCACCTCTCACTTCCCCTCAACCCCACCACACATAAATACTAGCCACAGAGCAGCGACCCAGCGCACTGCTCAGGGAGACCACTGCACTATATCTACCAAGCTCATTGTATAGGGCCAGACTCAGTTACATTTTTGTTATGTGGTCTGAATTTCAAAATGCCATAACTTAAAGATACCTACAGGCTGTATTCCTGCCCAAAATGATGTAAACAAGATGCTCTTTTATGTTTACACCACTGCCAAAAGATAAAACGTTCAAAAAAGATGACTGGAAAAAAAAATCAAGATAATCATTGTCAGCTGCAGGTTTCCAGCACTTTTGCTTGGATGGATAGGTTGAAACCTGGGTGAAAATTCTTTAGAACCCCCGCTACTAGTTTCCATTAAGGAGTAGACTTGGCCTATTTTTTGCCAATCCAGAAGTGAGTCTTGTGGTACTGAAGTGTTAATTAGATTTCCAAAGTAGGTTTGTAAATGAAGTGCTGATATTTTTGTGAAGAGATGAGGATATGGGTTCAGGGAATTGAGAATGAGAATTTGGCAGTCTTGTTGAGCATTTCTGATTGGGTCAGTACTCTGAAGGATGACCAGTTGGCCTTGGGTTAATGAGAGCTGCAGCACAGCTGATGATGCCTTTACATTTCTCCAAAATAGATTAAAATATCTAAGGAAGACTCTATTACGTACAGAGATTGGAGCTCCGTGTGTTCTTGTTACGACCCAGGGAATAACATTTTTACCCACGGAGATTGAGTTATCTGCGAGGATTTCCGTAGGTTATTGTTACGACCCAATGAAAGCATGGTTACCCACAGAGATTGCGTTATCTGTCTGAGGTTCCATATGTTATTTTCTGATAGAGACTTCTAACTGCAGACTCCTCACTTTGCGAATTTCTCTAGGTCCCAGAAATGTTCAAGATAATTATCTCTCACGTCTGTAAGTGGCCTCATGTGGCTCTGTGTCAAGTCAGTTTCGCCCCCAGATATGACAGGCCAAAATATCTGCACCACCACTGAGCGCTGACACCCATTCCTTTTTTTCTGCAACTACCAATGCAGAACTGGAGCTTCTCAAACCCTGTCCCTTCTGACAGAGACTTTTCCTAATAATTTCAAGAAGTGTGCAGACAATTCACCCCCTAAAACTACAGGGTTTAAACCATGTTGTGACTGTAACCAGCAGATGTCAGTTACGGGCACTTACGATGTCTGTTTATGGTGCCTTGGCTTCAAACGCAACTCTGAATCATGTCCATACTGCGCCAAGATTAACAAGTAGGCCATCAGTGACCACGAGGCAAAACTCGCCATTGTTCAACTCCAGCACTCATGATCAGAGTCAAAAGTGCAGGTAAAGTGAGTGAACTGAGCGTACAGCAGCCATACAGCCAAGTAGCTATAAGGCAACTTGTTGTTACTATACTGCCATACAACCAAGTAGCTTTGAGGCACCTTGTTGTTACTATACTGCTGCTTAAAGTGTTCTTGTTCTCTTTTCTGATCGACCTTGAAGCCCCGACCCTACAGCACAGACCCAGGTGCCACTGTCGTATGTTCCAGTCTCCAAGTCTCTATTTTTTATTTATTTCATATCTGGTCCGACATTCTAGAGTCACAACAGTTATGTTGTCACCCAAGAGGTGGTAGATGACATGTAATTTACTGGGGTTTGGGTCAGCAGGTTTTATTTTCACTGAAGGCCATTCAAACAGTGTGAAAGGACAGCGTTTTCATACTCCTGTATTTAATAAGTCTTGAAGGCTTTTTTCATCATACTGTTGAAGTAGGTTTTCAGTTTCTTTTATAGTGAGGGCTGTTGTGGTTTTGTAAGGGCATGGTTCTTTATTACTCTGCAGTCTGGTGGATGCCAGAGGTTATGGATTCACCTGTGTCCCCAGACAATGCAACGGAATACCTTGAGTTTTCAGGACAGTCATGAGTGATCTCACTTCTACAATGAGGGTGTCTATTTTGGCTTAGAGAGTGCTGAGTTCAAGGAGTGGGTTGGTGGTTCTTAATCGTAGTGGCTCTTTGACATCCATTTTTGATGGGGTGATTGAGACGCTGCCTCATATCGAGGGGTAGAGCAGGGCAGTGTACAAGAAACAAAGAAAACGAGGAGCTGCTGTCTCAGGAATAGGTAGAGTGGATTTGGAGGTTACCTGTAAGGTTAGAATGTTTGTGTTTATTTTGTGTGGGTGCTAATGCAAGGAAAGGTGCTGGTACCAGGGGAAAATGTGGACTGAGGAGAATTAAGGAACTGACTCCTGCAGGACTGAGTTTAGTTTAGTTTTATTTGATAACAACAAACCCATATACACGTTTGATTCAATCAGTCGGAGACACTCTATCTCGCTCTCAATTATACCACAGATTCTGATTTTGTTACTACTCAGCCAAAAACCTTGACCTGTCTATCACTTACCGGGTTTCCTCAGATTTTTCTAGCTCCTGTCACACAAACATTACCTTTTTCACTCCCATTATTTAACAAACACACCTCCATTATCCACTTCAGACTTCAAACCCATCTACTGCTTAACCCATCGTAACAAATCTCCACTGCTTCAAGTCTACTGGTCACTAATGACTTACTTGCTTCGTACAATTGCTCCCTTTAACCTCTGACCCCTCCAATGTTGCAGATAGCCTTAGCACATCATCTATACCCACTAAACGCCACCTTTACAGCATCAATTTTAGGACATCCTAATTCCTCACTCCTCCTCCCTATTTCTCATCCATCATACCTACTTCTCAACCATCATACATCATCTCTACTTCTCATCCATATCTCTACTTCTCATCCATCATCCCTACTTCTGATCCATCATACATCATCCCTACTTCCCATCCCTGCTTCTAATCCTTACTTCTCTTCCATCATTCCTACTTATCAACCCTCATTCCTGCTTCTCATCCACACTTCTCATCCATCTCCCATCATTCCTTCTCCTCATACCTCATCCATCAACCTTACTCCTCATTCATCATCCCTACTTCTCATTCCTCATCCCTCAGTCATACCAACACATTTTTAGTTACCAACCAATCAGTTTGAAGGTGTGTTTCACAAAACTAAAAATGTGTTGGTATGACTGAGGGTTGAGGAGGGAGCAGTAGGGATGAGGAGGGAGCGGTAGGCATGATGGGTGAGGAGTAGGGATGATGGATGAGGTATGAGGAGTAGGAATGATGGAAGATGGATGAGAAGCAGGGATGAGAAGTGGGAATGATGGAAGAGAATTAGAGATGATAAATGAGAAGTAGGGATGATGAATGAGAAGTAGGGATGATGAATGAGATGCAAGGATGAGAAGTAGGGATGAGGAGTGGGAATGATGAAAGAGAAGTAGGGATGATGGATGAGAAGTGGGGATGATGTATGATGGATGAGAAGTAGGGTTGATGGATGATAAGTAGGGATGAGAAGCAGGGATGATGATGAGAAGTAGGGATGATGGATGAGATGCAAGGATGAGGAGTGAGGAATGAAGATGTCCTAAAATGGATGCTGTACACCTGTATGTATGAAGAGTCCAAGGATCTCACTGAGACTGGCACTTGGTGCCCAGTTTCTGGGGCAGTCTCCCTCTCCTTTTTGTGTACTTTCAGTCTGCTGGGGGTGGCATAAGAGAGTGTGGTGCCACCATACCTCCACACAGACCTGCTAGACAAACCCATGAATGGTATGGCATGTAACTAACATCAGGGCCATGCTAATTCCTAATAAGATGAAAATTCCCACCCTCCATTTATTTAGTAACTTTAGGCAAAGCCAAACTGTCTTGGAGCAGCAATATAGCGGCTGGAGCCAAAGGATCACCCAGTCTCGGGAGGTGGCTTCTACTATGCTGCTTTTGCATAAAACACATCTGAACATTCACACTTGAAGCAGCTAAGTGTGGAAAATGGGCTTTTAACAAGGCAATAAACTAGGCATATTCAACAGAACTTGGTGTGTGACTTTGCTTTGCTTTGCTTTTGGCCCTCCGGTCCCTGAATCATTTTAGTTAAGCTGCAGGTGTATTTTCTTTATATAAATATAGTCTAGTGTGCAATTGTTAGGCTCAAAGTGTAAAGAACTACAAAAAAGATTTGGAATTTAATATAAAAATACCAAATTACGTGCTATTCTCCGATGAACTCAACACCGTCTTAGGAGTGGTTTTCTCAATGGCTTATAGCAGCTAGGGATCTGAACTTTCACAGATCATCCCTGTCTTTCATGTAAGTAATTGGCCCTCTGCCTCCAACGCTATGACATCAGACTCCTACCCCTCAGGTGGCACCCAAAGCAACACCCTCCTTCCTATCCACACCCGATAGTCATCCTCGCTATTCACCATCACTTGCTTCCTCGGTGTAAGGAAATGCCTCCTTGGCATGGTTACCCCCTGACTTTTTGCCTTTGCTGATGCTATGTTTTGAATTGAAAGTGTGCTAAGGCCTGCTAACCAGGCCCCAGCACCAGTGTTCTTTCCCTAACCTGTACTTTTGTTTTCACAATTGGCACACCCTGGCATCCAGGTAAGTCCCTTGTAACAGGTACCCCTGGTACCAAGGGCCCTGATGCCAGGGAAGGTCTCTAAGGGCTGCAGCATATCTTATGCCACCCTGGGGACCCCTCACTCAGCACAGACTTGCCAGCTTGTGTGCGCTGGTGAGGACAAAACGAGTAAGTCGACATGGCACTCCCCTCAGGGTGCCATGCCAACCTCACACTGCCTATGCAGTATAGATAAGTCACCCCTCTAGCAGGCCTTACAGCCCTAAGGCAGGGTGCACTATACCATAGGCGAGGGCACCAGTGCATGAGCACTGTGCCCCTACAGTGTCTAAGCCAAACCTTAGACATTGTAAGTGCAGGGTAGCCATAAGAGTATATGGTCTGGGAGTCTGTCAAACACGAACTCCACAGCACCATAATGGCTGCACTGAAAACTGGGAAGTTTGGTATCAAACTTCTCAGCACAATAAATGTACACTGATGCCAGTGTACATTTTATTGTGAAATACACACCAGAGGGCACCTTAGAGGTGCCCCCTGAAACCATAACCAACTACCTGTGTAGGCTGACTGGTTTTAGCAGCCTGCCACACTCGAGACATTTTGCTGGCCACATGGGGAGAGTGCCTTTGTCACTCTGTGGCTAGTAACAAAGCCTGCACTGGGTGGAGATGCTATCACCTCCCCCAGGCAGGAGCTGTAACACCTGGCGGTGAGCCTCAAAGGCTCACCCCCTTTGTTCCAGCACCACAGGGCATTCCAGCTAGTGGAGTTGCCCGCCCCCTCCGGCCACGGCCCCACTTTTGGCGGCAAGGCCGGAGGAGATAATGAGAAAAACAAGGAGTCGTCACTGGCCAGTCAGGACAGCCCCTAAGGCAACCCGAGCTGAAGTGACTCTGACTTTTAGGAATCCTCCATCTTGCAGATGGAGGATCCCCCCAATAGGGATAGGAATGTGACCCCCTCCCCTTGGGAGGAGGAACAAAGAGGGTGTAGCCACCCTCAGGGCTAGTAGCCATTGGCTACTGCCCTCCCTGACCTAAACACACCCCTAAATCCTGTATTTAGGGGCTCCCCTGAACCTAGGAAATCAGATTCCTGCAACTTACGAAGAAGAGGACTGCTGAGCTGAAAAATCCCTGCAGAGAAGACGGAGACACCAACTGCTTTGGTCCCAGCCCTACCGGCCTGTCTCCCTCCTTCAGAAGAAAACTGCTCCAGCGACGCTTTCCCCAGGACCAGCGACCTCTGAATCCTCAGAGGACTGCCCGGCTTCCAAAAGACCAAGAAACTCCAGAGAACAGCGGCCCTGTTCAACAAAGACTGCAACTTTGTTTCCAGAGGAGCAGATTTAAAGACCCCTGTAATCCCCGCAAGAAGCGTGAGACTTGCAACACTGCACCCGGCGACCCCGACTCGCCTGGTGGGGAACCAACACCTCAGGGAGGACCCTCCGGCGACTCCGAGACTGTGAGTAACCAAAGTTGTCCCCCCTGAGCCCCCACAGCAACGCCTGCAGAGGGAATCCCGAGGCTCCCCCTGACCGCGACTGCCTGACTCTGAAATCCCGACGCCTGGAAAAGAACCTGCACCCGCAGCCCCTAGGACCTGAAGGATCGGAACTCCAGTGCAGGAGTGACCCCCAGGAGGCCCTCTCCCTTGCCCAGGTGGTGGCTACCCCGAGGAGCCCCCCCCCCCCCTTGCCTGCATCGCTGAAGAGACCCCTTGGTCTCTCATTGAAACCTATTGAAAACCCGACGCGTGTTTGCACACTGCACCCGGCCGCCCCAGTGCCGCTGAGGATGTACTTTTTGTGCTGACTTGTGTCCCCCCCGGTGCCCTACAAAACCCCCCTGGTCTGCCCTCCGAAGACGTGGGTACTTACCTGCTGGCAGACTGGAACCGGGGCACCCCCTTCTCCATTGAGGCCTATGTGTTTTGGGCACAACTTTGAACTCTGCACCTGACTGGCCCTGAGCTGCTGGTGTGGTGACTTTGGGGTTGCTCTGAACCCCCAACGGTGGGCTATCTTGGACCCCAATTTGAACCCCGTAGATGGTTTACTTACCTGCAAGAACTAACAATAACTTGCCTCCCCCCAGGAACTGTTGAAAATTGCACTGTGTCCACTTTTGAAATAGCTATATGTGTTTTATGTAAAAAGTATATATGCTATTGTGATTATTCAAAGTTCCTAAAGTACTTACCTGCAATACCTTTCAAATGAGATATTACATGTAGAATTTGAACCTTTGGTTCTTAAAATAAACTAAGAAAATATATTTTTCTATAACAAAACCTATTGGCCTGGAATTGTCTCTGAGTGTGTGTTCCTCATTTATTGCCTGCGTGTATGTACAACAAATGCTTAACACTACTCCTTTGATAAGCCTACTGCTCGACCACACTACCACGAAATAGAGCATTAGTATTATCTCTTTTTGCCACTATCTTACCTCTAAGGGGAACCCTTGGACTCTGTGCATACTATTCCTTACTTTGAAATAGTGCATACAGAGCCAACTTCCTACATTGGTGGATCAGCGGTGGGGTACAAGACTTTGCATTTGCTGGACTACTCAGCCAATACCTGATCACACGACAAATTCCAAAAATTGTCATTAGAAATTGATTTTTGCAATTTGAGCTATTTTTCTAAATTTTTAAAAGTCCTGCTAGGGCCTTGTGTTAGTCCCTGTTAGCATTTCTTTTAGAGTTTAAACGTTTTGTGAAAGTTTGAATTAGATTCTAGAACTAGTTTTAGATTCTTAAAAAGTATTCCAACTTTTAGAAGCATAATGTCTAGTGCAGAGATGAATGTGAAGGAACTCGACCTCACACCTTACCTCCATCTTAAGATGAGGGAGCTAAGGTCACTCTGCAAAATAAAGAAAATTACAATGGGCCCCAGACCTTCCAAACTACAGCTCCAGGAGCTTTTGGCAGAGTTTGAAAAGGCCAACCCCTCTGAGGATGGCAACACAGAGGATGAAGATAGTGACTTGGAGGAAAATTCCCACCTACCAGTCCTAACTAGGGAGAACAGGGCCACTCCAGCCTTGTCTCCAAATATAGTAGTCAGAGATGCTGCTTCCTTCACAGGAGGGACCAACATCTCTGAAATCACTGAGGATAACTCCAGTGAAGAGGACATCCAGTTAGCCAGGATGGCCAAAAGATTGGCTTTGGAAAGACAGATCCTAGCCATAGAAAGGGAAAGACAAGAGATGGGCCTAGGACCCATCAATGGTGGCAGCAACATAACTAGGGTCAGAGATTCTCCTGACATGTTGAAAATCCCTAAAGGGATTGTAACTAAATATGAAGATGGTGATGACATCACCAAATGGTTCACAGCTTTTGAGAGGGCTTGTGTAACCAGAAAAGTGAACAAATCTCACTGGGGTGCTCTCCTTTGGGAAATGTTCACTGGAAAGTGTAGGGATAGACTCCTCACACTCTCTGGAAAAGATGCAGAATCTTATGACCTCATGAAGGGAACCCTGATTGAGGGATTTGGATTCTCCAATGAGGAGTATAGGATTAGATTCAGGGGGGCTAAAAAATCCTCGAGCCAGACCTGGGTTGATTTTGTAGACTACTCAGTGAAAACACTGGATGGTTGGATTCAAGGCAGTGGTGTTAATAATTATGATGGGCTGTACAATTTATTTGTGAAAGAACACCTGTTAAGTAATTGTTCAAATGATAAACTGCATCAGCATCTGGTAGACCTAGGACCAATTTCTCCCCAAGAATTGGGAAAGAAGGCGGACCATTGGGTCAAGACTAGGGTGACCAAGACTTCCACAGGGGGTGACCAAAAGAAAGGGGTCACAAAGCCTCCCCAGGGGAAAGGTGTTGAGACATCCAAAACAAAAATAGTAAAGAGTCTTCTTCAGGCCCCCAAAAACCTGCACAGGAGGGTGGGCCCAGAGCCTCTTCACAAAACAATTTTGGGTACAAGGGTAAAAACTTTGATCCCAAGAAGGCCTGGTGTCGTAGCTGTAATCAGCCTGTACACCAAACTGGAGACAAGGCCTGTCCCAAGAAAAATACCACTTCTAACTCCACTCCAGCTAACACTGGAATGGCTAGTCTCCAAGTGGGATCAACAGTGTGCCCAGAGCAAATCAGGTGTCACACTGAAGCTACATTAGTCTCTGAGGGTGGGGTGGATTTAGCCACACTGGCTGCCTGGCCTCCTAACATGCAAAAATACAGGCAGCAGCTCTTAAGGACAAGTGTAGAAGGCCTGAGGGATACAGGTGCCAGTGTCACCATGGTGACAGAGAAACTGGTTTCCCCTGGTCAATACCTGGCTGGACAAACTTATCCAGTCACCAATGCTGACAATCAAACTAAAGTACATCCCATGGCTATGGTAACTTTAGAGTGGGGAGGGGTCAATGGCCTGAAACAGGTGGTGGTCTCCTCAAATATCCCAGTAGACTGTTTGCTTGGAAATGACCTGGAGTCCTCAGCATGGGCTGAGGTAGAACTGAAAACCCATGCAGCCATGCTGGGTATCCCTGAACTGGTGTGTGTCAAGACAAGGGCACAGTGCAAGGCTCAGGGTGAAAAAGTAGAGCTGGAGTCTGGAAAAAGGGCCCAGCCTACCAAGAGAAAAGGAAAGCCAGCTGGGAAACCAGCTGCAACACAACAACAAAAAGAGAACCTCTCTTCTCAGGAAGAAGTTCTGCCCTCTGAGGGAACTGAGCCTATGGAGCTGGAACCTTATCAGGTTGAGCTCTTGGGCCCAGGGGGACCCTCAAGGGAAAAGTTGTTTAAGGGGCAAGAAACCTGTCCCTCTCTTGAAGGCCTTAGGCAGCAAGCTGCTGAAGAGTCCAAAGGCAAGAAAACTGGAACACATAGGGTCTATTGGGAAGATGGACTCCTGTACACTGAGGCAAGAGATCCCAAACCTGGTGCCACTAGGAGAGTGGTAGTGCCTCAGGCGTTCAGAGAGTTCATACTGACCTTAGCCCATGATATTCCCCTTGCTGGGCATTTGGGACAAACCAAGACGTGGGAGAGACTAGTCAACCACTTCTACTGACCCAACATGTCCCAGAAAGTTAAGGAGTTTTGTGTCTCATGTACCACCTGTCAAGCCAGTGGTAAGACAGGTGGACATCCAAAGGCCCCCCTCATTCCACTTCCAGTGGTGGGGTCCCCTTTGAAAGAGTGGGTGTGGACATAGTGGGTCCACTTGAACCTCCCACAGCCTCAGGAAATATGTACATACTAGTAGTAGTGGATCATGCTACTAGGTATCCTGAAGCTATTCCCCTTAGGTCAAATACTGCCCCGGAAGTAGCCAAGGCCCTCATTGGTATCTTTACCAGAGTGGGCTTCCCTAAGGAGGTGGTGTCTGACAGAGGTACCAACTTCATGTCAGCATACCTGAAACACATGTGGAATGAGTGTGGAGTGACTTATAAATTCACTACACCCTATCATCCACAAACTAATGGCCTTGTTGAGAGATTCAACAAGACATTAAAAGGCATGATCATGGGGCTCCCAGAAAAACTCAAAAGGAGATGGGATGTCCTCTTGCCATGTCTGCTTTTCGCTTACAGAGAGGTGCCTCAGAAGGGAGTAGGGTTCTCACCCTTTGAACTTCTGTTTGGCTACCCTGTAAGGGGACCACTAGCTCTTGTGAAAGGAGGCTGGGAGAGACCTCTTCATGAGCCTAAACAAGACATAGTGGACTATGTACTTGGCCTTCGCTCAAGGATGGCAGAGTACATGGAAAAGGCAAGTAAAAACCTTGAGGCCAGCCAACAGCTCCAGAAGTTTTGGTATGACCAAAAGGCTGCACTGGTTGAATTTCAACCAGGGCAGAAACTCTGGGTTCGGGAGCCTGTGGCTCCCAGGGAACTCCAGGACAGATGGAGTGGCCCTTACCCAGTGCTAAAGAAGAAGAGTCAGGTCACCTACCTGGTGGACCTGGGCACTAGCAGGAGCCCCAAGAGGGTGATCCATGTGAACCGCCTTAAGCTCTTCCATGACAGGGTTGATGTGAATCTGTTGATGGTAACAGATGACAGATGAGGATCAGGAAGCTGAGAGTGAACCTCTCCCGGATCTACTCTCATCAAACCCTAAAGATGGTTCAGTAGATGGAGTGATCTATTCAGACACCCTCTCTGACCAACAGCAAGCTGACTGCAGGAAGGTCCTGCAACAGTTTGCTGAGCTCTTTTCCCTAACCCCTGGTCAGACACACCTGTGTACCCATGATGTGGACACAGGAGACAGCATGCCTGTCAAAAACAAAATTTTCAGACAGTCTGACCAAGTTAAGGAAAGCATCAAGGTGGAAGTCCACAAGATGCTGGAATTGGTAGTAATTGAGCACTCTGACAGTCCCTGGGCTAGCCCAGTGGTCTTAGTCCCCAAACCTCACACCAAAGATGGAAAGAGAGAGATGAGGTTTTGTGTGGACTACAGAGGACTTAATTCTGTCACCAAGACAGATGCCCATCCCATTCCTAGGGCTGATGAACTGATTGATAAATTAGGTGCTGCCAAATTCTTAAGTACCTTTGACTTAACAGCAGGGTACTGGCAAATCAAAATGGCACCTGGAGCAAAAGAAAAGACAGCATTCTCCACACCTGATGGGCATTATCAGTTTACTGTTATGCCGTTTGGTTTAAAGAATGCCCCTCCCACCTTCCAAAGGTTGGTGAATCAAGTCCTTGCTGGTTTGGAGTCCTTTAGTGCAGCTTATCTTGATGATATTGCTGTCTTTAGCTCCAGCTGGCAGGATCACCTGGTCCACCTGAAGAAGGTTTTGAAGGCTCTGCAATCAGCAGGCCTCTCTATCAAGGCATCCAAATGCCAGATAGGGCAGGGAACTGTGGTTTACTTGGGACACCTTGTAGGTTGAGGCCAAGTTCAGCCACTCCAGCCTAAGATCCAGACCATTCTGGACTGGGCAGCTCCAAAAACCCAGACTCAGGTCAGGGCATTCCTTGGCTTGCCGGGTACTATAGGAGGTTTGTGAAGGGATATGGATCCATAGTGACAGCCCTCACAGAACTCACCTCCAAGAAAATGCCCAAGAAGGTAAACTGGACTGTAGAATGCCAACAGGCCTTTGACATTTTATTGTGAAATACACCCCAGAGGGCACCTTAGAGGTGCCCCCTGAAACCTTAACCAACTACCTGTGTAGGCTGACTGGTTTTAGCAGCCTGCCACACTCGAGACATGTTGCTGGCCACATGGGGAGAGTGCCTTTGTCACTGTGGCTAGTAGCAAAGCCTGCACTGGGTGGAGATGCTATCACCTCCCCCAGGCAGGAGCTGTAACACCTGGCGGTGAGCCTCAAAGGCTCACCCCCTTTGTTCCAGCACCACAGGGCATTCCAGCTAGTGGAGTTGCCCGCCCCCTCCGGCCACGGCCCCACTTTTGGCGGCAAGGCCAGAGGAGATAATGAGAAAAACAAGGAGTCACTGGCCAGTCAGGACAGCCCCTAAGGCAACCTGAGCTGAAGTGACTCTGACTTTTAGGAATCCTCCATCTTGCAGATGGAGGATCCCCCCAATAGGGATAGGAATGTGACCCCCTCCCCCTGGGAGGAGGCACAAAGAGGGTGTAGCCACCCTCAGGGCTAGTAGCCATTGGCTACTGCCCTCCCTGACCTAAACACACCCCTAAATCCTGTATTTAGGGGCTCCCCTGAACCTAGGAAATCAGATTCCTGCAACTTACGAAGAAGAGGACTGCTGAGCTGAAAAACCCCTGCAGAGAAGACGGAGACACCAACTGCTTTGGCCCCAGCCCTACCGGCCTGTCTCCCTCCTTCAGAAGAAAACTGCTCCAGCAACGTTTTCCCCAGGACCAGCGACCTCTGAATCCTCAGAGGACTGCCCGGCTTCCAAAAGACCAAGAAACTCCCGAGAACAGCGGCCCTGTTCAACAAAGACTGCAACTTTGTTTCCAGAGGAGCAGATTTAAAGACCCCTGCAATCCCCGCAAGAAGCGTGAGACTTGCAACACTGCACCCGGCGACCCCGACTCAACTGGTGGAGAACCAACAACTCCGAGACTGTGAGTAACCAAAGTTGTCCCCCCTGAGCCTCCACAGCGACGCTTGCAGAGGAAATCCCGAGGCTCCCCCTGACCGCGACTGCCTGACTCTGAAATCCCGACGCCTGGAAAAGACCCTGCACACTGCACCCGGCTGCCCAAGTGCCGCTGAGGGTGTACTTTTTGTGCTGACTTGTGTCCCCCCCCGGTGCCCTACAAAACCCCCCTGGTCTGCCCTCCGAAGACGCGGGTACTTACCTGCTGGCAGACTGGAACCAGGGCACCCCCTTCTCCATTGAAGCCTATGGGGGGTTATTCTAACTTTGGAGGAGTGTTAATCCGTCCCAAAAGTGACGGTAAAGTGACGGATATACCACCAGCCGTATTACGAGTTCCATAGGATATAATGGACTCGTAATACGGCTGGTGGTAAATCCGTCACTTTTCCGTCACTTTTGGGACGGATTAACACCTCCTCCAAAGTTAGAATAACCCCCTATGTGTTTTGGGCACCACTTTGAACTCTGCACCTGACCGGCCCTGAGCTGCTGGTGTGGTGACTTTGGGGTTGCTCTGAACCCCCAACAGTGGGCTACCTTGGACCCCAATTTGAACCCTGTAGGTGGTTTACTTACCTGCAAGAACTAACAATAACTTACCCCCCCCCCCCCCCCCCCCCCCCCAGGAACTGTTGAAAATTGCACTGTGTCCACTTTTGAAATAGCTATATGTGTTTTATGTAAAAAGTATATATGCTATTGTGATTATTCAAAGTTCCTAAAGTACTTACCTGCAATACGTTTCAAATGAGATATTACATGTAGAATTTGAACCTGTGGTTCTTAAAATAAACTAAGAAAATATATTTTTCTATAACAAAACCTATTGGCCTGGAATTGTCTCTGAGTGTGTGTTCCTCATTTATTGCCTGTGTTTATGTACAACAAATGCTTAACACTACTCCTTTGATAAGCCTACTGCTCGACCACACTACCACAAAATAGAGCATTAGTATTATCTCTTTTTGCCACTATCTTACCTCTAAGGGGAACCCTTGGACTTTGTGCATACTATTCCTTACTTTGAAATAGTGCATACAGAGCCAACTTCCTACACTTGGCCTGGGCGTCTGATCAACAGACCACACCAGCCACCATCCCCACACCTCACACCTGCACTATCAAAGTGTACACCTCCTTTCACAATCCACTCAGCACTCGGGAAGCCAACTGCGCTCCTCCCTGGACTGTGCCTACTCATCTGCTACCCCTCTCCCATGTGGCACACACTGTTCACCAGGACTGCTCGACAGCTATTTTGTGCTTGCACCCCACACAAGAGGAGGTGAGTGTTTGCATTGTTCAGCACTCCGTCCATCATCCTTTTGTGTTGCTAAAGATGCCCTATGTGGGAAGGGTATGCCCAGACGTGGGTCCCTTGCTCACTGTGCCACTGGATTCAAGCTAGCCTGGCTGATGAAGGGTGATACCCTGAAACCGGTCCCAGGATGCTAGTTTCTAGTCCATTGCGGACCTGGCTTGGCAGTTCGGGTTGGACTGTTCCCATGAGGAACAGGGTCAAGACTGATTTGCATATGGCTGGGTCCAAACTGGGGTGGCATGGTGAGCAAAAGAACAATGGACTAAACCCAGATCTGTGACTGGGGGTGAGTGTTTGCATTGTTCAGCAATCCATCATCCTTTTGTATTGCTAAAGTTCCGCACAAAAGACCACATCTGCTCACAGCCACAATTACGTCTCACACCTTGTTTCCGGCCCATCTCATTCACACTGTTCACACCAACCTGTCCTTAGCCATTCTTGTCAACCAATTTCCATTTATTAACTTAGAATAATGCAATTATTTTTCCAAAAAGAAAAATAAACAAACAATAAATAACAGATAGCACTGATGGGTTATATAAAGATAGCACTATGACAGGTGTATGATGGTACTGTAGGATATTGGGCCCTTGGCCCGTGTGCAGGAATAAGGATGACACGGATACATCATTCTGGTACATGAAACTGGCCCAGGGCATGTGAGCCCCACCCCCCCCCTTTATTGGCAGGGTCACCTGACCGGTGACACCAGTGATGGATGGGTGTGGGGTGGGTGTAACAGGCCAAACACTAGAATGTGTCCAGCAGGACACTAAATTCCTCCCAAACTTTATGGGAAAAAAAATTAGACTAACCTGTGGGAAAGAATGAACAACAAAGTAAACACCACTGAGTCTCTTCAGGCTGTCACAGTATATGATGAGTGGACAGATGCTGCTGGGAGCACCCGGTATCATGGCACGCACCCATAGTTTAAGCAGATGACTCTGGGCACGAATTGCAGGTGGATGGAGTCTGGATCTATCAATCACATGTCGGCAGGGTTTCAGCACACCTGGTCTCACGGTGTTGGAGTCTATTTACACAGTTCAGTGTGGGGGTGCAACAGGAGCCGTGGCGTAGTCTGCTAGAGAGATTTCTTTTAAGGAGCTCTAGCTCCCTTCAGAGGCAAACTTTCAAAGATGGGGACGATGGTAGGACATCTCCCTCTGAGGCCTCAGTACCTGTCATTGGAGCCGGGATTCTCTCACACCATAATTCCCTTGAGGCCCTTTTTGCTGGGTTGCCACTGGACTACTTGGGCTGTTAGGTGTCTCTCATAGGCTGCACAAAGGGGTCACTGCAGAACTCCCAATAGGACTATGTCCAGATTGCTCGTGCAACCATAATAGTAGGTGATACAATGGTCAGGCGTGCTCTCTTCAGCAGGACTCAGATGCACGTTGGGTTTAACAGATGGTCTGTGGATAATGAGTCTCCCACAGCGCCAGTGAATGCCTCGGTCTCTGGATGTTTCGCAGGCGGAAGGTTCCACTATGGAGGTGCGATGCTCCATAGATGGTCCTGGTAATGCACCTGGTAAAGATGAACATTTTACCATTTGGCAACTCGTTCTACAGGTGGCAATGTATTGCTTGGAGTGAGGGTGACTGGAGGGACTTCATTGCCACTGGACTTGTTACATTGTTGGTAGGGTTCTTCTTTGGCATGTGCAGTCGCTAGCAGGGATGTCATCTCTTTCAATCAGCCAGTGTCTGGACAGTCGCACTGTTAAGTGTGGAACAGCTGCACAGCCTGCACACTCCAGCGGCTTACTTTCTGTACTCCCTCTGTGCTGTCTCCAGTGACACTGCTACACCCCGGTGGCTGGCTTGTGTTGCTGCATGTAATCTCTGGTAGTGGCAGGAGTCCTCTTTCTTGTTGCTTTTCTTCATTCCTCCTGTGCATGTGTGGTTGTCAGGATCTTCCGTGTGACAGGTCTGTCACACACCTTTCTCTCCTCTTTCTTCTTCGCGATGCAGTATAATGCCACTCTCTTCTTGTCTCCAAAGTTTTATTCCTATGTGGCATCATGCCGCGCTCTTCATTCTTCTGACCAGGCCTCTCACTGTAATGCTTTCTGTAGGAGGCTGGCTCAGTTTATTGTCTTATGTGTGGCATCCTATACTGAGTCCAGGCAACCCTTAGTGATAGTGAATAGGTCTACAGATAGCAGAAGCTCTCTAGAGGTAGCTGAGACGAGCAGCTAAAGCTTATCCAGGAGGAATGTAAAGTACTAGCAATACCACAGTACTCAGACAATACCTTAGTGACAATAAAGGACCACACAAGTGTTGCAAAAATAAAGGATACTTTATTACAGCACTACTACTAAACTGACATTGGTATATCTCCCTTTGGAGATATTACATACAATATACACATAAAATAAACTTTGGAAGTAGCATAGAAATAAAGAGGGCCTTTGGGGAGGGTCAAACCATTTAGTAAAATGGAATGGAATGGAATGTGAAAGAGTGACTCTAGCCAAGGTAAGTGTGGTGGTTAGCTAGGGGCTGGGGCAGTTAGGAACATGAGAGGTAAGTACAGTAAGTGACCCCAGGAACCAGGAGTAAGTCAGTTACCCACCCAGTTGTCTCATAGGCTACCACAGAGTAGTGGTTGGAGTTTGTGGAATTCACAACCCTTCCCAGTGGACCCTGAGGAAACCAGCAGACAAGAGGATGGATGGAGAGTGCCCCTACACCAGGATACCCAGAAGACAGGAGTACCTACACCAGGGACCAAGACTTTGGATCCCTCAGATTGTCCGGCTGCTGTCACAACCCGTGGACCAGGCCGGTAGAACCCAGGGACAGATTCTGGACATGGAGGACCTGCAAAGGAAGGGGACCGAGTTCAGCACCCTTGGAGGTTCAGGTGGCAATGCCCACCCTCCTGAGAATGAAGACCCTGCAAGGTGGTGGAAGTAGTAGTCCAGCTGCGGGGTGCAGGAGCTGCTGAAGATCCCAGGAATCATCTACGAGCTGTCCCTCAACAGTCTCCAGGTTGCAGGAGGGTTAGTGACCAGCCAGATCACCAACAAGCACTGGCAAATGCAAACAGGAGCAATCCAGGATTTTGCAAAGTTTTGGGGACCAGCAAGGTCCAGGAAACTCTACTTAGGAGGGTGAGTTAGAGCTGGCCCTCAGCACACAGAAAGGCCAACAGAAGTCAGCGGGCCCCCACAAGTGACCCACAGGTGCCAGACACAGGGAGTCACAAGGAGGCCTTACACAGCGCAACAAAACAGAAGTCCCACGTCGCAGGAGCTGATCTTCAGTTCGCAGAGTGCTGGGGACTGGGGCTTCATGGAGCCTGAAGATCTCCCAGAGCAAGCGTCAACAAGCCTTGGCAAGTCCAACAGTCGTGGTGCACAGGGGTGCCATTCCAGTGGCATGGCCAAAGGCCTACCGTCTCCCAACTTAGAAACGAGACAAGCAGGACTCAGAGGAGGCCACAGGCTCACCACCTGTGTTGCAGGATCTTCATATGTCTTAGGACAGCAGACCCCACCAGTCGGTCAACATTGTCTTGAGGTGCCTGCGGAGGCAGGGGAGTGAGTCCTTCACTCCAAAGGAGATTCCTTTGTGCTTCCTGGTGCAACAGAGTCCTTGTGACCCTGGAGGATGCACAACCTTGGATGTTGCAGAATTCTTGCAGGATCTGCAATGGGAGCCTTCCCACCAGCAGCAGACTTGTTCAGTTCCAGCAAAGACCAGCAGCGGTTCCAAAGGCCAAAAGATATCTTGCAGAGAGTTCCTTGAAGAGTCTTGCTTGATGAATCTGCAGACCCACCCGCAAGGGAGCCTTTGAATTACTCTAAAAGGGGGTTGGTCACTCTTTGCAGTGACCCACCTATCAGAGGGGGCCTGGGACGTCATGTATCTGGCCTAACCAGTCACATGCACCCAGGGGCCTCTGCACATCGTATTTACAAGATGGCAGAATCTGTGGCCACCTGGCAGAGCTTTGTTCACCACCCTAGGGGAGGAGCTGTACGGGGCGGGGTCACACCCCTGTCCTTTGTGTAGTTTCACGCTGGAACTGGGGTTTCCCGAACTGGTGCAAACTGGAGGGCACCAAATGTGCCCTTCAAAGCAGTCTGGTGGTGCTCAGAGGCCATCCCACCCCAGTACTTAGACACCTAACACACAGGGAGAGGTGGTCACACCTCTCCCTTGCAGGAAGTCCTTTGTTCTGCTCCTTCGGCCTGAGCCTGACTCACCAGCAAGATGGCAGGACAGTGTCTGGGGCTAGCAGCAGCGCATGCTGGCAGCTAGACCCTGTAAGGCTGCTCAGGCAGAACTGGGGATCCCCTGGGAAACCCCCAGAGTACATGGTATCATGCAACTAATACAGGAATCGTTGTAGTTGCATGATTCCAACATGTTTGATACCAAACATGCTTAGGTTTGGAGTAGCCATTATGTAGCTGGACCACTCGTGTAGACTAGTATCCAATACATACCTTAAGATGGCTTCCCCGCACTTACAGAGTCAAGGAATTGACCTGGGGTCTGTAGGGGTACCCTGCTCATGCAGTGGAACCCTCACATTTAGAGACATGCACTCGCCCTTGAGCTGAAGGACCTACCAGAGGGGTGACTCATAATGTCTAAGTACAGTGGTTAGGTTTTGCAGTGAAAGTATGTATGCACCCTTTCATGCAGGCTGCAATGGCAGGCCTGCAGTCACAGTTTGCCTGGGTTCTCATGGGTGGCATAATACATGATTCAGCCCATGAGAACCCCTGGTGTACCAATGCCCTGTGTACCTAGATGCCATATACTATATGTACCAATATAGAAGTTTCGGTATGAAAGGTTACCAACAACTACATTTAGGTCAATAGGGTCCTGGTTAGCAGGACAGCCCTACAGTCCAAAACATACTAACACCAGGCAAAAAAATGTGTGGGGGTACTTCAGCCAGAACCCAGCTTACTACACTTTGTCCACAGGAACTTACTTGGTGGTGTCCTCTTCCCCTGTCCTTCCTCAGTGACCTTCTTGGTGCTCCGCTCCCTAGATGGATGATCATCTTTCTTCCAACTTCTCTTATTCACACTAGGGCGTTGTGCTTGCGCCTTGAGGCTACGCCATTGTTGCACTTGGTCCTGCCTAAGTGTGGGTGGGCTTGTCAGGGTCAGCCGAACTCCGTATGACATTCCTTCTCGTTCTCTGAGGGCTTGCTCTCTAGAGGTCCTGCCCATGCTGTCTGATTTCCAGGTGTGACCCTCTCCACACCTGTGCTCTCATGCACTCAGTCCTTCATGGGCACGCTCTGCTGGCACCTTGCGTGCCTGTTCTCGCTCTTGTTGTGGTCTTCTCGCTTGCAGTAGTGGCATATAAGAGGTGCGT
The DNA here is from genome assembly GCF_031143425.1 of Pleurodeles waltl. Classification (NCBI taxonomy): domain Eukaryota; kingdom Metazoa; phylum Chordata; class Amphibia; order Caudata; family Salamandridae; genus Pleurodeles; species Pleurodeles waltl. The sequence continues at coordinate 320,713,030 of NC_090445.1, read as the reverse complement.
AGTGCTCACTTCTCACAACTGGGAATTTTGCTTCACTCCATGTGGCCTCTCTTCTCTGGCCCATATGCATTCAGCTTTCTTATTGCTGTAACTCAAATGTTCTGCGCTGTGCCGCAAACAACCACCAAGCTACATCACATTTACTTCAAACACGAGCTGCAGCACCCTAACTGATGATGCGGTCATGCGGCCTTTCCTTTGTTATGCTGCTTGGGACTTGTCTCCCTTCTCTTTGCTGGGGTGCTGCCTTTGATTTCACTACCTTGGCTCGACTGTTCTCGTGACAGAATTCTTGGCTGGGGCAGCTTTGGGCTCACTGGGACACTGCAGGGGTTCATAGTCCCTTGATGTGGTGCCTGGGAGCAGTGCTCCACCTCTTCTGCTCCTTTCCTACTTGTATATGGGGCTGTGCGGTGTCCTCCTCACTGGCCATGTATGCTTGCCCCTGGTGCCTCTCTCCCCTTTACCCGTTGTGGCAAGGGACCCTGGGGGTTCCCCACAGTGACAAGATCGACTCTTCTTAGCTGTGGTGGCAACAAACTCAGCGCTTCTTCTATGGAGGCGCCAGACAGCTGCTAGGGCGTGCAGCACATTCACAGCCAGCCCCAGGCTTCTCCTGTTCTGTCCCAAGTACTTGGGTGAGGGACTCTGCAGGACAGGCCGGTGCCGACATTCCTGGTCGTATTCATATCTCCAGTCCCCGGGGCCTTCTCTGCAGTCATCCAAACCGGGGTGTAGTGTGGCGAGTGTCCCCCAGGTGGCCCTGCAGCCACTTCACAAGGCTGTGGCAGCCTTGTTTCAACTGCAGGCTGCAGGCAGTGTGCCGCTCACATGGTGCAGCCGCTGGCCAATCCAGCCTTCTCTCATCTGGGGGCGGCTATCGATGGTTGGCGCCTGCACGGTTCTCGTCCTAGAGATGCTGAGAATCGCTGGGCTGCTCCTCGGGTTACTTCAACCGCCACAAAAGGTGGGCACTGTCTTGTTGCCCATATGGGCGCTTCAGATGCAGGCGTGTCTTCTTCTGTGTTGGTGCAGCGCACCTCAAAGGTTGAGGATGCCCGGTGTCTGCTACAGCACTCCAAACCCTCTCACAGATCAATCTCCTGCCTGGCTTCACACAGTTCAACCCCGTGGGCTCACCTTATTCCCAGCGAGTAAGCGGACACTGCTCCATTTCCACCACTGGTTTCCTGCAGTTGGCCATGAGGCCTGTTCCCCCTTTGTTCCTTGCTTTCCTGCTTCTTGAGGCCACGTCGGTCAGCGAGCGGACTCACAACAGGCAGGCGGCTGCAGGGTCCTTATCGGTGAATGTCGGTGTACTCCCTAGGTGGCGTTTTTCATGTGCTGTTCTGCCCCTGTCACTGTTGTGCTGGCAGTAGGTGTGGGCTGCCTTAGACTGGGGCTACACTTCCCCCCCAGAACGAACTGCAAAACTGCTGCCAGCTTACACACGGGGCCAGACCTACTTATTACCATTGTAGGGTCTTGTGCCCTAGGCGCACATGCAGGCATAAGGATGACATGGACACATCATTCTGGTACATGAAACTGGCCCAGTGCACGTGTGCCCGGCCCCTTTTATTGGCAGAGTCACCTGATCAGTGATGCCTATGATGAATGAGTGTGGGGTGCATATAACAGGCCAAACACTAGAACGTGTCCAGCAGGACACTACAGGTATAACTCCAGAGCAAGAGGGGAACACAGACACAATAATTTGAGATGTTAATGCAACCAGGAATGCAGCACAAGGCTATTTGGCCCACCCAAAATCTCATGGTATTTATAATAAAACTATTGCGGATTCATACCAGCATATCACCCAGCCCCTCATCTGGTCACATGTCTACTATGTCTGTGCACCATCCTAGCTAACGCATGCTGTGCCATTTTGAAAACCTTCTGATGATCCGTTTTTTTCTCAACCTGGCCTTATTGCATCAATCTCCTGGCCCAGTCTTGCACATCCCCTTGACTGGCATCTGCTTACTATGCTGTCCATTCCTACTGTTTCATTTAAACCCACATGTGCTCACTTGCCAGGCCTATGCCTGCTCGGCACAACTAATCATATCATCTAATTATAATGTCCTATTCCTAGTCTACGATTCCTGATTTTTGTGTGACACATTCTCTCTCACCAACCCAAATCTGATCCCCACTACTGCCTGCTAGGTCAGCTCGCCACTCTAGCTAACACTTGCCACATCCGATCAACATACTTGTCTAGATCTGTTCACCCTAACCCTGGCCTTCTTTGGTATCTACCCTTGCATGCGCTTTCACATCCCCTGGTTCACATCTGACTACCCTTTACCATTCCTTGTCTTTTCACCAGACTGAAACACACCAGCTCTCCACGCCAGCCCATGGCTGCTTTCACCGAAGCTTTCACTGCAACTGACCATGCTTACTCTCCCCCCGTCCCACACAAGCTCACCAATCAAGCTCCATGTTCTTTCACCACACAACACACCTTGAAAATGGCAGCATCCTCGTCCTGGCGAAAGTCCTGCTTGCCCCCGTGCTTCCAGGGAATACGGAAACAGGTATGGTCCGGGTCATCCCAGGCCAGACCAGGGTACTTCCCACTGTCCACTTGTTCAATCATCCATTGCTTGAGCTTTCTCGTGGATCGGACGCAGCCGGCAGCCATCCTAAGGAATACAAGACAAGCAACTTAATATTCAATACATGCTGCAGATTTCTAATATTGTTATTGCTGATAGTTGCCGAAGTGGGCGGGATCGGAGTGGCACGACGTTCCCCTACTTTTTATGAGAAGACAACCATCCCAGGATGGTAAACTCCGATCGTGCAAATGCTTAAGCTAAAGTTTCATGCAGGGAGTCTCCTGTGCTGCGAGACCAAGGGAGAGGCAGGCGGCTTAACAATAAACAGACCTTCTTGCCAGGGTGCATCCTCGCCTAAAAGAAATGCAAATGCGCACAACTATTTAATCTGTTAATGTAAAGTGGACTCGGAGAAGGTACTGGTTTAATTGATCGAATCACATGAAACTTTGTGATGACAGATTTATTCTTTTTGACTGGTAGCGCAAGTGAGCTGTGCAGTGTGTGCTTTTCATGGCAATTAGATCAAAATAACTCACTATATTTTTGAAGCACCATTTATCTGAAACCCTTTTGCACATTTGGTAGCATCCTGTCTTATACTGCGTGTAATGCAAGTTTAACTAAATGATTTACACGTTCTCAAGGCTTTTTGTCGCAGGCTGGGCCATTGTAGCACCATTGATACACAAGCCACTAATCTCCACTGTCCCAACCAAGATTTTATTCTGTGGCTTTCTGGTTACACACAGACCTCTCAGTGCATTAACTACTAGAGGTTTCATAATTAACAATAGTGCACTTACTCTTTACCACTGGTTAACGTAACTTTTTTTTAATGTATTTTTCCTTTAAGCCGTGAGTTACTTTACATGTAGCTACCTGAAGGAGAATATATATATATTTTAACCACACCTTTGACGACGCCCCGCACTCATTGACCCCGCCCCATTGCATGCAGCATCACAGTTCACACACTTTTTTTAAATGCACTTCAACCGCTTTTATGACAAGCTGAGGTGGAAGAGGGCCTCAACCATCATTACCTCCTCTCGTATCTTGTCCTAATTTTTAGGTTCAGCAAAGCAGAGCGCATGCGCTGTTTTTCCGACATGTTAGTATGTATTTGGGCTTTTAACAACGCCCACCTCACGCCAATCATTATCACTTGTTTGTGGGCTTGCCCTTCAAAAATCCTTTGATGCCTCGGGTGTCACCCCTGTTACATGGCTAATTGCTATTTTGCCGATAAGTTTGACTGCGAGCAAACTTCTTTTTCCTTTTGTGTCTCTCCTTAACGCTGATGCTCATGGCGGCCGTGGCCCTGTGAATCAGCTCGCTTATGCGAAACTGTTTTACTTTTGATTTTCAAGTTAAGTGGCAAGAAAAGTCTGGTTAGGATTTGATAACGCTAATAGCTCTAAGTCGAACAAAAGCGAGACCCATTGGATTGCAAATGCTTGTTAAGATACTAGTGCCAGTCGAGACAAACACCCTGCTGCAAAAACAATCTTTTTGAGGCCTTCCTGCGCACAAAGAGGACTGTACAATAACTATGTGTTTTTGTTTGTCTTCAGACAAATGCTGTACTGTATCCCACAGTGGGTATTCCTGTGATGCATGTCAGCAGATCTGGCCGCTATGCCACATCATCTCCCTCCCATTACTCAGAAGGGTTAGTATTTGTGGTGGTGCAGCTGGTAGGGCCAGCGACACCTTGCTTTATATTTGACCTCTGAACTTTCCTGTTACAACTCTCTCTTATCAGGAAGAGAGACGAAAGTCCTCTGCATACTTGGAAAATACGTGCAGCACTGCTCTGTTTATTTTCCTGGCCTGACGAATGTTTTTCATTCAGTGAATCTGACAATCTGCACGTCCACTGGACGTGGTTCACATTTTTACTGTACTGTTCGCCAGCAGAGCTGGGCTTTGGTGACATTGGATTACTCAAAGTGAACCTTCAACCGGAGATACGATTTCCGCCCCCACCATCTTAGACGATTGGGGGGGGGGAGGTATTGGTGCTGGCGACAATGTTGTTCCAGTTCAAATGCGCAGGCCTTTACCTGACCCTTGTGGAGAGACTGCCTACTGGGTCTCCACATTAAAGGTACACACAGTCCCCACATCTGAGTGTCTTGATATTCTGAAGTGTTGGGCATGTGTTGGCAGCGTGATGTGTTTTAGATGTGCATGTTTCAGTATGGCCAAACACAACGAACGAGCAAATGCTGGTGCCAATGTGAATGCAGTGTGCATGGCTGCACAGGATGGTGCTTCTCCTGCAGTGGCCCTTAAGTCTCCCTCCTCCAGAGGCCCCCGAAACAACAAAGGAAGATGCACATGCCCTCAGTATTGACACCAGGCAGATGTCTGTCAAGCGTCAGTGGACCAGATCTCATTGTAGGAAGCCCACACACCACTTATATACCCTTAGAAGGGAATGAAAACCAACTGTTTCCCTGTGAAGAGGAATCTGTGAAGTGCGACTGAGTTGTGCTGCACAATTCACAGAATTTGTCTGCTTACTTGTAGAATCTGGAGCTTGGTCTCGTAACAAGGTGTCGGTGTGGCACAGAAACCTTGCAATGCCATAGCTTTGCTTCTGAAGCCGGGAGGGTTCAAAATGGACATTAAAGCATTAGGGAAAACATTGAGGGCCTCATTACAACTCTGGCGGCCGGCGGTAACACCGCCAACAAGTTGGCGGTGTACTGCCAGTGTATTATGACCATGGCGCATTAGCCACGGCCATACCGCCGGCCCCTGCAACTGACCGCCAGGCTTCGGCGAGCTGGTCATAATCCCCAACCGCCAGCCTGTCCATGGTGGTAAACATCGCAGTGGAAAGGCTGGCGGTAAGGGGGACTTAGGGTGCCCCTGGGGGCCCCTGCAATTGGCATGGGCAGTGCAGGGGCCCCCAGGCATAGCCCCATCGTGCATTTCACTGCCCGAATTTTGGGCAGTGAAATGCGTGACGGGTGCTGCTGCACCCGCTGCACATCAACATTGCCGCTGGCTCTATTATGACTTGGCTGCAATGTTGATGTGACTTTTACGCTGTTTCCGTCCGCTGGCCCAACGGAAAAGTCATAATAGGGAGCCAAAAATACCGCCAGCATTGGCGCAGCCTCAGCGGTCTTGTTGTAAGACCGCCGAAGTTGTAATGAGGGCCTATATTATTTGCTGCGTTGATACAGAGGGATAGTGTTTGTTGTTGTGAAATAACTTTTTTATATATTATAGTAGCTTCTTCAATCAAAAAAGCAAATTGCAAGTTTAGAAGTGGTACATGTTTTACTCATTATTTAGTATTTATAGCTAATAATATAATTATGCATTATTCTTTAACTTTGTATATATTACATTTCCCTGTATGGCTTTTTGGAGTAAGTTTGATTCATTTTCTGAAAGTTGTTGTTCCTTTTTGTTCATCACTTCATGTAATAAAGCATTCTTAAACAATAACAACAACAAAAAGTAGCTGTATCTTGTATGTGTCCTCACTATGTTTGCCTTCTATGTTCCAGAAGCTGTTCCTTTTCTTAAGTGTTTCAGAGTAGGTGTGGGACACCTTCTCCTTTGAGAATTGTAGCGTGTGGACTGGGACAGGGGAGAATTGGGACAGATCTGACAGTGATCCGGGGGGCCACTGCATATCCCTCCCACCGTGCCTTTCCTATATATCAACATTATTCCACTGCATACAGTATATAATCACATCTGAACAATTTGCTAATGTCAGCCTTCAACATGATAACAGACAATCATTACAGCTGTAACATAAAACATCACATTAAGTCACTTGAAACTGGAACTCTCAGGGGTGTAGTAAACTAGTCAGGGCTACCATAAACAATCGTTCTCTCAATCACTAGGCGATGGGGACACTGTACATAAGTTAGGCCACTTCAAAGTTATCCACATATATGCTGTGTTTTTTCCAATCTGTTCATGCCTTTGGTAAATGGAAACCACACCTTGCCAAAAAGAATTAGATTATTATATATAATAGCTGTAAATCGACCAGTTCTAAGTCCACTATGCTAGCCCTGGCTAGTTCATCCGATGTAAAGATTGTGCGCTGAGATGCAAGACCCCCTAAATGTTCCTAATAAAGCCTAGATCTGCCAGGGAGAAGCCAACCTACAATCAAGTATAGCCTGGGTCCTAACAGAGATCCATGAAGCCTAGCTGACTAGGAAGCAAAACAAAGACAACGGAGAAGCATTTCTTGACTAGTGAAGATGTAGAGATACTTTCCTGAATCAACATTGTTGAACATCCACTGTCTTTGACCCACCCGGACTACAAGGGTACCCCTATTGTTCCTTCCTAGAACCAAATAAACCCTGGAAGTTTCTAACCTGCATCCTCTGGAGTTATTTCTGGTTCCATTGGCGGCAGCCAACTTTTGTGCTTTTGGCACCGTTGGAATCATTTTTCTAGCCCTTGTGGTAACAGAGACTCCATCATTTTAAGTCACAGATTTGTTTCTCATCTGAGAACAAGTGAAGGCTTGGATTCCATTTGTGTCTGCATCCATTGTGCACCACGCCACTGGAAAATCGTGACCACAACCATCCACTTTTGCGATATGGGCCCTAAAGTTTGGCACCCGTATCGAAGTCGTAGTGGGACGCCTACCTACCACTACTTGTTGAGTTTGCAACTTGTCTCAAAACACGTGAACTACGTCCCTTTCTGGACACCAATTGACATTATTGTTATTATAAATTAGCACTTGTAGATCACACAGTCAGCCATTACTATGACATTGCCGCACTTTTCATGGCCGGGTACGACTTTCAAACTGTTTCTATCACTGACTGGAGTCTGATTCAGTTTTGTGGAAGCTTTCAGCAGGAGATCCCAGCATCCAGTGAACTGGACACAGAGCCCTGGCAACCAAAAACTTCACCACTGACTCTCCTGGCTGGGATGCTTCAGTATGGATAGTGTGTTCTTAAGTAAAATTTTTTGTTTTTAACTTGAAACTGTTAGTAGCTGCGGCTTCAGCATACTAAACATGTCGTTTTAAAATTAAATATCACTGAAGCAGAGCTTTAGACGTAATATAGCGGGTTTTCTACAAGTTATTCTTTTTCCTATCAGCAATGTCACATTGTTCGAGACCTAATTAGTAAACAAAATAGGTAAGTATAGGAGTTCTGAAGTTCCAGTTACGCTAAGTGCAGTCCTATAGGACACAGTGGCCATGGGGTCAATGTTATGGAACATCTTGCCCCTATTTTGCACGACATAAACATTTTGGGGTCTGTACCTTTGCCACAGAAGATGGTGATACCTTCTAGTTTTCTTCCTGCAGTAATTTTATGGGGGCCAATTTTGTATCCCTTTAAACAAAAGTTGCAATCTTTTTTCACAATAAAGTACAAACTGGACTCCCAGTTCATTGAGTGTTATTCACGGTGACATGATCTATCAGAGTTTCTTCAGCTTACTTCCTGCTGGAGTAATACTTGGCTGCTGTTGGCTCTGGGAGATCAGTCGCGGTAAGCAACAGCTCCCACCCGCTGCCTGCCCAGGGACTCTAAGAAAGGGCATCATATCAGGTGTGATATTGAAAATGGTTTCATTGGAAGCAAATGAAGACAGCTTTCAGAATGCACTGGGTGTCAGGTAACTTCAGTGCTCAGCAGTGCAGAAAGCATGGAACGAGGTGGCATCCTAGAAGAGAAAGTAATGTTGGTATTCCATCCAGGTTATTTCAGTACTCCAATTTTGCCATTCTCACCTGGTTACTCACAACTCAAACTCCATTCATACATGTTTTTGGCTCACCCGTGGAATATGATTTTGGAAGCGCTGAGGTGCACCATCACTTCATCATCCAAGATACGTTATGTACAATAGATGAATGGTTGTTTCAAAATACCGAAGAGTAATTTAAATTGAGAAAGCATTGGCACAGCTAGTAGGTCTAACCTTTTGATATGGTAAGTGTTTTCACCAACTTTGTTTAGTATTACCCAGCTGTCCTCGGAATAAAATCCCCTAATGAAGTCACATCTTTGGATTCAACAGTATGGAAGCTAGCCCCTTTGCAGAACAGACTGCTTTAACAGAGGTAAGCTGTGCCCTCAAAGGAGAGTATTATGAGAAGGAGTCAGCAAATGAAATTTGCATTTGAAGGGGTAAGCTAAAATGCATAAACATCAAAATATTGCATAGCAGAAACTTTTGCCAGAGGGTCAGTATTTTCGTTACGTGTTTGAGAAAGTATATGGACGTGCACATCTTTACATCAAGAATAAGGAAAGCTGTAAATCTTGCAACATAATATGTCATCAAAGTATAACAAACAAATATGCAAAATCATTCAATATATAGCACTGTGTCTTTATGGCAGCCAAGGCATCCAAACAAAAGGCACTTCCTAAACAAAAAAATCCATCAACCAGCAATTACAATATTATGTCAGCAATGTAAATCCGTTAGAAAACACACACTGACTCTGAATTACAAGCTACACATCATGTTGTATTTCATTGTAACAACGAACTGCTGGTGCTGCATCACCAAAACGTAATAGGAAGATAAATAGGACAAACAACCATCCAGAGAATACCATGAGCTTGACATTGGGCCCACCCAAACAATGCGACGTCATAAAAAACGTGACAATCCGTGCTCGAAGGAGGTTGACCCAAAGGCCACTTACTCTCTCTCTGTACTATATTTTGTACCTTTTGTGAGGAATTAAAAAAGTAATTTGTCTTCCAAACAGCTAATGCTGTCTGCAGCCAAACCTAAAATAAGAGAGCTTTGGGGTGCAGGTACCCAAATTCACTCTTCCCCACCTCTCCACCCAGCCTCCTCCCACCCTGGATAGTGTAATGGTAGGCAAAGTAGTGGCAGGTTCGGGTAGTGATGGCTGATGTGGGGCACAGGGGCATAGCTGTCAACAGTGTAGCAGGTGCAGTTGAACCAGAGCCCAGGTGAGTTAAGTGCCCACTACACCCCAATTAGAGATGTGTTTTTACTATCAAACTAATGTATGAGGGGCTTAGTTTCCTTGCGTACATTAGGTCCCATGGAAACATTAAAATGCCGCTGACAGGACAGTCCCTTTTTAGGAGGGAGTAGTTAAAAGGGTATTTTGTACAAGCAGAATCCCGGTCTTCAGAGGTGAGCGCCCTATACTGTACTAAACACAGGACATTTGAAGGCGCTATCAGAATAATCACCCACCTGAGCATTTATGACCAAAGTCATAAAACTCATTGTGGAGTGGCCCGGCTGGAGGGGTCTCTTCTTTATTACCAATTGACAGGGGAGAGGGCTGTAATGCAATGACATATGTCATGGTGTCACCTACAATGCTCCGTAGCTATGGAGTGATACCATGGTAGCCAACCACTCTGTGTTTTGCAGGTTTGTCTTGCATAAGTGGGTACTGTCCAGCTGCAGGCACAGATGCAGGGCTAGTGGTCAGCTCTTACTCTTTGAGCCCATTATGAGCTGTAAAAGAGGTGGCCTTCAGTGGCTAGGATGGAGGAGTCCTGCACAATGCAACTTCAGGAGCAAGTTCAACTGCAGGGATGCGAATACAGTCACCGGTCCTTAAACAACCGCGAATGAATGAATGATAAACAGGTTAGGGTAATGTACTGGGAATATGGACTTTGTGTTTATTTTTCCAATTAACCCTGCATTAGAGTTCTCGCGTATTGTTTGAGCAGTGTACAAAGGCACAGGCATTTTCCCTGGATTAAACAGTTTGTGAAAGTAGCAGACCACAGACTGCAATAGACTGTGATTTGCCCCAGAGGCTATACATTTAGCATGATACTGCATTTTATTGGATATACATTCAAACCTGGCACTCCCCATCCCCTACTAATATCCTGTTGTATGTTCTCCACACATTCACTAGAAGCGTTATCACTGATTCTAAATGTAGGAGGCTGGCCTGGCTTATAGTGTGTACCTTGTACTTACACCTTGTGCCAGGTTCAGTTATCCCTTATTAGTAGATTAGAGGTGTTCTAGCAGCTTAGGTTGATAGAGGTAGCTATAGCAGAGCAGCTTAGGCTGAACTAGGAGACATGCAAAGCTCCTACTATACCACTTATATCATATAGCACTATATCATAAGAAAACACAATACTCAGAGTTATTAAAAATAAAGGTACTTTATTTTAGTGACAATATGCCAAAAGTATCTCTGAGGATATACTCCCTTAGGAGGTAAGTAATATACACCAAATATATACACACAAACCAAAATCAGGTAAGTAACAGTTAGAAAAGTAGTGCAAACAGTGTAGAACACAATAGAATGCAATAGGGATAAATACTAGGTCTAGGGGCAGCACAAACCATATACTCCAAAAGTGGAATGCGAACCACAAATGGACCCCAGGCCTAGTGTAGTGTGTAGAGGGTCGCAGGGAGTGTAAGAAAACACTAAGGGTGTCCAAGATACCCTACCCCAAGACCCTGAAAAGTAGGAGTAAAGTTACCCTACTACCCCAGAAAGACAGTAAAGTCGAGATAGGGGATTCTGCAAGGACAAAAACTGACTGCAAAACACTGAAGACGGATTCCTGGACCTGAGGACCTGTGAAGGAAGGGGACCAAGTCTAAGAGTCACGCAAGTGTCCAAAGGGAGGGGGGTGTAGGAGCCCACTAAACCCCAGATGAAGGTGCAAAAGGGCTGCCTCCGGGTGGAAAAAGCCAAAGATTCTGCAACAACGGAAGGTGCCAGGAACTTCTCCTTTGGTCAGAAGATGTCCCACGGTGTGCTGGAGGGTGCAGAGCTGTTTCCACGCAGAAAGACCGCAAAGAAGCCTTGCTAGCTGCAAGAGTCGCGGTTGCGGATTTTGGGTGCTGCCCGGGCCTAGGAAGGACCAGGAGGTCACCCCTTGGAGGAGGAGACAGAGGGGGCGCTCGGCAACACAGAGAGCCCACGCAGAAGCAGGCAGCACCCGCAGAAGCACCTGAAAGGCACTTAGAAGATCTGAGGATGACGGTCGACTCAGAGCAACAAAAGAGGGTCCCACAACATCAGAGTCCAACTCAGCGAGTTGGGCAATGCAGGACAGAGTGCTGGGGACCTGTGCTAGGCTGTGCACAAAGGAAGTCTTGCAAAAGTGCACAGAAGCCCGAGCAGCTATAGTTCACACAGTACACAGGATTACTGTCTGGCGTGGGGAGGCAAGGACTTACCTCCACCAAATTGGGACAGGAGGGCCAGTGGACTGTCGAAGACACTTGGACCCAGCTCCTGTGTTCCAGTGGCCACGCTCGTCAGGATGAGAGGGGACCCAGAGGACCGGTGATGCAGAAGTTTGGTGCCTGCGTTAGCAGGGGGACTATTCCGTCGACCCACAGGAGATTTCTTCTTGGCTTCCAGTGCAGGGTGAAGGCAGACAGCCCTCAGAGCATGTGCGACCAGGAAACAGTCGAGAAAGCCGGCAGGATGAGGCGGTACAATGTTACTGGTAGTCTTCTTGCTACTTTGTTGCGGTTATGCAGGCGTCCTGGAGCAGTCAGCGGTCGATACTTGGCAGAAGTCGAAGAGGGAAGTGCAGAGGAACTCTGGTGAGCTCTTGCATTCGTTATCGGAAGAGAAAACCACAGGAGAGACCCTAAATAGCCCTCAGAGGAGGATTGGCTACAGAGAGAGGTAAGCACCTATCAGGAGGGGTCTCTGACGTCACCTGCTGGCACTGGCCACTCAGAGCTGTCCATTGTGCCCTCACACCTCTGCATCCAAGATGGCAGAGATCTGGGACACACTGGAGGAGCTCTGGGCTCCTCCCCTGGGAGGTGCTGGTCAGGGGAGTGGTCACTCCCCTTTCCTTTGTCCAGTTTCGCGCCAGAGCAGGGCTGGGGGGATCCCTGAACTGGTGTAGACTGGCTTATGCAAGGAGGGCACCATCTGTGCCCTTCAAAGTATTTCCAGAGGCCAGGAGAGGCTACTCCTCTCAGGCCCTTCACACCTATTTCCAAAATGAGAGGGTGTAACACCCTCTCTCAGAGGAAATCCTTTGTTCTGACTTCCTGGGACTGGGCTGCCCAGGCCCCAGGGGGGCAGAAACCTGTCTGAGGGGTTGGCAGCAGTGGTAGCTGCAGAGAAAACCCCAGGAAGTTAGTTTGGCAGTACCCAGGCTCTATGCTGGAGACCTGGGAATGCATGTAATTGTCCCCCCAATACCAGAATGGTATTGGGGTGACAATTCCATGATTCTAGACATGTTACATGGCCATGTTCGGAGTTACCATTGTGATGCTACATATAGGTATTGACCTATATGTAGTGCACGAGTGTAATGGTGTCCCCGCACTCACAAAGTCCGGGGAATTTGCCCTGAACAATGTGGGGGCGCCTTGGCTAGTGCCAGGGTGCCCACACACTAAGTAACTTTGCACCTAACCTTCACCAAGTGAGGGTTAGACATATAGGTGACTTATAAGTTACTTAAGTGCAGTGTAAAATGGCTGTGAAATAACGTGGATGTTATTTCACTCAGGCTGCAGTGGCAGTCCTGTATAAGAATTGTCTGAGCTCCCTATGGGTGGCAAAAGAAATGCTGCAGCCCATAGGGATCTCCTGGAACCCCAATACCCTGGGTACCTTGGTACCATATATTAGGGGATTTTAAGGGTGTTCGGAGTGTGCCAATCAGAATTGGTAAAATTAGTCACTAGCCTGCAGTGACAATTTTAAAAGCAGAGAGAGCACAAACACTGAGGTTCTGGTTAGCAGAGCCTCAGTGATACAGTTAGGCACCACACAGGGAACACATATAGGCCACAAACGTATGAGCAATGGGGTCCTGGCTAGCAGGATCCCAGTGACACGTATCAAACATACTGACAACATAGGATTTTCACTATGAGCACTGGGCCCTGGCTAGCAGGATCCCAGTGAGACAGTAAAAACACCCTGACATATACTCACAAACAGGCCAAAAGTGAAGGTAACAAGGCTAGAAAGAGGCTACCTTCCTACACTAAATACTCTCAATCGTGCAAAAAGGAAGCAGCGGAATACGTTCAAGTGTGATTGCTCAAGAGCACACAATTGGGCAAAATTGAGAGGCCAGAATTATAAACCATGTCTTATAGTTTTTAACTAACTCACTCGACCACACACTGATAAGTAAGGGACTACCCTTCCCAGGGAACTGTCACTGGGTTGTTGGTCCTGCCCACCTTCAGAACACATTGTGTGTTTCCAACATAGTTGCAGGAACTGGTAAAGCTGAGATTAGATGTTAAGTATCCTTGTTCTATGGCTAAAACAAACTGGACCATAATCTAGTTTTGTTGTCTCCCCATCCAAACGCCTTTCCCACCTTGTTGAGGATCCTGTTTTTTATATATAGCTTTCACTATCTGAATCAAGCCGTAGAGACATGAGTATTTTGTGAAACATTTTCTTTGGGTTCTGTGGCACTATCAATACTTCATAGTCTCCATGGTGGAGATTGATATTTACCATGTGTGTTTGAGGGCGTAAGGCTACTTCATCCCATTTGAATAACATAATTGTTCATTTTGCAAACCTGTTTGCAATAGCGAGCAGTAATGGCTTACTTCAGGAGGTGGTAGAGCGATTGGAACTCAAATACAGCTTGATCACACTCAATAAGCTCAATATCGATCTGAGATCCAGCTTTTAAACTGGCCTGATTTAGAAGAAGGGGATACAGAATGAAACCTCTAAAATGTTCTATGTACTCCCCAAACAAATCTGTCTTTCTGCACACAGTGTCTTCAGGCATGCAAAATGCCTTACAAAATGATAATGTTAAGTTGGGCTAAACATTGACGACTGAATAGAACAGACACCACACCACACCACTATTCACCCATGAGGACCCAGTATGCCAGCTCTGTCTATGGGAGGAGCACACTTCAGGCTGGCTTGTTGAACAGCTATTTATGACAACCCTGCTGAGACCCCCAGACTTGCCCCCATGGCCCTGCCTTATCTTGCTTGACCAGGCTAGTACAAGCATGGCATTCCGAGATAAGACACCGGGGCAGCGGTCAGTCGAAGTGCATTACAAAACGTATGAGAACTGTGATGCTCTGCACAATGAGGGCAGGGTGAGTGAGCGTGGGGGGGGGGGGGGGGGGGGTCAAAGGCGTGGCTAAATTAGCAAAATATTCTGTAACTTTTTTCAGTCATTCACCTTCAGGTAACTGTATGTACAATAATGCACACCTTAAATGAAAGATAAATGCAAGGTAAGCTAATCATGGGGAAATGCGCTGTCGTACTTTATGAAACCTCTAATAGTTATTGCACTGCAGATGTCTGTGCCTGGAACCAGAGAACCACAGAATTGAGTCCTAGTGGGAGCAGAAGAGGATAGTTAGGGGCGTAACACTGGCCACTGCAGCTTCTGCAGCGCATGAGGGCCCCCAAACCTTCATGTGGGGGCTCCAGTTCTTCAGGGTGCCCCCATTCAGTCCAGGGACAATGAATAACTATGCGACATGGGAGACACAAGGGCCCCTCCTCACGCTTTACAGTGGGGCACCATCATTTTGCTATAACCACTGAGAACTTTTGTATGTTTAATGCTAAAAGGTCCCAGTCTGTGATTGAAAGCACTGTGAATATTTAAATCATTGTTTTAAACTTGTAGTATAAGATAGGGTACTACAAAATGTGGAAAAAGGTTTAAGATTAAAACGTGCTTCCAAAATATAGGTTGTAGTAATACAAAGACTTACATAGTGACATTTTAGAACTATCCTTTAAAAGGAGATACTTCAGTGACATATTTTAGAACTATCCTTTAAAAAGTACATACTTCACAGCTCAGCTGATAACTTCTTTGCAGAACCACTCAAAGCGAATAAATGTGTAGCATCAGGAAGCTTCAAGTGATTCCATCAATGAAAGCCAATAACGCTTCCAAGCACACTGGGGCCCATATTTATACTTTTTTAGCGCCGCATTTGCATCATTTCTTTTTTACGCAAAACAGGCACAAACTTACAAAATACAATTGTATTTTGTAAGTTTACGCCGCATTAGTGTCAAACAATTACGCAAATGCGGCGCTAAAAAATTATAAATATGGGCCTGAGTATTTGCAGATTGACCAGTTGTGCACATTTCTTTCAAGCAGCAGGCACTCTGGCTAGAAGGCTTCCTCGGTTTCACAGCACAGGAGACTCCCCTGCCTTACACAACAGTGAAGCTTTTCTTTTCACAGAAAGTATGGGAACAGTTCTCCTTAAATTAAAAAAGTAATGGCACCTTGTGCTCCCTCGATCCCACCCACTGCACAAGGGCAGTAAGTATGTTTTGCCCCACCGGTTTGATTCGTGGCCCCTGCTTATACATGCCAAGAGATCTGATTCAGACGGGTGACTCCCGGTTTTGTAAGCTAAAAATGGGTTCATTCTGGCCGTCTCCTGCCTGGAATAGCTTCTGCCTCAATAGAAGTCAAAGGGGTAAATACAGTCTCATGTTTTTTTTTTTAAAAAGTCTCATCCGTTCCTCTTCTAAAATGTTGCCATTTGTGCTTCCGTGTCTCCAAAAAAATAATTAATGCCCAGAGACTGGCAGCTCTCAGGGCCTCTAACTCCACTAATGTTCAGAGACTGGCTGCACAACAACTTTCACGGGGTGAGCTTCTAACCACATTAATTCCCAGAGAAGTGAGGCACAGAAACAAAGGATAGGCAGAACGCGAGGGGGTGCTTACCTGCTCAATGTTTTCTCTTGCAGTTCGTCCTGTGGGTAATAAGTGAGGCTCTGCAGAATCCAGAGTCCCTGCAGAGCCCGGGGTCCCTGTGGTCGCCAGTCACTTTGTATATTTGTTCCTCGTCTATTGCCCCGGCTCTGCTGCGCCCTCCTCGCCTCTGCTCCTCTGCACTCTTTAGCGCTGCTTCATTGGCTGACGCTCGGGGTCGGTCGCTTAGTTTTCATTCTCAGCCTCAGCCGCCTTTTCCGAGAAATCACGTGACGCCCAGAGAGCAGCTGAGCCGGGCGGGGGCGTGAGTGGTGCCTGCTTCTAGGGACTCTACGGCGCCTACGGAAGGGTTCCCAGGCACTGTACTTGCAAGAATTCCCTCTGCACTCGCCACTAGAGGTGGCCGCCAACACATTCACAGGACAGCCGAGCCACGGGTCTGGCCCCCCCTTACAGCCCGTGCACGAGCCAAGCCCTGAAAATGTTTACCATGTAAATCATACAATACACAAAACAGAACATGCTGAAGTCAAAACGCGATTCAAAAACGTGTTATTCTTTCCCATGTGGAAGATTTGACAATAATACGTCCATTATAGCACTGTACTTATTAAAAGTGATATTTTTTAAAGATGAACTTAGAATCATTCAGTTCTCGCCCCCACCATGGTGACAATGCCATGCCTTCCAGGTTTTCTTGGTTCACTTTGCACAAATCAGGCACAAAATATGTGTCTAATCAGGGTCAGGCTGGCCTATAGGACATTCAGGCGTTGCCCCTGTTTTTTTATTGTTTCTGGCCTGTTTTATGGTCTGTTTTGCCGGTTTTTACTGTTAAGTTCCCTTCTGTTAAAAAAAAAAACATTGCCTGTAGCAAGCTGAAATCCATGCAGTCTGCTATACCTCGCAGAACACATATACAACGTGTTTTTAAAAGCTCAAAACTGCCCACATTTGCAAAGATGGGCCACTTTTTAGCAATCTGATTCACGGTGGACACGTTCATTTTGATTCCAGGGCCTATTTTCTGTCCCTGTCCAACCCTGTATCTATTTGTCGCTCCTTTTTACCTCAAATACCAATGCTTGTTTTTTGCCTCTTTATGCATGAGGGTAGAAGAGCGAGAGTGGCAAGCAGAAGCCACCTGAAAGTTCAGCTCATCATGGGCTCAAGGTTCCAACATAACCTTGGGCTGAGCCAGGCCTCGCCCACCTCTAGTCGCCATAAAGACTGTACACATCATTATTACACACAGTGATATTGACAACCCATACTATACACACAGTGTCACAGGCAGACACTGAACGTATACTGATACTTGGGGTGTGCCTTTGCGCTTATTAAGCCCCATGCGAAAAGCAAATGGAGAAAGAATGTGCAGGAGATAAATATTGGACAAAGGAAACGGAACAAAAACATTTATAGAGAGGTTGAAAAATAATGAACAGTGTCTGGTGGTCTAGAATTTAAAAATATACATTAAAACGAATTGGTAGGTAAGCTCAGTGCACCAGTCTGAAGCAAAGCGCCCTGGGCCGAGGCCCAGCTGACCCATGCCTAAAGCTGACCCTGCCAGTGATCCTGTACCAACAGACACACAGTACTGGTCAGACAGATGCGGACACACGAGGTGTACTGCCAGCTGCCACACAGAAAGATTCATACACACAGGCAGTTGTGTTACTTAGTTCTGTTCGCTGCACTCACTCGGATGGATATTCCTCACTACTTTAGCTAGTTCAATTGCTCTGTACGAAGCCAATTGCCAGACTGCATTTGAATGGACATGTCGCGGCACCTATTGGTGCATAGGGGAACCCGTCCGGGAGTGTCCCCTTGCTCCTATTCTATTTGCAATAGCCGCAGTCCCTTGCAGCTATATTACATTAACAATACTGTGATTATTCTCTGCTATCTCCCTTTGAATTTCACTCTGTGTGGATGATATTACACTCTATGTCCGTAATCTGCAGAGTGGACCCCACTGTGAGAAAGTAGCCTCTTTCTAGCCTTGTTACCCCCACTTTTGGCCTGTTTGTGAGTGTATGTAAGGGTGTTTTCACTGTCTCACTGGGATCCTGCTAGCCAGGGCCCAGTGCTCATAGTGAAAACCCTGTGTTTTCAGTATGTTTGTTATGTGTCACTGGGACCCTGCTAGTCAGGACCCCAGTGCTCATAAGTTTGTGGCCTATATGTATGTGTTCCCTGTGTGGTGCCTAACTGTCTCACTGAGGCTCTGCTAATCAGAACCTCAGTGGTTATGCTCTCTCATTTCTTTCCAAATTGTCACTAACAGGCTAGTGACCATTTTTACCAATTTACATTGGCTTACTGGAACACCCTTATAATTCCCTAGTATATGGTACTGAGGTACCCAGGGTATTGGGGTTCCAGGAGATCCCTATGGGCTGCAGCATTTCTTTTGCCACCCATAGGGAGCTCTGACAATTCTTACACAGGCCTGCCACTGCAGCCTGAGTGAAATAACGTCCACGTTATTTCACAGCCATTTTACACTGCACTTAAGTAACTTATAAGTCACCTATATGTCTAACCTTTACCTGGTAAAGGTTAGGTGCAAAGTTACTTAGTGTGTGGGCACCCTGGCACTAGCCAAGGTGCCCCCACATTGTTCAGAGCCAATTCCCTGAACTTTGTGAGTGCGGGGACACCATTACACGCGTGCACTACATATAGGTCACTACCTATATGTAGCTTCACAATGGTAACTCCGAATATGGCCATGTAACATGTCTATGATCATGGAATTGCCCCCTCTATGCCATCCTGGCATAGTTGGCACAATCCCATGATCCCAGTGGTCTGTAGCACAGACCCTGGTACTGCCAAACTGCCCTTCCTGGGGTTTCACTGCAGCTGCTGCTGCTGCCAACCCCTCAGACAGGCATCTGCCCTCCTGGGGTCCAGCCAGGCCTGGCCCAGGATGGCAGAACAAAGAACTTCCTCTGAGAGAGGGTGTGACACCCTCTCCCTTTGGAAAATGGTGTGAAGGCAGGGGAGGAGTAGCCTCCCCCAGCCTCTGGAAATGCTTTGTTGGGCACAGAGGTGCCCAATTCTGCATAAGCCAGTCTACACCGGTTCAGGGGACCCCTTAGCCCTGCTCTGGCGCGAAACTGGACAAAGGAAAGGGGAGTGACCACTCCCCTGACCTGCACCTCCCCTGGGAGGTGTCCAGAGCTCCTCCAGTGTACTCCAGACCTCTGCCATCTTGGAAACAGAGGTGCTGCTGGCACACTGGACTGCTCTGAGTGGCCAGTGCCACCAGGTGACATCAGAGACTCCTTCTGATAGGCTCCTTCAGGTGTTAGTAGCCTATCCTCTCTCCTAAGTAGCCAATCCCTCTTTTCTGGCTATTTAGGGTCTCTGTCTCTGGGGAAACTTTAGATAACGAATGCAAGAGCTCATCCGAGTTCCTCTGCATCTCTCTCTTCACCTTCTGCCAAGGAATCGACTGCTGACCGCGCTGGAAGCCTGCAAACCTGCAACATAGTAGCAAAGACGACTACTGCAACTCTGTAACGCTGATCCTGCCGCCTTCTCGACTGTTTTCCTGCTTGTGCATGCTGTGGGGGTAGTCTGCCTCCTCTCTGCACCAGAAGCTCCGAAGAAATCTCCCGTGGGTCGACAGAATCTTCCCCCTGCAACCGCAGGCACCAAAAAGCTGCATTACCGGTCCCTTGGGTCTCCTCTCAGCACGACGAGCGAGGTCCCTCGAATCCAGCGACTCTGTCCAAGTGACCCCCACAGTCCAGTGACTCTTCAGTCCAAGTTTGGTGGAGGTAAGTCCTTGCCTCACCTCGCTGGGCTGCATTGCTGGGAACCGCGACTTTTGCAGCTACTCCGGCCCCTGTGCATTTCCGGCGGAAATCCTTTGTGCACAGCCAAGCCTGGGTCCACGGCACTCTAACCTGCATTGCACGACTTTCTAAGTTGGTCTCCGGCGACGTGGGACTCCTTTGTGCAACTTCGGCGAGCACCGTTTCACGCATCCTCGTAGTGCCTGTTTCTGGCACTTCTCCGGGTGCTACCGGCTTCAGAGAGGGCTCCTTGTCTTGCTCGACGTCCCCTCTCTCTGCTGGTCCAATTTGCGACCTCCTGGTCCCTCCTGGGCCTCAACAGCGTCCAAAAACGCTAACCGCACGATTTGCAGCTAGCAAGGCTTGTTGGCGTTCTTTCGGCGGGAAAACACTTCTGCACGACTCTCCACGGCGAGAGGGATCCGTCCACCAAAGGGGAAGTCTCTAGCCCTTTTCGTTCCTGCAGAAACCTCAGCTTCTTCTGTCCAGTAGAAGCTTCTTTGCACCCGCAGCTGGCATTTCCCGGGCATTTGCCCATCTCCGACTTGCTTGTGACTTTTGGACTTGGTCCCCTTGTTCCACAGGTACCCTAGATTGGATATCCACAGTTGTTGCATTGCTGGTTTGTGTCTTTCCTGCATTATTCCTCTAACACGACTTCTTTGTCCTTAGGGGAACTTTAGTGCACTTTGCACTCACTTTTCAGGGTCTTGGGGAGGGTTATTTTTCTAACTCTCACTATTTTCTAATAGTCCCAGCGACCCTCTACAAGGTCACATAGGTTTGGGGTCCATTCGTGGTTCGCATTCCACTTTTGGAGTATATGGTTTGTGTTGCCCCTATCCCTATGTTTCCCCAGTGCATCCTATTGTAACTATACATTGTTTGCACTGTTTTCTAAGACTATACTGCATATTTTTGCTATTGTGTATATATATCTTGTGTATATTTCCTATCCTCTCACTGAGGGTACACTCTAAGATACTTTGGCATATTGTCATAAAAATAAAGTACCTTTATTTTTAGTATAACTGTGTATTGTGTTTTCTTATGATATTGTGCAAGTGACACTTGTGGTACTGTAGTAGCTTCACACGTCTCCTAGTTCAGCCTAAGCTGCTCTGCTAAGCTACCATTATCTATCAGCCTAAGCTGCTAGACACCCTATACACTAATAAGGGATAACTGGGCCTGGTGCAAGGTGCAAGTACCCCTTGGTACTCACCACAAGCCAGTCCAGCCTCCTACACCCACCCCATGATTCGGGCCTGCATTCATTTTGGAGAGTGGCCGGCATCTCCATAAACTGGACATCATTGCTTATTTTTCCCCTCACACCTTGCACTTGTTAACTTGAGCTGGACTACCGGTTAGCGTGGGCAGACTCCCCCATCAGGTACTTGGGGATTTGGATAAGTCTAGATAAGGACGAAGCACTGACCTTAAACTATGGTGGAGACATCACTAGACTGGAGGACAGAATCAGCAGCTTAAATTACCATTTTGTATGACAGGCAGTGCTTTAAATGGGCCGGTACTGTCCGGTACTGAGTACCGGCACTTTTTTATTTTGAGAGGGAGAGTACCGGCACATTTCAAGTAAAACGTAATACTTTTAATAGGAGAGTACCGGCACTTCTCAGGAACAAGCAGGTACTCTATCACAGAGTACCAGCACTTTAATTTTTCCATTTCAAGCACTGATGACAGGGCGCATTGGCTTAATAAAATGGTGGTTTTGCTATGGTTTATTATTTGGTGATTATACCTGTTCCCTTTTTGAGTACCCTCTCCACCCTGTTAGTGCGCCTAGTCTGGGCAGGAAAACAGCCACGGAGGACCTGGTCTACATTGACATTGCCATATCAGTTTGGAGGGTTTTCCGTGCCAGATATAAAACTTTCTTACCTCAGCGCTGAAGTGCATTTTGCCTAATAATGGTTTCATCCTTCTAAATACTTACCCCATCTGGCTATTAAAACTGATGTGACACACCTACATGCACTAGATGTAGTCCTATGGGCCGGGGCTGTCGACAGGGTAAACTAAACTAATACAGTAAAACGCACAGTGCGTGCGTGGGACATGCTACGTCACAGATTATCCCTGCTGCTACTGTATACCCCTGCAGCCCCCCTCAGCCTCATTCGCTGTTCGGTGGTACTGCCAGCCCAAGGCGTGTGCCCATCTTCACAAATTAAAGATAGTAAAACCAGGTGACCGCTACATTACCACCACATACCTATGCCGCCGGACTGTAACCTGTTGCAGAGGGTTAAAATGATATGCAAGGAGCTGTCTCCGGCGTTCCTTTGCGAACCTGATAGATCTGGCCCTTCTGAAATATTGGTTACCCCTGTGAGACCCCCAAAACTATATATAGTGCGGTCGATCGCTAGGACTATTCCTCCAGCAGAATTGGCATGGGAAGTGGATCTTAGTCAACCCATAACGGAGGAGGTATGGTTCTACTATTAGGCACAGATTATTGATTTTCAAGCACAAATCACCCCACTGTAGGAAAGTACCATCTTGCCTGTCATGTTACCCCCATATTTCACTGTTAATATGTTGTTTTAGTTGTATGTGTCACTGGGACCCTGCCAGCCAGGGCCCCAGTGCTCATAAGTGTGCCCTGTATGTGTTACCTGTGTTATGACTAACTGTCTCACTGAGGCTCTGCTATCCAGAACCTCAGTGGTTATGCTCTCTCATTTCTTTCCAAATTGTCACTAACAGGCTAGTGACCAATTTCACCAATTTACATTGGCATACTGGAACACCCTTATAATTCCCTAGTATATGGTACTGAGGTACCCAGTGGGGTTCCAGGAGATCCCTATGGGCTGCAGCATTTCTTGTGCCACCCATAGGGAGAACTGATAATTCTTACACAGGCCTGCCAGTGCAGCCTGAGTGAAATAACGTCCACGTTATTTCACAGCCATTTACCACTGCACTTAAGTAACTTATAAGTCACCTATATGTCTAACCTTTACCTGGTAAAGGTTGGGTGCTAAGTTACTTAGTGTGTGGGCACCCCTGGCACTAGCCAATCAGGGCAAATTCCCCGGACTTTGCGAGTGCGGGGACACCATTACACACATGCACTATACATATGTCACGACATATGTATAGCGTCACAATGGTAACTCCGAACATGGCCATGTAAAATGTCTAAGATCATGGAATTGTCACTCCAATGCCATCCTGGCATTGGGGAGACAATTCCATGATCCCCGGAGTCTCTAGCTCAGACCCGGGTACTGCCAAACTACCTTTCCTGGGGTTTCACTGCAGCTGCTGCTGCTGCCAACCCCTCAGACAGGTTTCTGCCATCCTGGGGTCCAGCCAGGCTTGGCCCAGGAAGGCAGAACAAAGGACTTCCTCAGAGAGAGGGTGTTACACCCTCTCCCTTTGGAAAAAGGTGTCAGGGCTGGGGAGGAGTAGCCTCCCCCAGCCTCTGGAAATGCTTTGATGGGCACAGATGGTGCCCATCTCTGCATAAGCCAGTCTACACCGGTTCAGGGATCCCCCAGCCCTGCTCTGGCGCGAAACTGGACAAAGGAAAGGGGAGTGACCACTCCCCTGACCTGCACCTCCCCTGGGAGGTGCCCAGAGCTCCTCCAGTGTGCTCCAGACCTCTGCCATCTTGGAAACAGAGGTGCTGCTGGCACACTGGACTGCTCTGAGTGGCCAGTGCCAGCAGGTGACGTCAGAGACTCCTTCTGATAGGCTCCTTCAGGTTTTGCTAGCCTATCCTCTCTCCTAAGTAGCCAAACCTCCTTTTCTGGCTATTTAGGGTCTCTGCTTTGGGGAATTCTTTAGATAACGAATGCAAGAGCTCATCAAAGTTCCTCTGCATCTCTCTCTTCACCTTCTGCCAAGGAATCGACTGCTGACCGCGCTGGAAGCCTGCAAAACTGCAACAAAGTAGCAAAGACGACTACTGCGACCTTGTAACGCTGATCCTGCCGCCTTCTCAACTGTTTTCCTGGTGGTGCATGCTGTGGGGGTAGTCTGCCTCCTCTCTGCACTAGAAGCTCCGAAGAAATCTCCAGTGGGTCGACGGAATCTTCCCCCTGCAACCGCAGGCACCAAAGAACTGCATCACCCGTCCTCTGGGTCTCCTCTCAGCACGACGCGCGAGGTCTCTTGAACTCAGCAACTCTGTCCAAGTGACTCCCACAGTCCAGTGACTCTTCAGTCCAAGTTTGGTGGAGGTAAGTCCTTGCTTCCCCACACTAGACTGCATTGCTGGGAACCGCGTGTTTTGCAGCTACTCCGGCTCCTGTGCACTCTTCCAGGATTTCCTTTGTGCACAGCCAAGCCTGGGTCCCTGGCACTCTAACCTGCAGTGCACGACCTCCTGAGTTGTCCTCCGGCGTCGTGGGACCCTCTTTTGTGACTTCGGGTGAGCTCCGGTTCACTCCACTTCGTAGTGCCTGTTCTGGCACTTCTGCGGGTGCTGCTTGCTTCTGAGAGTGCTCCTTGTCTTGCTGGGCGCCCCCTCTGTCCCCTCACGCAATTGGCGACATCCTGGTCCCTCCTGGGCCACAGCAGCATCCAAAAACCCTAACCGCGACCCTTGCAGCTAGCAAGGCTTGTTTGCGGTCTTTCTGCACGAAAACACCTCTGCACGACTCTTCACGACTTGGGACATCCATCCTCCAAAGGGGAAGTTTCTAGCCCTTGTCGTTCTTGCAGAATCCACAGCTTCTACCATCCGGTGGCAGCTTCTTTGCACCCACAGCTGGCATTTCCTGGGCATCTGCCCACTCCAGACTTGATCGTGACTCTTGGACTTGGTCCCCTTGTTCCACAGGTACTCTCGTCAGGAAATCCATTGTTGTTGCATTGCTGGTGTTGGTCTTCCTTGCAGAATTCCCCTATCACGACTTCTGTGCTCTTTGGGGAACTTAGGTGCTCTTTGCACCCACTTTTCAGGGTCTTGGGGTGGGCTATTTTTCTAACCCTCACTGTTTTCTTACAGTCCCAGCGACCCTCTACAAGGTCACATAGGTTTGGGGTCCATTCGTGGTTCGCATTCCACTTCTAGAGTATATGGTTTGTGTTGCCCCTATCCCTATGTGCCCCCATTGCATTCTATTGTGACTATACATTGTTTGCACTGTTTTCTATTGCTATTACTGCATATTTTGGTATTGTGTACATATATCTTGTGTATATTTGCTATCCTCATACTGAGGGTACTCACTGAGATACTTTGGCATATTGTCATAAAAATAAAGTACCTTTATTTTTAGTATATCTGTGTATTGTGTTTCCTTATGATATTGTGCATATGACACTGGTGGTACTGTAGGAGCTTCACTCGTCTCCTAGTTCAGCCTAAGCTGCTCTGCTAAGCTACCTTTTCTATCAGCCTAAGCTGCTAGACTCCCCTCTACACTAATAAGGGATACCTGGACCTGGTGCAAGGTGTAAGTACCCCTTGGTACCCACTACAAGCCAGGCCAGCCTCCTACATTGGTTGTGCAGGGGTGGGATAAGTACTTGCAACTACTTCCCACTTTTGTCATATTGTACTTTTCATAAGAGAAAAATATGCAAAACAAGTTCAGTGTATGTACACCTAACCAAAAAGTTTTGCTTTTCTCCTCACACTTCTTTGCTAAGTGCTGAAAAGTACCTCTAAAACATTCAAAAAGTTCTTAAAAAGTTTAAAAAGTTTTTTTTTTGTTCTTTAAAAAGTTCTGAAAACTTTTTCTTTCTTTTTCTGTCCCTTAAACCTTTTCTATAATGTCTGGTACAGGCCAAACTGTTGATCTGACCAAACTTGCTTATGATCACCTTAGCTGGAAAGGAGCAAGGAGACTCTGCATTGAAAGAGGTTTAGGGGTAGGGAAGAATCCCTCTAGAGAACTGTTAGTTAACATGCTCATTGAACAAGATATGACCTTAGTTGGCATTTCTGGTGAGAGATTAGCTGATGGTTCCCACTCTGATTCTGGGGCTGTTCTGCCTTCCTCCTTATTTCGTATCAGAGCTTACAGAACATATCTGGAATGCACTTCTGAGTTCAAAGAAGACCTTTATTGTTGTTAATTCTTCCCCACCCACAAGTTCTTGAGGGACGAATTATTAGATTTCAAGCACAAAAGTAGTCACAGCATTAAAACAAAATATATCACAGTACTTCTCAGTTGCAATGTACACAGCAGGTTATATATATAAGATATTGATAAGATATTGAATGCAAAGCAAAACAAATACTTCACCATGTGAGAAACTATTTACAGCTTCATCTTTCTGGGGTCTGCAAGTTGATGACTCCGGTCAACTGCGAGAAAGAGATTATCTACCCACACAGGAGACTGGCAACTGGCACCAAGTTCCAGCCCGAAGTCAAGCAGATTCGAATCTAAATCTCTGAAGCCCTGAGTCATCCTTACAAAAGCGTGCCCCCTCCTCTCAGACTCGGGAAAACTACGCAAGCCTTTGGAGACTGGCCAGATCTCCTAGACTTCTCCTCTTCCCAAGCCTGAGCAGAAAGAAAAACACCAAATGTACTCTCTCTTATCAGGTCTAGTCTGCTGTGCGAAGAAAACAGCTTGGTTCATCTTGTGGAAAAACACAGCTTGGAAAAATACAGCTTGGATTCTCAACTGCAATGTCTAACTCCACGTTAAAGGCAATAGGCAGCTAACCTAAATATCAAATGTAATGTCTAATGTCATGTCAAAGCCAATAGGCAGCTAAGCTGAATACAGAATGTAATGTCTAATATCATGTCAAAGCCAATAGGCAGCTGAGCTGAATACAAAATGTAATGTCTAATAGCATGTCAAAGCCAATAGGCAGCTGAGCTGAATACAAAATGTAATGTATAATATCATGTCAAAGACAATAGGCAGCTGGACTGAATACAGCATGTCAAAGCCAATAGGCAGAATACAGAATGTAATGGCTAATGCAATGTCAAAGCCAATAGGCGGCTAAACTGAATAAAACATATAGGCCCTCATTCCAATTCTGGCGGGCGGCCAGAATTCCCCCCTCCAAAATACCGCGCCGCGGTCAAAAGACCGCGGCGGGTATTCTGAGTTTTCCCCTGGGCTGGCGGGCGGCCGCCAAAAGGCCGCCCGCCAGCCCAGGGGAAAACGACCTTCCCACGAGGATGCCGGCTCGTAATCGAGCCGGCGGTGTGGGAAGGTGCGACGGGTGCAGTTGCACCCGTCGCGTATTTCACTGTCTGCCAAGCAGACAGTGAAATACTTTTAGGGGCCCTCTTACGGGGGCCCCTGCAGTGCCCATGCCATTGGCATGGGCACTGCAGGGGCCCCCAGGGGCCCCACGACAATCCCTACCGCCATCCTGTTCCTGGCGGGCGAGCCGCCAGGAACAGGATGGCGGTAGGGATTGTCAGAATCCCCTCGGCGGCGCAGCGAGCTGCGCCGCCTTGGAGGATTCTAAGGGGCAGTGGAAAACCGGCGGGAGACCGCCAGTTTTCCCTTTCTGACCGCGGCCAAAGCGCCGCGGTCAGAATGCCCCGCGGGGCACCGCCAGGCTGTCGGCGGTGCTCCCGCCTACAGCGGCCCTGGCGGTGTTACACCGCCAGGGTCGTAATGAGGGCCATAATGTGCTACTGGTGAACATTGAGCAACTAATATGCGCAGTGGTGAAACACAAAGTCATTGGTCAAACAAAATTAATAGCATCACATTCCACCCTATGACCAATGAATTTTTGTTTCACATATCTCTTGTTTCAAACAAAAAAAAACAACAAAAAAAACATCAGCACAAAAGCAAAAAAAAACATTATCAGCAAGTCAGATTTGAATGATCAAAGCAATCACTGTAAAGCAATAGAAGTGGATTAACACATAGATCTCATAACCTTTCACATCAGATACATCTACACAGAAAAGTCTGATACTTTTATGCTCTAAATAAGATGATAGTGTCTCTAAAATAGCAATTTGATGTAGCATGAGTTCTACTCATGTAAAGGTGCACCGTCCACCTGAAAGATTTGCTAGAAGGTAAATGAAAGTCAGAGTTCCACATGAGAAAACACAGACAGTTAACTGTTAAGGTTGATTAGTTCCAGTGGAAGAATGTAATCAAACAAGTTGAACTTGAACTGAAGGCGCCGTTTGCGCAAAATGGATCCATGGCGCTTGTACTGTACTCAGTCAGGTTCAGGTTGGGGGTTTGGTCCCTTCCCCGACCCCACACGCACACACCCGAAGGGGGACCACACAGCACACTCAGGGACAGTGGCGAAACGTGGTAGGATCTGCAAAAGAAAAAAGGATTACTTTTCTTGCAAATAACATTTGTCATTTGAAATGTACCCTTCCTCTTTCTTTCCCTGTTTTATAATCAGCAGGACGTATTTAGGGCCCTTTGTTATTATTTCTGCAGGTTCTGGATGGTCATCTGGGGCTTCAACCCACACCTCAGCACTGAGGTTTTTATCTGCTGCACCACAGCTTCCCTTTTCTTGCACTGTCAGAAGGGCTGGGGCCGGCGCATTCTTTACCAAACCTCCATTCACTGCACTTTTGACAAGTTGGGCCATTCTGTCTCCAATTTGTATGAATGAATCAGATTCTTTTCTAGTTATCAGCATAATTTTAATTTCTCCTAGGTAATCTGCAGCAATCACTCCCCCTAAAACCTGATCAATTTGCCATATCTGCCCTGGTAACTTTCCTCTCCCCAACTGCTCTGTGACTGCTTGCATGACAGATTGCTTTTGTGCGTGCTGCACAGTTTTTTATCAAATCTAGGGGAATGTGCATCTCTTTTATCTCTGCCCACCTGTAAGTGGCTTTTTCCCCCAGCTGTTCACATTTCTGGTGCACCCACTTAGCCATCCCCACTAAGTCAGAATTCTGGGTGTACACTTCTCTCTCTGAATTTTTCTCTTTAACATCTGCAAGGGTATTGAACCAGTTAGGTACAAGCCATGTGGAAAACCAAACGGCTAAACCATTGGCAATAAACCAAGAATCAGTGTAAAAATGACACATCTCACGCAGCTCTTGCTTTAAAATCTGACACACATTGTACAACACTGTTCCTTCTCCTGTGTCAGAAAACAACATTTCAGTCAATGAATCATTAGTCAAACAAACATGCTTTTTATCCTCAGTGGACACAAATTCAAACGGTGCACTCAATTTCACTGGTGACTCTTTTACCTGTGGCACTCTAGCCCTGTCTTGCAGGTACCAGATCCAGTGTATGATCCTAGCTAGGGGCACTCTTTTCTTACCCTGTTCCTGATTTACATGTACATCAGTATTTCCCTTTTGCACTGCGCAAAAACCTAAAGTCTGCATTATTTCATTTGCCAAATCACAAGCGCGCAGCTGCATATCATTTTTCCTTGTGACTCTCTACCAAAGTGTTAGGATTTCACTCAGATGAGGACTATTCTGTTTCCAAAAATCAAACAAGCTAATGAAACTCGGTGTCTCTTGCTTAGTGCAAACAGTAAGAACTCTAAAATCTTTTGTTTCTTCATTTTGCAACGGTAACTCGTAAATCACATTCTGAGCTCCGTCGTCGTTCTCCGTGTTATCAGTTAAGGAATGCACTTTGACTGGCAAAAAACCTGGCTCACACGGCTCAGACTGTCCTACAGCTGCCTTAACCCCCTCATTACTGGAATGGGAAAAGACAGATTCTTCTAAAACAGCAT
Source organism: Pleurodeles waltl (assembly GCF_031143425.1). Taxonomy (NCBI): domain Eukaryota; kingdom Metazoa; phylum Chordata; class Amphibia; order Caudata; family Salamandridae; genus Pleurodeles; species Pleurodeles waltl. Next base: position 320,683,267 of record NC_090445.1, on the reverse strand, counting down.
TTTTATAACTTTCAGCATTATCTTGCATTAATGTATTATGGCTAATTTGCTCACGTAAATTCTCATTTTCATGTTCTAACTGCCTACATTTCTCCTGCATTTCTCTGTAAGCAGATAAAAGTATCCAAACCCTTCTGTCAAAAGCAAAAGGATCATCATTGCTTCCAAAAGGCACATTTTCTAAATATGCTTCATCACAACAAAAAAACATGTTTCTCACAGCACCATCAGGCAGTTTAACTACACATGCATTTTCAAACATGGTCTGCCGTGCTTCTGTAATTCTCCAAACAACAAAAAACAATTACACTTTTAAATTGTGCACGTAGAAATCTATAATTTGACCCTACCCCACTCCTGGTACCAAAATGTTCTGCCTTCCTCCTTATCTCGTATCAGAGCTTACAGAACATATCTGGAATGCACTTCTGAGTTCAAAGAAGACCTTTATTGTTGTTAATTCTTCCCCACCCACAAGTTCTTGAGGGACGAATTATTAGATTTCAAGCACAAAAGTAGTCACAGCATTAAAACAAAATATATCACAGTACTTCTCAGTTGCAATGTACACAGCAGGTTATATATATAAGATATTGATAAGATATTGAATGCAAAGCAAAACAAATACTTCACCGTGTGAGAAACTATTTACAGCTTCATCTTTCTGGGGTCTGCAAGTTGATGACTCCGGTCAACTGCGAGAAAGAGATTATCTACCCACACGGGAGGCTGGCAATTGGCACCAAGTTCCAGCCCGAAGTCAAGCAGATTCGAATCTAAGGGCCAGATGTAGCAATATTGCAAATTGCGAGTTGCAATTTGCGAGTCCAAGCGACTCGTAAATTGCAACTCGCAATTTGCAATGCAGAACGGTGTCTCAGACACCGTCTGCGAGTCGCTATGGGGTCGCAAAGACCCACCTCATTAATATTAATGAGGTGGGTCGCAAATTGCGGCCCCATAGCGACTATGGGCACTCGCTAACATGGAGGCCTGCTGTAGTCAGCAGACCTCCATGTTCGTGACTGCTTTATCAATAAAGCAGTTTTTTTTTTTTTTAAGTGTAGCCCGTTTTCCTTAAAGGAAAACGAGCTGCACTTAAAAAAAAATCCGAAACCTTTAGTTTCGGAATTTTTTCAGGGTAGGTAGTGGTCCCTTGGACCACTACCTGCACTGAAAAAATATTTTGTGGTCCATTCACAAAGGGGAAGGGGTCCCATGGGGACCCCTTCCAATTTGCGAGTGGGTTACCATCCACTTCAAGTGGATGGTAACTGCAACTCCATTTGCGACCGCATACGCAGTCGCAAATTGAATTGCATACCACTGCGAATCGCAAATAGCAAGGGAACACCCCTTCCTATTTGCGATTTGGAAATGCATTTTGCGAGTCGGTCCCGACTCGCAAAATGCATTTCTGCATAGGAAACTCCGGTTTGCTACTCGCAAACAGCAATTTTTGCCGTTTGCGAGTCGCAAACAGTTTCCTGCATCTGGCCCTAAATCTCTGAAGCCCCGAGTCATCCTTACAAAAGCGTGCCCCCTCCTCTCAGACTCGGGAAAACTACGCAAGCCTTTGGAGACTGTCCAGATCTCCTAGACTTCTCCTCTTCCCAAGCCTGAGCAGAAAGGAAAACACCAAATGTACTCTCTCTTATCAGGTCTAGTCTGCTGTGCGAAGAAAACAGCTTGGTTCATCTTGTGGAAAAACACAGCTTGGAAAAATACAGCTTGGATTCTCAACTGCAATGTCTAACTCCACGTTAAAGGCAATAGGCAGCTAACCTAAATATCAAATGTAATGTCTAATGTCATGTCAAAGCCAATAGGCAGCTAAGCTGAATACAGAATGTAATGTCTAATATCATGTCAAAGCCAATAGGCAGCTGAGCTGAATACAAAATGTAATGTCTAATAGCATGTCAAAGCCATTAGGCAGCTGAGCTGAATACAAAATGTAATGTATAATATCATGTAGAAGACAATAGGCAGCTAGACTGAATACAGCATGTCAAAGCCAATAGGCAGAATACAGAATGTAATGGCTAAGGCAATGTCAAAGCCAATAGGCGGCTAAACCGAATAAAACATATAATGTGCTACTGGTGAAAATTGAGCAACTAATATGCTCAGTGGTGAAACACAAAGTCATTGGTCAAACAAAATTAATAGCATCACAGGGGCACCCCTAGTAAAGGAGTTAGAAGGGAACCTTCCCAACCTGCCCATTAGCAGACCACCTAGCAGGCTTGGTACTGATGTGAGTTCTCATCATAGTATAGAGGTAACTCCTTTAGGCCAGGTTGTTAGAGTGTCATCTGTTAGGGACAGGTCTCCCTCTGTTCATTCTCACCATTCTTCTGTGTCAAGGCATGCCCAACCCACCCTCCCTGAAGACAGAGTGTTAGAAAGGGAGCTCAATAAATTGGGAGTGGAAGAATCCAGGCTGAAGCTCAAGAAGCAACAGCTGGATTTAGATAGACAAGCATTTGACTTAGAAAAAGAAAGACAGAGGTTGGGGTTTGGACCCCATGGTGGCAGCAGCAGTATTACAGATAGTAATCCTGTAAAAGAGCATGATTCTAGGAATCTGCACAAGATAGGACCCCCTTACAAGGAGGGGGATGACATTAACAAGTGGTTTGCTGCACTTGAGAGGGCCTGTAATGTACAGGGGGTCCCTCAAAGGCAGTGGGCTGCTATCCTATGGCTATCTTTCAGTGGATAGGGTTGGGATAGGCTCCTTACTGTTAAGGAAAGTGATGCCAATGATTTTACAGTTCTTAAGAATGCACTCCTTGATGGTTATGGCTTAACCACTGAACAGTACAGGATCAAGTTCAGAGAAACCAAAAAGGAGTCTTCACAAGACTGGGTAGACTTTGTTGATCATTCAGTGAAGGCCTTGGAGGGGTGGTTACATGGCAGTAAAGTTTCTGACTATGAAAGCCTGTATAACTTAATCCTGAGAGAGCATATTCTTAATAATTGTGTGTCTGATTTGTTACACCAGTACCTGGTAGACTCTGATCTGACCTCTCCCCAAGAATTGGGAAAGAAGGCAGACAAATGGGTCAGAACAAGGGTGAACAGAAAAGTTCATACAGGGGGTGACAAGGATGGCAAGAAGAAGGATGGTAAGTCTTCTGACAAGGGCGGGGACAAATCTAAAAATGAGTCTTCATCAGGCGCACAAAAACACTCTGGTGGGGGTGGTGGGCCCAAATCCTCTTCAAATCAAAACAAAGAAAAGAAACCGTGGTGCTATTTATGTAAAATAAAAGGCCATTGGACAACAGATCCCAGTTGTCCAAAGAAAAGCACCAAGCCTCCTACCACTACAACCCCTGCTGCTACACCTAATGCCCCTAGTAATAGCAGTGGTGGTGCGAGCAAACCTACTAATAGCCAATCCAAGGGAGTAGCTGGGCTCACTTTTGGTAATTTAGTTGGGGTTGGTCTTGTTAGGGAGACCACAGAGGCTGTGTTAGTCTCTGAGGGGGTTATTGATTTAGCCACCTTGGTTGCTTGTCCCCTTAATATGGATAAGTACAAGCAACTGCCCCTAATAAATGGTGTTGAGGTTCAGGCCTACAGGGACACAGGTGCCAGTGTTACAATGGTAATAGAGAAACTGGTCCACCCTGAACAACACCTACTTGGTCACCAGTACCAAGTAACGGATGCTCATAACAACACTCTTAGCCACCCCATGGCTGTTGCGAATCTCAACTGGGGGGGGGGCGGTTACTAGTCCAAAGAAAGTTGTGGTTGCCTCAGATTTACCTGTAGACTGTCTACTAGGGAACGATTTAGAGACATCAGCTTGCGCAGAAGTGGAGTTGGAGGCTCATGCAGCAATGCTGGGCAAACCAGGGCATATTTTTGCTTTAACTAGGGCTCAGGCCAAAAAGCAAAAAGGACAGGGTGACTTGGATCCTGGAAGAATGGACCAAGTGCTCCCTAAAACTAGGGTTAGTAAAGGTAAAACACTACCTACTATCCCTCCCTCTACAGTGGATTCAACTTCTGAGGAAGAAGAATTTCCACCCTGTGCAGAACCTACACCAGAGGAGCTGGAAGCAGACACTGCTGAGCGTTTGGGTGAAGGGGGGCCTGTAGGAAAGTACCATCTTGCCTGGCATGTTACCCCCATTTTTCATTGTATATATGTTGTTTTAGTTGTATGTGTCACTGGGACCCTGCCAGCCAGGGCCCCAGTGCTCATAAGTGTGCCCTGAATGTGTTACCTGTGTTATGACTAACTGTCTCACTGAGGCTCTGCTCTCCAGAACCTCAGTGGTTATGCTCTCTCATTTCTTTCCAAATTGTCACTAACAGGCTAGTGACCAATTTCACCAATTCACATTGGCATACTGGAACACCCTTATAATTCCCTAGTATATGGTACTGAGGTACCCAGGGTATTGGGGTTCCAGGAGATCCCTATGGGCTGCAGCATTTCTTTTGCCACCCATAGGGAGATCTGACAATTCTTACACAGGCCTGCCAGTGCAGCCTGAGTGAAATAACGTCCACGTTATTTCACAGCCATTTACCACTGCACTTAAGTAACTTATAAGTCACCTATATGTCTAACCTTTACCTGGTAAAGGTTGGGTGCTAAGTTACTTAGTGTGTGGGCACCCTGGCACTAGCCAAGGTGCTCCCACATTGTTCAGGGCAAATTCCCCAGACTTTGTGAGTGCGGGGACACCATTACACGCGTGCACTATACATATGTCACGACATATGTATAGCGTCACAATGGTAACTCTGAACATGGCCATGTAACATGTCTAAGATCATGGAATTGTCACCCCAATGCCATTCTGGCATTGGGGAGACAATTCCATGATCCCCCGAGTCTCTAGCTCAGACCCGGGTACTGCCAAACTACCTTTCCTGGGGTTTCACTGCAGCTGCTGCTGCTGCCAACCCCTCAGACAGGTTTCTGCCCTCCTGGGGTCCAGCCAGGCTTGGCCCAGGAAGGCAGAACAAAGGACTTCCTCAGAGAGAGGGTGTTACACCCTCTCCCTTTGGAAAAAGGTGTCAGGGCTGGGGAGGAGTAGCCTCCCCCAGCCTCTGGAAATGCTTTGATGGGCACAGATGGTGCCCATCTCTGCATAAGCCAGTCTACAGCGGTTCAGGGATCCCCCAGCCCTGCTATGGCGCGAAACTGGACAAAGGAAAGGGGAGTGACCACTCCCCTGACCTGCACCTCCCCTGGGAGGTGCCCAGAGCTCCTCCAGTGTGCTCCAGATCTCTGCCATCTTGGAAACAGAGGTGCTGCTGGCACACTGGTCTGCCCTGAGTGGCCAGTGCCAGCAGGTGACGTCAGAGACTCCTTCTGATAGGCTCCTTCAGGTGTTGCTAGCCTATCCTCTCTCCTAAGTAGCCAAACCTCCTTTTCTGGCTATTTAGGGTCTCTGCTTTGGGGAATTCTTTAGATAACGAATGCAAGAGCTCATCAGAGTTCCTCTGCATCTCTCTCTTCACCTTCTGCCAAGGAATCGACTGCTGACCGCACTGGAAGCCTGCAAAACTGCAACAAAGTAGCAAAGACGACTACTGCGACCTTGTAACGCTGATCCTGCCGCCTTCTCGACTGTTTTCCTGGTGGTGCATGCTGTGGGGGTAGTCTGCCTCCTCTCTGCACTAGAAGCTCCAAAGAAATCTCCTGTGGGTTGACGGAATCTTCCCCCTGCAACCGCAGGCACCAAAGAACTGCATCACCGGTCCTCTGGGTCTCCTCTCAGCACGACGAGCGAGGTCCCTTGAACTTAGCAACTCTGTCCAAGTGACTCCCACAGTCCAGTGACTCTTCAGTCCAAGTTTGGTGGAGGTAAGTCCTTGCCTCCCCACGCTAGACTGCATTGCTGGGAACCGCGTGTTTTGCAGCTACTCCGGCTCCTGTGCACTCTTCCAGGATTTCCTTTGTGCACAGCCAAGCCTGGGTCCCGGCACTCTAACCTGCAGTGCACGACCACCTGAGTTGTCCTCCGGCATCGTGGGACCCTCTTTTGTGACTTTGGGTGAGCTCTGGTTCACTCCACTTCGTAGTGTCTGTTCCGGCACTTCTGCGGGTGCTGCTTGCTTCTGAGAGGCCTCCTTGTCTTGCTGGGCGCCCCCTCTGTCCCCTCACGCAATTGGCGACATCCTGGTCCCTCCTGGGCCACAGCAGCATCCAAAAACCCTAACCGCGACCCTTGCAGCTAGCAAGGCTTGTTTGCGGTCTTTCTGCACAAAAACACCTCTGCACAACTCTTCACAACGTGGGACATCCGTCCTCCAAAGGGGAAGTTTCTAGCCCTTGTCGTTCTTGCAGAATCCACAGCTTCTACCATCCGGTGGCAGCTTCTTTGCACCCACAGCTGGCATTTCCTGGGCATCTGCCCACTCCCGACTTGATCGTGACTCTTGGACTTGGTCCCCTTGTTCCACAGGTATTCTCGTCAGGAAGTCCATCGTTGTTGCATTGCTGGTTTTGGTCTTCCTTGCAGAATTCCCCTATCACGACTTCTGTGCTCTTTGGGGAACTTAGGTGCACTTTGCACCCACTTTTCAGGGTCTTGGGGTGGGCTATTTTTCTAACCCTCACTGTTTTCTTACAGTCCCAGCGACCCTCTACAAGGTCACATAGGTTTGGGGTCCATTCGTGGTTCGCATTCCACTTCTAGAGTATATGGTTTGTGTTGCCCCTATCCCTATGTGCCCCCATTGCATTCTATTGTGACTATACATTGTTTGCACTGTTTTCTATTGCTATTACTGCATATTTTGGTATTGTGTACATATATCTTGTGTATATTTGCTATCCTCATACTGAGGGTACTCACTGAGATACTTTGGCATATTTTCATAAAAATAAAGTACCTTTATTTTTAGTATATCTGTGTATTGTGTTTTCTTATGATATTGTGCATATGACACTGGTGGTACTGTAGGAGCTTCACTCGTCTCCTAGTTCAGCCTGCTCTGCTAAGCTACCTTTTCTATCTGCCTAAGCTGCTAGACACCCCTCTACACTAATAAGGGATACCTGGACCTGGTGCAAGGTGTAAGTACCCCTTGGTACCCACTACAAGCCAGGCCAGCCTCCTACACCCACCAGTTGCGCTGCTGGGATGACTCCAAAAGATTCCCAATACTGACTGCAAATGTGTTGCCCTTGGTCTGCTGTTAGGTGAGACACTGGTGGCGCGGCGACGGGGTCGTGGCAAAGCCCCACCGGAAGATCAATGGTTCCATGAAGTCACACACTGTAGCGAACAAACAGAACTGTACAGCGACCTGTTGCCTACATCCTCACGCCGGGGGATATCTGGGCATCATTTTGGAAACATTTGCTTACATCATGTACAGTGGAGTCAGAGTGAATCCTACTTGTACAGCGATTGTTTTTGGCTTGTTTACATCTAATAGGGGAGAAGATGCCAGAGACTCACGGCTGATTGGGGGATAGCATTATTGCACTGCTGGGTAATAACCAATGTGTTATTGCTGTTGTTCCATGTTGATAACGGTGTACTGTGCCGTGCTGTTGTTTGAAAATAAAAAGCAATACAAGTTTTTAAAAAGGAAAGTTTGCTACACGTCAACTGCACGCTTACAGTGAAACTGCACAGATGCTGTACAGTACAAGACACCCACAGGGAAGAAGTGAAACGGTGCGAGCAGCCCCCGGTAGGCAAGCATGCGGCTCCATTCATCAAGTGACATTGCATGGTGCGACATCAATGCAATGAAGTGCGAATCCGCACAGTGAACACATTACTGATATAGCCTCAAAACAAATACCTAAACATTTGTGAATTGAATACGTCATCTACAATTTGAATTAATTATTTATTACAATTGCACCTTTTCCCTCCCCAAATCAATACCACTGTCATGACAATCGTTAGGACGAGAATAGTCCCTGCATGGTGTACAGTTATATTCCCCTGCCCTGAGAGTCTGGCTACGTGGTTCTAGAACCCTGTATTATTTTGGTCCTAGCCTCATACTAATCTGTGTGCACAGAGGCCTAGTCCTGTCCCATGACATGAGTGAGTTCTTGAACTTTTCCTGTGACCTGTAGGGGGGCTTCAGGCGTGCTGTATTGCATGAGATGTGGACTCTTGTATAGTTCACAGAGTGGTGGTCCAGGACATTGTGTTTTGTGAATCTATAGATATAACCAGACCTTTTTGTCTGTCACTGGATTGGAGGCCTACTTTTCAGCTTGTGTAAATTCCACTTCTGTGTGCAAACCCATTCTAGCGCTAACATCCAAAGTGAATGTTTATGTGGGTCTGTGTATGTGACCTCTCTGGTACGTGCATTGTGTGTATGGATGAGCCAGAGTAATGGATGCATGTGTGACCTAGTCTGGATGACCCTGTCGTGGACTTCTGCGCATGATTGAGGTGAGTTTTCTGTTCCCAAGAAAATAGAAATGTAATGCAGACATTTCTGAAACTGGAGGGTGGAGTTAAAAAGGGAGTGGGTAGAAAAGAGACAAGACTTCTTTAGAAATTCGATTAGGCCTTTTTCTGAGAAAGGCTAGTGCTTATTCTTCCTGTAGCACTGCCATTTCATAAGTGGTGGGGGTGAAGGGAGGGATTGCAGTCTCTGTTGTTCAAAGTGAGAGAGATCTCTGTGGTGGAGGCAGCATTGTGTATTTACCGTGATCACTCTTGGTTGTTGCTGATGGCAGTCAGGTGCAGAAACCTCATGCTTGTTTGAGCCTCAGGGTGTTCCTGGCTGAAGACTCCTCTCCTGTGAGGAGCTCCACTCTTACACAAAGTTCTGTGTCTGAAGACCATCCTGAGAAGGACTCTTGAAAGGAAAGTCACCCCAAAAAGATTTTGAAACTGCAGACAGTGGATCCACATACCATGTCTGCTTTGACTGTATACAAGTATTTGGTTGTGTATCTGTTGTTCCAATTCCAAGTTCTCTATGACCAAGGAGGGGAATGTTCTGCAGAGCACTAAGGAACCGCTTTGTAACCAGAACTTGTGTTTGCCTGACACACAGCTTCCCAGGGGATATCACTTGAATCTTGCCTTGCTGGTGGAAGCTGTTCATCTGACCTGAAGTGCTCAAATGCCAACCTCCCTACTGAGAAAAGGGAAGGATCATACCAGCACTGCAGGAGGGATGACTATCCAGGAGGAGGCAGGTGCACTGAGATCGCAGTGCTTTTGGGGTCTGCCAGAGAAAGGAGTAAAGAGGAGAGCAATCTATGTGCCCCAGGTGTTTGCTGGTGACAAACTTCCTATTGAAAGTTCCAGGTCGTTACTGCAGAATCATGGCTACCTGGTGCCTCTGTGACTAGGATAACAGGCGCGGATGAACTGGTGCAGCTGATCTGCTATAGTGATCCCAAAGAGTTATGACAGGGTTGATCTTAGGCTGCTGTAACCAAAACAGTGTTACTGCCCTTTGCTGCTACTCCTCATTCAGAACCTTCAGCTTCCAGTATACCACTGGACCCGAAGAGACATAGCCTTGAAGTGGGGCATGGGCAAAGCCTAGCACCCAAGCTGGCTGGAGTGTGGCTGTGATGAGATCCACCCACACGGAAGGCTCTCTGTGGTCTGCTCCCTCCGCCTCTCTTCAGATGCAACCTTACTGCTGCTGGAGGAGGCTGCAGCAGAACCATGGCATGTATACCCTCCCAGAAGCAGGAGAGAGGTTGCTGCCCGACAGTTTAACACTCTCAGGACATACAGTGATGAAAGAACTGTTAAAGACTAAGGACATTGACTATTCACAAGAGGCAAAACGGGCACTTGTACCTATTACTACTATTCCTAAAAGGAGGGAAACCACCTAGACCAGAAGGGGGACCCAGGGATAACAGGATAGACAATGGAGGCTGCTTTGTGATCACTGGGTTCTGAGCTTGGGCACCGCCACACTACCTTCCTGAGAAGCCTGTGTGACTGCTCACAATTGCTACAGCACACTCTTATGTCCTAGGCACCACTTGGGTCCAGTGTCAAAGTAGCATTTTGTCAAAATATGTCAGCCATAAATATATCTCTCTCTCTATATATATATATATATATATATATATATATATATATATCTATTGTAGGAAGTTGGCTCTGTATGCACTATTTCAAAGTAAGAAATAGCATGCACAGAGTCCAAGGGTTCCCCTTAGAGGTAAGATAGTGGCAAAAAGAGATAATCTAATGCTCTATTTTGTGGTAGTATGGTCGAGCAGTAGGCTTATCAGAGGGTAGTGTTAAGCATTTGTTGTACACACACAGGCAATAAATGAGGAACACACACTCAAGGACAATTCCAGGCCAATAGGTTTTTATATAGAAAAATATATTTTCTTAGTTTATTTTAAGAACCACAGGTTCAAGATTTACAAGTAATACTTCAAATGAAAGGTATTTCACTTAGGTAACTTAGGAACTTTGAATCAGCAAAATAGCATGTACAGTTTTCACAAAAATGGCAATAAGCTATTTTAAAACTAGACAGTGCAATTTTCAACAGGTCCTGGGGGAGGTAAGTGTTTGTTAGTTTTGCAGGTAAGTAAACCACCTACAGGGTTCAAAGTTGGGTCCAAGGTAGCCCACCGTTGGGGGTTCAGGGCAACCCCAAAGTTACCACACCAGCAGCTCAGGGCCAGTCAGGTGTAGAGGTCAAAGTGGTGCCCAAAACGCATAGGCTTCATTGGAGAAGGGGGTGCGCCGGTTCCAGTCTGCCAGCAGGTAGGTACCCGCGTCTTCGGAGGGCAGACCAGGGGGGTTTTGTAGGGCACCGGGGGGACACAAGTCAGCACAAAAAGTACACCCTCAGCGGCACGGGGGCGGCCGGGTGCAGAGTGTTGAAACAGGCGTCGGGTTTGCAATGGAGTTCAATGGGAGACCCAGGGGTCTCTTCAGCGAAGCAGGCAGGCAAGTGGGGGGCTCCTCAAGGTAGCCACCACCTGGGCAAGGGAGAGGGCCACCTGGGGGTCGCTTCTGCACTGGAGGTCGGATCCTTCAGGTCCTGGGGGCTGCGGGTGCAGTGTCTTTACCAGGCGTCGGGTTCTTAGAAGCAGGCAGTCACGGTCAGGGGGAGCCTCTGGATTCCCTCTGCAGGCGTAGCTGGGGGGGTTCAGGGGGGTCAACTCTGGCTACTCACAGGGTCGCAGTCGCCGGGGAGTCCTCCCTGTAGTGTTGTTTCTCTGCAGGTCGAGCCGGGGGCGTCGGGTGCAGAGTGCAAAGTCTCACGCTTCCGGCGGGAAACGTGGAGTCCTTTTAAAGTTGCTTCTTTGTTGCAAAGATGTTTCTTCTTTGGAGCAGAGCCGCTGTCTTCGGGAGTTCTTGGTCCTTTTAGATGCAGGGTAGTCCTCTGAGGCTTCAGAGGTCGCTGGACCCTGGGGAACGCGTGGCTGTTGCAGGTTTTCTTGAAGGGGGGAGACAGGCCGGTAGGGCTGGGGCCAAAGCAGTTGGTTCCTCCGTCTTCTCTGCAGGACTTTCAGGTCAGCAGTCCTTCTTCGTCTTCAGGTTGCAGGAATCTATCTTGCTAGGTTCTGGGAGCCCCTAAATACTCAATTTAAGGGTGTGTTTAGGTCTGGGGGGTTAGTAGCCAATGGCTACTAGCCCTGAGGGTGGCTACACCCTCTTTGTGCCTCCTCCCTGGGGAGAGGGGGCACATCCCTAATCCTATTTGGGGAATCCTCCATCTGCAAGATGGAGGATTTCTAAAAGTCAGAGTCACCTCAGCTCAGGACACCTTAGGGGCTGTCCTGACTGGCCAGTGACTCCTCCTTGTTTTTCTCATTATCTCCTCTGGCCTTGCTGCCAAAAGTGGGGCTGTGGCCGGAGAGGGCGGGCATCTCCACTAGCTGGAGTGCCCTGGGGTGCTGTAACAAAGGGGGTGAGCATTTGAGGCTCACCGCCAGGTGTTACAGTTCCTGCAGGGGGAGGTGAGAAGCACCTCCACCCAGTACAGGCTTTGTTACTAGCCACAGAGTGACAAAGGCACTCTCCCCATGTGGCCAGTAACATGTCTGGTGTCTGGCAGGCTGGCAAAACTAGTAAGCCCACACTGGAAGTCGGGTATGTTTTCAGGGGGCATCTCTAAGATGCCCTCTGGGGTGTATTTCACAATAAAATGTACAATGGTATCAGTGTGCATTTATTGTGCTGAGAAGTTTGATACCAAACTTCCCAGTTTTCAGTGTAGCCATTATGGTGCTGTGGAGTTCGTGTTGTACAGACTCCCAGACCATATACTCTTATGGCTACCCTGCACTTACAATGTCTAAGGTTTGGCTTAGACACTGTAGGGGCATAGTGCTCATGCACCTATGCCCTCACCTATGGTATAGTGCACCCTGCCTTAGGGCTGTAAGGCCTGCTAGAGGGGTGACGTACCTATACCATAGGTAGTGTGAGGTTGGCATGGCACCCTGAGGGGAGTGCCATGTCGACTCAGTCATTTTCTCCCCACCAGCACACACAAGCTGGCAAGCAGTGTGTCTGTGCTGAGTGAGGGGTCCCCAGGGTGGCATAAGACATACTGCAGCCCTTAGAGACCTTCCCTGGCATCAGGGCCCTTGGTACCAGGGGTACCATTTACAAGGGACTTACCTGGATGCCAGGGTGTGCCAATTGTGGAAACAAAGGTACAGGTTAGGGAAAGAACACTAGCGCTGGGGTCTGGTTAACAGGCCTCAGCACACTTTCAAATCATAACTTGGCATCAGCAAAGGCAAAAAGTCAGGGGGTAACCATGCCAAGGAGGAGTTTCCTTACACAACCCTCCCCCCCCCCAAACAAAAGAGGATGAGACTAACCTTTCCCAAGAGAGTCTTCATTTTCTAAGTGGAAGAACCTGGAAAGGCCATCTGCATTGGCATGGGCAGTCCCAGGTCTCTGTTCCGCTATAAAGTCCATTCCCTGTAGGGAGATGGACCACCTCAACAGTTTTGGATTTTCACCTTTCATTTGCATTAGCCATTTGAGAGGTCTGTGGTCAGTTTGAACTACAAAGTGAGGACCAAAGAGGTATGGTCTCAGCTTCTTCAGGGACCAAACCAAAGCAAAGGCCTCCCTCTCAATGGCACTCCAACGCTGCTCCCTGGGGAGTACCCTCCTGCTAATGAAAGCAACAGGCTGGTCACGCCATCATCATTTGTTTGGGACAAAACTGCCCCTATCCCATGTTCAGACGCACCAGTCTGCATAATGAACTGCTTGGAGTAATCTGGAGCTTTGAGAGCTGGTGCTGTGTACATAGCTTGTTTCAGGGTGTCAAAGGTCTGTTGGCATTCTACAGTCCAGTTTACCTTCTTGGGCATTTTCTTGGAGGTAAGTTCTGTGAGGGGTGTCACTATTGATCCATAGCCCTTCACAAACCTCCTATAGTACCCAGTAAAGCCAAGGAATGCCCTGACTTGAGTCTGGGTTTTTGGAGCTGCCCAGTCCAGAATGGTCTGGATCTTGGGCTGGTGTGGTTGAACTTGGCCTCCACCTACAAGGTGGCCCAAGTAAACCACAGTTCCCTGCCCTATCTGGCATTTGGATGCCTTGATAGAGAGGCCTGCTGCTTTCAGGGCCTTCAAAACCTTCTTCAGGTGGACCAGGTGATCCTGCCAGCTGGAGCTAAAGACAGCAATATCGTCAAGATAAGCTGCACTAAAGGACTCCAAGTCAGCAAGGACTTGATTCACCAACCTTTGGAAGGTGGCAGGGGCATTCTTTAAACCAAAGGGCATAACAGTAAACTGATAGTGCCCATCAGATGTGGAGAATGCTGTCTTTTCTTTTGCTGCTGGTGCCATTTTGATTTGCCAGTACCCTGCTGTAAAGTGACTGACTCTTCCTTTCTAGCACTGGGTAAGGGCCATTCCATCTGTCCTGAAGTGCCCTGGGAGCCACAGGCTCCAGAACCCAGACTTCTGCCCTGTCTGAAATTCAACCATAGCAGCCTTTTGGTCATACCACATCTTCTGGAGTTGTTGGCTGGCCTCAAGGTTTTTGCTTGCCTTTTCCATGTACTCTGCCATCCTGGAACGTAGGCCTAGTACATAGTCCACTATATCTTGTTTAGGCTCATGAAGAGGTCTCTCCCAGCCTTCTTTTACAAGAGCTAGTGGTCCCCTTACAGGGTGGCCAAACAGAAGTTCAAAGGGGGAAACCCTACTCCCTTCTGAGGCACCTCTCTGTAGACGAAAAGCAGACATGGCAAGAGGACATCCCATCTCCTTTTGAGTTTTTCAGGGAGCCCCATGATCATGCCTTTCAATGTCTTGTTAAATCTTTCTACAAGGCCATTGGTTTGTGGATGGTATGGTGTGGTGAATTTGTAAGTCACCCCACACTCATTCCACATATGCTTCAGGTATGCTGACATAAAGTTGGTACCCCTGTCAGACACCACCTCCTTAGGAAATCCCACTCTGGTAAAGATACCAATGAGTGCTTTGGCTTCTGCAGGGGCAGTAGTGGACCTAAGGGGAATTGCTTCAGGGTATCTAGTAGCACGATCCACTACTACTAGTATGTATTGGTTCCCTGAGGCTGTGGGAGGTTCAAGTGGACCCACTATGTCCACACCCACTCTTTCAAAGGGGACCACCACCACTGGAAGTGGAATGAGGGGGGCCTTTGGGTGTCCACCTGTCTTACCACTGGCTTGACAGGTGGCACAGGAGACACAAAACTCTTACTTTCTGGGACATGTTGGGCCAATAGAAATGGTTAACTAACCTTTCCCAAGTCTTGGTTTGTCCCAAATGCCCAGCAAGTGGAATATCATGAGCTAAGGTCAGAATGAACTTCCTAAACTCCTGAGGCACTACCACTCTCCTAGTGGCACCAGGTTTGGGATCTCTTGCCTCAGTGTAGAGGAGTCCATCTTCCCAATAGACTCTATGCGTTCCAGTGATTTTTCCTTTGGTCTCTTCAGCAGCTTGCTGCCTAAAGCCTTCAAGAAAGGGACAGGTTTCTTGCCCCTTACACAACTGTTCCCTTGTGGGTCCCCCTGGGCCTAAGAGTTCAACCTGATAAGGTTCCAACTCCATGGGCTCGGTTCCCTCAGAGGGCAGAACGTCTTCCTGGGAAGAGAGGTTCTCTTTCTTTTGTTGTGTTGAAGCTGGTTCCCCAGTCTTCTTTCCTTTTCTCTTGGAGGGTTGGGCCCTTTTTTCCAGGCTCCAACACCACTTTTTCACCCTGAGCCTTGCACTGTGCCCTTGTCTTGACACACACCAGTTCAGGGATACCCAGCATGGCTGCATGGGTTTTGAGTTCTACCTCAGCCCATGCTGAGGACTCCAGGTCATTTCCAAGCAAACAGCCTACAGGGATATTTGAGGAGACCACCACCTGTTTCAGGCCATTGACCCCTCCCCACTCTAAAGTTACCATAGCCATGGGATGTACTTTAGTCTGATTGTCAGCGTTGGTGACTGGATAAGTTTGTCCAGCCAGGTATTGACCAGGGGAAACCAGTTTTTCTGTCACCATGGTGACACTGGCACCTGTATCCCTCAGGCCTTCTACACTAGTCCCATTAATTAAGAGTTGCTGCCTGTATTTTTGCATATTAGGGGGCCAGGCAGCCAGTGTGGCTAAGTCCACCCCACCCTTAGAGACTAATGTAGCTTCAGTGTGAACCCTGATTTACTCTGGGCACACTGTTGATCCCACCTGGAGACTGCCTATTACAGTGTTAGCTGGAGTAGAGTTTGAAGTGGAACCTTTCTTGGGACAGGCCTTGTCTCCAGTTTGGTGACCCTGCTGATTACAGCTATGACACCACGCCTTTTTGGGATCAAAGTTTTTAGCCTTATACCCAAAATTGGATTGTGAAGAGGCTTTGGACCCTCCCTCCTGAGCAGGTTTTTGGGGCCCTGTAGAAGACTCTTTACTTTTTCCCTTGGATGTCTCAACACTCTTCCCCTGAGGAGTCTTTGTGACCCCTTTCTTTTGGTCACCCCCTATGGAAGTCTTGGTCACCCTAGTCTTGACCCAATGGTCCGCCTTCTTTCCCAATTCTTGGGGAGAAATTGGTCCTAGGTCTACTAGATGCTGCTGCAGTTTATCATTGCAACAATTACTTAACAGGTGTTCTTTCACAAATAAATTGTACAGCCCATCATAATCATTTACACCACTGCCATGAATCCAACCATCTAGTGTTTTCACTGAGTAGTCAACAAAATCAACCCAGGTCTGGCTCGAGGATTTCTGAGCCCCCCTGAACCTAATCCTGTACTCCTCAATTGAGAATCCAAAGCCCTCAATCAGGGTAGCCTTCATGAGGTCATAGGATTCTGCATCTTTTCCAGAGAGTGTGAGGAGTCTATCCCTACATTTTCCACTGAACATTTCCCAAAGGAGAGCACCCCAGTGAGATCTGTTTACGTTTCTGGTTGCACAAGCCCTCTCAAAAGCTGTGAACCATTTGGTGATGTCATCACCATCTTCATATTTAGTTACAATCCCTTTAGGGATTTTTAACATGTCAGGAGAATCTCTGACCCTATTTATGTTGCTGCCACCATTGATGGGACCTAAGCCCATCTCTTGTCTTTCCCTTTCTATGGGTAGGATCTGTCTTTCCAAAGCCAATCTTTTGACCATCCTGGCTAACAGGAGGTCATCTTCATTGAGGCTGCCCTCAATGCTTGCAGAGTTGTTGGACTCTCCTGTGAGAGAAGCAACATCTCTGACTATCACTTGTGGAGACAGGGTTTGAAAAACCCTGGGTTCCCTATCTAGGACTGAAGGTGGGAAATCCTCCACATCACTAGCTTCCCCCTCTGGGAAGGTATCATCAGAGGGGTTATTTTTAGCAAACTCTGCCAAGAGCTCCTGGAGCTGTACTTTGGTAGGGTTTGAACCAGTCTTTATCTTTTTTATTTTGCAGAGAGACCTTAACTATGACATCCTAAGATGCAGGTAAGGGGTGAGGTTGAGTTCCATCACTATCTCTTCTGCAGCAGACATTATGTTTCTAAAAGTTGGAATACTTTTTAAGAATCTAAAACTATCTCTAGAACTTAATTCAAACTTTTACAAAACTTTTAAACTCTAATAAAATGCTAACAGGGACTAACACAAGGCCCTAGCAGGACTTTTAAAAATTTAGAAAAATAGCTCAAATTTAAAAAATCAGTTTCTAATGATAATTTTTGGAATTTAGTTGTGTGATCAGGTATTGGCTGAGTAGTCCAGCAAATGCAAAGTATTGTACCCCACCGCTGATCCACCAATGTGGGAAGTTGGCTCTGTATGCACTATTTCAAAGTAAGAAATAGCATGCACAGAGTCCAAGGTTTCCCCTTAGAGGTAAGATAGTGGCAAAAAGAGATGATTCTAATGCTCTATTTTGTGGTAGTATGGTCGAGCAGTAGGCTTATCAGAGGGTAGTGTTAAGCATTTGTTGTACACACACAGGCAATAAATGAGGAAAAAACACTCAAGGACAATTCCAGACCAATAGGTTTTTATATAGAAAAATATATTTTCTTAGTTTATTTTAAGACCCACAGGTTCAAGATTTACAAATAATACTTCAAATGAAAGGTATTTCACTTAGATAACTTAGGAACTTTGAATCAGCAAAATAGCATGTACAGTGTTCACAAAAATGGCAATAAGCTATTTTAAAACTAGACACTGCAATTTTCAACAGTTCCTGGGGGAGGTAAGTGTTTGTTAGTTTTGCAGGTAAGTAAACCATCTACAGGGTTCAAAGATGGGTCCAAGGTAGCCCACCATTGGGGGTTCAGGGCAACCCCAAAGCTACCACACCAGCAGCTCAGGACCGGTCAGGTGTAGAGGTCAAAGTGGTGCCCAAAACGCGTAGGCTTCAATGGAGAAGGGGGTACCCCGGTTCCAGTCTGCCAGCAGGTAGGTACCCGCGTCTTCGGAGGGCAGACCAGGAGGGTTTTGTAGTGCACCGGGGGGGACACAAGTCAGCACAAAAAGTACACCCTCAGCAGCACGGGGCGGCCGGGTGCAGAGTGCAAACAGGCGTCGGGTTTGCAATGGAGTTCAATGGGAGACCTAGGGGTCTCTTCAGCAAAGAAGGCAGGCAAGTGGGGGGCTCCTCGGGGTAGCCACCACCTGGGCAAGGGAGAGGGCCACCTGGGGGTCACTTCTGCACTGGAGGGCGGATCCTTCAGGTCCTGGGGGCTGCGGGTGCAGTGTCTTTACCAGGCGTCGGGTTCTTAGAAGCAGGCAGTCGCTGTCAGGGGGAGCCTCTGTATTCCCTCTGCAGGCGTCGCAGGCAGTTTTGGTCCTCTGCCCCTACGAAACATGCTGGGGTGGCGATACTTCTGTCAAAGGCCTTTCCTGGTAAGGTGGTAGCCAGGATACATGAGGTACAGGGTAGGTTTCTGGCTCTCAGGATGCGGGTGGGGGCCTTTTTCTTTACTATTGCTACATTATATGCTCCTAATGTGCAACAAGAAACCTTTATGAGACAGGACATTACCCCAATGCTCATTACCCCTGACAGGGCTATTTTGGTGGGGGGAGATTTTAACCTGGTCGTGGACAATGAATTGGATAAGTCTGGGCATCGCTTTGGGCAGACTGGGGCACTGTCTGTGGCCGGGAGGCAGTGTTTGGCTGAATGTGGTCTGGAGGATGTTTGGAGGAGGGCACACCGTACACTTAGGGACTATTCATTTTATTCCGCGGCCTCTAAGACGTATACTCGTATTGATTTTTTTCTGGCCTTTGCGGAGTTTGCCTCTCGGATTAATGAGACTACAATCGAGCCCTGGGCTCTAACGGATCATGCACTTATTACTCTGGAGGCCAGTTTTGATATGGGGCGCGTAGGGAGTCTGAGTTGGCGCTTTAGAGATACTATATTGCAGAGTAGAGCCACTGAGGAGGCGCTGAGGCACGTGATAGTGGACTATCTTAGGTTTAATGATGGTGGGAGTACTAGTTTGGAGATACTGTGGGAGGCTCTCAAAGCAGTAGTCCGAGGAGAAGTAATGTCGCTCGCAGCTAAAGATAAGAAAGCAAAGAAGGAACAAAGAGCAGTGCTTGAGCAAAAAGTAGCGGCCTTAGAACGCTCACATAAACACACAGGTGCACCTAGAGTGTGGAGAGAGCTGGAGAGAGCGCACCAGCAGTTGAAACAGCTAGACTGGGATAGGGCAGAATATGCGATAGTGCAGCTTAAACACAAATACTATATTGGGAGCAACAGATGTGAAAGGCTCCTTGTGCACCGGCTGAGAGCGCAGCGCTCCGCTATGGCGATAAAGATGGTACGCTCCCCCACTAAAGGGGAAGTGTGAACGGACGACCAAATGGCAGAGGTTTTTGCTTAGTACTATAGGGAACTGTACGCCGCAGACGCTCAGTGTGATGTGGATCCTGCCGCTTTCCTCATGGATAGCACAATTACTCCGCTTGGGGAGCGTGAGGCGTCCTTCTTGGACCAGCCTATAAGGGTGGAAGAGGTTATTTCTGTGATATCACTTCTAAAGGGCGGGAAATCACATCGGCCCGGATGGCTTTACGGCACTTTTTAATAAAACTTTCTGTTCGGAGTTGGCGCCGGTTTTGGCGCGGCTCTTTAACTCCTTTCGGGTGTCTGGGGTACTCGTGCCTAGTATGCTGGAGGCCACCATCACGGTCATTCATAAGCCTGGGAAAGATCCAGAAGAGTGTGCTTCGTACAGGCCCATTTCGCTTCTGTATATAGATGCCAAGTTGTTTACTGGTATTTTGGCTCATCGCCTCAATCCCTACATGCCGGGCCTTATAGATCTGGATCAGGCGGGCTTTATACCCCACCGGCAATGCGGTGACAATACGAAGTGCCTTCTGCATTTAATAGATAAAATTGGCAGATCGCGCAGGGAGGCACTTCTTCTTTCTATTGATGCAGAGAAGGCGTTTCATAGAGTCCATTGGCCCTATCATTTCCAAGTGCTGGAGCGCTATGGGTTGGGGCCTGGATTCAGGACCTGGATTCAATGCATTTATTGTTCACCCAAGGCCGCGGTGCGGGTTAATGGAACTCGGTCCTTGCTGTTTCCGGTTGATCGTGGAACACGTCAAGGGGTGCCCGCTTTCCCCTCTACTATTTGCGCTGTATATGGAGCCTTTTGCTCAGCACCTCCGTGACAACCCCTAGTCTCTGGCATAAGTTTGGGGGCGATCATCACCTTATTAGTCTATATGCGGATGATGTGATCCTTACCCTTGCGGAGCCCAGGGCCTCGCTCCCAGCCCTTATGGCGGCTCTTGAGGAGTTTGGTCGGGTTTCGTGTGAATATGCTGAAGTCGCAGGCTCTTAGTCTGTCCACCTCTCCCGACCATGTAGAAAGCTTGAAGGCCCGATATCCCTTTATTTGGTCGACGTCGCAGGTACCCTATTTGAGTATTGAACTGGGGACTTCGGCGGCGAAGACAGCGAGTTTGAATTATGCCACGCTAACTAGGGAGGTTTTGCTGGACCTTGGGAACTGGAGGAAACATAAACTCTTTTGGTTGGGCAGGGTGGCGGCGGTCAAAATGACTGCGCATACTCTATGTCTTTCAGGCGCTTCCTTCCTCTGACTCCTCTGTCTCGAACGATTGCGACCCTCCAGTCTGCGGTTCTAAAATGTATTTGGGATGTACGACTGGCATGGCTTCCGAGGAATGCTCTTTATTGCCCCAGAGAGGGGGGGGGGGTTGGTCGTTCCCTGTCTTCTGTGTTATTTCCAGGCTGCCCAGCTGTGCTTTCTTTTGGAGTGGAGTAGGCCGCTCTCTGAGAAACATTGGTATTCTATGGATCAGGCGGTGGCGGGTCTCATATCTGGAAAGAGCCCTAGCTCTGACGCCGGCACAGGGCGCCTGGGCTCTACTCCTCCCCAATCACGGGAGCGACGTTTTGTGTATGGGACGCAGTGGCACGACGGCAGGGGATGACAACGTTTCCATCCCCTCTGTCACCGATTGGTGAGAATCCTGACTTTGCGCCCGGCCTACAGGTAGAGAGTTTTCGCCGTTGGTATGATGGGGGCTGCAAGAGGGTGGGGAGCCTTTTCGATGAGAATGGGGTGATTCCTTTTGATCAGATGCGGGAAACGTATCGATTGACCGAAGCGGATAGACTGTTGTATTATCAAGTGCGACATTGGGCCCTCATGCTGGCGAATAGGGCTTTGATAGATAGGCTGTTTACCCCGTTTGAGAGGTGGATATTCACAAAGAAGGATGATAAGCGGGTGATATCAGAGCTTTACCGATTCCTGCAGGGTAGGGAGCGCCCGCCGAAATCTAAGGGACAGCAGAGGTGGAAGAAGG
Organism: Pleurodeles waltl; assembly: GCF_031143425.1. Lineage (NCBI taxonomy): Eukaryota > Metazoa > Chordata > Amphibia > Caudata > Salamandridae > Pleurodeles > Pleurodeles waltl. The sequence continues at coordinate 320,661,995 of NC_090445.1, read as the reverse complement.
AGCTGGTGAGGGAGTTCACAGAGGAGGAGTGGGACAATATATACTATAGAACGCACCATACGGCCTATAGTGCTGCAGGGACAGAGACGGCATATAAGGTAGCTTCCTATTGGTACTATACTCCAGCAAGGATAAATGCATGGGACCCCGCTAAGTCAGGGCTTTGTTGGAGGGGGTGCGGTAACACGGGCACACTGGTACATCTCCTTTGGCACTTCCCCAAGCTACAGAGATATTGGACGAGTGTTTTAGACGACATTGATAAGGTGTCCAAGACGGAGATTCCTAGATTCCCATCTTATGTATTGCTGGGTTTGCCTAATTCTCTCACCTTCCCTCTTCGTTCGCTGATGGGGCGACAGATGGCTTTGGCTCTCATTGCTGCCTTGCAGACGATTCTTGCCCTTTGGGGCTCGGACAGGCTACCGACGTACGGATCTTGGCTACAGAAGTTGTGGTTCATTCTGGCGATGGAGAAGCTTACTCTGGCTTCCAAACAGAGAGTGGGTGACATTTGTACGCTGTGGAGGCCTTTCTTCCAGATTTTATCTACAGAGTTTACTGAGCTGACGTGCCCAGCATATCTGAGTGTTCTGGGGCTGACCGAGAGGTCTAGAAGAGTGACGTGATCCATGGGGCCACGAAAGGGGCGTTGGCATTACTGTGAATGGAGCTGTGATGGTGGGGGATTCTGGAAGGGCGAAGCATGCAAGCAAGGAAGCACAGTTATTTTATGTTATTCTTTATGTGGTTGCTCTGTGAGATCCAGACTGTTGTGCCTTGCCCGCCCTGAGGCCAATATGAGCCACAGCAGGCTGGGAGGAATCTCTTCCCCAGTGTGAGTGAGGATACTGCTAAATAATTCTAAATGCATGTTATGGGATCTTTGGGCATGCCATTAATGAAATGCTTGGAGGATTACTACAGAGCTTGTATCGTTTTGTGTGTTAAAATTTCCAATAAACAGATTTGATCCATAAAGTGACCATTCAGTTCTACATGGCTTCTCCATTCTGCATGGACAGACAATGTAAAATGCTGCACAGTACTTACAAGTGGCCACTGGAGGCGGCTTTTCCCTCTAAATACACATCACGACTCCCAGCTCCAGCCTTTAGTCAGGCTGAGGGTCTGGGAAAGAGTCAGTCATCTTGTGCTAGCAGGCACAGTTCACAGCTTTTACATTTCAGAAAGTTGGGTAGAGGTGCCTCTGGCTTGGGGCTCTATGGCAGACAGTCTCTCTAGTCTTTCTGAGTGTGCCAAAACCAACTGACAATTCCCCTTCCCCTCCTTAGCTCTAAGCTCACTCCTTGGTGTGGACTCCAAAGTCCTTTGGAGAGCCCTTTTTCCGGATGCCAGTTCACAATGTGTGTAAGATAGCTTTATCGCTCACTGTCAGTCACCAGATCCTCGGGGTCTGCGTACATTCCCAACACGTCCACCACTGAACAGCTCCAAGACTCTGATAGATAAATCACAGAGGCTAAGAGAGTTCAAGAGGGGAAGAGGGGATTGGGAAGGGAACAGATGGGAAGGAGACCTGTAGTAAGAAAAAGGTTAGAACACACAATATGAAAATTATATCTCCTGAAATCAATACTAGACTATGATTCTAAGCCTAGTCATTCTGAAAACATGAACAATCTAAGAATTAAGCTTAAAATGACTAATTTTCAAGATGCTCGGATACCTGTAGAGGAATCAAGATGGATTAAATGAAAACTTTCTTATTCAAGTACTTTCCTTTACATGAGAATCAGAAAAACATTCTGACTAAATTTTAAACCAATCATATTAATCCTTTTTTTGAGAATGCATACTAGGACCATACAATATTGCATCTAGAAACTCTGGCCTTCTGTATACTCTTAAAATGTTTCAACACAAATTGCGAATATTGCAGATTTATATATATATATATATATATATATATATATATATATATATATATTAAACACCATAAGGATTGTGCACCATGAATAACAAATCATATAAGTTGTCAACTCGAGTATTACATAATAAATATCTTAGAATAGTGGCATACAATAAACAACATGAATTAAACTCGAGGAGAGAATCGTGCGTCTTGCCAATTCGAGTGTCACCATGTAAAATGTCAAGAAATGGTAGCACGCAATGAATATCAAAATCAAATCATCGTTAAACGAATCGCGCATCTTGCCGATTCGTAAACCACGATGTTAATGCCAAGAAATAACAGCTCACAATGTATAACAAGATCAAAGTACAATGAAACGAATCGCGCGTCAGGGAGAAGCTGCTGCTCTGCACCGGGACCTCTGAATAGTGAGCATTGGGAGTTGGGCTGGCTCTCTTTTATAGAGTCTTGGCCCAGCCCACAACCACGCCCAGGCATGTTGCAGGGAAAGTCTCTGGAAGGCCCTGGAAAGGGGCCACACCCTAACACACTCTGGAAACCTGCAGCAATACATTGCAAAGGAACAGTATTTGTAAGCATATTAAAAATAAGTTTTCAGGATTGAACTCTGCAATGCAAAAGGTTAAATCTCAACATATCAGCACAATGCATAAATTACATTGTTTTGAGAGTGCTTGGTTTTTGCATTCTAGTCGCCAATAGAGCGCGTACATTCACTTTCCAGCTCCAAAAACAAACGTCCAGTGTCAGACCAGTTACAAATAGTCTGCTTCAAAATAGGAGTCCTTAGGTGCTCTTTGATGGTCGTCCAGACAATCGGTCTTGACAGTGATCCTTTTGTAGAATAAAACACACAAATCTTGGTCGTGGTGGGTCACACTCCTACCCACAGAAAAAGCAGATTCGATCCACTGCAAAGCCCTGTACCACTTAAACCTGAGTTGGTGTTTCATTCTCCTCAGACATCCAGCTGCGTTCCAGTCTGGTCTTAGTAGCTATCGAGCCACAAACAACATTCGCACCCCCCCTCATATTTGATGGTTTGTGTTTCCAGGACTCTCAAGCAAACGACAAACAGGAGCAGCACACCTGTCTGCAATCCAGTCCAGACCAACCAAATCCAAAGCTTTGCACTGAAACACCAAAAGCTAAAGCTGTAGCAGAGGTGGGGGAGGAACGCTTACACCTACAATGTACGACAGCTTCTCCTTTACAGCAAGGATCTGCCTCTCTCAGTGGTCAGTTTTAGCTTTTTCAAATACTGGGCTGCCCTTATTTTATCCCATTTACAGCAGATTCCTCATATTGAATACTAGGATTGGTCTAACCTAAACTGGTTTAAAACCCTCTGATACTAGGCTTCAATGGAGGACTGTATGAAAATATCTCTTTCCCCCTTCTCTAATCCCAGCCTTGCCAGTACTTTTGAAGATTCACTGAATGATATTCATTTCTTATCTTCAACCGGGCCTTCTAGGAAGGTGGCCAGCCCCCCTCCTTACCTCCTCTGCAGACTCCTCTGAGGTCAAGCAAAGGGAAATAGCCCATTTGCAGCTCCCTCTTGCAAAGAACTGCCTTGGTGTATGGCTGTGGGTGAGAAACTGAATACAGTTAACTTATACACAATAAAGGAAACCCATGCACTGAGAAACCATTTAGTGATTTCTCAATGCCAGTAGTGTCTAGCAGAGAAAAGGGACAGGAACAATGTGAAAAAGTGGATTTCCCACACTCTTCTCTCCCAGTCTGAGGCAGAGAAGTTTAACCTTCCTCCGGGTGAGTTTATTGGCAAAAACGATAGCACTAGAACAACCCCCTAACTTCACAGTAGTCCTTGTCTGGCTATGCCTTCTTTCGCCTACTGGTAGTTTTATCTCAGTCTTAGCCCTTAACACAAAGCCTGTTCATGGATAACCTCATTCGCTACCTGTGGACCGCAGGGATGGATAACTCTGCCCCACTTACAGGTCCATCCCAGGCAGTGATAGTTATCACCATGGCCAAACAAGTTAGAAGGCCCATCTGGCTTCCTGTCTCTACCCTAGACCCTGCTATACAGGCGAAAATTCCAATCCCAGTGCACATGCAGCAGAACTGCTAACACTGACTTATTTCACTGTGTCTACCCAATCCACTGACCATTCACCTATCAGTGTTCAGTGCCTGGTATAGGTTTCTGCTCCAGTCTGTGGGCTGATTGGTATTTACATAATAGTCACTGTGGCACATCTGCACATATCCCAAGGTTGTCCACTTCACTCAATCCTCGGAGAACCACACATCCCAGAGCTATTTATCCAAGGCCAGGATCAGACACAAAGCCTGGGACTCATTCCTTCCCTGTCCCAAATAGGCCCATAAAAGGGGCCAGGGCATGAGATTCTCAGAGCATATCTGCTTTGGTGATTACTATACCCTAACGGTACACTCTCAAGCAAGTTAATGTCCCCTGAGATCCCCCACCCAACCCTTCAGTTAAGTCACTGCACTGCAGTGGCAGGAGAGCTCACAGCTGCTGTGAAGGTCACCCTTGGTACACCATACCACCTCTCCTCTGAGAGGTCGGGGCTAGTGCGTCCACCTAACATCTATACAGTGTCCTGAAGTCCACATTATTCTTCCTTGGGGGCCAGGCAGTCAAATCCTAACATTCCATACTATGGGAAAACTCTCTCGCCCCTAAGCTGTAGGCTAAGGGACTCTCACAAGGCCTTTTAAGCCTCCTGGTACTCTCAAAGTCAGGGGCTACAGTCTTGAGTTGCATACATCCTTCTTCCACAGGCACCTCCTCCAGCTCAGGGCAGTGCTTAATTTGTAAATAGAAAAGTGCCGGTGCCCAAAGTCCTCCTCTTAAACACACTGCTGCTGCACTTAAATATGTGAACACAGAATACTGAGCCAGCGTAATCCTGAAGCCATCTCTGGCCTCTTCAAGACATTTAAAGCCACTCCTTGCCCCGTCAGCTCACACTTGCAGCTTTTTACTTTCTCCCATTGTGACGCTTTTTCGTTTTTCTCTTCCGTCTTTCCCATATGTGTCTTTTGCTTGCAATAAGTGCTTGAGCAGAAAAACAAGTGCAGTCCTCCGCACTGGAAACAACAAGCACAAATTAAGCACTGGCTCAGGGTCACTATAGAGAGGCTGAACACACCTGGCAGTCCACAACGTTTAGATCGGATACACACTCCTCCTTAAGGGTGGCATACTGTGTCAGTGCCTTGCAGGGGTCTGTGTGGTCAAGGTCTCAAATTGGCTGCATCTCTCACATTACAGGTAGCACATCCATGGCAGAAGTGGCCTTACTAGTGGCTTTCTCATGGCCCCCTTGTTTTAGAGCCGTTAACGCCTGTGCTACTGGCCTCACTATTAAAGGTTGCTTCTGCCACAGACACTTGCTGTGGTGGACCCTTTTTACTCACACCGTGATGTTCCCATGTGTGACAACTCACAGCCTAGGATGTAGTCCATAGGTAAGGTGGGGCACACAGCTACCCTCATCTAGGCAGCTACCCCTCCCCTGTCCAAGGCACTATGGCCATAGCGCAGCCACATTCCAACCCATAGATATTCTTGATCATGCAATTCTGACCCTTAAAGAACTGCTCTTGAGATACAAATCGTTTTACTACAATGGTCGAGCTGGCATAGGTATCTTGCAGTGCAGGGGACACCGTTCATGGAGGCCTTCTGAAAGTACTTTCTAGCACTTTCAGGAACCACAAGTTTACCCTCAGAGTCCACCGCCCAACAAAAGGACATTAGTATATGCTCTATATTTTCTATTCATAACTACCTCTCCCTAGGGCCACACTAGCAATCCCTGCATTTTGCCTACTAGTGGGGGCCTTCCTGGGGCATGAGGAATCTGCCCTCTTGTGCCCTGGCTGAACATAGTCAAAACCCTTTTCAGTGTGCCTCTTCCATCTTGGTGTCCACCCCTGCTTTGTACTGAAGTGTGTTGCATCTTCCACCCTACTGAACTGTTTGAAGCCCTTTGGGGTCATCCGATTTACTCTTCTGTTAGGGCCCCTTCTTTTGATCCTCCTCCTGTGTCCTCTTAGATACTCTGGTGCTGACTTACTCGACAGCCTCCCTCCCAAGCTCTCTAGGTTGCTGTCCACTAGAAGCCTATGCAACTCCATCGTATCATTTTTCAAAATATGTTCCTTCATGACCAAATTGAAAAGCACATCATGTCGCCACCTCACTGCCTTTCATCCAGCTTTCTAGGGACTGTAATAAGGAATCAACAAAGTTTGTAGTGCCCCTAAATCTCTGACGGTACTCTTCTGGAGTCAACCCAAACTTGCTCATCAGTGTTCCACATCATGTGGGTGTACTATTGCATTCTGTATCCTCTAAGCCTGTACCTTTGTGTCCTGCCATTGATTAATGGAGTTTGACCAATGACTTTGTGTTTCACCACTGCGCATATTAGTTGCTCAATGTTCACCAGTAGCACATTGTATGTTTTGTTTAGTTGAGTTGCCTATTTGCTTTGACATGATATTTGACATTGCATTTTGTATTCAGCTTAGCTGCCTATTGGCTTTGACATGATATTATACATTGCATTTTGTATTCAGCTCAGCTGCCTATTGGCTTTGACAGGATATTAGACATTGCATTTGATATTTAGGTTAGCTGCCTATTGCCTTTAACGTGGAGTTAGACATTGCAGTTGAGAATCCAAGCTGTATTTTTCCAAGCTGTGTTTTTGCACAAGATGAACCAAGCTGTTTTCTTCTCACAGTAGACTAGACCTGATAAGAGAGGGTACATTGGGTGTTTTTCTCTGCTCGAGCCTGGGAAGAGGAGCAGTCTAGGAGATCTGGCCAATCTCCAAAGGCTTGCGTAGTTTTCCCGAGTCTGAGAGGAGGGGGCACACCTTTGTAACGGATGTCACAGGCTTCAGAGAATTAGATTCGAATCTGCCTGACTTCGTGCTGGAACTAGGCGCCAGTTGCCAGCATCCCGTGTGGGTAGATAAATCTCTTTCTCGCAGCTGACAAGGAGTCATCAGCTTGCAGACCCTAGAAAGATGAAGCTGTAAATAGTTTCTAACACGGAGAAGTATTTGTTTTGCTTTGCATTCAATATCTTATGAATATAACCTGCTGTGTATATTGCAAACTGTGCATTAACGTGTGCTTGAAATCTACTGATTCGTCATTCACGAAATAGCAGTTGGGGAAGAATTAACAACAATAAAAGTCTTCTTTGAACTCAGAAGTGCATTCCTGATATGTTATGTAAGTGCTGAAAACGAGATAAGAGCAGAAGCACTACATTTGGTACCAGGAGTGGGGTCGAAGAGGTGGTTAAGAGGCGGTTAAGGGGTTTGACGAATTAATAGATTTCTACGTGCACACTTTAAAAGTGTAATTGTTTTTGTTGTTTGGAGAATTACAGAAATTGTTTTCTGTTTGGAGAATCACAGAAGCACGGCAGACCATGTTTGAAAATGCATGTGTTGTTAAACTGCCCGATGGTGCTATGAAAAACTGTGAATTGTTTTCTGTTTGGAGAATTACAGAAGCACGGCAGACCATATTTGAAAATGCATGTGTAGCTAAACTGCCTGATAGTGCTTTGAGAAATAGTTTTTATTGTGATAAAGCATATTTAGAAAATGTGCCTTTTGGAAGCAATGATGACAGAAAGGTTTGGATACCTTTATCTGCTTACAGAGAAATGCAGGAGAAATGTAGGCAGTTGGAACATGAAAATGAGAATCTACATGAGCAAATTAGCCAGAATACATTAATTCAAGATAATGCTGAAAGTTATAAAAATGCTGTTTTAGAAGAATCTTTCTTTTCCCATTCCAGTAATGAGGGGGTTAAGACAGCTTCCAGCTGCTTTGAGCCTCTGTGTGAGCCAGGGTTTTTGGCAGCCAAAATGCATTCCTTAACTGATAACACGGACGAGGACGAGAGAGCTCAGAATGTAATTTACGAGTTACTGTTGCAGAATGAAGTAAAAAGAAAGATTTTAGGGTTGTTTACTGTTTGCACTAAGCAAGAAACACCAGTTTCATTAGCTTGTTTGATTTTTGGAAACAGAATAGCCCTCATTTGAGTGAAATCCTAACACTTTGGTATATGGTCACTGTGAAAAATAATATGCAGCTGCGCGCTTGTGATTTGGCAAATGAAATAATTCAGACTTCAGGTTTCTGCGCAGTGAAATTGAGTGCAAACACTGATGTACATGTAAATCAAGAACAAGGGAAGAAAAGAGTGCCCCTAGCTAGGATCATACACTGGATCTGGTACTTGCAAGACAGGGCTAGAGTACCACAGGTAAAAGAGTCACTAGTGAAATTGTGTGCACCATTTGAATTCGTGTCCACTGAAGATAAAAAGCAGGTTTGTTTTACTAATGATTCATTGACTGAAATGTTGTCTTATGGCACAGGAGAAGGAACAGCGTTGTACAATGTGTGCCAGATTTTAAAGCAAGAGCTACGTGAGATGTGTCATTTTTACGCTGATTCTTGGTTCATTGGCAATGGTTTAGCAGTTTGTTTTTCCACATGGCTTGCACCTAACTGGTTCAATTACCTTGCAGATGTTAATGAGAAAAATTCAGAGAGAGAAGTGTACACCCAGAATTCTGCCTTAGTGGGGATGGATAAGTGGGTGCCCCAGAAATGTGAACAGCTGGGAGAAAAAGCCACTTACAGGTGGGCAGAGATGAAAGAGATGCTCATTCCCCTAGATTTGATAAAAACTGTGCAGCACGCACAAAAGCAATCTGTCATGCAAGCAGTCACAGAGCAGTTGGGGAGAGGAAAGTTACCAGGACAGTAATGGCAAATTGATCAGGTTTTAGGGAGAGTGATTGCTGCAAATTACCAAGGAAAAATCGAAATTATGCTGATAACTAGAAAATAATCTGATTCATTCATACAAATTGGAGACAGAATGGCCCAAATTGGCAAAAATGCAGTGAATGGAGGTTTGGTAAAGAATGAGTCTGCCCCAGCCCTTCTGACAGTGCAAGAAAAGGGAAGCTGTGGTGCAGCAGATAAAAACCTCAGTGCTGATGTGTGGGTTGAAGCCCCAAGTGATCCTCCAGAACCTGCAGAAATTATAACAAAGGGCCCCAAAAACGTCCTGCTGATTATAAAACAGGGAAAGAAAGAGGAAGGGTGCAGTTTAAATGAAAAATGTTATTTGCAAGAAAAGTCATACTTGTTTCTTTTGCAGATCCTACCACGTTTCGCCACTGTCCCTGAGTGTGCTGTGTGGTCCCCCTTCCGGTGTGTGCGTGTGGGGTCGGGGAAGGGACCGAACCCCCAACCTGAACCTGGCTGAGTAAAGTGCCAGCACCATGGATCCATTTTGCGCAAACTGCGCCTTCAGCTCAAGTTCAACTTGTTTGATTGCATTCTTCCACTGGAACTAAACTGTCTGTTTTTTCGTATGGAACTCTGACTTTCGCTTAACTTCCAGCATACCTTTCAGGTGGACCGTGCACCTTTACATGAGTAGAACTCATGCCACATCAAATTGCTAACACTGTTGAATTAGAGACACTATCAGTCTTCTGTGTAGACGTATCTGATGTGAAAGGTTATGAGATCTATATGTTAATCAACTTCTATTGCTTTACACGGATTGCTTTTATCATTCAAATCTGACTTGCTGATAATAATGTTTTTTGTGCTGATGTTTTTTTTGTTTTTGTTTGAAACAAGAGATATGTGAAACAAAAATTCATTGGTCAAAGGGTGGAATGTCCTGCCATTGATTAATGGAGTTTGACCAATGACTTTGTGTTTCACCACTGCGCATATTAGTTGCTCAATGTTCACCAGTAGCACATTGTATGTTTTGTTCAGTTGAGTTGCCTATTGGCTTTGACATGATATTTGACATTGCATTTTGTATTCAGCTTAGCTGCCTATTGGCTTTGACATGATATTATACATTGCATTTTGTATTCAGCTCAGCTGCCTATTGGCTTTGACAGGATATTAGACATTGCATTTGATATTTAGGTTAGCTGCCTATTGCCTTTAACGTGGAGTTAGACATTGCAGTTGAGAATCCAAGCTGTATTTTTCCAAGCTGTGTTTTTGCACAAGATGAACCAAGCTGTTTTCTTCTCACAGTAGACTAGACCTGATAAGAGAGGGTACATTGGATGTTTTTCTCTGCTCGAGCCTGGGAAGAGGAGCAGTCTAGGAGATCTGGCCAATCTCCAAAGGCTTGCGTAGTTTTCCCGAGTCTGAGAGGAGGGGGCACACCTTTGTAACGGATGCCACAGGCTTCAGAGAATTAGATTCGAATCTGCCTGACTTCGTGCTGGAACTAGGCGCCAGTTGCCAGCATCCCGTGTGGGTAGATAAATCTCTTTCTCGCAGCTGACAAGGAGTCATCAGCTTGCAGACCCTAGAAAGATGAAGCTGTAAATAGTTTCTCACACAGTGAAGTATTTGTTTTGCTTTGCATTCAATATCTTATAAATATAACCTGCTGTGTATATTGCAAACTGTGCATTAACGTGTGCTTGAAATCTACTGATTCGTCATTCACGAAATAGCAGTTGGGGAAGAATTAACAACAATAAAAGTCTTCTTTGAACTCAGAAGTGCATTCCTGATATGTAATGTAAGTGCTGAAAACGAGATAAGAGCAGAAGCACTACACTTTGTCTCCACAAATGGCACACCCATTGCACACAGTTAAGTCCCTTGTAAAAGGTACCCATGGCACCAATGGCCCTGTGGCCAAGGAAGGTCCTCAGGGGCTGCAGCATGTATTATGCCACCCTGGGGGACCCCACACCAAACACATGCACACTGCCGTTGTAGCTTCTGTGCACTGGGGAGAAAAAGGCAAAGTCGACATGGCACTCCTCTCAGGGTGCCATGCCACAAACCACTGACTGTGGCATAGGTAAGTCACCCTTCTAGCATGCCTTACAGCCCTAAGGCAGGGTGCACTGTACCACAAGTGAGGGCATAATGGCATGAGCAATATGCCCCTACAGTGTCTAAGTCAATTCTTAGGCATTGTAAGTGCAGTGTAGCCTTTTGAGTATGTGGTCTGGGAGTTTGTCATTACGAACTCCATAGTTCCATAATGGCTTCACTGAATACTGGGAAGTTTGATATCACACTTCTTAGCACAATAAACCCACACTGATGCCAGTGTGGGATTTATTGAAAAATGCACCCAGAGAGCATCTTAGAGATGCCCCCTTTATGTTAGCCAAACTGCCAGTGCAGGATTGACCAGTCGGTGCCAGACTGTCACTTTCAGACAAGTTTCTGACCACATGCGGTGAGAGCCTTTGTGCTTTTTGTGGCCAGAAACAGAGCCTGTCCTGGGTGGAGGTGCTTCACACCTCCCCCCTGTAGGAACTGTAACACCTGGCGGTCAGCCTCAAAGGCTCAAACCTCGGGTTACAGTGCTCCAAGGCACTCCAGCTAGTGGAGTTTCCCGCCCCGACAAAGCCCCACTTTTGGTGGCAAGTCCAGTGGAAAAATTAGGGAAAACAGGGAGGAGTGTCCACCCCAGCTAGGACTACCCCTAAGGTGTCCAGAGCTGAGGTGACGCCCTCCCTGCTGAATCCTCCATCTTGGCTTGGAGGACAGGGACCAATGGGGTTAGATTTGTGTCCCCCTCCCCAAAGGGAGTGGACACTGGAAGGGTGTAGCCATCCTCAGGGACAGTAGCCATGGGCTACTGAACTCTGACCCCTAATACGCCCCTAAATCCAGGATTTAAGGGCTCCCCTGAACCTAAGTCACGAGATTCCTGTCAAGAAAGAAGATGGACTGCTAAGCTGAACCCTGCTGACTGCGAAAGCCGGCCGGCGGAAAAAAAAAGGGAATTATGACCGTGGCGGAAACCGCCAACATAGACAGCCACTTTAACACTCCAACCGCCACGGCGGTACAGACAAGCAGCGTGGCGGTCACCGCCAACAGACAGGCGGAAGACAAAGTACCGCCCACAGTATTACAACAGGCCAATCCACCACCTTTTCCGGGGCGGATTCACAGTGGATAAAAACACGGCGGAAACAGCCATTTCAATGGGAAAACGCTCACCTTAACACACTCCACGAGGAAGGAGGACACCATGGAGCCGGAACTCCAAATACTCCCTGCGATAGTGTTCCTGCTCCTCTACGAACATCAGCAACACCGGCGCCGAAGACAACGGTGAGTACTGCACCTACGACATAGGGAGGCAAAAGTCAGGGACACACACACGCAACACCCCCACCACGACCCTCGCACACTACAACACACACACCAATGCATTTCCAAACATCACAGTAACAACCCCCAACCCCCCCCGGAAGAATGCAAAGACAAAAGTAAATGAGTACAACCATTGTAATGTATCAAAATACAGTAAGCTAATATATACAGAAATGTATACACATTCCAAAAATATACATCACGATTAGTAGTGCAGGTATGCACAATTCAATGTCCGTGGACCACTGGGCCCAAAATGCATGGGCGAGGCCCACACACGATACCTGTCCAGAAACAGAGAGAACACTGCAGGGGCATCAGATAGAAATACAACAGGCACCTCAGGGGGAAGGGAAGGGGGGGCATCTCAGCCGGATGACAGCACCACGCCAGATCCACTACGGGGCTCCATGCCCATTGATGTATCCTGGGGAGTGCAAAGCCACAGTCTTTCAAGTCTCTACAGTGGGTGTTTTGCCCACTGTACTATCCTGGGGAGTGCAAAGCCACAGTCTCTCAAGTCTTTGCAGTGGGTGGTTTGCCCACTGTACCATCCTGGGGAGTGCAAAGCCACAGTCTCTCAAGTCTTTGCAGTGGGTGGTTTGCCCACTGTACCATCCTGGGGAGTGCAAAGCCACAGACTTTCAAGTGGATAACAGTCTCCACTGGTTCTGGAGGGGGACTGGTGCCCAGAGTGCATCACTCTCCCCATGACGGTCCCAGTTCCGTCTCTGCCTCTGCCGCACATGGGCAGGCGATGCTTGTGTTGGCGGTGCTTGCCCTGTTCAGCGGTGCTTGCCATGGCGGTCTTTGCCCTGTTCAGCGGTGCTTGCTATGGCGGTCTTTGCCCTGTTCAGTGGTGCTTGCCCTGTTCAGTGGTGCTTGCCATGGCGGTCTTTGCCCTGTTCAGCGGTGCTTGCCCTTGCTGTCTAAGACCTGTTCAGCAGTGCTTGCCATGGCGGTCTTTGCCCTGTTCAGCTGTGCTTGCCCTGTTCAGTGGTGCTCGCCCTGTTCAGCGGTGCTTGCCATGGCGGTCTTTCCCCTGTTCAGCGGTGCTTGCCCTGTTCAGCGGTGCTTGCCATGGCGGTCTTTGCCCTGTTCAGCGGTGCTTGTCCTGTTCAGCGGTGCTTGACTTTGCTGCCTCTGACCTGTGCAGCGGTGTGTGCCATGGCAGTCCCTTATTGCCCAGCGGGGCTGTGGCTGCCGTGGCCCTCCTGGGCACTGACTCTGGCGGTGGTCTCCTGACCAGTGACGATTGTGCTGCCCTCCAGGACACTGACTCTGGCGGTGGTCTCCTGACCAGTGACGATGGGGCTGGCGGTGGCCTCCTGGGCAGCGGGGATGATGCCGTGCTGCTCTTCCCAGACTTTGGCACTTTCTTCTGCCCCTTCCCCACCTTGGGAGGAGTCGCAGCTGACTCAACACTCCCCCCGGGACCCTTGTGAGCGGCTTTGCCGGCAGGAGTCTTCACCCTCTCCTGTCAGGCACTGACCAACTTCTGGTGCTTCACAGGGGGTGGGGACTGGCTGCCCTGGTGCCCGGTGCACTCCACATACCTCTAACAGGCACCACTGGTACTGGAGATTTTTTGGCTGAGGTGCTACTACGGGACCTATGAGTTGGAGGGGGGGGTGGTGGGAAAGAGGTCAACGTTGCTGAGGAAAAGTTTCTGACGAACACTGGGATGGGTAGCTGGAGGGGGTCTGGGAGTGGAGGAGGTGGTTGTAGGAGGTGTAACTTTTGATGATTTGGGTGCAGGTGCATGTTCTGGAGGCTGTCGTGAGGTAGATGAATGTTGGGTGTGTGTGTGCCCGTGTTTGTGTACTTTGGGAGGGGGCGTCACAGACACACTGGGAGATGACACAGGGGACGGGTAAATGGTAGTGGGGGTGGTGAGTGCAGGTGAGCGGGGTGTGGTGCTGGGTGTTGTGGTGCGAGTCCTAGTGGCTGTAGTGGTAGTGCATGCAGGTGAGAGTGTAGACGACACTGGGAGGGAGGAGGGGGACACAGTGGAGGCAGTGGATGTTGGTGTGCCTGTATGTGGGTGATGCTTGTGTGAGTGCCTGTGGGATGTGTGGTGCCTATGTTTGCCTGAGCTGCCCTTGTGTGTTGAGGTATGTGCAGGCTGGTCTGTTGGTGTGCTTGGGATAGGCTGAGGTACAGGGGATTGGGTCTGGGTGGAGGAAGTTGGAGGGGGGAGGCTAGACAAAGGGACAATGGCTGCCATCAGTGCTGAGGCCAGAGATTGCAGGGTTCGATGATGGGCAGCCTGACCAGAATGAATGCCCTCCAGGAATGCATTAGTGTGTTGCAACTCCCTTTCTACACCCTGGATGGCATTCACAATGGTAGACTGCCCAACAGTGAGTGACCGGAGGAGGTCAATGGCCTCCTCACTGAGGGCAGCAGGGGTGACAGGGGCGGGGGCTGAGGTGCCTGGGGCGAAGGTGATGCCCACCCTCCTGGGTGAGCGGGCACGGGGCGAAGGCTGAGGGGCTGCTGGGAGGGCGGTGCTGGTAGGGGGGGTGGCAGCTGTACCTGTAGAAGTGGGGGGCACAGATGGTGCCGCCACCACAAGGGAGCTCCCATCAGAGGACGAGTCTGTATTGCTGGTTGCTGATCCGGTGACCGCCGTGAAGCTCCCCTCGCCCTCCGTCCCACTGGTGTCCGTGGTGTGGCCCTCCATGGCCATGTGGAATGCAGCCCCCTCGTGCTCCAGTGCCACTGTACCTCCGCCTGATGATGCTGATGCACAAAAGAACAGGGAGAGCACAAAAAGGGGTGGGGAAACAGAAGAAAGACAGGTTGAGTGCATGGCTTACCGCTACTGTTGGCGGACAATACAGACACAGCAGCCCCCTGCACTGCGCCGCGCTATTGGGCTCTACAGATGCAGTTCCTGGGATATGGCCTACATGGCTATGGTGGACATCTGCACACATAGATGACACAGGAGCATGTATACCTGTACTTGGCACTCTACAGAGGTGGGGTGGAGTGGCACATGGCCTGCATTACGGAGGGGCCTAGCCTACGGAACTCGCCCTGGCCTAGGGAAACCCACAGCCCTCCTCCCCCACCCAGACCCCTCCACTGCGCGCAAAGTCAGCAGAATGAGAGTGTACTCACCCCCTTGTGTCTGTTGTGATGCCCTCATGCGCCCATCCATCTCAGGGTAGGCCACCGCCAGGATCTGGAACATCAGGGGGGTCATGGTGCGACGGGCACCCCTCCCACGTTGGGAGGCCATCCCCAGCTGAACCTCCGCCGTCTTCTTGATCCAGCGGCGAATGTCCTCCCATCTTTTACGGCAGTGGGTGCTCCGTCTCTGGTGGACCCCCAGGGTCCGGACATCCTTGGCGATGGCACGCCAAATATCCTTCTTCTGGTGGGCGCTGACCTACATGACATGTACAGGGGGAGAAGAGAAGTCATTAGCAACTGCACCGTCGAAGTGAGTGGCCCCCATCCCTACCCTTGCCATGTAGCACATCCATTCACACTCCTTCATGCTCGCAGAACTCTGCCCCCTTCCTTCTTACATCCAGCCCTCTCCACCCAGGTATAGCCCATACAACTTGCACCCTATGTACTCACCTGTTGGTCTGGAGGACCGTAGAGTAGCGTGTACTGGGGGAGGACCCCGTCCACGAGCTTCTTCAACTCCTGTGCAGTGAAGGCAGGGGCCCTTTCCCCAGACGCACGTGCCATTGTCTCTTCCAGACCGAGGTCACAGCAGCACTTGCAGTGTAGGTCCTCTCCTGTCGAAGATCAGGTATCGAGTGATTGAACAGATAGAACATGGCGGTCACATCCGCGGCGGTGCGTATCATCACCGCCGGTGCACTTCGTCATTGGCTCCTGGGACCCATAGGGTCCAATGTTAACCAATGCAGCATTGCGCAGCGGTCTTCGACCGCCTACTGCAACGGTGTACAACGCCAGCGCAGTTACCTCACATCCAATTGTCCCACTTTAGAGGTCAGGCAGCCGCCATTTCATGGGCCCACATGGCTTCATTTTCAACTGCGTCACACATACCTAGGCCTGGACTCAACACTCTTACACACAACTTTTTGGATTATGTTTCGTGTTCTGTGTAGCTGTGGGTACATACCTCTGAGTTGCTTAACTCTGTGGTCGCTTTTGTCCTTCCGAGGCACCGTCAGCTGGGACATGTGAGGAGATGGTGGAATCCTCCGGTGTACCGACCGTTGGTGGACCTGTTGACAATGGAGGAGCGACATTTAATCATCACCTACAGGTTTGACCGTGCCACAATCCAGGAACTGTGTACCCAGTTGGAGCTAGACCTTATGTCACCAATCCGCCATCCCACAGGAATCCCCCCTCAAGTGCAGGTGCTATCAGTGCTCCATTTTCTAGCAAGTGGGTCATTTCAAACAACAGTGGCCATGGCATCAGGAATGTCCCAGCCTATGTTTTCCAACGTGTTGTCCAGAGTGTTGTCTGCCCTGCTGAAACACATGAGGAGCTACATCATTTTTCCTCAGGTGGAGGATTTGGCTACAGTTAAAGGTGACTTCTATGCCCTGGGACATATCCCTAACATCATAGGTGCCATTGATGGGACCCATGTAGCTTTGGTCCCCCCCCACAGGAGTAAACAGGTGTACAGGAACCAGAAGAGTTATCATTCGATGAATGTACAGATGGTATGTTTGGCAGACCAGTGCATCTCACAGGTAAATGCTATGTTCCTTGGCTCAGTGCATGACGCCTACATCCTGCGGAATAGCAGCATCCCTTATGTGATGGGTCAACTCCAGAGGCATCGGGTGTGGCTATTAGGGGACTCTGGTTACCCCAACATGTCATGGCTATTGACCCCAGTGAGGAATCCCAGAACCAGGGCAGAGGAACGCTACAATGAGGCCCAGGGGCGGACTAGGAGGGTGATCGAACGCACCTTCGGCCTCCTGAAGGCCAGGTTCAGGTGCCTCCATATGACAGGTGGTTCCCTATTCTACTCACCAAGAAAGATGTGCCAGATCATCATCGCCTGCTGTATGCTTCACAATCTTGCATTGCGATGCCAGGTGCCTTTTCTGCAGGAGGATGGTCCAGATGACGGTGTTGTGGCAGCTGTGGAGCCTGGGGACAGTGATGAGGAGGAAGCAGAGGAAGAAGACATTGACAACAGGGACTCAGTCATACAGCAATATTTCAAGTGACACACAGGTGAGAACACTTTCTTTACTAATACGTTTACTTTCACACTTCTACCTCTATCCTGTCTGTCAGTTTCATGCAGTATTTGGTAACTGAGTTGTACATTTCCATTACAGTTTTACAGGTGTGGTTACCAACGTGTGTCATCTGCTTGCATCCTTCATGGACTTGTGATGTGTGACATAGGTATGTTGACATTACTATTGAGAACGGATTTTGTCATTGTCATAGCTAATACACTTTTTCAAAATCACAGACTGACTCCAGATTGTTTTGTGGTTCAAGGGTGTTTATTGAAGTGCTAATTATTGGAGGGGGTGGTAAAATGGTGATGGGTGATGGTGGATGAATGTCCATGGCAGAGTCCAGTCTATTAGTCTCACAGGTGCACTGCCCATATGGGCATAGGAAGTGGAGCTGTTCCAATATGGACAGGGTGACAAAGTGGGACAGTGGGATGACAATCAGGGTGGTCTCATTTTTTGGCGGGGGTCTTGCCATCGTGCTCTGTCCTGTTCCTGGATCTCAGGGACCGCATGCGGGGTGGTTCTCCGTCTGCAGGAGGTGGGGTGCTGGTGTGGTGGTCCTGTGGCGGGGCGTCCTGTCCACTAGCACCGCCGGAGGTGGTGGGCAGTTCATCGTCCATGCTAGTGTCAGGGGCCCCTTGGAGTGCCACGGTTTCCCTCATGTTGTTCTGTATGTCCTTCAGCACCCCTACGATGGTGCCCAGGGCGGAGCCAATGGTTCTGAGTTCCTCCCTGAACCCCAAATACTGTTCCTCCTGCATGCGCTGGGTCTCCTGAAACTTGGCCAGGACCGTAGCCATCGTCTCCTGGGAGTAGTGGTATGCTCCCATGATGGAGGAGAGGGCCTCGTGGAGAGTGGGTTCCCTTGGCCTGTCCACCCCCTGTCGCACAGCAGCCCTCCCAGTTCCCCTGTGTTCCTGGGCCTCCATCCCCTGGACCGTGTGCCCAATACCACTGCCCGTAGGTCCCTGTTGTTGTTGGGGTGGTGGGTTATCCTGGGTTCCCTGTAATGGTGGACACACTGCTGATTGACGTGTCCTGGGGACAGAGGTATGGATGGGTGGGTGGGTGCTGTGCTGGTGTTACCAGAGGGTGGAAGGTCAGTGTTGGGCTGTGCCTGTGCGAGGGGAACCGACAGTCCAGAGGCCCACGATGGTCCGGGCTGGTCACCTGGATCCAGTTGGCCAGAGCTGCTGTCATCACTGTGGGCCTCTTCTGTGGGTGGGGTAGAGATGTCTGGACCCTCCTGTCTGGTGACGTTAGATAGTGGTCCTGCAGGGGTATAAAAGCATGATTATTGCATCTGTGTGTGTCATGGTGTGCAATGGGTGGGTGAGTGTGTACTCCAGTGCTTGCATTCCTGTGTGGGACCTTGAGTGATGATGGTTTAGGGGTTTGTATGGGTATGTGCAGTGGGCATGCTTTAGTGATGGGTGCCCATGCTTTGTTGTTGCATGCAGGGCTTGGTGTTGGGATGGGTGGTTTGTGATGTTGGGACATTTGTGAGGAGTTGGGGTGATAGGGGAGGGGGTGAGGGTGGGGGTGTGTGATAGCACGCAGGTAGGGTGGGGGATATGATAGTTAAGATTTGACTTACCAGTGTCCATTCCTCCACCGACCCCTCCGAGGCCCTCAGGATGCATAATGGTCAAGACCTGCTCCTCCCATGTTGTTATTTGTGGGGGAGGAGGTGGGGGTCCGCTGCCAGTCCGCTGACCCGCGATGTTGTGCCTGGAGACCACGGAACGCACCTTCCCCCGTAGGTCGTTCCACCTCTTCCTGATGTCCTCCCAATTTCTTGGGTGCTGTTCCACTGCGTTGACCCTGTCCATGATTCTTCACCATAGCTCCATCTTCCTAGCTATAGAGGTGTGCTGCACCTGTGATCCAAATAGCTGTGGCTCTACCCGTACGATTTCCTCCACCATGACCCTGAGCTCCTCCTCCGAAAACCTGGGGGGTCTTTGGCGTGCCATTGGGTGGTGTAGGTGATGTGTGGGGTGATGTATGTGGTGATGAGTGTGGCGATGTGTAGTGGTGTGGGTTTTTTTGTGCGTGGATGTTGTGTGCCTCTGTGTGGTGGGGTTGTCTATTGCTGTGCTCTCTCTGTCGCCTTCGTCTCTATTTTTTGGTCGTAGGGGTTTGTGGGTGATGTGGGTGTGTGTTTTATATTGTGTTGGATGTGTGGGAGTCGTGTTTGTATGTGTATCAGGTGTGTGTATTTTGAATTGTCCAATGTGGCAGTGTTTTGGAGATGTGTGTGTATTCTGAGCGCGGCGGTGTGTACCGCCAATGGAATACCGCGGTTGAAAGACCGCCGCGTGGATTCGTGGGTCGTAATAGCATGGGCGTGTTTCTGTTGGCGTGACGGTGGAGGATTTGTTTTCGCCAGTTTATCACTGACCTTTGGTGTGGCGGAATTGTGTGGGTGTCTGAATTTCGGCGAATTCCGAGATGTGTGTCATAATAGCTGTGGTGGGATTCTGCGGCCGCAGCGGTGTATTGGCGGTCTTCTGCACGGCGGTAAGTGGCTTTTACCGCCAATGTTGTAATGACCCCCTATATCTCATTTTGATATAGTATATACAGAGCAAGCTTCCTACAGGTAGCACTACCAGTACAGCACCAGAATCAAGAAACCACTCAGTCAAGCTCTCCGGCATATTTAGTAAAATCAAAAAGTATTTTATGATTAAAAGAAGACCATAACAACAAATATTGGATCAGTCACTGAAAAGTAATAGCTTCTTA
Source organism: Pleurodeles waltl (assembly GCF_031143425.1). Taxonomy (NCBI): domain Eukaryota; kingdom Metazoa; phylum Chordata; class Amphibia; order Caudata; family Salamandridae; genus Pleurodeles; species Pleurodeles waltl. The sequence goes on along the minus strand of NC_090445.1, from coordinate 320,641,899 downwards.
ATGTGACAGTTCCATTCCTCATGGCTCCTTCAGACTGCATGCAGAGTCAATGAAAGTTGCTGCACAGTACCCACAATTGGCCACTGGAGACTTCTTCTTCCTCCAGTCACACAGTACAACTCCAAGCTCCAAATTAAGAGAGAATATAGGTGGCTGGGGGAATCATGCACACACTACCAATGTGCTTTCATTTATCATTAAAGTATCTTCAGACTCAAAGTTTATGATGGGTGCTCGAAATGCATGAGAGCCACCTGTTCCTCTGGAGCCTGAAAGTCCGCCAAATATATCATTAGAATTTTAGGCACTCCACTCCTACACCAAGGTAAAGTACCAAAATGAGTCCTCCACTAGGACTGTTGTTCTTGTTTATTTCACTTTTTTAAATTATTTTATTGCATTTCCAAATCAGTGCAAACATAGCTCTCATGGTACAGAAAGAGTACATCATTTTGGTATAACTATGGTGTATAGCATTATGTTATGATGTATAGTCTCTTTAAATCGCAGCTTGTAATCAGGGTGAGAACATATAAGCTAGGCTTTAACTTTCCTGACACAAACAGTAGTCCCTCCACTCCCCTGCCCCTCTCTCTCCCACTTAGCCCCCGATTAGGCCTCTGATCCTGCTATTTTGGTTGGCCCTTCTTATTTCAGTGGTTCTCGGTTCTGACTGGATCACTTCCAGCGTTAGCTCCCAGGATGACCAGCATTATGACTGGAATATGTCGTTCCTCATTTAACCTCTGGCGCAGGTGTGCTCGGGGGTATCTTTCTCTGGTGCGGTTGAACAGTCTACCAGGTGTTCCCATGCGCTGGCCCCTTCCATCGAGCCTTTGCCTTGTCTTGCTTTCCTAAGCAGGACTGCACCTTCATATCCCACCCACTTATTGAGTTCCTCTTTCCATTTGGCCAGGTGAAGCACCCTGGTAGCTTTCTAATTCGATGTAATCTCTCTCTTCGCCAATGTCAAAGCTAGGTCTATAAATCTGGTGGTTGTCTTACATTTTGAGGGCCTAGGGAACCCTCCCAATAAACATACAACTATGGTGTGCGGGATCTCTCGCATTGTCACTTCACTGATGAAAGCCACTACTTTCCTCCAATATTCCTCCAGAGTTGGGCCGGACCCTACCTTATGGTACATTTCTGCCCCTACTTGGTCACAATTTAGGCAGGTTGCCTCATGTGCCCCAAAGTGTGTCATAATACGTCCTATGGGTTAGGTAGGCCCTATGTAAGAAGTAAAAACTTATCAATTTGAATCTTGCATTAAGGGTCACAGTGTAAGTGTTCCTAAGGATTTTGTCCCTGTCAGTTTCTGCAATCGTGTTTTATAAATCCCTTTCCCATTTATCCCGCAGTGTCCCTAATGGCTTGGTAAGATCACTTTGAATGGCTTGATAGAGGCAGGTTACTGCCTTTAAGCTGTCAGTTATAGTGCATAGCATTTGTCATCCACTATGATGTGGTAGCCCCTGTCCCCAGTGGTGTATCACAGTTGCCATCACACCTCAGTGTAATAGAAACTGACCCCTTGGCACATCGAAGGCGGTAGAAAAGTGTTCAAATGATAATAGAACCTCATCTCTAAACAAGTCACCCACACGGTTCACTCCATATATGGCCCTACTCGCCTATGTTCTGTAAGGCCAGACAGTGTGCCATTTTGTCTAGGCCCTGTAATGGGAGGTCGGGTGCATAAGGTACCACTGTCTGGGTGCGGTGAAGGGTCCGCCTCCAACAGTGGCGGATAACTCCTAGTACAGTGTTGCCATTCGCAAAGGGGTGTCTGGGATCTAAGAGGACCCTCTAGAGAGATCTGAGGCATGGCTTTGCCCTCGTTTGGGTTTCTCTTCACTGTCATCTGGAGTGTTGCCATTGGGCAAACCACTGGAGTTGGGCGGCCAGATAGTACATTTCCAAGTCTGGCCCCGCAAGTCCTTCGCTGTCAGTGCGGCGTTGTAATTTAGTCAGTGCCACTCTTCGTCTACCTGTACCCCATATGAGTTCCGTAAGCAGGGAGTCCAGTTCCTCGAAGGTCCTACTAGCTATAATTATGGGCAATGTAGAAAAGAAATACAGCAATTCTGGGAAGGGCAATTATCTTAGCTATAGAAATTCTGCCTGCTGCTGATAGTGGTAAGGTCTTCCAAAATTCTACGTTAATCCTCAGATTTCTCACTGCAGACCCCACTTTGCCCTCCAATCGGTCCACAGGGTCATGGCATATTCGGACCTCAAGATACTAAAGGCATGTTGCCTCCCAAGCAAGGCCTATCCAGTTCGGTGGGTGGGGTGTCGCCCTGCAGAGAGGAGAGAGTCTAGATTTTTGCCAGTACATTTTGAGGCCTGATACTCCTCCAAATTGTTCTAGCAGGTCTATTGCCTTGGTCACTTCAGTGTCTGCATCTTTCAGAAATTATAATATATCATCCGCATAGAGGGCGAAATGGTGTCACTCCCCATATTGTCAATCCCTGGTACTCCATGCCAGATCTAGTTCTACTTGCCAGAGGTTCTACCGCAATGGTGAACAGCAACGGTGAAGGTGGGCAACCTTTTCTTGTGCCTCATTTCACTTCATATGTCTCAGATATTTTTTACCCCGTTAGGACTCTGGCAGTGGGATTTGAGTACAGGAGTTAGACCCACTCAGTAAATTCTGCTCCTAGACTTATCTTTTCCATTACCCTGTAGAGGAAGTCCTACCGGAGGCCTTCTCAATGTTTATTGCCACAATCATTGCCTCTGCATTATCAGTGTGGTCTGCATTAAGGATCTCAAATAGTCGCTGAATATTCCACGCTGTGTTGCACCTAGGTATGAAACCAGTTTGATCCTCATAGTTCAGGGCAGTCATCTTTGGGAGGAGTTGGTTGGCAAGTATCCTACTTAGAATTGTATAATCTACGTTAGGCATAGACAAAGGACGGTATGTATGCATGTACTGAGGTGGGGGTCCTGGTTTTAGTAAGGGAATTACTGTGGCTTCTCTATTGGTTGCAGGCAGAAATCCTGCCTCTCAGGCTTTTGCATAGAGCTCCACCAGCTTGGGAACTAGGTCGTCTATGTAAATTGCAAAGATCTCCACTGGGAGGCCGTCTGTGGTAGGGACTATGCCCTGAGCCATTGCTTTAACTGCTGCTCTCGCCACCTATATCGTTATTTCCCTTTGCAGCCCTTCTGCTTCTTCCTGCGATATAGTGGGAAGTTCCATGTGGTCAAGGGAATCATACACATGTTGGGGATCTGTCACAGTTGGTGATGCATGCAATATTATGTAATATTCTTTAAATTATTGGTTAATATCTCCCTGTGTATATATGTGCTCTCCTGTTTCTGAGTTTACCTCCAAAATTAAAGAACCTCTAGTGCAGGGGTTGGCCAGCCACTCCAGTAATGTTTCAGTTTTATTCCTTTCCGCATGTGCTCTGACCATATATTCTCGGTAATCAATGCACCAGAGTTTCTCCATGCATACCAATACTTCCTCTTTTTTGGCAAGCAACTGTTGTTTCAGGGCTGGGGTCCCGGGTCTTGCATTCTCTGTTTCCCTAAGTGCCCTTGTAGGAAGTTGGCTATGTGTGTACTATTTCAAAGTAAGAAATAGCATGCACAGAGTCCAAGGGTTCCCCTGAGAGGTAAGATAGTGGCAAAAAGAGATAATTCTAATGCTCTATTTTGTGGTAGTGCGGCCGGGTGCAGTGTGTAAACAGGCGTCGGGTTCGCGATAGAAATCAATGCGAGACCAAGGGGTCTCTTCAGCGATGCAGGCAGGCAAGGGGGGGCTCCTCGGGGTAGCCACCACCTGCGCAAGGGAGAGGGCCACCTGGGGGTCGCTCCTGCACTGGAGGTCGGATCCTTCAGGTCCTGGTGGCTGCGGGTGCAGTGTCTTTCCCAGACGTCGGGTCTTTGAAGCAGGCAGTCGCGGTCAGGGGGAGCCTCGTGATTCCCTCTGCAGGCGTCGCTGTGGGGGATCAGGGGGGTCAACTCTGGCTACTCACGGTCTCGTAGTCGCCGGGGAGTCCTCCCTGCGGTGTTTGTTCTCCACAAGTCGACCCAGGGGCGTTGGGTGCAGAGTGCAAAGTCTCACGCTTCCGGCGGGAAACGTGTGTTGTTACAAAGTTGCTTCTTTGTTGCAAAGTTGCAGTCTTTGGGGAACAGAGCAGCTGTCCTCGGGAGTTCTTGGTCCTTCTAGATGCAGGGTAGTCCTCTGAGGTTTCAGAGGTTGCTGGACCCTGGGAACGCGTCGCTGGTGCAGTGTCTTTAGAAGTGGGGAGACAGGCCGGTAGAGCTGGGGCCAAAGCAGTTGGTGTCTCCGTCTTCTCTGCAGATTTTTCAGTTCAGCAGTCCTCTTCTTCTTAGGTTGCAGGAATCTAGTTTCCTAGGTTCTGGGGGCCCCTAAATACTGAATTTAGGGGTGTGTTTAGGTCTGGGAGGGCAGTAGCCAATGGCTACTAGCCCTGAGGGTGGCTACACCCTCTTTGTGCCTCCTCCCTGAGGGGAGGGGGGCACATCCCTAATCCTATTGGGGGAATCCTCCATCTGCAAGATGGAGGATTTCTAAAAGTCAGAGTCACCTCAGCTCAGGACACCTTAGGGGCTGTCCAGACTGGCCAGTGACTCCTCCTTGTTTTTCTCATTATCTCCTGGACTTGCCGCCAAAAGTGGGGGCTGTGTCCAGGGGGGCGGGCTTCTCCACTAGCTGGAGTGCCCTGGGGCATTGTAACACGAAGCCTGAGCCTTTGAGGCTCACTGCTAGGTGTTACAGTTCCTGCAGGGGGGAGGTGTGAAGCACCTCCACCCAGAGCAGGCTTTGTTTCTGTCCTCAGAGAGCACAAAGGCTCTCACCACATGGGGTCAGAAACTCGTCTCTCAGCAGCAGGCTGGCACAGACCAGTCAGTCCTGCACTGAACAACTGGGTAAAATACAGGGGGCATCCCTAAGATGCCCTCTGTGTGCATTTTTTAATAAATCCAACACTGGCATCAGTGCATCAGTGTGGGTTTATTATTCTGAGAAGTTTGATACCAAACTTCCCAGTATTCAGTGAAGCCATTATGGAGCTGTGGAGTTCGTTTTTGACAGACTCCCAGACCATATACTCTTATGGCTACCCTGCACTTACAGTGTCTAAGGTTTTGCTTAGACACTGTAGGGGCATAGTGCTCATGCACCTATGCCCTCATCTGAGGTATAGTGCACCCTGCCTTAGGGCTGTAAGGCCTGCTAGAGGGGTGACTTACCTATGCCATAGGCAGTGTGAGGTTGGCATGGCACCCTGAAGGGAGTGCCATGTCGACTTAGTCATTTTCTCCCCACCAGCACACACAAGCTGGCAAGCAGTGTGTCTGTGCTGAGTGAGGGGTGCCTAGGGTGACATAAGACATGCTGCAGCCCTTAGAGACCTTCCCTGGCATCAGGGCCCTTGGTACCAGGGGTACCAGTTACAAGGGACTTACCTGGGTGCCAGGGTTTTGCCAATTGTGGAGACAATGGTACATTTTAGGTGAAAGAACACTGGTGCTGGGGCCTGGTTAGCAGGGTCCCAGCACACTTCTTAGTCAAGTCAGCATCAGTATCAGGCAAAAAGTGGGGGGTAATTGCAACAGGGAGCCATTTCCTTACAGCCCTTTTCTAGTTTCGAGGTCCTTAGTCAGGGTACGTCACATTCCCACTCAGACATCAGGGAAGATAGCGTGGCCCCATTTTCCATGAAGTAAGTCTGTATGGCTTCCCCTTTATTGTGTTGGAATACTCGTTATCTAACAACTCCACTCTCATGCGCCAGTCGGGAATACGGGGGCGTTCTCTGACCTAGTCCAGTGATAACAATATCAGGTTGTGATCCAATACTGTTCTACATAGGTGTTCTGTATTTTGGACTACACTTTGTAACCCTGGAGAGCTCAGAAAGGTGTCCAGTCGTACATGCAATGTGTGCATTACTGAGTAGAATTGAGTATTCTATAGCATCAGGGTGGGTATTCCTCCATAAATCTATTAATCCACGGCTACTTTGCCAGCCCGTAAGCATTGGGGCATGCTGATAGACGGGTGAATCGGGCAGTGGAGGGTGGGATCTATTTAATAACGGATCCATCACACAATTATAATCCGCCGTATCAGTATGTTGTGTGTCATGTACGGTGCTAGTGTTCTTCATAGTTCGTCAAAAAACCTCCGTTGATCCAGGTTCGGGGCATAAATGTCCATTAATGTCAAGTCGCAGCCAGCTAAACTTCCAGACACTACCACATTCCTCCCCTCTGGGTCTATGCTTTCAGCTGTTACTTGAAATGGGACTCCTGGTCGGATCTGTATTAGAAGTACCCTGGGGAAGGCTGAATAGGTTCTGATGTATAAATGGCCTTGCCATCTTTTTCACAGTGCTTCTTTTGCAGGTATGGTAAGTTGTGTTTCTTGTAGTATAGCAAAGTGAGTTTTCCTCTTATCAAGGTACATATAGACCTTATAGACTTTATATCTCTTAGCCATATTTTTGAGCCCCCTCACATTCCAGCTAAGAAAATTATAAGCTAGGGAGGCTGACATATTTGCAGTGCATATTGGTAAGGTAGGGTGGCAGGCTCTAGGACCAGCCTAGTGTACAGAGTGTGGGTTCCAGGTGGGGATGATCTCAGGGCTTATCAGAGGGTAGTGTTAAGCATTTGTTGTACACACACAGGCAATAAATGGGGAACACACACTCAAAGACAATTCCAGGTCAATAGGTTTTGATATAGAAAAATATATTTTCTTAGTTTATTTTAAGAACCACAGGTTCAAGATTTACAAAGAATACTTTAAATGAAAGGTATTTCACTTAGGAACTTTAGGAACTTTGAATTAGCAATATAGCATATACAATTTTCACACAACATGGGGTCAGAAACTCGTCTCTCAGCAGCAGGCTGGCACAGACCAGTCAGTCCTGCAATGAACAACTGGGTAAAATACTGTGCATTTAGTGTGCATTTTTTAATAAATCCAACACTGGCATCAGTGCATCAGTGTGCATTTATTGTGCTGAGAAGTATGATACCAAACTTCCCAGTTTTCAGTGTAGCCATTGTGGTGCTGTGGAGTTCGTGTTTGACAGACTCCCAGACCATATACTCTTATGGCTACCCTGCACTTATAATGTCTAAGGTTTTGCTTAGACACTGTAGGGGCATAGTGCTCATGCATTTATGCCCTCACCTATGGTACAGTGCACCCTGCCTTAGGGCTGTAAGGCCTGCTAGAGGGGTGACTTATCTATGCCATAGGCAGTGTGAGGTTGGCATGGCACCCTGAGGGGAGTGTCATGTCGACTTAGTCATTTTCTCCCCACTAGCACACACAAGCTGGCAAGCAGTGTGTCTGTGCTGAGTGAGGGGTCTCCAGGGTGGCATAAGACATGCTGCAGCCCTTAGAGACCTTCCCTGGCATCAGGGCCCTTGGTGCCAGGGGTACCAGTTACAAGGGACTTACCTGGATGCCAGGGTGTGCCAATTGTGGAAACAAAGGTACAGGTTAGGGAAAGAACACTGCTGATTAGCAGGCCTCAGCACACTTTCAAATCATAACTTGGCATTAGCAAAGGCAAAAAGTCAGGGGGTAACCATGCCAGGGAGGCATTTCCTTACAGCAGCCACCTGTGTTTCAATGAGGGCCCTCCTGGTCCGTATCAGGCTGCTTCTCTGCCGGCTGCCCTATGTTGTCATTCTGCTATTGGGGCCGCACACCTCTCCTATGCACCGCCGCTCCCCTGCACAATCCGCGTCAGGAGCTCTCCCCCTCTGTCATCATTGGTGAAACAGCAGCCTGGGTGTTTCCTTTTGTTCCTATTCCTGATGCTGTGCCGGGCAGACTGATTCGATACTTCCGCCAACTACTCCGCTAGGAAGTCCCCACTGTTCCCGATCTTGGAGTGTCCCAGGGCAGCAGGACAGTATGCTGTATTCTGGTGGGGTGGCACAGGTGTTATAGCCATAGATGTCGCTGAATGGACTCCGGTTCGCGCCTTACTCCATTGGAGTCTTAGTCATGCCCCTGTTTATTTCACTTGAAGAGAATTTCACAGGTTTAATTAACGGGCAGTATCCAAGCACATAGGTGGTCATTATGAACATTGAGGTAAACACCGTCCTGCCGGCGGTGGTGGTAACTACCGCCAACAGGCTGGCGGTTCGGACCGCCAAATAATGAAGCCAGTGTGAAACAAGTAGCAGTCCATCCACGCACCACCATCTTTAAACTTTGTAATCCCTATGAGGATGGAGGAGGACGCCCACAGGCCAGCAGAAAGGTCCTACACCGGCCCACCAAATAATGAAACCCAAGACCGCCATCAGATCCGGGGCGGGAACCACCGCCAGGCAAAGCATGGCGGAAAGGAACAATATAAAAGGACACACTCACCGGAGGCACACACAACACGCTGACGCAGACACGGAGAGAGAGTTGGAAATAATGCCAGTGCTGCTCCTTGCCATATACTTCCACGACCGTGACCGCCGACGAAGAAGACAACGGTAAGTACTGCAACCTAGTACACATGGGAAGAAAGGGCACAGGTATACACCCACCCCACCCACCCTGCAACGCACTCCCAACCCCTCCCACATCCCAAGCCAAACATACCAAAACAAGATGTACTTACCAGATACAAGGCAACAAAGACCTGCACCAAAGTACACACATGTGCACACCACACCCCCACAGTGAAATGCTGAACAATGTCACTATATTGTGCCAACAGCACTACTGGGCACTAACATTTTATTAGAACGGAAAAAAAATATTGTCCAAGTATGACCTGTGCCATCTCAGGGACCAGTCAGGACACAGCAGCACATGCAGTGGAGTACTACTGTGCATGGGAATCAGGAGTCAAGTGTCAAGGGTCTGACGAAATGACGTAGGTACTGCAGCGGTGTGCTCAGTCACCGTCGGCGGCGATCATGATTGGCCCAGGTTCCCTATTGACAACCATGTAATCCAATGATCGGGTGCAGGGCGGTGAACACCGCCTTCCGCCATGATGACTAACGCCAGTGGAATTAAGTCACTTTTACTCCCGCATACCTGGATGGTAGGAGGCTGCCATTTTGCTACCACCACGTCACCATAGCCTGAACAGGGCCCTCATCCAGGGCCTCCAAATCTCCAACCTTAGTTGCTTGCTGACATGAGTCTAGGATCCTCACATGCACCCATCTTTGGAATTGTGTCCACACTGGGATGCCATTATTACAGAGTGAACTCAGCACACATATGCCTGACGGTGTACTGTATACTTTGCGTCTGTTTGTGTTACCTACGTGTTGCACTTACAAAGATACAGTGAGATCATGTGATGCAGGTTTATGTTGACAGTCAAAATGTGTTCTTTCCTCCCCCCATAGGTACAGACCCATGTGGCGAGGGAGGGCCCCATCTGTTTACAAACCTCTGGTTGATTTGGAAACTATGGAGGGATGTCACATAATTGTCACCTACTGACTCAATAGAGCTACTGTCCATAACCTCTGTGCATTAATGGATCCTGTACTGAAACCAGCTAATCGGAATCAGCATGCCATCCCTACAACTTTGCAAGTCATATCTGTACTCCATTTTTTGGCTACAGGCTAATTTCAGGTGACAGTGGGCATGGGTGCAGGGGTCTCACAGCTAATTTTCAGCCTCATCCTGTCAAAATTCCTGGATGCATTCGTCCAACACCTGCAAATGTATGTCCAGTTTCCCCAAAGGGCTGAATTCCTGCCATCAAATCTGAATTTTATTCCTTTGCTAACATCCCACATGTGACTGGTGCCATTGATGGAACACACATAGCTCTCATACCCCCAAGAGTGGATAAACAGGTGTACAGGAATCGGAAGAACTATCACTCCATGAATATACAATTGGTGTGTACTGCTGACCAGTACATTTCACATGTCAATGCCAGGTTCCTAGGCTCAGTCCATGATTCCTTTGTCCTGAGAAACAGCAGTGTACCACACATAATGGAGCAACTACAAGGGGACAGAGGATGGCTCATAGATGAGTGTGTATGGCACTGGATCTGTATATAGCTGACAGCCAGCCACTGTGCATGTAAAGTAAGTTTATGAAGGTCCTGTTTCGCCCACTTTTGCAGGTGATTCTGGCTACCCCAACTTGCAGTAGCTTCTGACACCTGTGAGGAATCCCAGAACAGATGCAGAGAGGAATTATAATGAGGCCCATGGACGTACTAGAAGGGTGATTGAGCACACTATGGCGGTCATTCCAACCCTGGCGGTCATGGACCGCCAGGGCCGGGGACCGCGGATGCACCGCCAACAGGCTGGCGGTGCATCCATGGGCATTCTGACCGCGGCGGTACAGCCGCGGTCAGAAATGGGAAACCGGCGGTGTCCCGCCGGTTTCCCGCTGCCCTGGGGAATCCTCCATGGCGGCGCTGCAGGCAGCGCCGCCATGGGGATTCCGACCCCCTTACCGCCAGCCTGGTTCTGGCGGTTTTGACCGCCAGAACCTGGCTGGCGGTAACGGGTGTTGTGGGGCACTGCAGGGGCCCCCTTACAGGGCCCCACTAAGATTTTCAGTGTCTGCATAGCAGACACTGAAAATCGCGACGGGTGCAACTGCACCCGTCGCACCCTTCCCACTCCGCCGGCTCCATTCGGAGCCGGCATCCTCGTGGGAAGGGGTTTCCCGCTGGGCGGGTGGGCTTCTGGCGGTCGCCCGCCCAGCGGGAAACTCAGAATAACCGCGGCGGTCTTTTGACCGCGCAGCGGTATTCTGGCGGTTCCCGTTTGGCTGGCGGCACCCGCCGCCAGCCAAAGTTGGAATCACCCCCTATATGTCTCCTGAAGGCTAGATTTCATTGCCTCCATCTCTCTGGGGGATCCTTGTGCTATGTCCCTTACAAGGTGTGTAAGATAGTGGTGGCATGCGGCACAACTTGGCTGTGAGGAAAGCTATCCCTCTTCTGGAAGAGGAGGGTGCTGTACAACCAGCCCAGCAACCTCAGAGAGAGGATGAGAGTGATGGTGAGGAAGAAGAGGGGGAAGATATCAACTCCAGGAACCAGCTGATCCGCCTATACTTCCAGTGACTCTAAGGTACTGTACAATGATGCTGATGTCTTCACTGCATAGTTTCAGTCTGACACATGTAATTGGTAAGGTGGTGTCTATAGTCATTGACACTGTTAACTGATGACTGAAGTGGCATGTGCCAGCTAACCCAATATTAGGTACAGTGTGACATACTTCAGACACTACAATGCGTTGGATCCCCTCCTGCAATAAAGGTATGATTATGAAATTGACTGTCTAATGCATACACACTTACAATTGATGTCTCATATTGACAAGGAACATACGATTTGAGTGAATAGGTGTATTTATTAAGTGACAAAATATACATGTTTCGTGGGACAGTGATAGGGAGGGGGCACATGGTGCATATCCATACTCAGGTACATATGCGCAGCTGTTGGTAGCATTGGGTTTTGTTCCATGTGGCCATTGGTAGATGGTGTGATGGCAGTGGCAAGTCAACAAGGGAGCACAGTGGGACACAAAGGAGACAGTTCAGGGCACAGTCACTTCCTAGCGTTCGGGCTTGGTCTTGGCTGGTGTTTCAGTGGCATGTCTGGGTCTGAGGGCACGTTTGCGTGGCTGAAGCTAGGCTGCAGGGGTAGGGGTGCTGGTTTCCTGTGTGTCCTCTGGCAGTGCCACCAGTCCAGTAGCTGCTGTAGATGTAGATGGCAGGGCAGTGTCCTGGCTAGTAGTAGGAGCTTGCCGGTGGGTGGAGGTCTCAGACTGGCCGTGGTACTGGTGCTGCAGCACCCCTGCAATGGTGGCCATGGTGGCATTGAGCTGTTTCCATTGCTCCATGGCCTCCTGGTAGCGTACTATCTGCAGCCTCTGATTCTGCTCCAAGGTGGCCAGGATCTGGCCTGTCCTGTCCTGGCTATGGTGGTATGCTCCCAGAACCTCAGATATCACCTCCTGGGCTGCTGCATCCATCCTTTGGCCACACCCCTCGGCCACTGATGTCCTCCCACTGGCCCTAGCCACCTGTGCCTGTGTCCCCTGCAAAGGTGTGGAAGTCCCACTTGCACTTCATCATGCTGCCTGTTGGTGGGTGGAGACTGTGGCCTCTGAACATGTGGGCTGCCAGTCTGTGGCCAGGGAGACACTGATGTGGGGTCGTTTGGCCAGAGCTGATGATGGTGGCTGGGTGGTAGGGCTGTCAGTGGTATCCTGAGTGGGGCCGCTGGAGGGTGACAGTCCAGGACTGTGAGATGGGCCAGGGTATTCCTCAGTTTCCAGACATCCCTCTGCACTCTCCTGAGTGGGGCCTCTGTCTTCGTGTGGGGCGCTGGCATTCCTTGGCGTTTCTGTCCTGGTGGCATGGGTGGTGGTGCTGTGGGGGTGGGGGGAATGGACATGTGGGTGTCAGGTACATTTTCGCAATTGATTCACTACTCTGCCCTATTTTGTGCTTATATTCTCCTGTTGTGGCATGCAAGGTCCCTTCATGTACATATCTTTGCATTTGATGGGGGGGGGGTGGAGGTGCATTGTGGGTGCTGTAGTGCCACTGGAAATCCATGCAGGGGTAGGTGACTGTGCACAGAGGGCAAGATAGAGGTCTGTTTGTGGGATAGAGGGCATACAGGGTAGTTGGATGTGGGTGTTGTGGACTGGGTGGGGGTCCTGGTGGGAGTGGGAGGGGTGGGGTGATACATGCATTATAGGTGGAGTGACTGTTAAGTTATTGTAGTTGACTTACCTGAGTCCAGTCCTCCAGTGAGGCCCTCCGGGTGCAGGATAGCTATGACCTTCTCCTCCCAGTCGATGTAGTCAGGGGGTGTAGGTGGTGGCCCCCCACCAATCTTTTGTACGGCGATGTTGTGCCCGGATGCCATTTACCAAACCTTCCAGCGCAGGTCTTTGCATCTCTTCCGGATATCATCCCTTGTGAGTGGATGGTTCCCACTGCGTTGACTTTGTTGACAATCATCTGCCATAGCTCCATCTTCATGGCCATGGGTGTCTGCTGCACCTGTGCCCTGAATAGTTGTGGCTTGACCCTGAGTATTTCGTCCACCATGGTCCTTAGCTCTCTATCTGTGAAGCGGGGTGCTTAGGGGGTGCCATGGTGTGTGTTGTGGGTGTATTGGTGAGGGTGCTGTTGTGTGGTTGTGTGTGTGGCTTATTAAGGTGTTTGGGGTTTGTATGTGTTTTGGTGGAGTATTTGTACGTGTGACTTGTGTTATGTTGTGTTCAGTGTATGCATGTTGTGTTGTCCATCTCAGTCGTGCTATTAGCGATGCAAAGGATTGTGGGGTGGGTATGTGTGTGTTTTATAGTGTGGATATGTGTGTCAGGTGTGTGGGTTTGGGTTTCAAAGTTGCCAATGTGTGCATTTGATGTTGATGGGTCCCATTGCTGGCCTTGGCGGTCCGTACCGCCAATGCTCGTTCGGCATCCAGTATCCGCCACGCAGATTTGTGCTTCATTATTTGGTGGGTGGAGGATTTGTCTGCGTAGTGGTGGCGGGGTGGGGTGGGGTGTACTGCCTTTCTGTCGTTGTAGGCCCTGGTGGTGGCTGGAGGTTGCAGGATTTTTGGAGGTTTTACTTTTTGGCATCATAATTCGGCGGTGTCCAATCTACCGACTATCAAAGTCTGCCAAAGCTTGTTGGCAATACCTCCCCTCCTTCTCAGCTCCCAGTCCAGACCTTGGTGTTGATTTCAAAGTCCTCCAGTGAGTCCCTTTTACAATTACTAGATCACATTGAGGGTAAGGTGGCTTCACCACTTACTTTAAAGTTCTGAAAACAAAGCTTCATCTAGTCCTGTGCCAGACTAGTTACAAATGGTCTGCTTCAAAGAGTCTTTAGCACCAGTGGCTGGTGATTTTTGAAAGTGGTAGGGCGTAAAAGTTCAGAATGAGTGCTGGGTGGCGAGCGAGCATGCCTGACCACCATAAGGGGTGGGTCAGGGGGGTTCTCCCCCCTAGAAAAGATTGAAAAAAAGAGTGGGCAAATGGTGCATTTTTAAGCATAAATGAGAAAGCAAGAAAGTTAATAAAGCAACTGTGAAAGTGTAGTTATGATATCAATAAAGAGATTTCATATGATAATGATATAGGTAGCTGCATATTCAGTATAAGCACGGAGGAAACCCACTGTCCAAAGATCTCATCCTTTTCTACTATTTCGTCTCATCCGATGGGGCCGGGCCCCCCAAGAAATGTACGCCAGGCTCTGTGCCCATCCAGTCCTTAGCCTCTCTGCTGAGTGCTGATATATCAAAGCAGATTGCTAATCATCTTGGAACTGCAACAATGTGTTTAGTGAATTGTGATGAATACTGGCAGGGTGCTACTTGTCCAGTACTACCCTACCAGCCATCATCACAATTCATTAAACCCATGGTCATGAGGGCACTCAGGTAATTTGCCAGTATTTGAGTTGCAGGCACCCATTGGCCACTTTTTTGGCCAGCGTGGTGGTGGCCGATTTGGCCTCGGGCTGTGTTTGTGCTGTTCAGATGGCCCCAGTGGGAGCCTGAACAGCCTTTCCGAGGCAGATGGGCCTCTGTTTTTATGGGCGAGCACAAAGCGCTCCGTCCCATGCTGTTATCTCTCTTTGGGCTTCCAACCATGCCCTTGTCACGTCAGTCACTTTCATTGGTTCGTGGGCTTGTCTTTTAAAATCCGCTTGCTTTCATTTGTGAAAGGCATGCATACGTCATGCCTTTTCCGGAGTTTAGCCCACCTACACAGCACCGGTAATCTACTAAAAACATAAGAGGCTTGATGTTTCCAGCATGGTTTTCGGACTATTTTATCTGTTTATTTTCCACGCAGCACAATTGCGCTATGCCCGACCAGTCCTTGGCCCCTCTGTTGAGTGCTGATATATCAAAGCAAATCGCTCATCAGCTTGGATCTGCAGCAATGTGTTTAATGAATTATGATGATGACCGGCAGTGTAGTATTGCTTCCATACTACCCTGCCAGCTGTCATCACAATTCATTAAACCGATGGTCATGAGGGCACTCAGGTAATTGGCCAGTATTTGAGTTGCAGGCACCCATTGGCCACTTTTTTGGCCAGCGTGGTGGTGGCCGATTTGGCCTCGGGCTGTGTTTGTGCTGTTCATATGGCCCCAGTGGGAGCCTGAACAGCCTTTCCGAGGCAGATGGGCCTCTGTTTTTATGGGCAAGCACAAAGCGCTCCGTCCCATGCTGTAATCTCTCTTTGGGCTTCCAACCACGCCCATGTCATGTCAGTCACTGTCATTGGTTCGTGGGCTTGTCTTTTAAAATCCGCTTGCTTTCATTTGTGAAAGGCATGCATACATCATGCCTTTTCCGGAGTTTAGCCCACCTACACAGCACCGGTAATCTACTAAAAACATAAGAGGCTCGATGTTTCCAGCATGGTTTTCGGATTATTTTATCTGTTTATTTTCCACGCAGCGCAATTGCGCTGCATTTTACATAGAGCGACTGCGCTGCATTTTTTTCTTTTAATTTGTATGGCAAGAAAAGTCCGGTTAGGAGTTTACAACGCTAATAGCTCTAACTCGAGCAAATGCGAGACCCGTTGCATTGAAAATGCTTTTTAGCTCCCTTTTACCAAGAAGGCGACGATGTCATGTATCTAGGGTGACCAGACGTCCCGGATTTCCCCGGACAGTCCCGGTTTTAGAGGACTGTCCCGGTGTCCCAACACTTCTCTTTATTTCAAATGAATGTCCAGGTTTTTTGGACAAAGGGCAGATTATTAAATAAATGTCCTGGTTTTTGGGACAAAGGTCAGGTCGGCTAGGGAAGCATAAGTTAAAGATGCCTAAAAGTATAAAATAAAGTAATTTATCTGTTACTGTCAGGCAACAAAGTCTCCTGTCTGCTCCTAGCAGAGAGAGGAGTGAGGAGCAGCGAGCATAGCTAATTTTATATGTAGTCTTGTATGTGTGTGTGTGTGTGTGTGTGTGTGTGTGTGTGTATATATATATATATATATATATATATACATATATATATATATGTATATATATATATATATATATATATATATATATATATATATATATATATATATATATATATATATATATATACACACACACACACACATATGGGCACACATTCACAAAGCCACGCAAAAAATGGGACAGGCCAGATATAAAAGTGAGAGTAAAGTCTTTAGTCCTTCTTTTATGTTTGACCTGTCCCGGTTTTTGCTCCACAAAATCTGGTCACCTAACATGTATCTGACTGGGCCGGACGATTAGCTTGGCCCTATTTCTGATCCCAATCTAACCCTGCTGTGCACAGTTATAGAAAAGTGTGTGTGAAAGCATCAGGAACACTTGTTGTGCCATGCACACTGTCTGTGGTGTTTGTGGGACAGTGAGACTCCGTCATATAAGGTTGTTGCGTTGCTCAATTCTACGCCTTGAAACCAGTGGAGGGCCTTGACAAGCATGCTTTAACTGATAGTGCTTTCAGGCTGTTTTGATCCCAAGCCCTGCTAACATCACCAAAGGCACCGGGCTCCCAGGACAGCATTTCATATCCCATTTTTTCAGTCTTTTAGTCACCCTTCTAGCAAAACACAGGGGCGCATCTTATTCTCTAAACACTAATTGGGGAAAGACTGGTTTTCAGTTACTCTGCAGATCTTGATATGCATGCATCCTCTGCTGCTTCGACATACATCTTCATGGAAAATAAATCCTTCAGGACAGCTTCTGAACAATGTGTCAACAAACTAGTGCCAATGTTATTTAACAAAGCACACCTTCCATGACATGAAACAGGTGTGACTTACCGTCTGATCCCGGTCCATCTCAGAAAGAACAGTCGTTTTGTGACTTTGCATCCAGGCTGCATGGAACTTCTGGCCACCAGCTCTGCCCTCATTCCCACCCTGTGACTCCTGAGCCAATCTAAACACTGCTCCCTTGCTGTTTGTTATGAAACAGCATGAGAGCAGCGCAATGATTGGCCCAATCAGGCACTGACAATGCTCCTTAGGAGACTTGGGGACTGTGGCAGCAATCCTTTGGGCTCCTACATTGCACAGGTAGGTGAGGGTTTAAGTGCACATGTTAGGCTGGTCGGAGCAAGGCACCTATCCAGCCTGACATGTGCACTTCACCCCATGGAACCTGTCAGTCAATCATCAAGCTCCCGGTCCACCCCAGTCACTTTCGCCTGCCACACTACTAAAAGGAAACTTTGCCCTGAGCCATTCTGTGCACACGTGGCTACATTTTTTTTTCAATCAAAACTAATTCAGACAGTAAAGTAATTAATATGGGGCTCACTCGGCATCCAATGGCAATACAAACACGGGGGCAATGCCCACACGCCCCAGTAAAGAAACTGCTGCTGGTCCTTAGGTGTTCTTTGATAGCCGTCTGGTTGAGCCAACCAAGTGATCAGTCTTGACACTAAGGCCCTCATTATGACCCTGGCCGTGAGTGATAAAGTGGTAAGTTCCGCCAAATTATGACCATGGCGGTGATAACTCCCATAGGCAGCCAATGTACCACACCAACCACTAGGGCAGAAACAACACTCACCACGGCGGTAGCCAACAACAACCAGGCAGAAGACAAAGTACCGCCCACCATATTAAGACACATCACTCCGCTACCTTTTCCGGGGCAGTACCAACGCCATCAAAAGCTTGGTGGAAACACATCGCTGAAGAGAAAGGACTCCCCATCAGAGACACAGGGAAGAACAACGCCGCCATGGAACCCGAACTGCAAGTTTTCCCGATGATCTGCTATGTTATGCTTCACCTGGAACACCAACGCCGACGACGATGGTGAGTACAGCCGCTTAGCACACAATGGAGGCTGGGAGGAAAACAAGAGTGACACACACACGCACGACACGCACCAGACACACACACACACTATACACACACCCAGCTGCACACGAAAAACAATTTGTCCCCAAAAACCGGCAGAATAATGCAAGGACAACAGGAATGGATGAAAGTGATTGTTATCAGATCAAAATCAAAATTACTAATTAGATTTGTCAATGAAACAGATATGTACACAGTCCAATGTTCAAAGGGCCCACATGGCCACAGGGTACAGTCTAAGGCCCGACTCGAATCCTGACCACATCCGGATAGTACACATCAGGGGCATCAGGTTGCAAATAGGCAGGCACCTCAGGGGGAGGGTGGGCAACTCAGCCAAATGTGGGAACAAGCCCACTGGTTCTGGATGGGGCTCCATTGCTATGACCTGGGGAGTGCAAGGCCACAGTCTCTGGAGTGGGTGACTTGCCCACTGGTTCTGGAGGGGGCTCCATGCCCATTTCTCTGTCCTGGGGAGTGCAGGCCCACAGTTTCTGGAGTGGGTGACTTTCCCACTGGTACTGGAGGGGGCTCCATGTCCATTTCTCTGTCCTGGGGAGTGCAAGGCCAGTCTTTGGAGTGGGTGACCACCCTACTGGATCTGGAGGGGGTAACTCGCACAGCAGCCCCTGGATTGTGGCCTACATGGCATCCACTTACGGTGATGGCTGCAGTGTGGTGGTGGATGGAGGAGCCTCCTGGCCCACCTCTCCATCTTCTGATGGCTGCAGTGTGGTGGGGGATGGAGGAGCCTCCTGGCCCACCTCTGCATCTTCTGATGGCTGCAGTGTGGTGGGGGATGCTGCTAGAGGCTGTGTCATAGGGGCATAGGACAGTGCACAACATGTACACCGCCAACAGACAATCCACCCACCCTTACACAATACTTACACACTCATCACCATGCATCCTTGCCACATGCATCGTGGCCAAAGTGTACTTACCTGTTGGTCTAGAGACCCATATAGCTGTCGGTACTGGGGTAGGACCCCATTCACCAGTCGCTCCAACTCCTCCGAAGTTGGTCACACAGCCCATGGTAGGTTCCAGACACAGGTCACAGCAGCACACGCAGTGCAGGTCTTCTCCTGTTGAAGGTCAGGAAACAAGGGAGGATTGAGATAGAAAATGGCGGTCACGTCCGCGGCAGTGTACACCGTCTCCGCTGGCATAGATCCCATTGTCCACTGTGCTCCATAGAGCCACATATTATCCAATGAGGAGTTGCACAGCAGTACAAGACCACCTACCGCCATGACGCCCAACATCGGCAGAGTTAACTCACTTCCACCTGTCCCTACATACAGGACAGTCGGTCGCCATTTCGGGGGTAGGGGACAGGCATATCGATAATTGCTGCATCACAGATTGGATTGGCACATACTTTGCCATTAACACTGTACCAATAGATAAGTGCATCATGTGGCCTGCTGTTGTGGTTTTGTTATTCAAAATGTGACAGCCTACTCACTCTTGTGTCCCTTAGATACCTACCGCTGTGGATGAATAGGAGGTGGAGGCATACCCCCGTGTACAGACTGCTGGTGGACCTGGCTACACTAGAGGACAGGCACATTATACTCACCTATAGACTGGACAGGGCCACAATCACAGAGCTGTGTGCCCAGCTGAAGCCAGACCTGATCTCATCTATCCTTCATCCGACTGAGATCCCCCCTCTTGTGCAAGTGCTATCAGTGCTCCATTTCCTGGCGACAGGTTCTTTCCAAGTGACAGTAGGCTTGGCAGCATGAATATCACAGCTAATGTTCTCAATCGTGTTGGCAAGAGTCTTGTTTGACCTGGTAAAACACGTGTAGCTACATTGCTTTCCCCCAGGTGGAAAATGTGGCCACTGTCAAGGCCGGATTCTATGCAATGGAACATATCCTTAATATTATTGGGGTGATTGACGGGACACATATTACGTTTGTCCCCCCTGCCAGAGTGAACATGTGTACAGGAATTATAAGAGTTTCCTCTCTATGAATGTGCAGATGGTGTGCCTGGCGGACCAGTACATCTCCCTTGTCAGTGCTAAGTATCCTAGGTCGGAGCCTGATGCCTTTGTCCTCAGGTATAGCATCATCCCAAATGGGCCAGCTACAGATGCACAGGGTGTGGCTAATAGGTGAGCCTTGGTCCCCACCCGGTGTATGTTAGTGTATGCCTCTGATGTTAACCTCATAGGATTGTGTGTGGCTAAATGTTGTCCCACAATACCTTCAGGTGACTCTGGCTACCCAAACCTATCGTGGCTGCTGACCCCTGTGAGGAATGCCAGGACAAGGGCTGAAGAACGTTATAATGAGGCACATGGGCGAACCAGACGGATCATCTAAAGAACCTTCGGCCTCCTGAAGGCCAGGTTCAGGTGCCTCCATCTGACACGTGGATCCCTGTGCTACTCACCCAAGAAGGTCTGTCAGATAGTCTTTGCATGCTGCATGTTGCACAACCTGTCCCTCAAACGTCATGTACCTTTTCTGCAGGAGGAAGAGACAGGAGATACCCCTGTGGCTGCAGTAGACCCTGATGATAGTGGGGATGAAGAGGCTGAAGATGAGGATGAGGACAATAGAACATCAGTTATTCGTCAGTACTGCCAATGACACACTGGTGAGACAGTGCAACTTCACATTTCTATTACTATTGGTGTTTTCTGTGTGGCTGTGGCATGATGGCATTTACTACCTTTTACCTCTACTTACTGTCACCTATGGTTTATCATTTTACAGATGTTGGTGCTATGACAACTGTGTACTGATGTGCTGACTACAGCCAGCTACAGGTCATTATTTTTATGCTCTCCCAATGTACAGTTCATTTGCAATGGATGTAACTGTTTCCATAAATACACTTTTTCAAGACGTGACATACAAGTATTCGAGTTGTGTTCAAGGGTGTTTATTTTAGTGCTGACAAATTGAGGGAAAAGTGCAATGAAATGGGGTGATGTTGGAAGAAAGCCCAGGGTATTGTTCCAGTCTGTTTGTAGCACAGGTGCATTGTCCAAGTGGCCATAGGAAGGGGAGCAACAGCAGTTCAAGGTGGACAAGGTGACTCAGTGGGACACAAGGGGGACAATCAGGAGAGTCTAAAGGGGACTCAGTGGGACACAAGGGGGACAATCAGGAGAGTTTAATTTCCTGGTGGTGGTCTTGGCAAGTGTCTCTGGCTTCTGTCTGGTTCGCAGGGAACATTTGCTGGGTGGTTCACCTTCTGCAGGGGGAGGCCTGCTGGTGGCCGGTGGGTCCTGTAGCGGGGCCTCCTGCCCAATGAGGTCTGGTCAATGGACTGGCTAGTGGTATGGGCCCGCTGGTGTGCTGTTGCCTCCCTTATGATGTTGGCCATGTCTGCCAGCACCCCTGCTATGGAGATCAGGGTGGTGTTAATGGTCTGCAAGTCCTCCCTGATCCCCTGATACTGTTCCTCCTGCAGCCACCTGTTCTCCTGCACGCTGTCTAGGATCTGGCCCATCGTGTACTGGGAATGTTGGTAGGCTCCCAGGATCTCGGTGAGTGCCTCCTGGAGGGTCGGTTCCCTGGTCCTGTCCTCCCCCGGGCACACAGCAGTCCTCCCAGTGTCCCTCTTGTTCTGTGCCTCTGTCCCCTGAAAAGTGTGCCCACTGACCCCAGGTCCCTGATTGTCTTGGGGGCAAGGTGTGGTCTGGTGTCCCTGTACAGGAGGGCACACTGCTGATTGACTTGTCCTGGGGACAGAGGTGTGGGTACGCTGGGTGGGTGCTGTGGTGTTGGATACTGATGGGGGAGGCTCTGTGGTAGACTGTGAGTGGGCTTGGGTGACCGGCTGTCCAGTGTTCCCTGATGGGCCAGGTAGGTCATCCAGATCCTGAAGTCCAGAGTTACTGTCATTACTGGGGACATCTTCTGTTGGGGGACTGGATAGTCGTGGCACCTCCTCTCCACTGACATTGGCTGGGATACCTTTGGGGATGTAAGTGATGTATTATGCTTCATGTGTATGGCATATGTTCATCTCTGGTTTCCCCTCTATAGTTGATGTTGCCCTGGCACCTTTTGCTTGTGTATGGTGATGTATTGTGGGAATGTTAGTTTCCCTATGCTGTGCATGCTTTAGTGATGGATGTCCATGCAGGGCTGGGAGGGGGTCCATGCATTGGCATAGCATGCACGGATTGGCATTGTGGTTAGTCATATATGTAGGTGCAGTGTGTGGGATGGAGTGGAGTGATAGGAGTGAGGGTGAGGGTGTGAGATGGCATGCAGGTATGGGGGGTGATAATTAGTAAATATTGACTTACAGTGTCCAGTCCTCCGGCAACCCCAGCGAGTCCCTCAGGATTCAGTAGTGCCAGTACTTGCTCCTCCCATGCTGTGAGCTGTGGGGGAGGAGGTGGGGCTCCACCGCCAGTCCTCTGTATGGCCAGCTGGTGCCTTGCTGCATTGGAACGTACCTTCCCGTGAAGGACGTTCCACCTCTTCCTGATGTCGTCCCATGTTCTCGGGTGCTGTCCCACGGCGTTCACCCTGTCCACAATTCTCCGCCATAGCTCCATCTTCCTTGCAATGGATATCTGCTGTACCTGTGCTCCAAACAGCTGTGGCTCTACCCTGACAATTTCCTCCACCATGACCCTTAACTCTTTGTGGTGCCATGGATGTTGTGTGGTGTGTGTTGGTGAGTGTGCTAAGTAATGTGGTGGGGTGTGTGAGGGATATATGGGTGTAAGTGGTGTGTGTCTAGTGTCTAAGTGGTCTTCGTGTCAGTCTGGTGACAATAATTTCTATTCGTAAAGGGTTGTGGGTCACATCCTATCCTATCCTATCATTACAAAGCTTTTCACTGAAATGCACCTAGCAGAAGTTGGGGAGGCACACTCTACTATAATTACCCATTCCTACAGTGCATGACAGCCTCTTCTTTATTGCAGGAATCAGCCTCTCTCAGTGGTCAGTTTAAGGTTTTGAATGTTTACACTATTAATAATCAAAAACTAGGCTGCCTTTTTTTTTTAACCCTTTTACATTGGATTCCTCCCATTGAATACTACAGCTGGTCTCAGATAATCTGGTTTGGTAAACTTTGACCCTAGGCTTCAATGTAGGAGAAGTCCCAGCCCGCCAATTTCTTTCAAGATTCACTGAAGGACATTTCTTTCTTATCTTTAAGTGGGCCTCCTAGAAAGGTGGCCATTCCACCTCCTTATCTCCTCTGCAGACTATAGCAAAGGGAGAACAGCCCAACCGCAGCTCTCTCCTGCAAAGTACTAGCAGATTGTGCGCCTGTGACTGAGAAATTGAATAAGTCAATTATATGCCATAAAGGAAATATGCACTGAGAAACCAATTAATGATTTCTTTAAGCACAGAGTCAAAAACCAGTATGGTCTAGCAGAAAAAAGGGACAGGAACAATGCAAAAAAGAGGATTTACTACAGTAGCAAATCTTGAATCACCAGGCCATGGACTGCACTCATATACGGCAGCACACAAATCCAGATCAAGAATCGATTATTTCTTTATGCCATACTCAAATGTCCTTTGGGCAACAGGAGCTCACATTCTACCAGGAGTATATCAGATCATTTGCTAATAGTGATCAAGAATGGCTGCCCCAAAGAATGCAAGCATCCATTGTAGCAGTTCAATGCCTGGCTTCTCATGGCGGAACAGCCTAACTGCTTCCTACAGGTGGAATAGAAGGTACATTTTTAGATTAACAAGGGTTCAGTGGATCTAGCTGACATGCTGTGGGCAGCAAGCAAGGCTGTGGGGGAGGGCCAAAGCCTTTCTTAGAGGGAAAGAAAAAGAACAAATTGTCAGTGGCCTCGTGTGTCAGTGCACAAGCAGAGGAGGAGGGGCACTGCATTGGCAGCTTGACACGGATAGAAGATAATTGTGGAAGCTTTTCTATTGGCTGGCTACCAAGAATAAGTTCCTCACATAAGTCCTACAGATTAAACTCCCTGATGGGAAACTGTCAATGAATGAACAGACCATGTCCCTTATTAATTAACTCCCCCTCTTGATTTTATCTGAGTATGACAGGCCCATGCTGGAGTATCTAATTGCAGAGAAGAAAATTGCAGAGGCCATTGGCAACATTAAATCACGCGAGACACCTGGACCGGTTGCCTTCCTTCTTGACTACTACACCAACTTCAGATCTATCCTTATTCCGTACTTATTAAGCATGTTCAAGAGGCGATCCAGGAAAGTTATTTTGGCAACTGACATTGGCGTGGCAACTATCATGCGCTCTGCTAAGCACAGTCATCCACTAAACAAGTGTGATTAATTTTGCCCAATCTCCCTTATAATGAGGCCAAAATCTTTGAGGGAGCTACCCTCTCTCATCCTCCTCAACCAAGTTGAATTTATTCTGGCTTGTGGCTTGAGGCTCTACATTTTAAGTGCATTTTGCCCTTGCACGGGCCCAGACGATTCAGGCACCCAGCACCCTCTTGCTGATAAGACTTTGAAAAGGCCTTGGAAAACCCATCATTGTTTCTTTCTTTTTAGACTTCTGGTCTCTATAAGGTGTGGAGCCCACTTCTTGTCATACAGGAGACTTCTGTGCTAGTCCTTGTGCACACGTCAGGGTAAAAGCAATAGAGTCTTTGACGACCTGGGCCAAATATGATGCAGAACTACTGGGTTCCAAACAGAGGGTGGTGGAGAGGACCGCACTGTACTGTACGCTTAGGACGTGCTGCTATTCAGGAGCCGCCTGCAGGAAGCAGGTCCCTGATGCATTCAGATGCTGTAGCGCTATACCAAGGCTTCCAGACTAAAGTCTGACTGGTCAAAGTCAAAGTTGGTTCCAATCAAGGGCAACCTTGGAGACTGGAGGTAGTGGAGTCAGCTCTGCCTTTTCAAGTACAGCTTTAAATATCAACATCCACATCACCTTTGATCTTCAAATCACTTGGACTCTCAGCTCTCTGCTAGCCAGGGTTCAAAAGTAGCTATATGGCTGGTTAAGCCTCCCCTTGTATATAATGGGCAGAATGGCTCTATACAAAATGCTTGTGGTAACAACACTTTTATATGCCCTCCAACATTTCTCCCTTGGAATCCTCCAAAAGTGGTTTAATGATGTATGAGTCCATGCACGCTCCTTCCTGCAGGCTATTTCTCTAGATAAATGGTTGCAGGGCACTTATCACGAAGCCTTGGGAATGGCAGACATAAGACTATACTACTGGGGGTCAAACAGTTTTGTCCTGAACAACTGTATTTTCGATGGGTACGGTATTACCGCTTTCCAGACTGAACTTGCTCTGATTGGTAAACATCATTTATTAGACCTCATGGATTTCTTTCCCTTACCCGAGTCCCTTGGTCAAACAGTGTTAGTACAAGGCATACCACTAGGTTTGCTTGAATGGCTGGTTAACCCAAGAAACTTCACTATGTAGAGGGACTTTGTTGGACTTTACTATGGAGAGGGACTTTGTTGGACCAGTGTATGAGTCTGCCTGTGTTTGGAAGATGGGACCTCAACTCAACTTTCTAGATAGGCAGTATTTTGCGGAGCAAAATAATGAATCCACCTTTGACATTACAAGAAGAATTCAACATCCAGAAGACACAATTTCAATAACACCTTTAGCCATGACATGCCCTGGCATCACAACAGACGAGTGTAATTTACCCCCAGAATACAACCTATCAGAGTGTCTTTATGCCCATTTGGCAAGAGCGGTATCTCATGCATACATAAAGTCCCTGTTCTCAATTTCCCTGACCTGCTTATTGACCTCAAAGAGTGAGGGCTGGCCAGACCCCCTCGGAGGACTGTGGCTGGTCAGACAGTAAAATGGCACACCTGTATGATCGCCATTCCAGTTGAGATACATTTCATACAACAAAAATTCTTGCACACCAAATACTTTACTCATTTAAGCTTGTGGTTTGCAGGGACCAGCTCTCCTTCCTGCTTTGCTTTTGTTGCAGTGCTACAGAGGGCACTTTCTATCATATCATGTGGTGTGGAACTGCCCTGTGATGAAGTGGTATTGGAGGCAGGTGCTTACCACCTTGTCGGGGTACTGGGCACGACCATGGACCTTTCACCCATTCTGGGACTGCTTGTGGAATTTGGCTGCAATCAGGTACATCACTCATTGGTGGGCACCAGTACTGTGGTTGCAAAAAGAGACATTGCTAGGTTTCGGAATTTAAGCATCCGCACCCCCAAATTCATTAGCTAGGTGACAGCCATAGACAGATGCTCAAGGGTGGAGGAGGGTAGGCACCCTGGCCACACACACAGGGTTTGACAAATGGGACATGATAGGCTTGTCAAGGGTGGGTGACTTGTGGAGCCAAAGAGTTGTACTTCCTTTCACAGAGCTACAAGAGGAGTACCAGTTGGCCCCCACCGAGACCTTCCAATATTTACAGATTAGGAACCCTCTTTGGAAGGCAATTCCCAAGGGGACGCATCTCACAGAGTCCTCTCCACATGGGGATCAGTTGTTAGAAGAGTACATGCCAAGAAAGGCAATCTTGCTCACATATTGCAAATAAATTAATAACTCCCCATATCCTTTGGCTAGGCCAGTGGCGAGTTAGGAGCAGAGTCCAGGGGATTGGGAGGAAGAGGACTGGCCAGAAGCCCTGGCCACCCCCAGGGAGGTAGCCATATGCTACAGATTTCATTTGATGCAACTTAAAATACATCATGGCAGCTACTATGTATGTACTACCCTGGTTAAAATGGGCAAATTGGAACAAGCTTGGTGTCATAGGGGGTGTGGTCAAGAAGGCGCATTGTTCCATATGCTGTGGGATTGGGCTGCGCTTCAACATTATTGGGGAAGGGTGCTGGCCTGCTTCAATGAAGTGGTGGGAAGTGATCTAGCATTGTCGGCCAAATGGTGCCTTCTAAACATGTGGGCTGAAACAGGCCTTAATCGTATGGACCGACTGTGGTTCACTTTGGGACTGATGGTGGCCAAACGACATATAGCCTGCATGTGGAGATCTGAATTGAGTCTGAGTTTAGGGGACTGGAATAAAGACATAGGCCCTCATTATAACTTTGATGGTCTTCCATGAAGACCACCAAAGCCACGGGTACCAGGAGATCAACAGTGCTGGCGTTCTCCCACCCACCATATTACGGGTACTTCCTGATTTCCTCCACATTTTGGGGGGAAATTCACCAGTAGTCGTGCTGGCGGGCGGAGGTGCTCTGGCGGTTCCACCACCTGCACCAGTAGGACGCCGCCCACCATATTATGAGCCATAATATGGCCTGGCGGTGTCCTGTTGGCGGGTCGCTGCCAGCGGTGGAAGCACCCCTTCCTGTTCCTTGTTGGACAACCTTCTCCCTGGAACAGGTAAATTGATCATCCAATGGGGGGGGGGGGTGCAAGGAACGATGTGGCTGAAATATGGAGGATGGGGAAGAGGAACGATGTGGCTGGAGGGGGGGGGGGAGGATGTGGGGTCTAGTGCTTGCTGGGGGGGGGGGGGAAGTCTAGCGGTGACAGGGAAGAAATTCCCTGTCACCGGTACTCTTTCCGCCATGGTTTTCGTGGCGGTGCTAACACCGTGGAAACCATGGTGGAAACCCAGCTCCTAATTTTGCTGGTGGTTTTCTGTGGACCGCCAGGTTGGAGATTATCATCTCTGGCCCAGCGGTTCTGACCGCCATGGCGCTATGAGTAGAGATGTGGCAGGTTGGCAGCACCAGCCTGTTGGTGGTGGGGCCGCCACATTTACCCTGGCAGTCAGAAGACCGCCAGGGTCAAAATGACCCCCATAGACTGGTGCATGCTGGCAGAAAGGGTTGTGTATGCGAAAAGGGGGCAACCAAATAAATGGAATAAAATATGGGTTAAATGGAATGTGTATAGAGGAAACATCTATGAACCCCTGGGCAGCACTGCTGATGATGTCTTGCGATAAAGCAGCAGACAACTCAACCACCAAACTGGGGAATGCTGCTGCATTGGTCCAGTGTTGTAATGTAACTGTCCTTCGAGGTCTCTGCCAATGGCTCCTGCTGTTTTTCCTAATTGATCTGCAATGTCTAATGTCACCAAAGTTTACTTTGTTTGACTGTTCAATAAAAATAATTTTAAAAGAAGATAGAGGAAGGTGTCTACAAAGCTTGTTGCTGGCTCACATATATCAAAAATAGGAAAGGTGGTGGAACTACTTCTGCATGTTTCAAATATAATGTAAATTATGTTTCTGAACTGGTACGGTTATGCTGTGTAATGTGTTGTTTTTTAAGATAAGTTATCAAACGATGTCCAAACCAATACAGCATCAAGAACAACTCCATGCCACAACTTGAAATTAGCATCACTACAAACAATTCCCTGAATTTAGCCTATCAGTTGCTAGCGTGGCCTGGGCTTATCTATTTTGTTATATTAATAGTGAGCGGTCAGCATCGTTTAAGGTCGATGAACCTTTTGACTTGTTTAAATTATTATTATTAGCAGTTAGGAAGCACAACAGTAATAAACAATACCACTCAATAGAGAGTAAAGAATGCACCATGACCCATTTGGCCACGAATACCTACACCTATTAGTATCAGTTTAAATGTTTATTTCCCTATATTAACAATGCTAGGGTCACGAAAATTAGTATCAACACCAAATGGTACAAGTAAAGGAACATCACAGGTTAACCAAACTTTCTAAAGAATCTTAACTTAAACAGAGCAATAAGTACATTAATTTCAACAGCAAAAACCCTCATTAATAGCAGCAATATTTGAGCAAGAGAAATAACATACATTTGTTCAGCAAACAATCAGATCATAGGTATAGAGAAAACACCTAACTAACTACATATTAGCATGTTGGGCTTCATGCAAAGGTTTTAGTAATACTAATTTGGAAAACATCTAGCTATGGCGCTATCAAAACAGCAGCAATATCAAAACAGTAGCAGTTGGTACCTGAAAAACAAAAGACAAACAACAATGCACAGATCAGTCATATTACCTATCCCTAGAGAATCAGCAAAACAGCGTCGGCTTCATCAGGGGGACATCAGCATCAGGACAAGAGCAAGGAAAGGGGTATGGTTTAGAATTTGGACTATAAGATCACTAAACCATCAGAGCAGTAGTTGAGCACTGAACAGGCATAGTAGACACAGAAAATAATAAAGTACCAGAATGTCAGTAGACTAACTGGTAAGACACGGTGTGTCAAAGTGACAAGTCACCATGAGAATTGGAAGTGAAGACTCTGGAAATCAGAATGAATAATAATAATCGTACAATTCTCAGCGCACAGCTTATTAAATTAAATCTAACACACGTTTGCTATTGGTAAGAAGCATCAGGTGAAGAAAGAACATCCAATTACAAAATCATCAGATACCGTCAAAGCTTAAAGAAAGTTACAGAAAACGTTTACAGGACATCGATTGGTCTTGTCTCCTTTCACATAGTTCTAAACTATACTAAATGTATCATCTTGCTCTTCCTTCCGTCTGCAATCAGTAGGCCCTTTTGTTCGGCACATTCCAAACACATTGCTAGACAGTGGTTACAAAGGGTACAGGATTTGCATCACATCCTTGGAAAAAACCACGAGTTAGAAACATAACTTCAGGCAAATATGAGATTCAATTAATGGAACCTGTTATACAGCGGACATGAGAACACTTGAATGTTACTTTAACTAGAACATTGGCAGTTATATACCTTCTCGCAAGACACAAGAAATACTCATATTATTTCAGCTATTAATTTTGACAGAAAAACGCTCTTAAAGAAACATAATTCTCAATACAACGTTAGTACATTATTTTCAAATGTGCAGGTTTTGCACTTCATGGTGGCCAATAAAGAAAGCACATTATGGCCCTCATTCTGACCTTGGCGGGCGGCGGAGGCCGCCCGCCAAAGTCCCGCCGTCAGATTACCGTTCCGCGGTCGAAAGACCGCGGCGGTAATTCTGACTTTCCCGCTGGGCTGGCGGGCGGTCGCCTTCAGACCGCCCGCCAGCCCAGCGGGAAAGAGGCTTCCACGATGAAGCCGGCTCGGAATCGAGCCGGCGGAGTGGAAGCTGTGCGACGGGTGCAGTTGCACCCGTCGCGTATTTCACTGTCTGCGCAGCAGACAGTGAAATACATGTACGGGCCCTCTTACGGGGGCCCCTGCAATGCCCATGCCAGTGGCATGGGCACTGCAGGGGCCCCCAGGGGCCCCGCGACCCCCCCTACCGCCATCCGGATCTCGGCGGTCCGACCGCCGGGATCTGGATGGCGGTAGGGGGGGTCGGAATCCCCGCGGCGGTGCAGCAAGCTGCGCCGCCGCGGAGGATTCAATGGGGCCGCGGTACACTGGCGGGACCCCGCCAGTGGTGCCGGTCCGACCGCGGCTTTACCGCCGCGGTCGGAATCCCCATTGGAGCACCGCCGGCCTGTCGGCGGTGCTCCCGCGGTCCTCCGCCCTGGCGGTCAAAGACCGCCAGGGTCAGAATGACCCCCTATGTGTCACACATTAATTTCAACGTTAATACATCTTACATATTCAAAACAAATATAAAATAATTATTAATGTTAAATTCAGCACTCACAGTCCCTCCTCTGATGACTATATATGTCATCACACTTACATTTTCAAAGAAATATATTTATTTAATTACACAGTTTTTCAAAATTTTGTTTCCCTCACATTTTTATAGTTTTTCTTCTTCTTTGAAATTTCCCTATATAATCTTTCTAATTGAAATTCTGCCCTCTTGTGTTTCTTCTCTAATTTTCTCTTTTTGACCACATTATACAATTTACATATACCCCATATTCCAATTAAACAATTCACAATAATTGAAGCTCCTTGTATTATTCTCATTAACATCTCTTTTCCCAGATTGCCGATCCAGTTTCCCACAGCAGTCACCCCTTTTCCAGCTTTTTCCTAAACAGTTAGCTCAGTTAGTTCTTTTAATTCAGTTTAATCTTTTGTTAAATTGTTCATCAAGCCTCTAATTGCTTTACTGTTGTCCAGAATATATCAACAACAATGATGCTGACCTAGCAATTTACAAACTCTGGCCTCTTTTGCTAAGAGAATGGCTAACGCAAGGCGGTTCTGAAGAGTCATAGTTATTACCGCAGCCATCTCAGTATCCAAAAGGATAATGGCTCCTGACTATCTTGTCAACATGTAATCCACAACTGTAGACAACTGTCAAATTTTGATAAAATTCAGAACAACTCCGACTGAAGGAATTATTGCTCCAAATATGTCTCCAGCAATGCTAGAAACTGATTCTCGCTTTTGTCTCTTTGGTTGTAATTCAGTAATTTTAGGAAATGTATTCAAGTCGGTACATTTTCGGGAAAACTATTCCCAAATAATCCTTTAGGAAGATGGTAATATACATTTTTCCCACAGATGTAATAAGTACCAGGCACTGGCGGGTCTTGACCATTCAACATAAATGTCCACTTAGGCTCAAACAAAAACACATGTCTGCATTCACTTGTTCCCACAAATATTCCCTACGTGTTGTGATCTAAAGTTAGTTTCCCCTGTTTAGTAATGTCAGTGTATGCATAGTCAATCCCAGGACTTCGTGGAATTAATCCCTTACTACCTTAGCTTCATTGCCCTTCTCCGATCTTCTGTGTAATCTAAAAAGTTATTTTCTAAAGGTGAGAGTATACAAGTGAGATTATTGTGGTGAGCAAAGACTATCCCAAACGTTAATGTAGGTTCAAAGAAATCTCTCATTATTACTATATTATGGTCCTAAGCTATCTAATTAAGGTCCTAGTTATAGGAACAAAGGAGAAAACAACGTCAAAGCTGGAATATAAATATTGGATATACTCCTGGATATAGAATCTTGTTAGTAAAAGACTACAACTTATGCCATATGTTAACAGCAAACTGTGATAGGCTATTCCCTCCTCAACAAAGGCTGGAATCTGTGTGCAAACAGTAAATATCTCACATCCATTATATCAACATACTCATGCAATATGCGATAGAAGACATTAGAAGAAAGTTTTCGCTGTGTATTCAAGTATTTCTCATCTATTTCAAATCTATCTATTGCTGAAAGAGTAGGTACTAATTCCGAAGATGTTGTTTCTACAGCTATGGTATGGTTGGCTCCATTCTTATCAAAGACAGTCATACCCACAATTAATAACAAACATATAACTGCACAAACAATTAACAAGCCAATACCCATATATTTACAGCATCTATTCTTAGTATCCTGCTAGTGCTAGTTTTGGTTACCCATGGTCTTTAAAGAATCGGAAAGTAGAAACAAATACAAAAATCTAGCTATACAGCAAAAATAAAAGCGTCAAAAAAACGAAAACAAAAAAATTTAATTCTTCATCTTCAGTCTTCAACTCCTCCTTATTACTATTATTTTTTTTATATTCACAGCTTCATTCACACAGGACCCTTTTTGTCAAAAATCGGTAAAGTTGTCAAATTCAATTTAGCAGTTTGTCAAAATCAGGTTATCAAAGTCTCTCAAAAATATTTTCAACAAAGTCTTTCCATTTATCTTTTCAAATTCACAATTTTGCCAACAAAATGTCATCAATTTTCTTCATGTGCCAAAATATAGACCAAGAATGTCTCTATCAAAACAAAAATTAAAAAAATCTTGCCTTTCTTTGGTAGCTACATATGCCCAGTCAGGGCCTAAAAATCTTCGATTGGCGACTCTTTCTTTTTAATCTTCGACCTTCATTTGATTCACCATCACTCAGATCTTCATTTCTGGTGGTATCAACTTTTTCCTGAATTGTTGGCACCAGATTTGTCTTCTTTGACTTTGATCTTGTTTCTGGTCAGTTGTCACCTTTCAGATATTTTCTTGTTAATGCTCTTTTCAGTATTGGATACGAGTTCTTCTCCTTTGACGTTCCCGCAACCGGTTCAGGAGGAGTCAAATAATTTTGGCTTAGATCTGCCTCAACTCCTTTCCCGCTGGGGTTAGTCACTTGTTCAGTCTGGTTTCTCAAACCATCTGCTTCTGACGACACCCTCCTCTGAACAGGCTCTATCTGGACCTGTTCCGTTTCCTGCTCTCTCTGGACCGGTTCTTTTACTGTTTCATTTGAGGATGTTGAGGACGTCTCATCCTCATCTCCCAGGATTTCTTCCACTTCATCT
This sequence comes from Pleurodeles waltl, assembly GCF_031143425.1. Classification (NCBI taxonomy): domain Eukaryota; kingdom Metazoa; phylum Chordata; class Amphibia; order Caudata; family Salamandridae; genus Pleurodeles; species Pleurodeles waltl. The sequence goes on along the minus strand of NC_090445.1, from coordinate 320,608,889 downwards.
GTCACAGGAGTTGGCAAGTCAACTGGAGTATGTTCAGGCTCTGTCTCCAGCTCACTTCTTCTTCTGTCTTCCCCTGGAATACGTCTAGGTGGAGGTAATCTCAACACCTCTTCTTCTTGTTCCGTTGGATTATTGCCCTGCCGAGTGTGGCTTGCATGGATCCAGTTTGGACATCCCGCACCCGTCACAGTTGTGGTAGTGATTAATACCACTTGGTAGGGTTCCTTACACCGAGGCTCCAAACATGATCTTCTCATGTTCTTTCGAATCACAACCCAATCACCCGCTTTCTGGTTGTGCCCTTGACCTTGGGGCGGTGGCAGTGTGGTAACTTCCACCTGATGAGAGAAAGAGCGAACCACATCAGCTAGACCGTAGCGGTAGTCCAGTACAGTATCATCTGTAATGTTCACAAGAGCTTTTGCAAGTGCAGCTTGCAATCTCACTGCTCTTCCCATAAGGATTTCCTGGGGTTACAATCCTGTTTTTTTGTCAGGGGTGCTTATTATTGACATTGGAACCAACGGCCAAGCATCTGGCCATTTCAGATTTGTGGATGCACACATTTTTGCCAATCTCAACTTCAAAGTACCATTCATCTGTTCTATAAGTCCTGAGGCTTCTGGGTGGTAGCTACAATAAAGCTTCTGTTCAATGTTTAAAGCTGAACATAGCAACTTAATCACCTCATTGTTAAAGTGGCTTCCTCTATCTGATTCTAAAGAGACTGGAAAACCGAAATGTGGAATTAACTCCCCAAGTATTAACTTTGTTACTGTGAGACTGCCATTTTTCTTTGTAGGGTAAGCCTCAATCCAATGACTGAAAATGCAAAGAATCACCAACACATATTTCAAACCAGCACACATAGGCTTCTCAATTAAATCCATTTGCATTCTGCTGAATAGTCCCCCAGCCATGCCAATATGTCCCATAGTGATGACTGTTCCTTTGCCCAAAGTTCATCTGCTGGCAGATGACGCATCTGTGGCAAACTGCTTCGGCAACTTGTTTAAATTTTGGATTAAACCAAAATTGCTTGAACAACCTGACCATGGCATCACTTCCCACATGAGCCTGACCATGATAGTATTTAGCCATCTGAGTCAGTAGACGGCTGGGCAGTACTACCTTCCCTTCTCCTGAAACCCACACATCGTCGTCCCTTTGGGTGCATTTAATTTTTATCCAGTCCCTGTGCTCTTCTTTTGAGACATTATCTTGAAGAGCTTTTAACTCCTCCTAATTGTCAATAACATGCATCACATAATTTGCATAGATCTCATCGTTTTCAGGTATCAATTCCCATTCTTCTTTGTAGGATATGCCATTTAAGGCAAAAACTTTGCAACTTGAGCCACATATGCATTACCCATTGACACATAATCCTGTGATCTCTGATGTGCACTGCATTTCACCACAGCAATCATTTCAGGCATTTGAATCACCTTTAACAGCTCGTAAATTCTTTCACCATTTCTTATTGGTGAACCAGAAGAGGTCAGGAAACCTCTCTGTGACCACAATTGGCCAAAGTCGTGTACAATGCTGAATCCATATTGACTGTCTGTGTAAATAGTGACTCTCAGTTGCGTTGTAATGTGGCATGCTCTAGTTAGAGCCACCAGTTCCGCCACTTGTGCAGACAACACTCCTTGAAGCCATTAAGCTTCCAGTATGCCCGTGATAGTACATACTGTGTATCCTGCTCTCAATGTGCCCACATAATCTCTCAGGCACAAACCATCAGCAAAAATAATTTGGTCATTCCCTTCCAGGCAAGTATCTCTGATATTGGCTCTGGGTTTTGTGCCTAATTCTGTCATTTCCAGACAATCATGTTTAATGTCATCCAATTTATCAATGTCTGTATGCTCATTTGAAAGTAAAGTTGCTGGGTTAAGCACTGTACATCTTTTAATAGTTACATTTGGTGATCCCAGGATTATAGATTAATATCTGGTCAACCTAGAGTTGGTCAGATACTGGGTTTTAGACCTAGTAAGCAAAATCTCAATTGATTGAGGAACCATTATAGTAAGGAGGTAGCCCATTACTATATTCTCGCTCTGAGCGAGGCTTTGTTGAACTGTTGCAATGGACCGCAAACAACCTGGTAAAGCTGCTGCGACCAGATCCAAAGTGGCTGAAAAATATGCCACTGGGCAATTCACACCGCCATGAGTTTGGGTCAAGACAGACAAAGAAAATGGGTCACGTTCATGACAGAACAACAGGAAAGGTTCTGTGTAATCAGGCATCCCCAAGGCTGGAGCTTGGCACAAACTCTCTTTCAGATCTTTCGTACAGGCTTCATCCAGCACTATAGGATCGGAAACATCCTTATGAGTCAGCTTCTTTAAGGGCTTTGAGAGAACTGAAAAATTTGGGATCCATTGGTGGCAGTAACCCACCATCCTAAAAACATCCTCATATCTTTCTGAGTAGTTGGTGCTGGCATTTGCAAAATAGTTGCAACCCTCTTTCTGGATTTTTTTTTACTTCCTTTCTCAATCAAATTACCCAAATATTTCACTTCTTTCTGGCAATATTGCAATTTAGCCGGGGACACTTTATGACCATTGCTCCCAAAAAGTTAAACAATGCAGTCATGCCATATTTGCACCCTTCTCTAGTCCTGGACTCGATCAACATATCATCAATGTGTTGCACCAATGTTGACTGATAAGGCATCACTAATGATTCCACATTTTTTGTCAAGATCTGGTTGAAAACAGATGGTGACTCTGAAAACCCTTGTGGAATTCTACACCCACAGTAGATCCTGTTTAAGAACTTACAACAAAAGAGATATCTGCTGTCCTCGTGAAGAGGCATGAAAAAGAATGCCTGACTTGGGTCCACCACAGTGAACCATTCAGCACTGCATGGGATCTGGAACATAATCACAAGTGGATTTGGCACCATGAGGCAGCACTTGACCACTATGTCATTTATTTTCCTCAAATCTTGTACAAGTCAAATTTTCCCACAAGGTTTGCGCAATCCCATTATTGGTGAATTACACAGGCTGCTCAACACTTCCTTTAAAATTCCTTTCTCCACAAGCTTGCCTATTAACGGTTTCACACCCTCAATTGCATCTTTTGCCATGGGGTATTGTGGAGTCTGAGGGAAAACTGCATTGGGCTTAACTGCGACTCTAACTGGTTCAGCTCCTTTTATCAACCCAATATCCTTTCCTGAAAGATCCCAAACCTTAGTCATGACACTTTTCTGTAAATCAGCAGGAAGATCTTTCACTACAAAAACTGGAAAGAAACTAATCGAAAGGGTTTCCTCATTCCCTGGCTCATCGAAACTGATCAAAGGAAATTCTTCAGTCACTGACTCATTGTTAACAGTAAGTATTGGGTCTTCTTCATCATCACTATTTGTTTGAATTTCAGTGCCCTGATCTGAACATGTAATTAAGCATCACATTTTGCATAATAAATCCCTTTCCGGTAAAGACACAGGACTTGAATCACAAACCACAAATTTGTGCAAACCCCCTAAAATTCCCAATTCTAACCACAACTGGTTCTGTAATTGGGTTTGTCAAATATTTATGAACAACCCCTAGAATCTGAACTGTCTTCCTTGATAAGGGAAGATCTGTAACCTCTGCAGATCTCACTGTCAAATGTGTAGCTCCAGTGTCAACTAAAAATGAGACTTTGTGACCATTCACTTTTCCTTCAACATAAGGAGCTTTCTGATCCGCTTCTAAAGAAGCACCCATCACACACTCTTCTTCATACGAACTCTCACCCAGGCATTGTTTATTTCATCCTCACTGTGTAGTGGAAATTGTTGCACACTATTAATACTCTGATTCACTTTTTGACCTGTGACTGTCTGAGAAAGCATCACCTGCTGCTGATTCATAGGGGCTTTAGCTATCTGAATTTGCTGTCTAGGCATTTGAATTTGTTGTCCAGGCACCATTTGAACCTGTGGCTGCATCTGCTGTAACTAAGGCATTTGTACATGTAATGGCTGTACAGTTTGCCTGGGCTGTAAAGATTGGAAACCCTGCATAGGATTTACATTGTTCTGAAAATGTTTACCTCTCATTCTCGGTCCTCTTATATTTTGAAAAGAATTGACAAGTGAACATTCTCTTTCCTTGTGGCTCTCCTTGTGTCATTACTGTATTCAAGTCCGGACCACAATTAACACTTCCCATACCACCACAACCTCTACGTACATTCTGAAACTGCATGTTTCCCTGCTGCTACAGAGGCTGAAAACTTCCCTGAATCCCTGTCTGTGCAGCCTTGATCTGCATCACCATCGCTTTCTCTTTCAACTTTTTCTGTTTCAATTCATTCTCATCACTACAGTATTTCGCATACTGCAGCCCCTCATCAATCGGCTTGGCTTGCCAACAAATCAAATTACTCTTAATCATCTGACTAATTTCTGGTCACGCAGTGGGAGCGACCCCGTAGGCAAGGGTTGCTCCGGGGGGGGCAAATTTATTTTAGGTCATTTCTGCCCCCCCTGGGGCCGGCTGAGCTAGAGGCCAAAATCCACAGGTAGGCACTTTGCAAAAAACACCTCTGTTTTCTGTGAAAAAATGTGATGTGTCCACGTTGTGTTTTGGGCCACTTCCTGTCACGGGCGCTAGGCCTACCCACACAAGTGAGGTATCATTTTTATCGGGAGACTTGGGGGAACGCTGGGTGGAAGGAAATTTGTGGCTCCTCTCAGATTCCAGAACTTTCTGTCACCGAAATTTGAGGAAAATGTGTTTTTTTAGGCAAATTTTGAAGTTTGCAAAGGATTCTGGGTAACAGAACCTGGTCAGAGCCCCACAAGTCACCCCATCTTGGATTCCCCTAGGTCTCTAGATTTAAAAAATGCACAGGTTTGGTAGGTTTTCCTAGGTGCCGGCTGAGCTAGAGGCCAAAATCTACAGGTAGGCACTTTGCAAAAAACACCTCTGTTTTCTTTCAAAAAATGTGATGTGTCCACGTTGTGTTTTGGGGCATTTCCTGTCACGGGCGCTAGGCCTACCCACACAAGTGAGGTATCATTTTTATCGGGAGACTTGGGGGAACGCTGGTTGGAAGGAAATTTGTGGCTCCTCTCAGATTCCAGAACTTTCTGTCACCGAAATGTGAGGAAAATGTGTTTTTTTAGCCAAATTTTGAGGTTTGCAAAGGATTCTGGGTAACAGAACCTGGTCAGAGCCCCACAAGTCACCCCATCTTGGATTCCCCTAGGTCTCTAGTTTTCAAAAATGCACAGGTTTGGTAGGGTTGCCTAGGTGCCGGCTGAGCTAGAGGCCAAAAACTACAGGTAGGAACTTTGCAAAAAACACCTCTGTTTTCTTAAAAAAAATGTAATATGTCCACGTTGCGTTGGGGGGCCTACCCACCCAAGTGAGGTATCATTTTTATCGGGAGACTTGGGGGAACGTAGATTAGCAAAACAAGTGTTATTGCCCCTTGTCTTTCTCTACATTTTTTCCTTCCAAATATAAGAGAGTGTGTAAAAAAGACATCTATTTGAGAAATGCCCTGTAATTCACATGCTAGTATGGTCACCCCGGAATTCAGAGATGTGCAAATAACCACTGCTCCTCAACACCTTATCTTGTGCCTATTTTGGAAATACAAAGGTTTTCTTGATAGCTATTTTTCACTCTTTATATTTCAGCAAATGAATTGCTGTATACCCAGTATAGAATGAAGACCCACTGCAGGATGCAGCTCATTTATTGGCTCTGGGTACCTAGAGTTCTTGATGAACCTACAAGCCCTATATATCCCTATATATATATTGCTTTCAAAAATCTGACATTGCAGGAAAAAGTTACAGAGGAAAACGTAGAGAAAAATTGCAGTTTTTTTCACCTCAATTTCAATATTATTTTTTTTCAGTTGTTATTTTCTGTAGGAAACCCTTGTAGGATCTACACAAATTACCTCTTGCTGAATTCAGAATTTTACTTTTCAGAAATGTTTCGGTTCCTGGGATCCAGCATTGGTTTCACACCCATTTCTGTCACTGACTGGAAGGAGGCTGAAAGCACAATTTATTTTTTAAATGGGGTATGTCCCAGTAAAATGCCAAAATTGTGTTGAAAAATTGGGTTTTCTGATTCAAGTCTGCCTGTTCCTGAAAGCTGGGAAGCTGTTGATTTTAGCTCTGCAAACACTTTGTTGATGCCGTTTTCAGGGAAAAAACCATAAGCCTTCTTCTGCAGCCCCTTTTTCCCATTTAAAAAAAAAAATAAAAAAAAGAATCACTGTATTTTGGCTAATTTCTTGGCCTCCTTCTGGGGAACCCACAAAGTCTGGGTACATCTAGAATCCCTAGGATGTTGGAAAAAAAGGACGCAAGTTTGACGTGGGTAGCTTATGTGAACAAAAAGTTATGAGGGCCTAAGCACGAACTGCCCCAAATAGCCAAAAAAAGGCTCGGCACAGGAGGGGGAAAAGGCCTGGCGGCTAAGGGGTTAAACTAAAAAAAAACTCAAAACTAATGCAAAGTTATTGGGAGCACTTAAAAAACAATTTGTCTGTTTACTACAGGTAGGGAAATCATAATCGCTTCTTGAACCTTATGGATTTTTCACTAACGGCTTTCGTTCTAGCAGCTGCTCTATCTTTCTCAATTCCCCAGATTCGCAAGCAAAATTCGACCCGCACATTTTACTCTCAACTGATTAATGGGTTTGTCCTGGTGCACATCAGACTCGCCAGAGCTCAGTCTAAAAGACCTTACACTCAACTCAACTCACATACTCGACTTGTCAACCACCCCCGATTGGCCTACTGAACAGGCGAATTACAACATAAACCAAGTGTCTTAATGCACTTTAATATACTCCGGAGTCTTAGACCTAGCAGGGCCCATATACCAACAACCAGGTGGACAATTTTTGAGCACCAAGCGCCACACACGTGAAGTTCACCAACTTCTCTACTCTCACACTTCGGAGTACGCAAACCTGTTCTACAACATCATTTGGAGTATGCAAACTCCCTAAATCCCTGCAAACAACTCAATTCACCTGTGATTTGCAAAAGCTGTGCAAGTGCATAATCTACTTAATTCAACCCAGCAATAGATCACTGAGAACACTCCCCACCAACATAGGCAAACTCCAAGGGCAGAGGAAAGTCACCTTGGGCGTTTAGGGACACATCTTCTCCATATTCTGCAACAATTTAAATCCAAAAAATCTCAACAAAATCAAATTAACCCTTTATAATTTAAAGAGACATAAACATCAAGCTCTGCTACCAAAACTGCTAGCGCGGCCTTGGCTTATCTATTTTGTTATATTAATAGTAAGCGGTCCAAATCGCTTAAGGTTGATGAACCTTTTGACTCGTTTAAATTATTATTATTAGCAGTTATAAAGCACAGCAGTAATAAACAATATGAATCGATAGAGAGTCAGTAAAGAATGCACCATGAAACATTTGGCCACAATTAACCACATCTTTTAGTATCAATTTAAATGTTTAATTCCTTATATTAACAATGCTAGAGCCACGAATATTAGTCTCAGCACCAAATAGTACAAGTAAAGGAATATCACAGGTTGACCAAACTTTCTAAAGAATCTTAACTTAAACAGAGCAATAAGAATGATAATTTTCAACAGCGAAAACACTCAATTAATAGCAGCAATATTTGAGCAAGAGAACATACATTTGTTCAGCAAACAATTGACATCAGATCATAGGTATAGGGAAAACACCTCAGTAACTTCATATTAGCATTAGCATGTTGGGCTTCATGCAAAAGCTTTAGTAACACTAATTTGGAAAACATCCAGCTATGGCGATATCAAAACAGCAGCAGTATCAAAACACTAACAGTTGGTACCTGAAAAACAAAAGACAAACAACAATGCACAGATCATTCATATTACCTATCCCTAGAGAATAAGCCAAACAGTGTCAGCTTCATCAGGGGGACAGCAGCATCAGCATCGGGACAGGAGCAGGGAAAGGGGGATGGTTTAGAATTTGGATTATAAGATCACTGAACCATCAGCGCATTAGTTCAGCATTGATCAGGCATAGTAAACTCAGAAAATAATAAAGTACCAGAACGTCGGAAGACTAACTAGTAAAACACGGAGTGTCAAAGTGACAAGTCGCCATGAGATTCGGAAGTGAAGGCTCTGGAAATCAGAATGAATAATAATAATCCTGAAACTCTCAGCGCACAGTTTAGTAAATTAAATCCAACACACGTTTGCTATTGGTCAGAAGCATCAGGCGAAGGAAGAACATCCAATTACAAAATCATTAGATGCTCCCAGTAATGATGCTCCTCTCTCCTATGATTTTTCAGGAGATTGTCCCTTAGTTCTGAGCACCTTGGCTGGACTTGTTTGCATCCCCTCAGGATGCTCTGTTCCCTAGTTTTTGCTCTCTACAACCATGCCTGTAGGCCTGGGCAATAGACACAGTGAGCTTCAGCTGGCCAGAGGGGCTTTTCCCTTTTCCACCATTTGATTTGATCAACGAAGTCCTCTGAAAGGGAACGTGTGGAAGTCTTGCTGGTTGTTCCCCATTGGTCTCGCCAGCCCTGGTTCCCCTTACTGCAACATCTCTCATTTCTTTCTTCTTGAGTGTTTCCAGTGGTTCCGTCCCCTCTCAGGTTCCTTATACTTCCATTGAAAACTCCCACACATCTCTCCCTGAGGGTCTGGAGATTGAGAGGAGATTCGAGGACTTAGTATTTTCATCTGAGATGCTCCAACTATCCAACATTCTAGAAAGGAAAGTACCCTCAAGATCTACGAGAGGCACTAGAAACATTTTTCCAAACGGTGTTCTTCTAGGGGTTATCTTCCTGTCTCTTGTGAAAGACGTACAAATCTGGAATTTCTCAGGGTTGGGTTTTTTATTGGGTCTTTCTGTTTCCACTTTACCTAGCCAGTGGGCAGCTATCAAGGCAATTAGAGGCTCTTCAATTGCGGCATTCAATCCTTTCACCTTTCGTTTGCTCACAAGTTTACATCTCAGGAGACCAGTTATTCACGCTACATTTTCCTCATGGGATATTCACCTTGTACTTAGAAGTGTACAATCTTCTCCCTTTGAGCCTTTAGCTTCTGTATCTTTGAAGTTCTTGACCCATAGTATTTTTTCGGGTGGGAAATACGTCTGGGCGTAGGTTAGGTGAGATTGGGGCCTTGTCTGCCATTCTCCCTTTTTGCAGTTCTTTCAGAAAAGGTGGTTTTACGTCCAGATCCTACCTTTCTACTAAAGGTTCAAACTTCTTTCCACTTGTCACAGGATTGATTTAGTTCTTCCTACCTTTTTTCCTTGTTCCTCTACCCAACCAGGAGACCTTTTGGCACATGCTACTCCTTCTTAGAGCCCACTCCATCTACATTGACAGGACTGGACCTTCTTTTTGTCTCTTTTGGTTTGTCTAATAAGAGCCACCACCCTACTATTGTGACTTTTAAGTCGCTGGATTAGGACAATGATTTCCTTGACTTATCAGTCTTCGAAAGCTGCTTTTCCTTCTGTTATTCAGGGATGCTCTAAGGGGTATATCATCTTCCTGGGCTGCTTTAGGGAAAACCTTTTTGAGGGATATCTGTGCCACTGCAACCTAGATTTCCCCTCACATGCATGAGGCTCGACCCACTAGCCTGAACATTACTAAATCCTGTAGCTTAACTTGACTGTCAGTGCTGAGCAACCCTGTCTATCTGGCAGCTTCGTAGGTTTGCACTTGATGATGCGCTAAAGTGCAGAATTTGCCCAGGGGGGAAGTGGGGTGTAGGAGGCATAAAAAGTGAATTGTCCTAATAAGTAACTAGAGGCACATAGCGCTCCACACAGGGACAGTAGTGCACAGAAATATACATGTTTTTGGTCCCAGACCTGCGGATGTTGACAACTCTTGACTCAGGGTGAGGGCGCCTCATCGTGTCATTGCGTTAGAAGACCTTGCTGGCCAAAGCCTGCTGGTCCCAACGTAGAGCCAGGTGGGAACTACGGGCTAAGGAGACCATTAGGCAGCAAGAGCTGGCCTTTAACTCCAAACATACCATGCAGATCTTCTCCATACATAAAGTTGTTGCACCAGTTAAAAGCAAGAGGTAAAAGTGGTCCTATTGTAGATGCAAAACAATTCTGACATTCATCGACCAGACGTTGGACACAGTCAAGAGTACAGTGGACCAGGTGTTGTTTACTTTCAGCAAACAGGAGAATCTAATAACCATAGCAGCACTCCACATCTTGGCACTTGAAGATGACTCAGTGAGAAATTTCTGGACGTGGCCAAATTCTTCACTGTAATCAAAGCTAAGAGCTAGGAGCTTTAAGCTAGGTCAATGAGAAACACTCTACACCAACTGGGGATTCCTGAATCCTCCAGTACTAGAAACATGATGGACTTTGTAGAGACATAATTGGAGGCACTATTTGGGGTAGACAGTCTTTCTCCATTTTTCATCGTGGAGTGAACACACCGTACAATAGGACATCATCCACCCACCAGGTACTGATCCACAACCCAACTTTGCGAGGCTTCTGAATTATGAAGATCGCAACATGTTCCTCTGGCTGATTAGAGAGAAACATTGGAAATAACTTCTCTATTTTTCCAGTCTTTACCATGGTGGTGCAGGAGGCAGACCTAGAATATCTGCACTTAAAACTTAAATTGCAGCAGGCTGGCATAGAGTATGCTATGCTCTGTCCTGCGAGACTCAAGATTCCTCATAGAAATAAACCACTGATTCTCCAGTCATTACAAAGTGGTAACACTTACCTTAAACAACTGCTTTCCATGACAAGATTGGGTTCACCATGAGACACCCACAAATCGCAAAAGGTTAGAGATGTTGACTGACCTATTATTAAAGTGAACTCATTATTAAAGGCTAGCATTATTGCTAGAAGCCACCTGGATCCTGCTGTCTTCACATAAGAGAGCAGGCGAAATGAAGTCTGAACAATGGGATGGCATAACTGGGCACTAATAAGTTATAATTATGAAGAAATTAGAGTCAGATACCAAACACTCTACAATGCCCTCTTGGGCTATAGATAGCCCTTTGTCCTAGTCTGTAATCTTCACACTGAGCTATTTTATTAATTTGTTTTTTTTTTCAATTTTGTTTTCAGCCCTTTATGGGCTATCTGGGACTGTGGGGGAGCCCTTCAAGGCTTCCCAGCGGTCCCTGCATGTTTTTTATTTTTTATTTTAGAAATAGCCCTTCATGTGCTATCTGGGACCGCAGGGGAAACTTCAAGGCCTCCCCTGCGGTCCCACCGCTTCAGCAACCAAGGAGCTGCTTTAAGTAGCAGCTCTGTGGTTGCTGAAGCAAACCTTTCATCTCTGTTCCCTGCACCTGAGCTTCAAAGCTACAGCCAAGCCACAGCAAACAGCTATGTCCCGGGGGTGGGCACCCTGGGACACAGGAGCCGACCCTGGACGGCCCCCCTCCAACGTAGGCATAGCCCCAGGGAGGTGGTGGTCTCCCGGGCTAATAGGGTGGGCCTTGAGGCTCCCTGCTCATATTTCACTACAGCCCCGGGGATTTAGTGGTCCTCAGAGCAATGGGGGAGGCCATCTGGCCTCCCCCACATTACAAAAGCATTATTTCCCCAGGGGGCGATGGTCCCCAGGGCGCGGGAGCCACGCGATCCCCCCGCTCATATTACATTATTCACCCAAGGAAGGTGACGGTCCCTGGGGCTGTAGGGGGGTGGGGCAGGAGGCCCCCCCCTATTAAAAAGAAAAGAGTGTCCCCAGGACCTGGCCCACCTGGGGCATACTTAAAAACAAGCGCGGGAGCGTGCGCTTCCTTTTCTTTTTTTAAATTCTTGCCATGGATTTGCGACTTCGTCATGAATTTAGGCTAAAGCTAAATTTTAAAAGCTTTTTAGCCCCGTGGGAGTCCCTTTGGGATCCCAGCACCAGAGCTAAGGAGTCAGGGTTTTCATACCCTGACCCCTTTTGTATTTTTTATTCTTTTGTTCTGGGACTCGACTTCAACTGAGTCCCAAGATGGCTGCCAACACTTTCTTGTTGAAGTGTTGGCAGCCAATCAGATCTCAGCACGAGATAAGGAGGGGTCGCAAATCCTACGCATCCCTAGATATACAAATTTGGATTTCCTTAAATTTCTCGAAAACTACTGAACGGTTTTACACAAAATAACCAAGAAGGGCTCATTCTGGACTAAGAGCTACATTTCTGCCAAATTAGATGTAATTCCATCCAGTGGTTTGTGCACTATCGCTGTTCAATTTTTCCTATGGTAATTACCATTCAAAACACTCTTTTCATTCATTCATTCACATTTATAAAGCGCGCTAAGGCGCTGGGGGGGTGGGGGGGGGGGGGTTCAGTGCTCAAAGAGCCAGGTCTTGAGCTGCCTCCTGAAGGAGAGGTGGTCAGGTATGGTGCGAAGGTGGCTGGGCAGAGAGTTCCAGGTCTTCGCTGCCAGGAAAGAGAAGGATCTTCCTCCGGCGGTGGCTTTGCGGATGCAGGGTACGGCTGCCAGGGCTTGTCCGGTCGAGCGTAGGGTGCGCGGAGGAGTGTAGAAGGAGATGCAGTGGTTGATGAGTTTTGGTCCGAGGTTGTGAAGGGCTTTGTGTGCGTGGGTGAGGAGTCTGAAGGTGATCCTCTTGTTGACTGGGAGCCAGTGAAGTTTCTTCAAGTTTCCGGAGATGTGGTGGTGGCGGGGTATGTTCAGGATGAGTCGTGCGGCAGCATTCTTGATCCGTTGAAGTTTCCTCTGCAGCTTGATGGTGATGCCGGCGTACAGAGTGTTCCCATAGTCCAAGCGACTGGTGACGAGGGCGTGGGTGACGGTCTTTCTGGTATCGGTGGGGATCCAGCAGAAGATCATGCGGAGGGTGTTGAAGCATGCCGAGGTCACCGAGTTGACCTGTCTGGCCATGGAGAGGGATGAGTCCAGGATGAAGCCGAGGTTGCGTGCGTGGTCGGTGGGTTGGGGAGTGCTGCCTAGGGCGGGAGGCCACCAGGAGTCGTCCCAGGTGGTGGGTGTAGGGCCGAGGATGAGAACCTCCGTCTTCTCTGTGTTCAGTTTCAGCCTGCTGTCTGTCATCCAGTTCGCTACTTCCTTCATGCCTTCGTGTAGTCTGGTCCTTGCTGAGGTGGGGTTGTTGGTGAGGGATAAGATGAGCTGGGTGTCGTCGGCGTAGGATATGAGGTCGAGTCCGTGTTTTCGTGCGATGTTCGCCAGGGGGGTCATGTAAATGTTGAAGAGGGTGGGGCTGAGGGAGGATCCTTGGGGGACACCGCAGATGATCTCCGTGGCTGTAGATCTGAAGGGGGGAGGCGGACTCTCTGAGTTCTTCCGGAGAGGATCCATTCCAGGGCCTTGCCTCTGATGCCGGCGTTGCTGAGGAGGTGTATTAGTGTACGGTGGCAGACCGTGTCGAAGGCTGCAGAGAGGTCCAGGAGTATGAGGGCCACGGTTTCTCCCTTGTCGGTCAGGGATCTGATGTCGTCCGTGGCTGCGATGAGGGTGGTTAGCTCTGAAGCCAAACTGTGTGGGGTCGAGTGAGTCGTTGGTTTCCAAGGCGGTGGTGAGTTGAGCGTTGATGATTTTTTCAATCACTTTGGCGGGGAACGGTAGGAGAGAGATGGGCCGGAAGTTTTTGAGTTCGGTGGGGTCTGCTATTGGTTTCTTTAAGAGGGCGTTGAGCTCTGCGTGTTTCCAGCTCTCTGGGAAGGTGGCGGAGGTGAGTGATGCGTTGATGACGTCTCGGAGGTGGGGTGCGATGATGTTGTCGGCTTTGTTGTAGATGTGGTGCGGGCAGGGGTCGGATGGAGATCCAGAGTGGATCGAGTTCATGACGCGGGTGGTTTCCTCGGTGGTGGTTGGGTTCCAGGTGAGGATGGTGGTGATGTCGGTGGCGGGTTCACGGGGTGGGTTCGTGTTGGTAGTGGTGAAGCTGTTGTATATGTTGGCGATTTTGTGGTGGAAGAAGGCTGCGAGGGAGTCGCAGAGGTCCTGTGAGGGAGGGATGGAGTTGTTTTCTGCGTCGGGGTTGGAGAGCTCTTTGACGATGCCAAAAAGTTCCTTGCTGTTGTGGGCGTTGTTGTCTAGTCTGTTCTGGTAGGCTGATTTTCGTGCGGCGCGGAGGCGTTGGTGGTGTTGGCGGGTGGCGTTCTTGAGGGCTGACATGTTCTCCTCGGTCTGGTTGAGGCGCCAAGACTTCTCGAGGGTGCGGCATTCTTTTTTGGAGTCCTTGAGGTCGGGGGTGAACCAGAAGTTTTTCTTGTGGTTGTTGGTGTTAGCTTGGGTCTTCAGGGGGGCCAAGAGGTTGGCGCAGTCTGAGATCCAGCTCGTGAGGTTGTTGGCGGCTTCGTTGGGGTTAGTGGTGCTGGTGGGTTGGTTCTGGGAGAGGGTTGATGCGAGCTGTTCTGTGGTGATTCGATTCCAGTGTCTTCTTGGTGGTTGCTGGGTGTGGTGGTGCATGGTGGTCTTCTTGAAACTGAAGTGGACACAGCTGTGGTCCGACCAGGTGAGTTCGGTGGTGTGGCTGAAGGAGATGTGCTTGCTGCAGGAGAAGATGGGGTCGAGCGTGTGTCCGGCGTAGTGGGTGGGGGTGTTGACTAGCTGTTTCATTCCTAGGTTGGCGAGGTTGTCCAGTAAGGCTGTGGTGTTGTTGTCGGTGTGGTTCTCCAGGTGAAAGTTGAGGTCCCCTAGGAGGATGTAGTCGGTGGACGAGAGTGCGTGAGGGTTGATGAAGTCTGCGATGTCTTCGCTGAACTTGGTGCGTGGTCCTGGTGGTCTGTACATGAGGGTGCCTCTGAGGGTGGTCTTGGGGTCGCTGTGGATCGCGAAGTGGAGGTGTTCGGCGTTGGGGAGTGAGTTGTCGATGTGGGTCGAGATACGGATGGAGCTTTTGTGTGCGATGGCGACGCCTCCTCTGATGCGGTTGGTGCGGTCTTTCCGGATGATTTTGTAGCCGTCGGGGATGGCTATGGCGATGTCGGGTGCCGAGGAGGGGTTCATCCAGGTCTCGGTGAGGAAGGCGATGTCCGGGTTCGTTGAGTTGATGAGGTTCCACAGTTCGATGGCGTGTCTGTGGACGGAACGGGTGTTGACCAGGATGCAGTGGAGATTGCTTCCGGGGGAGTCGTTCTTGACGGGAGCGGTGTGAGTCCGTAGGCAGGTGAAGCGGCAGCTGCTGCAGGTGAAGGGTCCGTGGGTTCGTTTCGGGGTGGCGCGGTAGCAGCCCGGCGTGCGGCCGGGGTTGAGGGTGGTGAGGGTGGTGGAGTCGTAGGTCAGGCGGGGGTCGGGGGGCCAGGGGTTCGGGCGCTGGGCGCGGTCCAGGCGCGGACGGGCGCAGACGGGCTCGCCTTAGGCGCGCCAGCGGCGCGGTCGCGCAGCGGCCGCCATTTAAGGCTAGCTGGGAGGAGGGGTCAGCTAGGAGGCGGGTGGCGGGAGGGTAGGGGCCAATGGGATGCGGGCAAAAAACTGCGGGAAAAACGGGAGAGGGAATGAAGCGGCGAGGGCCGCAAAAGGCGGGAAAAAAACGAGGAAGAAAGCGATCGAGAAAACGAGGCAGAAAAAAGGCGACGGGCACGGCGAGGGGGGCACACACAGGCAAACAGGGGTACAAAAGGCAAAAAAGGAGAACACTCGCTCAAACAACCAGGGGTACAGAAGGCAAAAAGGAAAAGCACTCGCACAGACAACCAGGGGTACAGAAGGCAAAAAGGAAAAACCCTCGCTCAGACAACAAGGGCACACTCACGCTCAGGGGCAGCAGTAACCAGGGGGGCAGGGGGCAGAGGTGGCGCTCGCTGTCGCGGCGCGGGGAGCGACCTACCCGGAGGTCAAGGGTTGCTTACCTGCGTCGCGCAGCGGCCGCCATTTAAGGCTAGCTGGGAGGAGGGGTCAGCTGGGAGGCGGGAGGGTAGGGGCCAATGGGATGCGGGCAAAAAACGGCGGGAAAAGCGGGAGAGGGAATGAAGCGGCGAGGGCCGCAAAAGGCGGGAAAAAAACGAGGAAGAAAGCGATCGAGAAAACGAGGCAGAAAAAAGGCGACGGGCACGGCGAGGGGGGCACACACAGGCAAACAGGGGTACAAAAGGCAAAAAAGGAGAACACTCGCTCAAACAACCAGGGGTACAGAAGGCAAAAAGGAAAAGCACTCGCACAGACAACCAGGGGTACAGAAGGCAAAAAGGAAAAACCCTCGCTCAGACAACAAGGGCACACTCACGCTCAGGGGCAGCAGTAACCAGGGGGGCAGGGGGCAGAGGTGGCGCTCGCTGTCGCGGCGCGGGGAGCGACCTACCCGGGGGTCAAGGGTCGCTTACCTGCGTCGCGCAGCGGCCGCCATTTAAGGCTAGCTGGGAGGAGGGGTCAGCTGGGAGGCGGGTGGCGGGAGGGTAGGGGCCAATGGGATGCGGGCAAAAAACGGCGGGAAAAGCAGGAGAGGGAATGAAGCGGCGAGGCCCGCAAAAGGCGGGAAAAAAACGAGGAAGAAAGCGATCGAGAAAACGAGGCAGAAAAAAGGCGACTGGCACGGCGAGGGGGGCACACACAGGCAAACAGGGGTACAAAAGGCAGAAAAGGAGAACACTCGCTCAAACAACCAGGGGTACAGAAGGCAAAAAGGAAAAGCACTCGCACAGACAACCAGGGGTACAGAAGGCAAAAAGGAAAAACCCTTGCTCAGGCAACAAGGGCACACTCACGCTCAGGGGCAGCAGTAACCAGGGGGGCAGGGGGCAGGGGGCAGAGGTGGCGCTCGCTGTCGCGGCACGGGGAGCGACCTACCCGGGGGTCAAGGGTCGCTTACCTGCGTCGCGCAGTGGCCGCCATTTAAGGCTAGCTGGGAGGAGGGGTCAGCTGGGAGGCGGTGGCGGGAGGGTAGGGGCCAATGGGATGTGGGCAAAAAATGGCGGGAAAAGCGGGAGAGGGAATGAAGCGGCGAGGGCCGCAAAAGGCGGGAAAAAAACGAGGAAGAAAGCGATCGAGAAAACGAGGCAGAAAAAAGGCGACGGGCACGGCGAGGGGGGCACACACAGGCAAACAGGGGTACAAAAGGCAAAAAAGGAGAATACTCGCTCAAACAACCAGGGGTACAGAAGGCAAAAAGGAAAAGCACTCGCACAGACAACCAGGGGTACAGAAGGCAAAAAGGAAAAACCCTCGCTCAGACAACAAGGGCACACTCACGCTCAGGGGCAGCAGTAACCAGGGGGGCAGGGGGCAGAGGTGGCGCTCGCTGTCGCGGCGCGGGGAGCGACCTACCCGGGGGTCAAGGGTCGCTTCTAAATCTCAACCCCCCTTTATCTCGGCCCCCACTTAATGGATTACCGCGAAACTGTCCAGACAGTAGCTCACGTGACTTTTTGGAAAAATTCAGTGAAGATTCATCAGGCAGTGCCAAAGATATAGGCAAGCAAAAAACAGCTTTTACTGCAGATGTTTCAGTGACATTATTATGATGTTTTTAAAGATGTCATGGGTACTGTAATTTGTGGGCTAATTAGTAGTGCCTGGCGCGGGCACAAGTTCTCGTTACCTTAGGGCACAAGTTATAGTTACTTGAGATAACACTAACTATAAAAGGTGAATTTCTATGGTTTGGTAGGTTTAAAATTTGAGCCTAACTATAACATCCCTGTAACCTTTGTTTTTTTAAGTGAAGTTCTGTTTTTCTAAATTCTATTTTGTGCTAAAGCATCTCCCTCTCTGTGAGAGCAATATTTCTCTGTTTTTCTGCCTCGATCTCCGCAGGCAGGGAAACAGAGGAAACCTGTGCTCAAATGAAGTGAGAGCTGCTTGACAACTCTCACTTCTTCTGAGTGGACTGTTTGCTATGACTTGGTTGGAGCTGTCAAAGCTCCCACCAAGTCAGAGAAAACAGCTATGTCCCGGGCATGGGCTTCCCGGGACATAGCAGAAACCTGGCCTGGGTGGTGGCAGCCTCCTGGGCAACATGTCTGTCAATTTATTTGGGCAAATTTCGTGAAGATTTGTCAAGCAGCGTAAAAGATATAGGCAAGTAAAAAAACGTTTTTCTATAGAAACGAGGTCCTAACTATAAATACCTAGTGACTGCCACTAGGTTATATATATATATATATTAATCGTTGTCTTCTACTCTCCAGATAGAGAACAAAGAAGACGGCACACCAATTCATGCTTCAAACCTTCACTGGCACACAACACGTTTCGGCTACTACGTAGCCTGCTAATCCACTCAGCAAGCTGGTCCTCTCAAACAAGCATTTGCAATGGAATTGTTCTCACATTTGCAAGAGTTCGAGCTAATGGCGTTGTAAATGACAATGTTGTTTACCCATGTGTTTTGGTTTGGAGTGGAGTGGATAATGTGGTGTGGAATTGAATAATGTTGATTGGAATTGTTAGTTGTGGAATTGTGTGGGGTAGAATTATGTGGTGTGGAGTGGATTTGTTTTCTTGTTTAGTTATTACAATGGATGTGAATGGATCACACCAATCCTGCAAGGCAAGGCTGCTACTATTCAGCTAATGGCACTAAGAAAAGGCAGTCAGGGACAAAGGAAATGGGTACAACAGAAACAAGTTAACTTTGAGCTGCAATAGGATGAATTACTTACTGCAAAAAACATTCTCCATAAACACAACAAAATTGTGCTGAAAAGACAATGCCGTGATAACTTTTCTCCAGGAATCTATCATGTTGTGCAAATCACATAGTCAAAGTGAGCTTTTAAATTCTATAGTATCCCTACATTGGGCAAGAGTTATTTTTTTATAATAGAATCATCATGACTCTTTGATGACTGGTACAAGTTTACAATTTAAACATAATTGTCTCTAGGCCAAAATAAAACAGAACGAGAAGTTACATTAGTTCATTTACATGGAGTGGGAGAAATTAGTGAACAAATGTTCACCTTCAGTAACATTAGAAATAATATCAACAGAAATGTGAAAAAGGCACAACGGCGTACACTGACCAACGTCTGGTCCAAAGAGGTTTGTATTTATCTCGGAATCATAGTTTCGATTTATAGCTGCAAAGGTTTTTTTTATTTTAGTTTTTTAATAAGTATCATTACAGCTCAATGGAATTTTCCTTACATTGGTTTTCCCACAGCTCAAATGTACAATCAATCACCATATTCATTCACTGATACACGCTGTACATCTTTCAGGAACATGCAGTAAGATAAGCAAAGTTATGTATTTGACCTTCACTGCTGAAAAATCAGAAGTCCTTGAAAACTGAAAAGGTCACGCCTCCTTCAAAAGCTGGCAAAGTGAATGACGACAAGCACACACCTATATGCGACAGAGTAGAGACACTGCCTCTCTGGCAAGGTCTTAAACTTGGATGCATACAGATTAGCTTGATGGCTTTTTCCCCATAGGACCCCTTTCATAGGTAGAATAGGCATTCTGACAGATCAGTCACTGATGGAAAAGGAAACATGTGCAACAGCCCTCTTTGCAGCACACTGAATAATGTTTCTGTTCTGAGGCGACAAACACAGGAATGGGCTTGGCAGGTTACTCTTAAGAATCACATGCACTACAATGCACTTGAGTTAAAACACGTAAAATAATATCCGATTGACCACAGATTCCATATAACTGCCCATGCATTTACACCAGAATACTTGACTGAGGCTAGCATGGCTGAACCAGAAAACTAATGATCAATAGCTACAGTGTCAGAACAGAAAAGTGTTAACCAAACCTTGTTCGCTTCTAGAATGGCACAGACTGAAAAGTTACAAAAAAAAAAAAAAATGCAAAAGCAATATACAGAGTTACAATGGTAGCATGCAGTGTCACAATAATAATAATTTAATTAGAGTAATATAAAAGAGGGTGGGCAATGCAACCATGTATACCTTAGAAGCCTGACATGGATATTATACCCCTACCAAAGGGCTCTGTATAGCACAGTCGCTGAATGGCAGTTTTCATGTGGGGAGGAGGAGCTAAATTCTTACCCATTGCACATGTATTTTCTGGATACTTCGCAAGCGTGCTTTAGGAACATGTAGCGCAGTAAATGACTGCACTATGTGTCTTTGAGAGGAATGTAGAAACAACTGTGATGCAAGCTTCCACCGAGAACTAATCTACGGTGGAAGCAGATAGTGATGTATTCTATCACAGAGTACAGGCTGGGTGGCTTAAGTCTACTCAAAATAACAAACGCTGTAAAATCATGGCAGGCCAGGTTCGAGCCTTGACGTCGGCTCAATATCTGTGATTGTGAGTAAATCACCTAATCGCATGCGGCTTAAACAATAACAAACGTGGCTCCAAATAATAATACAATGCGTAAACAGAAAAAAGTGCCGATCGGAAACCAACACTGTTAAATTGCACTGCCTCCCAAGTTTGAGTCTCAGCATTCGCTCAACATCCTGCAATTGTGAGTAATATCACCTAATTGTATGCAGCCTAAATGGAACAAAAAATATGATTAAATGTAACAAATGTGTCTCTGTGCCTATGGCAAATGCCAATATGATTTAAAAAACATGCTGATCCACTTTGCCCACAGAGACCACCCCCAAACAATGGGAGACACTCTTGCAGGACATACCCATGATATATCATAAGAGGTCCGTCAGAGAGACAGCCTACAAGTTCATGTTTCACTGGTACTATGCCTGACACACTTGGCCAACATCTACCCTGGCACATCACTCCAATGCTGGCACTGCAACCGTGCCTTAGGCGATTATTCCACTTATGGTGGACATGCAGCATCATTACAATATTCTGGAAGGAAATACTAGGCCACATCAAATTTGTTCTAGGATACTTACCTCCCTCTAGCTATAATATAGTGATATGGGGTATACGCCCTTCCGCCCTTTGATCCTTGACATACTCTGACTGAAGGCTTGGCAGTTATGTGCTGCATGCAGCATGCCAACTAACAGCTATCTCATGGAAGATACAATCACCCCCATCCACAGCAAAGTGGTTCACTCGCCTGTGGAATATTATGGCTATGGGACTCCTTTCCTACCGTCTCCTTCACACAAAAAGTAAATTCCAGGCCATATGGCAACCATTAATATTTTACCCACCTTGATTACACTTGCTTCAATCCACCACGACTACAAGCCCTGCAGCTCTTTGATTGCTCTTTCTCTGGGAGGCCCTGCCCTTATACCATCAACACCACCCTGCACCCCATGGGCTGTGCCACTGCTCTCCACCCTGCTCCGCATTTGACTCCAGCTCCCCGACACGTAGAAATGGGAATGCCTACTGATAGCGACCTCATTAAGGCAGGTTTTGTTCTTCTGTTCTATGTTTTATGTTTTCGGCATTCCCGCCAACCAAGCTTCGCACAGCATAGGTACAACTGATTCAAGGTTCCACCTTTTCCCACTTCGACTTGCTCATCAAACCTCTGAAATCCCTAGGAGAAGGCCACATCGAGCTTTATACCACCTGTCAAAAAATTTTGAATTAAAAAAAAACAGGCCGATCAGAATTAAAAGAACATTGCAGCTACAAGCACTATGCAATCGTGGCTGAAGCCGACATTCTGAACACACAGCTAGTATAAACAAGCCTAAAGAAAAAAAAGAGTGTGCCGAATAAGACATAGATAAACAAAAGAGATGGGGCACATGTAACAGAGACGGTAGCCATGACGTGAAAAACACCCCAAAGGCAGGACAAATAAAGCCATTGCCCCACTAAAAAGCAAGGATTTCCAAACAGCAGAAAAAAGAACCAAAGAAAATGGTGGGCGCGTTTGAAGTCCATAGATGAAATACAGCATGTCTTGAAGAGAGAGTGCATTGCATGCGCTGCCTAGGCTAGAAACTGGAACAAAGGTGGTGTGAGACACTAACTACTACTTAGAAAATAAGTTTGATTGTAGAAGCTATTCAGAGCCATAATAAGTGGCAGAAATACATGTTTTATGAAACAAATTGATGAGTCCCTAAGCATATTGATAAATAAATATCATCAATATGATCAATGTAAAAAAAACAAAAAAGACATATACAGAGGTCTTGAAAAATAATTCCTGTGCCTTCCCACAGCACTGCAATGAACTGAAGCCATTCAGTGCTGATAAAAGGTCAAACATTCAAGAAGAAAGGGGGAAACAGTACTATCCCTTCTCCTTCCTGTTATCTCACCTACTCTCTTCTGGGAGCTTTTCTATAGCACTGTATTCTTATGACTATCAATACAAAACAGACCCATTTAAATATTAATACGAACTTTAAAAGGTATGTTTTTTTACCATCTGACTACATAGTAGGAGCTAACGAGGGCCAAGAACACATATTTCATAAATGCATTGATGAGGCACAAACACACATAGAGAGCTCTTCAGTATTTTCCAAGAAATGGCAAATCTGGACAGCTTGAAAAATACTACTTGTGCCTTCATACAACAGTGCAATAAACACATGCCATTAATTGACCCAAAAGTTCAAACATCTAGAGGACGCGAGAAACACTGTCCCATTCCCTCTCCCTCTTATTTCCTCATCTCCTCTCCTATGGGGTTTTACTAGGTACTGTAGTCCTCTAGATATCTGGAAACAACAGCTCAATTAAAAATGTCTTACAGGATTTAAATATTTCTGCTTACCATCCCATTTGCCTATGCCTACTTTGTGTATGGAAGCCAGGGCATTTATCAGAGATGTCTTTAACAATAGTTATAGCACCAGGAGGCCCTCAATGGGTTTTAGGATTCACTCTTCAAACTGCCATATAAGAATAATCATACTCTACAAGTTTTGTTCTTCCCATTCAAATATTTGGGAGCAGATGTGGTATTGAGTTAAATGTTAAAGATTAATGCTTGAAGCATGTCTTTCAGAGCCCTTCACTGCGGCCTGAATGAAAAGACTTATAACAGTTCTCAGTAGAAACATATCATCACACCTTGTTAAATACATGATTACCACACAAAATAGAGCAAATTAAAGCACAATGTGCAAATTGACTTTCCCCAGTAAAGTTCGAGCCAAATAAGTTATATAACCCCCACTATGTTAAAAAGAACAAAACCAGTCAGAATTCTGACCGTCAGGGGAAATCAAAACCACATTACACAACATCAGAGAAGAAATCTTCACTGATGGATACAATTTGGCAGTCAGTACTGATATCGTTTGATATCCGTGCTGCATGTCATAAATGTATAGATCTCCCTGCTCCAAAACAACCTGCTGTTACTCCACCTCACCAATTGTGTGGAGTTGATGAATGGCTGAACTGGTGCAATGTGGTAAAACTGGGCTTCCCAAACAAATAAGCCAATATATATATCAACTACACTAATATGGGCTAGACTGTTCTTTGATCTCCAAAAGCATGACCCCCTAAAGCTAGCACTGAAAATAGTTTATTGACTGCCAGTAGTAGAGAGGATTTCACAGAAACGAACGTGGCACATGTAAATTCTTGCCTCAGTTTCACATCCAACAGCAATGTCTGGCCAACCACGTCACTTTGGATCACTTAACAGGCCTTTAAGAGACTAAGATATGAAGGCAGATTCCTAGTAATTGAAGGCCAAACACTATAAAATGCTTTGAACCCAGCCTTGAGGTAGAATCCAGTTATCTGACTTCCAGAATTGTTCTAAAAATAGAGTCTTTGACTAGACGGCACATCTGGTGGGAGCAAGTGAGGACTATTGGACACTGGGGCCATACTCCACGAACGATTAAATGTCTACTACTCCATAATCCAGGACTTTTGCTCTGATCTGGACAGAGCTTAAACGTAGCTCTGAGTTTATGTGTAATGTGATACAAAACACCTAAATAAATTAACCAAACTTCTCAGAAATATCAAAATCTGGTAGATAGGCTTTGGTTCTAACTACTATTAGCTTGTGAACCGATTTTTTTGTATTGGGGTCTTAAAAAAGCATCGCATTTCAATATTAATACAATTAATGCAATATGATGTGGTGTGTATTATTGTCTATGTATTTTTATTTTTTTAGATTCCACAAGAAAAAAGCTATTAAGCACGCTTTTGTCTAAACAAATAAAAAAGGTGCACTGTGAAAATGATGAAAAATGATGAGCGCAAACATTCTTGTCTCGCTGTTAGCAATTAAAAGTTCAAGTAGTATTGTTAGAAGTGGATAAAAAAATTATTTACTTTATTTTGAAGATCATAGCATTTGCTAAATGGCTCAAAGCTTTATTCATGAATGTTCTTAATGTGTTGTTCTCTTCTGTAAAGTCACTACCATGTGTCTAGTTTAGTTCGTAATCTGTTTCTTCAGTACCTCCTCCTTAGGCGAGAACATCAACTACAAGTGCAGAGGAAATACGTAATGTTTTCAATTTCATTACCATCTGATTCACTTCTTTAAAACCCTCATTGAGTCATGAGCTTGCTCACTTCTATGAATGACATCTCTTTACAAAACCCCTTACTGCAAGGCCTTTTCTCTGCCTTGTGCAGTTTCAGGAAGAAGCAAGCACTATCAACGCTTTGAAGACTGGCATTTCCTAATAACTAGGACAGTAGATCCTTGGTCGGTAATAGAAAGTTGGCATCCTAAGCCTCCTTGATGCTCTGAGGATGAGAAGCCAATGCTTAACTCCAGGGAGGTTGCATAAGGTACAAGACAGTTATCACAAATAATGGCAAATCAAAGTAGAACAAACTTGCAATAATTCTTAAAATATGCAAATGCATTTACAGTATAAATTAAAGCTCACATAACACAGTACACAAAACACAACAAAAATTATATTATAATACAAACGACCTCGGGCTGCACACAATACACACTTATGACGATCACTAAATGATCACAAATAACACAATCCTGAAAACTCTGTAAACAGTAATGCTATTACACAAATGTTACAATGGTTCAACAATGTTTGCAAACACATATCGATTGTGATAACAGACTGTGGTCACAACTACGTAAAATCGAGAATCTCAATACTTCTCCCAAAACCGAGTTACTTTGTAAGAAAATTATACATGTAGATTGTTTGCAATGTTAGAGTTTGGGAACACCCAAAGACAAGCAGGGCCAAAGCAAGCACAATGATTATTCGCCCAGACTTTAAAGTAAAGTGACAGTGTCTCACAATTTTGAAAAGTTTATTACTTGTTCCAAGGAAGTAAACATACTTGCTGGAATTAGGGGCGGTGGTCTCACTCTCCTTAAATTGGATACCTAATGCACAGAGAGAGAGAGTCACTATTCACCTCACCTGCCCTTGTAGTATTGTTTTCTTGGGCGGCTCTTGTCAGGTCTTTGATTAGGGTTGGAGACTGCTTCAAGACCCCAGGCACGCAAGGCTGGTCTCTTTGGGCTGGCTGGGGCGTCCACGCAGGCAAGGTCAACAGTACGATAGCTTCGAAAGAGGTTTTCATGCTTGTTTCTAGTCAGGAGACGACAATCAACCGTCAGCTTAAAGTTCTGGAAGAATTAAATGCATCAGTGTCCACACCGATTTGTATTCAATAGGTGCTCTACAAGCTTGGCTGAGGCTATAGCTACAGCCTCCAATCACCAGAGAGAATAAGTACATTCTTCAATTGCAAAATATCCATCCAATCAGGCTTGGCCAAAGTCTGCTGCCTCCAGAGAGGTTTCTGGGAAGACCCCTCTTCCAAGAATACAAAAAGTTGCTGCAGCGTAGGTGTCTGCAGGGACATTTTTAGCATTTTGTCCAGACAGCCTAGGAAACAAAGAAAATAAGTGGTGATGAGTTTGTCTTTGATATACTCTAGGAGAAACATCCAATCATTATCTTGCATTTGCCATTGTTGCAAATATTCATAAACAGATGAGGGTAACACTAAAGACTAATGCATCACTAAT
This sequence comes from Pleurodeles waltl, assembly GCF_031143425.1. Lineage (NCBI taxonomy): Eukaryota > Metazoa > Chordata > Amphibia > Caudata > Salamandridae > Pleurodeles > Pleurodeles waltl. The sequence goes on along the minus strand of NC_090445.1, from coordinate 320,583,075 downwards.
ATTTTTGATGAATTTACCATACACACATGTTAAAGTAATCAAAATTACCATTACAAATTGTATCTATATAATGGTCAGGAACATCTGAAACAGAAAGTATCATGGATGACTTGTCACAGGCGTTTCCCTCCTCACCCCCACTCCCCTTCTTCTCTGGTCCTGGGCATTATTAACTACCCCTTCCACCGTTTGCTGAAACCATTGCTACCTCGGATATCATCTGCACTGTTGTTACAGGAGACTTGCCTTCCAGGGCTGTGGCTGTCACCATGTGTGCTCACCAGTTGTTAGCCCATCACCAGTGGGATTCGAGAATCAACTACAAGATTTGAGGAACTAAACCCAGAGGCTGGCTAGGGCTTGGTTTTTCTCCTTGTTGATAAGAGGAATCTCTGCTTTGGCTCTGCGCTTCACATGTTTTCCTCTGCTTAGCACAGCTCTTCACTTGTGTTACTGGCTCTCAAGTTTAGAGCCAGCCTACACAAACAGACTCCCGAGGAGCTAGTAATACGTTTTATAATATTCGTACTCTCTCATTACTAATACATGCAGCATTAAAGGTAAAAAGGTGCAGCATGATCACCAGTTTCCTAGATTACAGGGTGATTTGTGATAGAGTAGGCCATTAAGTTCTCTGGGCCAAACTTCAAAGATGGGGGATTTGGCCCTCCTTATTGAGAGCCATTAAGTCATTATATTGAAACTCTTGGTTCTGTTATGTATAGAACGTCCAAGTCAGTGTTGATGTTCAGTGCCTAGCAACATGTTATGTTATGTTATTTGCACTTGTAAAGCGCCTGACTACCCGGAGGCCTTGCAGCGCTAAAAGGACAACAGGAGCAAAGAGAGGGGAAACTAAGGTTTAAAAAGCCAGGTTTTAATCGCCTTTCGAAAATTAAGTTTGTGACTAGTTAATCGAATACTAAGGGGGAGGGAGTTCCATAATTTGGCTCCCCGATATTCCATCATAGCGCCACCCCATCTGGCTTTTATGACTTTAGGAAGTAAAGCTAATGCTGTAGATGCAGATCTAAGAGCTCTAACAGGTTTGTAAAAGGTAGCTAATGTTTTTAGCACTTGAGTTCCTCTATTGTGTAGTGATCTATGGATAATGCACAGGGTTTTAAATTTGATATGCTTTTCCACTGGAAGCCAGTGGAGAGAGGACAAGGCCAGTTTAGCTGAAGTATGCCTTGGAATATCTAACAGAAGACGCGCTGCGGCATTCTGGACCACCTGCAATTTGCTAACTACATATTTGGGGGAGCCAAGAAATAGACTATTACCATAGTCGAGTCGGGACAGAATAATTGCTTGTACAATAAGTCTTTTTGCCAGAGGGGGGAGTACCTTTCTCAAGACTCTTAATGACCCAAAGCAGGCAGCAGAAATTTTCTTGGCATGATGTTCCAAAGTGAGATGAGGGTCAATCCAGATTCCCAAGTTTGTAATATAATTCTTAGGAGGAGGCAGGTACTCCAACAGGGAAGTTGCTATGGGGTTATTGCCAGGGTTAGGATGGTGGCCAAGGATCATTATTTCTGTTTTATCCCCATTAAGTTGGAGCATACTATTGGTCATCCAACTGGATATTGCCTGTAAAACACAAAGGCAATGCTCTTGCAGGCAGGTCGCTTCCCTCCTCACCGCCGCTAAACTCGACTGTCATTCTTAAACTGGTATTTTAACTTTTAACTTTTTAAACTTTTCCTCGGCTCTGCCTCGCTGCTGCGTCCCCACGTCCCCGCTCCCCTCCCTCCACTGAGATTCTCCGGTCTGTTTTCTTTCTCTCTTTCCCGCCTCAGAGCCCCGCTCCCCTGCCCCTCCTGCTCTCTTATTGGTCAAACCCCCCCTCCTCCCAGCTGCCACTCCCTCCTACCTCCCCTCTTTTGCCGGCTGCAGTGCGGAGAAGGTAGCGACCTCTGACCCTGCTCTTGCAGGCAGGTCTCTTCCCTCCTCCCCGCCGCCGCTAAACTCGACTGCAATTCTTAAACTGGTATTTTAACTTTTAACTTTTTTAACTTTTCCCCGGGTCTTTCTCGCTGCTGCGTCTCCGCCCTCCTCCCTCCACTGAGATTCTCCGGTCCGTTTTCTTTCTCCCTTTCCCGCCTCAGTGTCCCGCTCCCCCGGCCCCCGCTCTCTCATTGGTCAAAGCCCCCCTCCTCCCAGCTGCCACTATCTCCCACCTCCCCTCTTATGCCGGCTGCAGTGCGGAAAAGGTAGCGACCACTGACCCTGCTCTTGCAGGCAGGTCGCTTCCCTCCTCACCGCCGCCGCTAAACTCGACTGCCATTCTTAAACTGGTATTTTAACTTTTAACTTTTTTAACTTTTCCCTGTCTCTGCCTCGCCGCTGCGTCCCCGCGGCCCCGCCCCCCTCCCTCCACCGAGATTCTCTGGTCAGTTTTCTTTCTCTCTTTCCCGCCTCAGAGCCCCGCTCCCCCGCCCCTCCTGCTCTCTCATTGGTCAAACCCCCCCTCCTCCCAGCTGCCACTCCCTCCCACCTCCCCTCTTATGCCAGCTGCAGCACGGAGAAGGTAGCAACCTCTGACCCTGTGTAAGGAAATGCCTCCTTGGCATGGTTACCCCCTGACTTTTTGCCTTTGCTGATGCTAAGTTATGACTTGAAAGTGTGCTGGGATCCTGCTAACCAGGCCCCAGCACCAGTGTTGTTTCCCTAAACTGTACCTTTGTCTCCACAATTCGGACAACCCTTGCACCTAGGTAAGTCCCTTGTAACTGGTACCCCTGGTACCAAGGGCCCTGGTGCCAGGGAAGGTCTCTAAGGGCTGCAGCATGTCTTATGCCACCCTAGAGACCCCTCGCTCAGCACATGCACACTGCCTCACAGCTTGTGTGTGCTGGTGGGGAGAAAATGACTAAGTCGTCATGGCACTCTCCTCAGAGTGCCATGCCAACTCCACACTGCCTATGGCATAGGTAAGTCACCCCTCTAGCAGGTCTTACAACCCTAAGGCAGGGTGCACTATACCACAGGTGAGGGCATATGTGCATGAGCACTATGCCCCTACAGTGTCTAAGCAAAACCTTAGACATTGTAAGTGCAGGGTAGCCATAAGAGTATATGGTCCCGGCGTTTGTCAAACACGAACTCCACAGCACCATAATGGCTACACTGAAAACTGGGAAGTTTGGTATCAAACTTCTCAGCACAATAAATGCACACTGATGCCAGTGTGCAATTTATTGTAAAATACACCCAGAGGGCATCTTAGAGATGCCCCCTGAAAACATACCCGATTTCCAGTGTAGGCTGACTAGTTTCTGCCAGCCTGCCACACACCAGACATGTTGCTGGCCACATGGGGAGAGTGCCTTTGTCACTCTGTGGCCAGGAACAAAGCCTGTACTGGGTGGAGGTGCTTCTCACCTCCCCCTGCAGGAACTGTAACACCTGGGGGTGAGCCTCAAAGGCTCACCCCCTTTGTTACAGTGCCACAGGGCATCCCAGCTAGTGGAGATGCCCGCCCCTCCGACCACTGCCCCCACTTTTGGCGGCAAGGATGCAGGAGATAATTAGGAAAACAAAGAGGAGTCACCCACCAGTCAGGACAGCCCCTAAGGTGTCCTGAGCTGAGGTGACTCTTATTTTTAGAAATCCTACATCTTGTGGATGGAGGATTCCCCCAATAGGATTAGGGATGTGTCCCCCTCCCCACAGGGAGGAGGCACAAAGAGGGTGTAGCCACCCTCAAGGACAGTAGCCATTGGCTACTGCCCTCCCAGGCCTAAACACACCCCTAAATTCAGTATTTATGGGCCCTCAGAACCTAGGAAACTAGATTCCTGCAACCTAAAGAAGAAGAAGGACTGCTGACCTGAAGCCCTGCAGTGAAGACGGAGACGACAACTGATTTGGCCCCAGCCCTACCGGCCTGTCTCCCAACTTCGAAGAAAACTGCAACAGCGACGCATCCAACAGGGACCAGCGACCTCTGAAGCCTCAGAGGACTGCCCTGCACCCGAGGGCCAAGAAACTCCCGTGAACAGCAGCTCTGTTCAACCATCTGCAACTTTCTTGCAACAAAGAAACAACTTCAAGGACTTCATGTTTCCAGCCGGAAGAGTGAGACTTTCTACTCTGCACCCGACGCCCCCGGCTCGACCTGCGGAAAACCAACACTACAGGGGGGACTCCCTGGCGACTGCAAGTCCGTGAGTAGCCAGAGTTGACCCCCCTGAGCCACCACAGCGACGCCTGCAGAGGAAATCCAGAGGCTCCCCCTGACCGCGACTGCCTGTAACAAGGGACCCGACGCCTGGAAACACTGCACCCACAGCCCCCAGGACCTGAAGGAACTGAACTCCAGTGCAGGCGCGACCCCCAGGCGACCCTCTGCCTAGCCCAGGTGGTGGCTACCCCGAGGAGCCCCCCCCCTTTGCCTACCTGCATCGTTGAAGAGACCCCCGGGTCGTCCCATTGCTTTCAATACAAAACTACACGCCTGTTTGCACTCTGCACCCGGCCACCCCTGTGCCGCTGAGGGTGTACTTTCTGTGCCTACTTGTGTCCCCCCCGGTGCCCTACAAAACCCCCCTGGTCTGCCCTCCGAGGACACGGGTACTTACCTACTGGCAGGCTGGAACCAGGGCACCCCTGTTCTCCATTGAAGCCTATGTGTTTTGGGCACCTCTTTGACCTCTGCACCTGACCGGTCCTGAGCTGCTGGTGTGGTAACTTTAGGGTTGCCTTGAACCCCCAACGGTGGGCTATCTTGGACCCAACTTTGAACCCTGTAAGTGTTTTACTTACCTGTGAACTTAACATTTACTTACCTCCCCCAGGAACTGTTGATTTTTGCACTGTGTCCACTTTTAAAATAGCTTATTGCCATTTTTGTCAAAACGGTACATGCTATTTCGATTATTCAAAGTTCCTAGAATACCTGAGTGAAATACCTTTCATTTGAAGTATTTCTTGCAAATCTTGAACCTGTGGTTCTTAAAATAAACTAAGAAAAGGTATTTTTCTATATAAAAACCTATTGGCCTGGAGTAAGTCTTTGAGTGCGTGTTCCTCATTATTGCCTGTGTGTGTACAACAAATGCTTAACACTACCCTCTGATAATCCTACTGCTCGACCACACTACCACAAAATAGAGCATTAGAATGATCTCTTTTTGCCACTATCTTACCTCTAAGGGGAACCCTTGGACTCTGTGCACACTATTTCTTACTTTGAAATAGTATATACAGAGCCAACTTCCTACACCTTGCTCTTGCAGGTAGGTCGCTTCCCTCCTCACCGCCGCCGCTAAACTCGACTGCCATTCTTAAACTGGTATTTTAACTTTTTAAACTTTTCCCCGTCTCTGCCTCGCCGATGCGTCCCCGCGGTCCCGCCCCCCTTCCTCCACTGAAATTCTCCGGTCTGTTTTCTTTCTCTCTTTCCCGCCTCAGAGCCGCGCCCCCCTGCTCTCTCATTGGTCAAACCCCCCCCTCCCAGCTGCCACTCCCTCCCACCTCCCCTCTTATGCCGGCCGCAGCGCGGAGAAGGTAGCGACCTCTGACCCTGCTCTTGCAGGCAGGTTGCTTCCCTCCTCACTGCCGCCTCTAAACTCGACTGCAATTATTAAACTGGTATTTTAACTTTTAACTTTTTTAACTTTTCCCCAGCTCTGCCTCGCCGCTGCGTCCCCGCTCCCCTCCCTCCTCCAAGATTCTCTGGTCCGTTTTCTTTCTCTCTTTCCCACCTCAGAGCCCCGCTCCCCCGGACCCCCTGCTCTCTCATTGGTCAAACCCCCCCTCCTCCCAGCTTCCACTCCCTCCGACCTCTCCTCTTATGCCGGCCACAGCGCGAGGAAGGTAGCGACCTCTGACCCTGCTCTTGCAGGCAGGTTGCTTCCCTCCTCACTGCCGCCTCTAAACTCGACTGCAATTATTAAACTGGTATTTTAACTTTTAACTTTTTTAACTTTTCCCCGGCTCTGCCTCGCCGCTGCGTCCCCGCTCCCCTCCCTCCTCCGAGATTCTCTGGTCCGTTTTCTTTCTCTCTTTCCCACCTCAGAGCCCCGCTCCCCCGGCCCCCCTGCTCTCTCATTGGTCAAACCCCCCCTCCTCCCAGCTTCCACTCCCTCCGACCTCTCCTCTTATGCCGGCCACAGCGCGGGGAAGGTAGTGACCTCTGACCCTGCTCTTGCAGGCGGGTCGCTTCCCTCCTAACCGCCGCCGCTAAACTCGACTGCCATTCTTAAACTGGTATTTTAACTTTTAACTTTTTAAACTTTTCCCCGGCTCTGCCTTGCCGCTGCATCCCCGCAGCACCGCCCCCCTCCCTCCACCGAGATTCTCCGGTCCATTTTCTTTCTCTCTTTCCCGCCTCAGAGCCCCGCTCCCCCGGCCCCTCGGCTCTCTCATTGGTCAAAACCCCCCCCTCCTCCTAGCTGCCATTCCCTCACACCTCCCCTTTTATGCCGGCCGCAGCGCAGACTCGCAGCGGGCGCGCTGCCGGCACGCCAAAGGCAAGCCTGTCTGCGCCCGCCCGCACCAAGACCGCGCTCAGCGACAGACCCCCTGTACCATCAATCACCACTACACTGCCTACGACCTCCATGCCCTCAATCCAGGACGCTCCTCCACCTGCTTCCAGTCCATCCCGACATACACCCAAGGACCATTCTCCTGAAAAGCCTGCAAATTCACCTGCAACCTAACCTCCAAACTCCAACTCAAGGCCTCAGACTGCCGCCTAAGATGCATCCTGCTCAACACCCGCTCCGTCCACAAGCAAGCAATTGAACTCTGGGACCTACTGACCACATCCTCGCCCAACGTCGCATTCCTCACCGAAACCTGGATGAATTCGGCCTCGGAGCCAGACATAGCCATAGCCATACCAGAAAACTACAAGATCACCAGAGGAGACCGCAGCAACAAACCAGGAGGAGGAATCGCCATAGTCCACAAAAACACCATAAGAGTCTCCACCAGCTCCCACAACACCATCAAATTCGCCGAGCACTTCCATTTCAAAATCCACATCAATGCCAACACCACCCTCAGAGGAACACTGGTCTATAGACCCCCAGGCCCCAGACCGCAGTTCTGCGGCGACATCGCCAACACCATCAGCTCCCAAGCCCTCGCCTCAACGGACTACATCCTCCTCGGCGACCTGAACTTCCACCTAGAAAACAACAACGACATCAACACCACCGACCTAATCGACAACCTCGGCCTCAAGCAACTCGTCACGTCACCCACCCACACCGCAGGACACACACTCGACCCCATCTTCTTAGCCAGCAACCACGTCTCCTTCAGCCACACCGAACTCCTACAGACCGACCATCGCTGGATCCATTTCTCCTTTCAGAAGCCGGTCACTCACCACCTCATCACTAAACCCCCCCGCCACTACTGGAACAGAATCTCAACAGAACAGCTGATCTCCACCCTCACCCAGGCACCCCTCCCCCAGGACCCGGGACCCCAGCACAGCTGCCACCTACCTGCACAAATGGCTAGAAGACTGCACCAACACCCTTGCACCACTCAAACAACCCTCAGACTCCCACCACAGACCCAAGGCCAGCTGGTTCACCCCCGACCTGCAGGCCTCAAAACGGGAATGTCGAAGAATGGAGAAGACCTTGTGCCTTGCACCCACCGAATCCAACCACACCGCCCTCAAAACTGCTATCCGCAAACATCACCAGCTGATCCGCATGACCAAAAGAACCAACTACAAAAGCCGAATAGACACCAACGCCCACAACAACAAAGAGCTCTTCGGCATCATCAAAGAACTCTCCAACCCCAGGACCTGGGCCCACGAACCCTCGCCATCACAGGAACTCTGCAACTCCCTCGCCACTCACTTCCATCGAAAGATCGAAGACATCCACAACAGCTTCGAACCCCAGACCCGTCAGCCAACCACAGACAACCAAGAACCCGATGCATCAAACAACACCAACCCTCTATGCTCCTGGACCCACGTCACCAATGAAGACACCATCAACACCATGGCCTCCATCCACTCCGGCTTCCCCTCGGACCCCTGCCCGCACCAGATCGTCAACAAAGCCAGCAACATCATCGCACCCCACCTCTGCGCAATCATCAACAGCTCCTTCGAGACAGCCAACTTCCCGGAGAGATGGAAACACGCCGACGTCAATGCCCTGTTGAAGAAAACCAAAGCAGATCCAGATAACCCCATTAACTACCGACCTATCTCCCTTCTCCCCTTCCCAGTGAAGGTCATCGAAAAAATCGTGAACAGCCAACTTTCCCGCTACCTGGAAGACAGCAAAACGCTCAATGCCTCCCAATCTGGATTTCGCAAAAACCACAGCACGGAGACCGCACTCATTGCTGCCACAGATGACATCAGGACCATGCTCGACAAAGGCGAAACCGCAGCTCTCATCCTCTTGGACCTTTCCGCAGCTTTCAACACCGTCTGTCTCCACACCCTTCGAACACGCCTCCACAACACCGGGATCCATGGCAAGGTCCTTGACTGGATCTCCTCTTACCTCTCCGGCAGAACCCAGAGAGTCCGCCTTCCGCCCTACCTGTCCGAATCCTCCCAAACTGTCTGTGGCGTCCCTCAAGGATCCTCCCTCAGCCCAACACTTTTCAACGTTTACATGGCTCCCCTCACCAACATCGCACGATCCAACAACATCAACATAGTATCGTACGCAGACGACACCCAGCTGATCATCTCCCTCACGAAAGACCCCACAACAGCAAGAAACAACCTACACAAGGGACTTCACGCTATCGCTGACTGGATGAAATCAAGCCGCCTCAAGCTAAACACAGACAAAATAGAGGTTCTCATCCTCAGCAGCAACCTCTCCACCTGGAACGACTGACTCCTGGTGGCCTACATCCCTCGGAGCCCCCTCCACCCCCACCACCCAAGTACGGAACCTGGGCATCATCCTTGACTCAGCACTCAGCATGACTCAACAGGTCAACATAGTCTCCTCTGCTACAACACCCTCTGTATGCTCTGCAAGATTTTCAAGTGGATTCCCGTTGAAACCAGAAAAACAGTCACCCACGCCCTAGTCAGCAGCCGACTGGACTTCGACAACGAGCTCTATGCAGGAACCACGGCCAAACTACAAAAGAAAATGCAACGCATCCAAAACGCCTCCGCCCGACTCACCCTTGCCGTCCCACGCCACAACCACATCTCAGCCTATCTCAGAGAACTACACTGGCTACCCGTATCGAAGAGGATCACCTTCAAACTACTCACGATCGCACACAAAGCCCTCCACAACACAGGTCTGGCCTATCTCAACGACAGTCTCACCTTCCACACCCCCGCCCGCCAGCTCCGCTCCACCAGTCTCGCCCTCGCCTCCGTCCCCCGCATTCACCGCTCCACCACCGGAGGAAGATCCTTCTCTTATCTCGCCGCCAAGACCTGGAACTCCCTTCCGCTCCAACTACGCCAGACCCAAGACCTCCTGGCCTTCAGAAAACGCATCAAGACATGGCTTTTCGACCATTAGCTCCCCCCCCAGCACCTTGAGACCCTAACTGGTGAGTAGCGCGCTTTATAAATTGTTTGATTGATTGATTGATTGATCCTTCTGACCCTTCCATCGTAGAAAAAGAAACCACTAGCTGAGTATCATCTGCATAGGTGACCAATGATAATCCACAGGACTCCACTAGCTCTGCCAAGGTGTCCATATATATGTTGAATAAAGTGGGGCTAAGCGAAGAGCCCTGTGGACCCCACAGCTCAAATTAAACCGATCAGAGAAGTGAGAGCGGTCCAAGACCTGAAATGATCTATCCTCAAGAAATGAGGTGAGCCAGTTGAGTGCGAGGCCTTTGATTACAGTTGCCTCTGTCCTTTGAATAAGCAGATGATGATCTACTGTGTCGAAGGCAGCACTCAAATCAAGAAGTATAACAGCTGTCATGTGACCCTGATCCATTTGCTTTCTGGCTTCTTCCATGACCGCTATCAGTGCAGATTCAGTACTATGAAGAGGCCTAAAACCCATCTGTGTGGGATGTAGAATATTATTCTCGTCCAGGAATATGGATATTTGAGAGTTAATATATTTATCCAATATTTTAGACATAAAAAGAAGTAGAGATATAGGCCTATAATTTGTAAGATCCGTAGCATCTAAGTTTTTTTTTTTTAACAGGGGCTTGACTATAGCATGTTTCCACTGCTCCGGGACAAGGCCTCTAGAAATGGAGGAGTTCAACAATTCAGTAAGAACAGGGGCAGTAGCCGGAGCCCCGAGAGCTAACACATAAGGAGGGGCTGGATCCAAAGGTGAACCTGACTTTAATGCATTGAGAAAAGAAACAATCTGTTACTGAGATAGCGGGGAGAAATGTGACAAGGTGGTTATACTTTTTTGGGGGATTATAGCTTGACTTACCAGCTTGGACTTATCCCTTGAAAAATTTGAATAAATGGCACTAATCTTTTGTTGAAAAAACCTGGCTAGATTATTAGTGTGTTCTTCTGAGGCTTCAATTGGATCTACGTCTATGGGGGAGTGAAGAATTTCTTTAAGCACCTGGAAAACCTCTTTAGAAGAGCCTGAGGCCTGTTCAATTTAACCGGAATATTATGAACCTTGTGCTGATCTTATTTCTGCATGGTAGAACCTGATGGATTGCCTATATTCCTCCCTTGCAGCCGGGTCTAGGGATTTCCTCCATTTTCTCTCCAGGCTTCTACACTTCCTTTTGAGTGATGACAGATGTGGGGTGAACCACTGGGCGTCCACTCTCCGACGAATCCCAGTTATTGTCTTCTGGGGAGAAGGGTGTCGAGACAGTCGGTGATCTAATCATTAAATGAGTCAATTTCTAACTGATTAGCTTTGAAAAAGCTCGATTTCCGGCTGTCTAGTAACCTGATCCATTCGCCATGATTGAGAATATGCCAACGCCTACATGACCGGACTGTGGGCTGGGTGGGACCTTTTGCGGTGGAGATACCTAATTTTAGCGGAATTAATAAATGCTCAGACCATGCCAGATGAAGAGAGGGTGTGGAGCGAAGCACTGCCAAGTTGCTAAAAACTAGGTCAATGGTATGCCCCTTGTCTTGCATCGGGCCTTTGACTAATTGTCTTAGACCGAGAGCTTCCATGTCCCCCAAAAGGCATCTAGTTGCTATCAAGTCCAGATTATCTTTTTGAATATTGAAATCACTTAAGATAGTTAGATTAGGCTTATTACATATTAAATCGGCCAGTTGGTCGGGAAAGGCATTTAAAAAATTATCAGATGATCCCGGAGGACGATAGAGCAGCACTCCTGTGAAAGTAAAATTAGAATTGAGGATCAAAGAAAAGAACATACTTTTGCAGCCCGTTAACTGTAGAGAGCGAGAGCTAAGCTTGAATTCTTGCTTGTATATGATCGCAACTCCTCCTCCTCTTGAGGTAGTTCTGTCAGTCCTTGCTATCAGGTACCCCGGGGGTAAAGCCAAAGCTATGCCGGTCCCGGACCCCTCATGCAGCCATGTCTCAGTAAGGAACAGAGCACCAGGAGCAGTATCGCTCAACAAAAGATTAATGTCTAATCTATGTGCTGACAATGAGCGGCAGTTTGTTAGCAAAAAAGTTGTATGAGGGTTAATATCGGCGGGAACCATTGATCCTCTATACTGAGGGGCACATTTACAAGAGGGACAATACCACGTACTGTCCCTCAAGTCAGGGCACACCTGGCAAGTATCAGGGATACATGGTCTAAGGTTCTTAAGAGTCTCTGAGGCATAGGTGCGACCCATACTCCTGAGCGGGCCAGGGGGGCTGGCCCCTGGGCCCGTTCTGGCACAGACGGGCCTGCCTTAAGCGTGCCTTTGGTATGTGGCCTGCGCACGTCCTCTCGATGACCGCAGCATCGCGTGTTTTATCAGGGTCTAGTTTTAATCAACTAGACTGCTGACTCTCCAAAGATGGCGGCTGTCAAATGTGCCGCTGACCCTGGAGTAAAAACGGTGGCCGCCTCTAAGGCGGTGGCCAAAAAATGCCCCACAGAAATGCTGCGGACAACCCCCAAGTAAGTAGGAAGGGGGGAATAAGAAGGGAGGACCGGGAGGGAGGGGGGAAGCCCCAAGTAAAAAAAATAAGACCCCCCCCCGAACTAAGCTAACTGGCCACTGAACACGGGCCAAGTAAGCTACAGGGTCAGAAAGTGCCCAAAGGTAACCAAAAACAGATTCAATAAAGGTTTCAATAAAATTAAGCACACAGACTAAAACAGTTTTCACACCAAACTTAAAACAAATGTTACATTTTAAAATTGGCCGAACCTAGTCCCGTTAACATCTGCGGCGCGACCGCAGCATCGCGTGTCTTTATCAGGGTCTAGTTTTAATCAACTAGACTGATGACTCTCCAAAGATGGCGGCTGTCAAACGTGCCGCTGACTCTGGAGTAAAAATTGCAGCCGTTTCTAAGGCGGCGGCCAAAAAATGGCCCAAAGAAATGCTGCGGACAACCCCCAGGTAAGTAGGAAGGGGGGGAACAAAAAGGGAGGATCGGGAGGGAGGGGGAAGCCCCAAGTAAGATAATAAGACCCCCGAACTAAGCTAACTGGCCACTGAACATGGGCCAAGTAAGCTACAGGCTCAGAAAGCGCCCAAAGGTAACATAAAACAGAACCAATAAAGGTTTCAATAAAATAAAGCACACAGACTAAAACAGTTGTCACACCAAACTTAAAACAAATATAAAATCTTAAAATTGGCCGAACCTAGTCCTGTTAACATGAAGCTTCCACATCTAGAATCCAGATTATGGATGGCAGAAGCTGAAGGTGAATGGTTGCTGACCTCCTCTGACTGGGGGTCTTTAAGAAATTACTAATAAATTATTGCAAAACGAAGCATCTCAAAACAACCTTCTTCAAAGTGGTGACAAGGATGGGATCCACAAGGAAGAAGGAGGAGGAGGCCCATAATATGGATACCCATAGGAACCATTTGCCACTGATCCCATCTGAGAAACCAAGAAAAGTGCAGAGGTAACAATAACATTGTAGTCATATATATGGGATACTCTAGGAGAGTATAAACTGCGGTTGGTGTCAGAACGCATAAAGTAACTAAGCTATTCACGCCACAATTATTATATTTTAAAATAAAAAGGGACCTGCGCTGGCAAAATAAGTATAGCGGAAGGAGAAGGAGCAAGTCGGAGAATAATATAGTGTGTGAAATCTTCAGCATACTTAGGGACTTGTTTTGAGGATCGGGGCAAAATCGGGCATTGTAATGGAACTTCAGAAAAACGTACTGGTGTTTGAAACCAGGAGGAATACTTGACGTGGCCGCGCTCTTAAGACCGGTGTCCATGCGGCAGAGCTCGTGGCTATAACGAGATGGAGTTGATTTTCAAACTGACAGGAAGTGCCCATTCCAGTCTGCGTCTGTGCAACAAGAAGAGCAAGTGATTGAGAAGACACCGTGTACACGCGGCATGTCCCGGCGTGTCGTGTGCTACGTGACTGCGTCACAAAGGAAGCCGCAACCAAGAGTACTGGTGCACGAATCAACACAGAGTGGACAGCGTCCTTGATACTGGCAATTATGCACAACCCGGTAATACAATAGTGCACTAGTTGAACGCTGATGTGCACGGCAACTTAACTTGGACAAAAGAAGTGCACATTGAGATATTGCTGATGTGCACAGATATTTAACAAAGCGTGTCAGTGGTGGGAGGTATTGCTGCTGCGCATCAGCTAATTAACAAAGCACCTCAATGGTGAGAGGTATCATCGGTGATGCGCACAGCAGCCACTAGAGCGCGATGTGCTAACCAACGCTGATACGCATAGCGTTGTACCTAAAATAGATAAGTACTATTGTGGTTTATAAACCCCGCAGAGAGTTTTGAGAGTTTAGGAGTTGTGATACAGCTGATGCCGGCATCTGCATTTATAAAGTGGAGGGACAAAGCAAACTTACCGACTCCACCCACCTTCTTGCAGGATCAGAGGCAGCCATGTATGGAGTGGGATGATTGGAAACACTCCTTTGAGACGTATTTTGTTGCCATGGGAGGTGAGACTTTTGATGCAAAGAGAAAAGTACACTATCCTCAAGCATTGTCTTGGTTTAGAGGGTAGAAAAGTACTTACTTTGCTTAATGTATAATGAGTTGGGTGGAGAAGAGGATGCAGGGTCTGACAATGTGGAAGCAGACGTGTATAAAAATGCCTTAAAGGCACTGGAGGACAACTATAGGAAGAAAATAAGTATTGTAGTTGAGAGGCACAAATTATTTTCACGATATCAGAAACAAGGAGAAATGTGGCAGCGTTAAGTACAAGAAAAAGTATTAGGACGAAAGGACCCTACACTAGACAAAACAATAGATGTAGCTAGACACATGGAGAATACATCTCCATACGTAAGAGAGCTGGGTAGAACAGGTGGTAAGGAAGACACGAACAATGAAGCAATTCACAAAGTGAATGAGATTAAAAAGGGTGTAAGAAAAGAGTACAGCAAAGATTATATAAACAAAGGTTCAAAAAGGAACCTAACATCTTACAGGTCTGGCAGTTTTAGACACACAGCAGAAGCAAGCAATTGTCAAGCTCCTAAAAGTATATGTTTTAGATGCAAAAAATTGGGGCATTTTTCAAGAGCTTGCAAAGTGGAGGAAAAAACACCAGTAGGAAAACAGTAAATCTAGTAAGCAGGGAGGAGACGTTACAGGAAGGTAATGAATTTGAGGTGAATGGAGTTGAAGAAATTGATGATGTGGATGTATTAGTAGTATGTGAAATGGAAAAAGGCAAAGAGAAAAGATCAAGTGACGGGATCCAAGAATCTCACCCCCCAAGATGTGACATCAAAGTGAATGGGGAGGAGATAAGCGTATGGGCTGTTTTGTGTTCACCCTTTACCTTTGTTGACAAGGCAAATTAGGAAAGAAGGAAGTTAGGTGGTTTGTACACAACTGACGTAGAGCCTGAAGGGTACTGTAGTGTCAAACCACCAGTGTTGGGGTTTTGCAGAGCAATGATAGAATTCCAAGGCAGGAAAATTGAGGGAAAGGTTTACGTAGTAGAAAAAGGTAGGTCACTGTTGGGATGGAAGAAACAAAGGGCATTCAGAATTATACTCAATCCTAATCATCCTATTGACTGAACATAACAATAAGGAGGGATGGGTAGGCAAGTTTCCAGGTTTATTCAGTAAGAGTCGGGGATGTCTAAAGAAATGTGAACACTGAATAGTTATAAGAGATGGAGCAGTCCCCAAGTTGCATAAGGTACATAAGGTTCCACTAGCATTTAGAGAATCTTTGATACAGGAACTGCAGTGGTTACACGAAGAGGGGGTTATTGAACCCATTGAAGTTTCTGACTGATTAAGTCAATTGTTATTGCTAGAAAGCCTAATGGTAATATGTGCATGGTGTGGATGTAAGAGACCTGAATGGTAGTATTTTGATAGATAGTCATCCTCTTCCTCACATAAATGAGATGCTGGCTAATATGAGAAATGGAAGACACTTCACCACCCTAGATTTATCTAAAGCATAACACCAAATACGTTTGCATAGAGAATCAAGGCAGTTGACATTCTTCATTACACCTGGGGGAGCCTCAGTATCACTGGTTTTCCAAAGGGTCATGCAAAGAATTTTGGAGGGTCTAAAAAAGTACTTGTATTCCTGGACAATGTGTTAGTGTGTGGTGAACGCGTGGAGCAACATGATGAGAGTAAACAAGGTGTTAGAAATATTAGCAAGAGCTGGACTTAAGTTTGGAAAAACTGAAATTTTGCAGGAGTGAAGTAGAGCATTTAGGAGATACTGTGAGCCATGGTGGCATCAAACCTAAACTCTATTTGGCGGAGGCAATAGAAAAGGTGCCAGTTCCATGTGACAATGACCAGTTAGGATCTTTTTTTAGGGTTGGTGGAGTATTATACACAATTTGTACATTGTTTTTATTACATACACTGCCAGAGTTAATGAACCAGGGAGCAAGGTTCCGGTGGTCAGCAGATTGTTAGTAGGTGTTTGATTTAGTGAAGGATGCTATTGTGAAGGCTGTGGCTCTAAAGCCGTTTGACCCTAAGGACAAAATAATAATTTCGACAGATGCCAATTGCTGTAATGTAAGGATTTCCACATGGTCCATATGATTTAACCTGTTTTATTTCAGTAGCAACGCTCCACGTTGTGGCATCCCCGTACAACAGCTAGCAGCAACTGCTGCTTCAGCTGTAGTGCGAGGGGATTCCCATGACAACCGAATACAGCATTTCCCACCTTCGGTAACCAGGATACAACATACCCCCTTTCCTTAACACTGAAGACACAATAATATAATAAACAATAAAATACTACAGGTTTGAGTAGAAAAAACAACATAGAAATAAAGGTAAAGGGAACAATAGTAAGGCACAAAAATGATTTGCAAAAACATGAATTTTCCCAAAATCAAATGACATTTGCTAAAGATAACAAAACTAGAATCCATGATGAGAACACCTAACAAAATAATGTCCCTACATGGCATGGTCATTTAGGTAACTCAGTACCTTCCTCACCCTTGACGGTCTCTGTCCCACATAGGTCTTTAAGTCATCTCTCATAATATTACCTCCAATGCTACCTTCCTCACATTCATTATCAACCCATTCATTAGCCCGAATAGGTCTATCCATCAATTCTGATCATGAATTAACATATATTCACTACACATATCTTTATAAGCATCTTTACAATCTCTTCTCTTTTGTTTAGTGTTGATTGAACCAAATTTTGCCACTCTGACCATTAGTTAAGACTACATACCAGTTATGCACCTCTTTAACTTGAAATGGTCCACAAAATCTACTCAAACCACCTCTAAAGCACCATGCCTTTATTTTGACCCAATCCCCAGGTTTGATCTTTCCTCCGTTCTTGTTTACATTCACAGGTTTAATATCATGATCTCTACCCTCAATTAGATTTTTCATCCACAACATTGTCAACTTGGACCCCTTCCTCTTATCACGTAAAATGGCACTTTCCTCGTGGTAGTATTCTCTGTGGTGCGATCAGAAATTGCATCTTCAACATCTAACTTATTTGCCAAGGCCAATTGTATAGCCCCTTTTACCATATGATTAGCCCTCTCTACAATGCCATTGGCTTGTGGATTATAAAGTGCCGTACAAGAGTGTTGAATACCACATCCATCCAAAAGGCTTCTCATTTCTTGAGGCATTAATTGAGTGCAATTGTCAGTTTCGAGTACAACAGGATACCCTTCTTCTCTAAAAAATACTACGTAAGACCCGTAGGGTCATATTTGTAGTAATTTCTGAAACCAATTTCACAGTCAACCACCTAGAATGAACATCCAACAATACCAAACCCAATCTTTTATCATGCCTGATCCCTGCCATGGGACCAATGAAATCAAGGCAAACTGTATGCCATGCCTGGCCGGGATCATAGATACTACTTGCAACATTCTGTGGTCCCACCCTCAATCTCTTCTCAAACTCTTTGCATTCTATACACCGTTCAATCCACATTGTCACCTCATCATCCATCCTTGGCCACCAAAACTCCATCCTCAATCTTTTTAGTTAGAGTCTGACCAAGGTGTCCCTCATGAGCAATATCAAACAATGACTTTCCAAGAGCAGTGGGTGGAACAATTTTTTCTCCACACATTATAATCTGCCCAGCTACTATGGACATTTTGTCTAATACCTTGTTGAAAGACCGGCAGGCACCTGACGAAGTACTTTCCCTCCTTGGCCCCTTTTCTATCAAAATCTGTACCTCCTTTAAAACATCATCCATGGCACGGGAACATTCTGATTTTTAATAGCACCTCAGCTCCAGAAGATCACATTGTGAACACTGGCTGCCGCTCCTTCTCTTTCACCCTTGTTCACACCTTTTTCATGGGCTTTTTCCCAATCTAAAGGCAGGCGGGACAAACAATCTGCTTGTGTGTTCTTCCACCCTGGAATGTACTCAATTATGAAATAGTTCTCTTGTAATTTTGATGCTAACCTCATAAGCAGTGCTGAGCCTTCGCCGGTACCCCCAGGAGCCAAATCTTTAATAAAGGTTTATGGTCAGTGCGAAGAGTGATTTTGTGGCCGCACACATAGGTTCTAAACTACTCTACTCTCCAAACCGCTGCTATGGTTTCCTTTTCAATTACAGAGTAATGTTGTTCTGTAGCAATCAAGGAACGTGAGGCAAACGCAACAGTTCTTTCAGAGGACCCAAACTTTTGAGACAAAACAGCCCCAACCCCAACATCACTGGCATCCACCATAACAATTATTGCTTCGTTCACATCAAAAGGTGACAATATTCCAGCTTCACCTATTTCTTCCTCAATATTATTGAAACACTTTTGTTGATCTTCACACCACACATACACCATACTCTTCCTCATAAGTTCTTTGAGGTTCTCAGTTCTATTTCAGGACCGGAGGCTCGGATTATGCTTTCTCTTTCTTTTACTGAAATTCACAGCAGCCAATCAAATTACAATAAACTACAAAACTACATATCCCATGGTGCTAAAGTCCAGTATCACATGCACCAATCACTGCTCGTGACCTATTCCACAACCTGAATTAACTCAAATGTCACTTCCTCTTTCTTTGCTGCCTTCCTCCTCGTCTGAATCTTCTCTTGAGCCCAGGGGGGCCATCAACATCCACTGATACTTTCAGGGAAGTTGACGTTGATGGCGTGGTTAGTTTCAGGTCGAGATGAGATTCCTCAGGCCTTTCGCAACAAGCTATGAATTTTATCAAACAAGCTTGGGCCCCTAGCACTCACAAAAGATATACGTCAATCTGGCGTAGATGGAATAGATGGTGCAGTGGAAGGAATTGTAATCCTGTGGAGTCGGGCATTGACTTGATAGTTAACTTTCTGGCTGAATTGGTTTCTTCAGGTTTAGCTTACAGGACCATCAACAATTTTAGATCTGCTATTTCAGCTGGACATTCCAATGTTGATGGTAAACCAGTGGGTGAACATCCATTAGTGTGTAAACTTTTGAGAGGTATTCGCTTGAGTAATCCCCCACAGCCTAAATAATCTCAATTGTGGGATGTGAGTATTATTTTGAAGTTCCTGGAAGACTGGCCATCCAATCGGTATTTATCCCGTAAACAGATTTCTGCAAAATTAACTATGTTACTTTGTTTGATATCTTGTAAGAGAGTCTCAGATGTTAAGGCCTTAGACCTTGCAGGTAGAGTATACTCTCCAGACGGAGTATCATTTAACATTACCAAAAGAACAAAGACAAATTGCAGGTCAGTAACGTATCCTAAATTTCCAGACAATTCTAGATTATGTGTTGTTCAATGCTTAAAAGATTATGAGGCAGTTACTGAAGAATTTAGACAGAATTTAAATGGTCAATTACTTATTTCCTTACAGAAACCCTTTAAACCTGTTTCCTCAGCCACTCTTGCTAGGTGGATGAGATGGTTGATGAGTGAAGCGGGTATAGATATAAATCTCTTTGGAGCTCACTCTGTAAGAGGAGCTATGGCATCAAAACCTTTGCTTTGGGTTCGAGACTAGAGGACATTATGAAAGCGGCAAATTGGTCTTCTGACTCTACTTTTAAAATATTCTATCATAAACCAGTAGTAGATGTTGCTTCTGTTGTTATTGATCAGCTTTGAACAAGCATAATCCGAGCCTCCAGTCCTGAAATAGAATTAAAAAAATTCTAGCTTACACGTCAAGAATTTTCAATTCTATTAAGGACACGGAGGCGAGGATTATCCCACCCGGAAATGTTTTTCAACATGTTATAGAAGAATCATAAATGTAAAGTTATTACAGATTTTATTATTATGCCCACCCTCAGTTATTAAATAAGATGTTTATATTTGTATAGATATATCAAAATTATAAGGTATTACCTTTTATTATTATTATGTTTTAGGTTCTTTTCAGAAGAGTACTTGATTATCTGTGTTTTTGGATATCGGTGAAGATATTTTTTCCAATGGATCTTTGAAAATTGTTCATCTTCCAGTTTCCATGGAGTTCGGTTATGTTGGAGAAGAATGGAAGGTGTCGAGCTCTTCAGTTCTTAAGGACATTTTCGATGCAGAAGTGTCAAGGTTATCGTTTTATTTCGCAAAGAAAGAGGAAGTGACGCTTGAGTTCATTCAGGTTGTGGAATAGGTCACGAGCAGTGATTGGTGCATGTGATACTGGACTTTAGCACCATGGGATATGTCGTTTTTTAGTTTATTGTAATTTGATTGGCTGCTGTGAATTTCAGTAAAAGAAAGATAAAGCATAATCCTCCGCTTCGTGTCCCTAATAGAATTGAAAATTCTTGACGCGTAAGCTAGAATTTCTTTTATTCTACTTGGAAAATTCTCTACGAACTTTGAATAATGTTCAATTAAACCTAAGAAAGGTCTCAATTGATCCTTATTTTGAGGTGTTGGTGCTGATTTTATTGTTTCAAGCAAATCCTTTTTAGGTCTTACGCCTTCAGATGACAAGGTATGCCCTAAATATTCTACTTCTGTTATAAGGAAAGAACACTTTTATTTGCGTAAAGTCAAGCCAAACTCAGCTAGCCTGCTCAATGCCTCCTTTAATGCCCTGTTGTGGCTACCCACACTATCTTCAAAGACCAAGATGTCATCTTGAAAAAACATAACATTCTCTATGCCCTTGAATACCTCATTCACCTTTCTTTGGAAGACACTAGCCGCTGATGACAACCCAAACGGCATCCTCGTGAACTGAAAAGTGTCTTCCACGGTGATGAATGCTGTCAAGCCAAATCTGGTGACATGCATGTCGCAAGTGTATTTTGGAAAAATACTTTCCCCCCTTCAACAACAAGATTAGTTCATTGATGTTTGGTAGTGGAAAAGTGTCCGCAACTATATTCTGATTTAAACTTCTTAAAGCCACACAAAAACACAACTTGCCATCTGCTTTCTACGTGATAACAACTGGAGATATCCATAGTGACGTTTCAACTGGTTCAATAACTCCAATGATCAACATCTCATCCAAAAATTTTTTAACTTCACCTCTTATCTTAATAGAAACCCTTCTAACCTTATGTTGGACAGGTATTGCACCCTGTTTTAACTTTATTTTGTGTACGTACCCCTTCAATTGTCCCAAATCTTCTTTAAACACTTGGTGAGCCCCTTTCAAAATGTCCTCTATTGATAGCTCCTCCACAACCATAACTTGTTCCACTCCATGAGGATCAATCTTTATGTGCAAATCATACTGGTGGACACTCCCCAAAATTGGTGCCCCTGACTCTGCCACATAAACTTTGCCATTTACACATCTATTTTTGAATTGAATGATTGTATCCATATACCCTAGAATACATATCTGTTCTCCCTGATAACCTCCAGGGTTGATATCTCTGGGTAACAATCTCACATTGGGCCACTCTTTCTTAAATAAATCCTTAGGAATTATGGTATACAATGACCCTGAAGCCATCATTAACTCTAAGTTCCTGCCCTTGATGGTAAAGCTTGCACTGGGTCTCTTACTCCTTTTACTCTCACTGTCATTGTACGTTACATTATGAACCTGTCCCAATCCATGTCCATTAACACACAAGACCCTATCACATTCTTCGCTGTCACAAAATACTCCATCTGCAACAGCTGCAACCTTGTTTTCCCCATTTCTTTACACATCTTGGTGAAATTACCTTTACAATCACAATGCCTACATTCTTTTCCTATGGCATAACATTTCTTTGACTCGGAAGTGTGATATATACTGTCACACTTTCCACACACTCTACTATTGCTTTTATTGCCATAGTTTCTATTGTCCTAGAAAAATCTTCCTGTTCCTCTGAGATTCCCTTTGTTCGCAATACTCATGTCTTCATCAACTTTGTCCACTGTTGACGTTCCTTCAGCCACCTTAATGTCTCCTTTATCATCTCTTCGTTCCTACAAGCAATATTCAGACTCCTCAACTATTTTCGCAATTTCAGTGGCGTCCTTGAGAGAAGGGTTTTTTGCAGCCCACAAGCTTTCTTGTTTTTTTCTACCTCTGCATTGAACTATAAGCTGGTCTCTGATCATCTCCTCTGTCATTGCTTCAAAAATGCATTTGAGAGATAATTTGCAAAGTCTCGTTACAAAGTCATCTATAGATTCACCTACTCTCTGAGGTTGAGTGTAGAATTTGTACTTTCTCAGCATCACATTTGTCTCTTTAGCAAACCAAACGTCTAATCTTTTATGTGCCTCCAGATAGACATTCTCCAAGGGTTGACCATCATTGTCCAAAGGTATGGGAAGATATTTAAAAATGTGTTGGCCCTCTTTTCCTAAGGTACTCAAAAGAATAGCTTGTTTCCTACTCGGTCTAAAGCCTTGACCATCGATTGCCACCAAATAGTTGTCAGACATCTCCACACACTCGTCCCAGGTGGAGCATCATCCATGGCACGGGAACATTCTGATTTATTAATAGCACTTCTGCTCCAAAAGATCACATTGTGAACACTGGCTACAGCTCCTTCTCTTTCACCCTTGTTCACACCTTTTTCATCGACTTTTTCCCAATCTAAAGGCAGGCGGGACAAACAATCTGCTTGTGTGTTCTTGCACCCTGGAATGTACTCAATTATGAAATAGTTCTCTTGTAATTTTGATGCTAACCTCATAAGCAGTGCTGAACCTTCGCCGGTACCCCCAGGAGGCAAATCTTTAATAAAGGTTTATGGTCAGTGCGAAGAGTGATTTTGTGGCCGCACACATATGTTCTAAAATACTCTACTCTCCAAACCGCTGTTCTGGTTTCCTTTTCAATTACAGAGTAATGTTGGTCTGTAGCAGTCAAGGAACGTGAAGCAAATGCAACAGTTCTTTCAGAGGACCCAAACTTTTGAGACAAAACAGCCCCAACCCCAACATCACTGGCATCCACCGTAACAATTATTGCTTCGTTCACATCAAAAGGTGACAATATTCCAGCTTCACATATTTCTTCCTCAATATTATTGAAACACTTTTGTTGATCTTCACCCCACACATACACCATACTCTTCCTCGTAAGTTCTTTGAGGTTCTCAGTTCTATTTCAGGACCGGAGGCTCGGATTATGCTTTCTCTTTCTTTTACTGAAATTCACAGCAGCCAATCAAATTACAATAAACTAAAAAACTACATATCCCATGGTGCTAAAGTCCAGTATCACATGCACCAATCACTGCTCGTGACCTATTCCACAACCTGAATTAACTCAAACGTCACTTCCTCTTTCTTTGCTGCTTTCCTCCTCGTCTGAATCTTCTCTTGAGCCCGGGGGGCCATCAACATCCACTGATACTTTCAGGGAAGTTGACGTTGATGGCGTGGTTAGTTTCAGGTCGAGATGGGATTCCTCAGGCCTTTCGCAACAAGCTATGAATTTAATCAAACAAGCTTGGGCCCCTAGCACTCACAAAAGATATACGTCAGCCTGGCGTAGATGGAATAGTTGGTGCAGTGGAAGGAATTGTAATCCCGTGGAGTCGGGCATTGACTTGATAGTTAACTTTCTGGCTGAATTGGCTTCTTCAGGTTTAGCTTACAGGACCATCAACAATTTTAGATCTGCTATTTCAGCTGGACATTCCAATGTTGATGGTAAACCAGTGGGTGAACATCCATTAGTGTGTAAACTTTTGAGAGGTATTCGCTTGAGTAATCCCCCACAGCCTAAATATTCTCAATTGTGGGATGTTAGTATTATTTTGCAGTTCCTGGAAGACTGGCCATCCAATCGGTATTTATCCCGTGAACAGATTTCTGCAAAATTAACTATGTTACTTTGTTTGATATCTTGTAAGAGAGTCTCAGATGTTAAGGCCTTAGACCTTGCAGGTAGAGTATACTCTCCAGACGGAGTATCATTTAACATTACCAAAAGAACAAAGACAAATTGCAGGTCAGTAACGTATCCTAAATTTCCAGACAATTCTAGATTATGGGGGTGATTCTGACCTCGGCGGTAAAATGCCCTTACCGCCGGTCAGAAGACCGCCATAACACCGCCGCGGCCGCGGTCAACCGCCACGGTCATTCTGACCCATAACGGCCAAACCTCCAAAAATCCGTCCTCCACTGCAGCCCGCCACATCGGCGGGCAGCGATAAACTGGAGATTACCAAACCTCCACCGTCACGCCAACAGAAATACGCCCATGCCATTACGACCCACGAATCCACACGGCGGTCATTCAAACGCGGTATTCCATTGGCGCTACACACCGCCGCGGTCAGAATACACACACATCACCAAAACACAGCCACATTGGACAATTTGAAAAACACACACCTGATACACATACACACACCACTCCCACACAATCAACCAACTATAAAACACACACCCACATCACCCACAAACCCCTGCGACCCCAAATACTGAGAGAAGGAGAGAGAGACACAGCAGACAATCCAAAGCAAGACACACTGAGGCACACTACACCATCACACACACCACATAGTAGCACAAAGCACCACTCACCAACACACTCCTCATCACATACACCACCCCACACCTCACCCACAACACCCCATGGCACCCCAAAGGCATCCACGATTTTCGGACCAAGAACTCCGGGTCATGGTGGAGGAAATCCTAAGAGTGGAACCCCAGCTCTTCGGCTCGCAGGTGCAGCACACCAGTATAGCCAGGAAGGCGGAGCTATGGCAGCGGATCGTGGACAGGGTCAACGCGGTGGGACAGCATCCCAGGAATAGGGAGGACATACGCAAAAGATGGAACGACCTACGGGGGAAGGTCCGGTCGATGGTCTCGAGGCACAACATCGCGGTCCAGAAGACTGGCGGCGGACCCCCACCCACCCCTCCCGAATTTACATCGTGGGAACAAGACGTCTTGACCATCCTGCATCCTCAGGGCCTCGCAGGAGTAGCCGGAGGAATGGACTCTGGTAAGTCCCATCTCAACTACTATTTCCCCACCACCCCACCAGCATGCCAACCCACACCCCCACCCTCACCCCCAACCCCCCAGCACACATCCTTCCTGACAATGTCTCACCAGCACAACCCACCCATCCCAACACCAACTCCTGCATGCCAACACAAACCATGGGCACCCATCACCTAAGCATGACCACTGCACTAACCCCTCCCCCCCACTAAATACCCTC
This sequence comes from Pleurodeles waltl, assembly GCF_031143425.1. Classification (NCBI taxonomy): domain Eukaryota; kingdom Metazoa; phylum Chordata; class Amphibia; order Caudata; family Salamandridae; genus Pleurodeles; species Pleurodeles waltl. The sequence goes on along the minus strand of NC_090445.1, from coordinate 320,557,903 downwards.
ACAACACCTCCCTCCAGGGAATGCCTGCACTGGGGGACAAGGGCACCCACAACACGCATGCTATTGCACACACAGAAACAATAACCAAACTCTCTTACCCCATGCAGGACCCGAACGACAACACACCAGCCAGGAGGGTCCAGAAGTGTCCATCCCACCACCGGAACAGGCCCACACTGAGGATAGCAGCTCTGTCGACAGTGAACCTGATGACCAGCCCGGACCATCGGGGACCTCTGGGCAGTCGGTTCCCCTCACCCAGACACAGGCCACACCAGACCCGACCCCCTCTGCCGACACCAGCACAGCTCCCACCCAGCGGGCCCATGCCTCTGTCTCTAGGACAGCTCAATCAGCGGTGTGTCTGCCACTACAGGGCACCCAGGCTAACCCGACACCCCAACAACAACAGGGACCTGGGGGCAGTGGGAGCGGGCACACCGGCCAGGGGACAGAGGCCGGGGGAAACCGGGCAGCTCGGAGGGCTGCTGTGCGACAGGGGGGGGAGGAGAGGCCCAGGGAACCCACTCTCCAAGAGGCCCTCACCACCCTCATGGGGGCCTACCACCACTCCCAAGAAACGATGGCGACGGTCCTGGCCAGGTTCACTGAGATCCAGGCACAGCAGGAGGAACGCTACATGGGCTTCAGGGAGGAGCTGAGAATCATCGGGACCGCAATGGGGACCATCGTCCTGGCCCTCCACAGGATAGAGGACGCGTTGCGGGACCATGGTGCACCACACAGGGCCCCTGTCACTAGGCCGGACCAGGAACAGCCTACCACCTCCGCCGGCGCTAGTGGACAGGAGGTCCCAACACCTCGACAGCCCCCCAGAACCCCACCTCCTGCTGAAGAACAACCACCCCGTAAGAGGAGCCTGAGACCAAAGAAAAAGACAGAGTAGGATGTCAAGACCCCCGCCAGCAGGACATACCCCCTCAAGTCTTCCCACTGTCCCACATTGCCACCCTGTCCAACCATGAACTGCCTATGCTCCATCCTTCCACAGGCAAAAGAACAATGCACCTGTGAGACTGAGAACTGGACTCTGCCATGGATATTCCTCCACCCCCACCCATCACCCTTAGAATCACATGTACCGGTATCTAGCACTCTAAATAAATCACTTTTTGGACACAAACCTGTTTTGAGTCATGCTGTATTATTAACAAAGGGATAACATATTACTGTTCAATTTCTGTTCTGTCAATTAGTCATGACAACATACCAATGTCAATACGCTGTATTTCATGGGCGAACCAAGCAGAAGTCAGGTACTGAGTCAGACAGCACTGAGAAGGGAAGGGAAAGGCATAAATTAATAACAAACATCTGTGGGGAACTACAGAAAGTACAGATGCAGGAGGCTAGAAGCAATTGTGAAATGGCGTGGGTGATTCTTACCTGGGTGTTACTGGAAATACTGTTGTATGACTCTGTCCCTATTGTCTGTGTCGTCCTCAGAGTCTTCCTCCTCTTCACTCTCCACAGGCTCCACGGCTTCTACAACACCACCATCTGGACCATCCTCCTGCAGGAAAGGCACCTGGCGTCGCAAAGCCAGGTTGTGAAGCATACAGCACGCCACGATGATATGGCACACCTTCTTTGGTGAGTACATTAGGGATCCACCAGTCATATGCAGGCACCTAAACCTGGCCTTCAGGAGGCCAAAGGTTCGCTCAATCACCCTCCTTGTACGCCCATGGGCCTCATTGTAGCGTTCCTCTGCCCTTGTCCGGGGATTCCTTACTGGGGTCAGTAGCCACAGCAGGTTGGGGTAACCAGAGTCACCTATTAGCCACACCCGTTGTCTCTGTAGCTGCTCCATCACATAGGGGATGCTGCTATTTCGCATCACATACGCGTCATGCACTGACCCTGGGAACTTGGCATTTACATGGGAGATGTACTGGTCAGCCAAACAGACCACCTGGACATTCATCGAATGATAATTCTTTCTGTTTCGGTACACCTGCTCATCGTCTTTTGGGGGTACCAAAGCCACATGGGTCCCATCAATGGCACCAATGATGTTGGGGATATGTCCAAGGGCATAGAAATCACCCTTCACTGTGGGCAAGTCACCCTCCTCGGGGAAAATGATGTAGCTCCGCATGAGTTTCATCAGGGCAGACAACACTCTTCTCAAAATCTTAGAAAACATAGGCTGAGACATTCCAGATGACATGGCCACTGTGGTCTGGAATGACCCACTGGCCAAAAAATGGAGGACTGACAAAACCTGCACCAGAGGGGGAATCCCTGTGGGTTGGCGGATGGGGGACATCAGGGCTGGCTCCAGCTGGGCACACAGTTCATGGATAGTGGCACGGTCAAGTCGGTATCGAAGGATTATATGGCGTTCTTCCATTGTCGACAGGTCCACCAGCGGTCGGTACACGCGAGGATTCCTCCTTCTCATCCCAAGTCCCAGCGGACGGTGCCTAGGAAGGACAACATGGAGCACAGAGTCAGCCAAACCACAGGTACGTACAGACAGCTTGCACAGTTAAAGAATGCCAATGGGTTGAATGGCGTGTATGTGTGGCAATGCAAGGCCTAGGCCTGTGTGTCGCAGTCAAAATTAGGCCATGTGGGCCCTTGAAATGGCGGCTGCCTGACCTGTGAAGTGGGACAATGGGATGTGAGGTCACTGCGCTGGCGGGGCACACTGTGGCGGTAGGCGGTCGAAGACCGCGGCGCAAAGCCGCATTGGTTAACATTGAAGCCTATGGGTTTCAGGAGCCAATAACGAAGTGCGCCGGCGGACGCGGTACGCACCGCCGCGGTACGCACCGCCGCGGACGTGACCGCCATTTTCTATCTGCTTAATCACTCGAGACCTGATCATCCACAGGAGAGGACCTATACTGCAAGTGCTGCTGTGACCTCGGTCTGGAAGATACAATGGCTGCTGCGACTGGGGAAAGGGCCCCTGCCTTCACGTCTGAAGAATTGGACAAGCTCGTGGATGGGGTCCTCCCCCAGTATGCGCTACTCTACGGTCCTCCAGACCAACAAGTGAGTACACCGGGTGCTAATGGAATGGGCTATGCCTGTGTGGATTGGGGTGGATGTAAGTTGGTGGGGTGGGGTGGGGGGCGAATGAGGAGTGCAACGCACGACAGATGGGAGCATGTGCCATATCGCAAAGTGGGGGAGGGGGCAATTACATCTAACATGCAGGCCATTGATGATTTCCTCCTTTCCACCCTGTACATGTCAAATAGGTCAGCGCCCATCAGAAGATCGATATTTGGCGTGCCATCGCCAAGGAAGTCCGGACCTTGGGGGTCCACAACAGACGGGGCACCCACTGCCGCAAGAGGTGGGAGGACATCCGCCGCGGAACAAGGAAGACCGCAGAAACACTGCTGGGGATGGCCTCCCAACCTAGGAGGGGTGCCAGTCGCACCATGACCCCCCTGATGTCCCGGATCCTGGCGGTGGCCTACCCTGAATTGGATGGGCGCTTGAAGACATCACAGCAGACACAAGGGGGTGAGTATCAGCACATTCTCCTATCTTTCTGCGCAGTGGAGGCGTCTGGGTGGGGGAGGAGGGCTGTGGGTGACATTAGGCCAGGGCGCTTTCTGTAGTGTAGTCCTCTCCCTTAGGCATGGCCCTGTGCTCCCGGCCCCCACCTCTGTAGGGTGACAAGTACAGCCATTGAAGGTCCAGCATCTCCCATGTGCGCGTTTGACGTCTCTTGGCCTGTTGTCTTAGTCAGTAGTACTGAGTAGTGTACCCCGAATGCGCGGCTTAGTGCATTAGGCACCTGTGTCTGTCCTCTCCGCCAACGGTGTTGACATTGCATGCACTCAACCTGGTCTTCTTTTTTCTCCCCCCACCCTTTCTCTTCATCTTCTTGTGCATGTGTGCATTAGCATCATCAGGCGGAGGAGATATGGCATCGGAGCACGAGGGAGCTGCAGGACACAAGGCCCCGGTGGGCCCAGGAACAGACACCGAGGGCACCAGTGATCCGGAGGGCGAGGGGAGCACCACGACGGGGACCGCTGGTGAGAGCAGCGACTCAGACACGTCCTCGGATGGGAGCTCCCTAGCGGTGGCGGCAACATCCGTGCCCCCCGCCTCCACAGGTACAGCCGCCACCCAGCGCACCAGCCCCGCCCTCCCAGCAGCCCCTCAGCCTTCGCTCCGTGCCGCTTCGCCCAGGAAGGCGCGCGTCTCCTTCGCCCCAGGCACCTCAGCCCCTGCCCCTGTTGCCCCTGCTGCCCTCAGTGCGGAGCTCATTGACCTGGTAAGGACGCTCATTGTTGGGCAGACGACCCTTCTGAATGCCATCCAGGGTGTGCAAAGGGAGGTGCAACAGAGCAATGCGTACCTGGAGGGCATTCATTCGGGTCAGGCTGCCCATCAACGAGCGTTCACTACTCTGGCCTCAGCACTGACGGCAGCCATTGTCCCTGTTTCCAGCCTCCCTCTTCTGACTGCCTCCAGCCTGTCTCTGTCTCCTGTTCCTCAACCTATCCCATCCACACCATCAGACCAGCCTGCACACACCTCAACACCCAAGAGCAGCTCATCCAAACACAAGCACCACAGATCCCGCAAACACTCACCCGAGCAACACCCAGATGCAGACATGCCAACAGCCACTGCCACCCCTGTGTCCCCCTCCTCCTCGTCTCCCTCCTCCCTCCCTGTGACGTCTACACTCACACCTACATGCACCCCAACATCAGCCAGTGCTTCCATCACCACCTCACCCTCCAGTACAGTCCACACTCGTGCAGTCACCACCCCCACTGCCATGTACACGTCCCCTGTGTCCTCTCCCACTGTGTCTGTCACCCCCTCTTCCAAGACACACAAACGCAGGCAGCCACCCACCCAACAGCCATCCACCTCACGACAGCCTACAGCACCAGCACCTTCACCCAATGACAGCACACCTGACTCTCCTACAACCACCTCCTCTACCTCCACTTCCATCTCCACTACTCCTACCCTTTACCTTGGCCCTAAAAAACTTTTCCTGGCTAACCTTAACCTCTTTCCCCCCGATGACCCCCCCCATCCATCTTCAAAGAGTCCCAAGAGCACCGCAGCCACCACCAGCCCAGCTTCGGGTGTCACTGTTGTGCCAGGGTTCTGGAGCCCACCCTTTGCCAGCGGTGACACATCGAGCTGCATCAAGGACACGTCCAGCCCCCCCCCCCGGCAAGAGGACCCGCAAAACCAAGGACCGTGCGAGGACTGACAGGGCTGCCCCCAAGGAGCAATGTGCGGCCACTTCAGCACCCACACCATCTGGGGGAGGCAAGGGCCCGAGAGCCCGATCAAAGGAGCGGAAGGGCAGCAGGAGCGCGGAGAAGGTGGACCCCACATGCCACATCCCAGCTGGGAAGGAGGACACTAAGGAGGCCAGGAGTCCGTCCCCGAAGGGTCCAGATACGTCACGGTCCGAGGGCGACTGAACAGGGAGTCCAGGCCAGGTCTGGCTCCCTTGACCTGCTGGATAGGCACCGCTGAACAGGGCCCGCGGTGCAGAAGAGCACCGCTGAACAGGGCCCCGCCGTGGAGATAGGCACCGCTGAACAGGGCCCGCGGTGCAGAAGAGCACCGCTGAACAGGGCCCCGCCGTGGAGATAGATAGGCACCGCTGAACAGGGCCCGCGGTGCAGAAGAGCACCGCTGAACAGGGCCCCGCCGTGGAGATAGGCACCGCTGAACAGGGCCCGCGGTGCAGAAGAGCACCGCTGAACAGGGCCCCGCCGTGGAGATAGATAGGCACCGCTGAACAGGGCCCGCGGTGCAGAAGAGCACCGCTGAACAGGGCCCCGCCGTGGAGATAGGCACCGCTGAACAGGGCCCGCGGTGCAGAAGAGCACCGCTGAACAGGGCCCCGCCGTCTCAAGCACCGCTCCGCTGGGCCCTTCCTCTCAAGCACCGCTCCGCTGGGCCCCGCCGTCTCAAGCACCGCTCCGCTGGGCCCGCCGTCTCAAGCACCGCTCCGCTGGGCCCTTCCTGTCAAGCACCGCTCCGCTGGGCCCTTCCTCTCAAGCACAGCTCCGCTGGGCCCCGCCGTCTCAAGCACCGCTCCGCTGGGCCCTTCCTCTCAAGCACCGCTCCGCTGGGCCCTTCTTCTCAAGCACCGCTCCGCTGGGCCCCGCCGTCTCAAGCACCGCTCCGCTGGGCCCTTCCTGTCAAGCACCGCTCCGCTGGGCCCTTCCTCTCAAGCACAGCTCCGCTGGGCCCCGCCGTCTCAAGCACCGCTCCGCTGGGCCCTTCCTGTCAAGCACCGCTGAACAGGGCCCCGCCGTCTCAAGCACCGCTCCGCTGGGCCCTTCCTCTCAAGCACCGCTCCGCTGGGCCCCGCCGTCTCAAGCACCGCTCCGCTGGGCCCTTCCTCTCAAGCACCGCTCCGCTGGGCCCCGCCGTCTCAAGCACCGCTCCGCTGGGCCCCGCCGTCTCAAGCACCGTTGATGGTTCATTGTGCCCACCATGCCTCCTCCTTGACCAGTGGAGACTGTCATCCACATGATGGACTGTGGCTTTGCACTCCCCAGGATTGAACAGTGGGCAGCCCACCCACTGTAGAGACATTGAGAGAATGTGGCTTTGCACTCCCCAGGATTGAACAGTGGGCAGCCCACCCACTGTAGAGACATTGAGAGACTGTGGCTTTGCACTCCCCAGGATTGAACAGTGGGCAGCCCACCCACTGTAGAGACATTGAGAGACTGTGGCTTTGCACTCCCCAGGATTGAACAGTGGGCAGCCCACCCACTGTAGAGACATTGAGAGACTGTGGCTTTGCACTCCCCAGGATTGAACAGTGGGCAGCCCACCCACTGTAGAGACATTGAGAGACTGTGGCTTTGCACTCCCCAGGATTGAAAGGTGGGCATGGTGGCTCCTCGTGGATCTGGCGTCGTGGACTCATGTGGCTGTGGTGCCCCCCCCTTCCCTTCCCCCTGAGGTGCCTGTAGTTTTTACATCTGATGCCCCTGCAGTGTTCTCTCCAAAGGACTCAGGTCTCCTGTGTGGGCTTTGCCCTTGTTTCTCAAGACTTTGGCCCACGGACATGCTGATTTGGTAGGATGTGCTGGACTTGGTACTTCAGTCATACACTGATGTGTATGTCATTGGTTTTTGGTGGATATCTTTCATGGTTGTACGCTAATTTTCTGGAGCTTTTTGGTACATAAATATTTATTCCAAATATGATTATGTCCTAGCATTTTTCTGGGGTGTTTGGGTGGTGTCACTGTGACTTGGTGCTCTGCATTGGTGTGTACATAGTTGGGGGGGGTCGCATATGTGTGTGCCCGTAACCTTTCGTCCTCCCCCTCCCGTGTGTCGTAGGTGCAGTACTCACCGTTGTCGTCTGCGCCGGACTTCGTACTCGTGGTAGATGAGAAGGTAGACGAGAGCAGGTATGATGTTCAATTCGGGTTCCATGCTGTCCTCCGTCCTCGTGGAGTGCGTAGAGGTGAGCGTTTTCCCGTTCGTAGTCTGTTTCCGCCGTGTTTTTATCGGCGGTGCTCCCGCCCCGGAAAAGGTGGCGGATTGGTGAGTTATGATAGTGTGGGCGGTACATTGTCTGCCGCCTGCCTGTTGGCGGTGACCGCCGCGCTGTTTGTCTGCACCGCCGTGGCGGTCGGAGTGTTAAGTTGGCGGGCTGTGTTGGCGGTTCCCGCCAGGGTCAGAATTAATTTTTTTGGACCGCCAGCCTGTTGGCGGGTTGGCCGCCGCTTTAACACCGACCGCCAGGGTTAGAATCAGGCCCTATGTGTTGTTCAATGCTTAAAAGATTATGAGGCAGTTACTGAAGAATTTAGACAGAATTTAAATGGTCAATTACTTATTTCCTTACAGAAACCCTTTAAACCTGTTTCCTCAGCCACTCTTGCTAGGTGGATGAGATGGTTGATGAGTGAAGCAGGTATAGATATAAATCTCTTTGGAGCTCACTCTGTAAGAGGAGCTATGGCATCAAAAACCTTTGCTTGGGGTTCAAGACTAGAGGACATCATGAAAGCAGAAAATTGGTCTTCTGAGTATACTTTTAAAATATTCTATCATAAACCAGTAGTGGATGTTGCTTCTGTTGTTATTGATCAGCTTTGAACAAGCATAATCCGAGCCTCTGGTCCTGAAATAGAATAAAAAAAATTCTAGCTTACGCGTCAAGAATTTTCAATTCTATTAAGGACACAGAGGTGAGGATTATCCCACCCGGAAATGTTTTTCGACATGTTATAGAAGAATCATAAATGTAAAGTTATTACAGATTTTATTATTATGCCCACCCTGAGTTATTAAATAAGGTGTTTATATTTGTATAGATATATCAAAATTATAAGGTATTACCTTTTATTATTATTATGTTTTAGGTTCTGATCAGAAGAATACTTGATTATCTTTGTTTTTGGATATCGGTGAAGATATTTTTTCCGATGGATCTTTGAAAATTGTTCATCTTCCAGTTTCCATGGAGTTTGGTTATGTTGGAGAAGAATGGAAGGTGTCAAGCTCTTCAGTTCTCAAGGACATTTTCGATGCAAAAGTGTCAAGGTTATCTTTTTATTTCGCAAAGAAAGAGGAAGTGAAGTTTGAGTTCATTCAGGTCGTGGAATAGGTCACGAGCAGTGATTGGTGCATGTGATACTGGACTTTAGCACCATGGGATATGTCGTTTTTTAGTTTATTGTAATTTGATTGGCTGCTGTGAATTTCAGTAAAAGAAAGAGAAAGCATAATCCTCGCCTCCGTGTCCTTAATAGAATTGAAAATTCTTGACGCGTAAGCGAGAATTTTTTTTTATTCTACTTGGAAAATTCTCTACGAAGTTTGAATAATATTCAATTAAACCTAAGAAAGGTCTCAATTGATCCTTATTTTGAGGTGTTGGTGCTGATTTTATTGTTTCAAGCAAATCCTTTTTAGGTCTTACGCCTTCAGATGACAAGGTATGCCCTAAATATTCTACTTCTGCTACAAGGAAAGAACACTTTTCTTTGCGTAAAGTGAAGCCAAACTCAGCTAGCCTGCTTAATGCACTGTTGTGGCTACCCACACTATCTTCAAAGACAAAGATGTCATCTTGAAAAAACAACATTCTCTATGCCCTTGAATACCTCATTCACCATTCTTTGGAAGACACTAGCCGCTGATGACAACCCAAACGGCATCCTTGTGAACTGAAAAGTGTCTTCCACGGTGATGAATGCTGTCAAGCCAAATCTGGTGACATGCATGTCGCAAGTGTATTTTGGAAAAATACTTTCCCCCTTCAACAACAAGATTAGTTCATTGATTTTTGGTAGTGGAAAAGTGTCTGCAACTATATTCTGATTTAAACTTCTTAAAGCCACACAAAAACACAACTTGCCATCTGCTTACTCCGTGATAACAACTGGAGATATCCATAGTGACGTTTCAACTGGTTCAATAACTCCAATGATCAACATCTCATCCAACATTTTTTTAACTTCACCTCTTATCTTAATAGAAACCCTTCTAACCTTATGTTGGACAGGTATTGCACCCTGTTTTAACTTTATTTTGTGTACGTACCCCTTCAATTGTCCCAAATCTTCTTTAAACACTTGGGCCCGTATTTATACTTTTTTTAGCGCCGCATTTGCGCCGTTTTTTGACGCAAAACGGCGCGAACCTACAAAATACAATGGTATTTTGCAAGTTTGCGCCGTTTTTGCGTCAAAAAAAGACGCAAATGCGGCGCAAAAAAAGTATAAATACGGGCCTTGGTGAGCCCCTTTCAAAATGTCCTCTATTGATAGCTCCTCCACAACCATAACTTGTTCCACTCCATGAGGATCAATCTTTATGTGCAAATCATACTGGTGGACACTCCCCAAAATTGGTGCCCCTGACTCTGCCACATAAACTTTGCCATTTACACATCTATTTTTTAATTTAATGATTGTATCCATATACCCTAGAATACTTATCTGTTCTCCCTGATAACCTCCAGGGTTGATATCTCTGGGTAACAATCTCACATTGGGCCACTCTTTCTTAAATAAATCGTTAGGAATTATGGTATACGATGACCCTGAATCCACCATTAACTCTATGTTCCTGCCCTTGATGGTAAAGCTTGCACTGGGTCTCTTACTCCTTTTACTCTCACTGTCATTGTAGGTTACATCATGAACCTGTCCCAATCTATGTCCATTAACACACAAGACCCTATCACATTCTTCGCTGTCACAAAATACTCCATCTGCAACAGCTGCAACCTTGTTTTCCCCATTTCTTTACACATCTTGGTGAAATTACCTTTACAATCACAATGCCTACATTCTTTTCTTATGGCATAACATTTCTTTGACTCAGAAGTGTGATATATACTGTCACACTTTCCACACACTCTACTATTGCTTTTATTGCCATAGTTTCTATTGTCCTAGAAAAATCTTCCTGTTCCTCTGAGATTCCCTTTGTTCGCAATAGCCATGTCTTCATCAACTTTGTCCACTGTCGACGTTCCTTCAGCCACCTTAATGTCTCCTTTATCATCTCTTCGTTCCTTTAAGCAATATTCAGACTCCTCAACTATTTTTGCAATTTCAGTGGCGTCCTTGAGAAAAGGTTTTTTTTTCAGCCCACAAGCTTTCTTGTGTTTTTCTACTTCTGCATTGAACTATAAGCTGGTCTCTGATCATCTCCTCTGTCATTGCTTCAAAAATGCATTTGAGAGATAATTCGCAAAGTCTTGTTACAAAGTCATCTTTAGATTCACCTACTCTCTGAGGTTGAGTGTAGAATTTGTACCTTCTCAGCACCACATTTGTCTCTTTAGCAAACCTCACGTCTAATCTTTTACGTGTCTCCAGATATACATTCTCAAAGGGTTGACCATCATTGTCCAAAGGTATGGGAAGATATTTAAAAATGTGTTGGCCCTCTTTTCCTAAGGTACTCAAAAGAATAGCTTGTTTCCTACTCGGTCTAAAGCCTTGACCATCGATTGCCTCCAAATAGTTGTCAAACATCTCCACCCACTCGTTCCAGGTGGAACTCAAGGTTGTGAAAGGAAATAAGAAGGTGGCGAGATTGTGGTGATATCCATGTTACAATATTACTGACGCAGAATCCAAAATGATCAGGATTAATAATTTGCCCATCTTCAATTTACTCTTCTTATTGTCTCCAATTTAAAAACCTATCTGTGTACAAATATACACAATTGTTTTTTTTTTAATAGATTATAGTTTACAGTTGTTAATTTCTTGTAGAAAAAAACACTGAAGAACAAATGAGTTTGCTGAACAACTTCCCCTTTAAGAAACAGTCTTCCCTTTAAAGGAGGCTTGAGTAACTTCACCTTTAAGAAATCGGAGACCTCCCCTTTAAGAAATCGAAAGAGTTCCTTTCCACCAAATAGATGATCCTCCCCTCCTATACACCAGAGGAGATGCTCGCTAATATTTTATGGTGAGTTTTAAATATGAAGGCAGCGTCACAGTACTTATCGTGATCCAAAACAGCAGTAGGTTCTTGTCCTTTCTGCTCCTGCGTAGCTGTTGCTCGTCGCCAAAATTATGTTGTAATGTAAGGATTTCCTCACGGTCAATATGATTTAATCTGTTTTATTTCAGTAGAAAATCTATGCGTCATGGCATCCCCATACAACAGCTAGCGGCAACTGCCGCTTCAGCTGTAGCGCAAGGGGATTCACAAGACAACCGAATACAGTACTCCCCACCTTCGGTAACCAGCATACAACACCAGTAATTACGGTTTAGAAGTTGCGTTCAAACAAGTACGTAAGGAGCATGAAAGAGTAGTGGCATTTGCATCACGTACTCTCAAGGGTACTGAGTGCACCTATTCCGTTGTAGAAAAGGAAGCCCTGGTAAGTTGGTGGGGCATACAGCATTTTGGGACATATTTATGAGGTGTGGAGTTTGAACCTCATACTGATCACAAGCCGTTGCAAGATTTGCTTACCAGTGCAGGGGCTTCTAGAGCCACACCTAGAATAGCCAAATGGTTATATTGTTTGCAGGAATATGTATTCAGTGTAAAGTATGTACCGGGAGCTAGGAATACACATGTTGACTGTTTATCAAGGTTACCACTAGAAGGAGTAACAGAAAAGGAGGAAGAGGAGTGGATGGTAGTGGAGGTGAGTGAAATGTGCAAAGCTATTGGAGAAAATGAATGGAAGGAAGCCTTGACAAAATATCTTGTATTAATTAAATTGAAAGACGTTTTATCTACTTTCAACAATGGAAAACATGTAAAGGAACTGCTGATGTTCAGGGATGTATGGGAAGGGTTGTTGTGTGTGGATGACCTTATAAGAAGAAGGGACAAATTGGTGGTACTAGAGGGGTTACGAAACACATTGTTAAAATTATTGCATGAGGGACATGGAGGGGTGCCAGTAATGACAAGAAAAGTGCGTGTAAACTTTTGGTGGCCAGGAATACAGGGAGTGCAGAATTATTAGGCAAGTTGTATTTTTGAGGATTAATTTTATTATTGAACAACAACCATGTTCTCAATGAACCCAACAAACTCATTAATATCAAAGCTGAAATTTTTGGAAGTAGTTTTTAGTTTGTTTTTAGTTTTAGCTATGTTAGGGGGCTATCTGTGTGTGCAGGTGACTATTACTGTGCATAATTATTAGGCAACTTAACAAAAAAAAAAATATACCCATTTCAATTATTTATTATTACCAGTGAAACCAATATAACATCTCAACATTCACAAATATACATTTCTGACATTCAAAAACAAAACAAAAACAAATCAGTGACCAATATAGCCACCTTTCTTTGCAAGGACACTCAAAAGCCTGCCATCCATGGATTCTGTCAGTGTTTTGATCTGTTCACCATCAACATTGCGTGCAGCAGCAACCACAGCCTCCCAGACACTGTTCAGAGAGGTGTACTGTTTTCCCTCCTTGTAAATCTCACATTTGATGATGGACCACAGGTTCTCAATGGGGTTCAGATCAGGTGAACAAGGAGGCCATGTCATTAGATTTCCTTCTTTTATACCCTTTCTTGCCAGCCACGCTGTGGAGTACTTGGACGCGTGTGATGGAGCATTGTCCTGCATGAAAATCATGTTTTTCTTGAAGAATGCAGACTTCTTCCTGTACCACTGCTTGAAGAAGGTGTCTTCCAGGAACTGGCAGTAGGACTGGGAGTTGAGCTTGACTCCATCCTCAACCCGAAAAGGCCCCACAAGCTCATCTTTGATGATACCAGCCCAAACCAGTACTCCACCTCCACCTTGCTGGCGTCTGAGTCGGACTGGAGCTCTCTGCCCTTTACCAATCCAGCCACGGGCCCATCCATCTGGCCCATCAAGACTCACTCTCATTTCATCAGTCCATAAAACCTTAGGAAAATCAGTCTTGAGATAATTCTTGGCCCAGTCTTGACGTTTCAGCTTGTGTGTCTTGTTCAGTGGTGGTCGTCTTTCAGCCTTTCTTACCTTGGCCATGTCTCTGAGTATTGCACACCTTGTGCTTTTGGGCACTCCAGTGATGTTGCAGCTCTGAAATATGGCCAAACTGGTGGCAAGTGGCATCGTGGCAGCTGCACGCTTGACTTTTCTCAGTTCATGGGCAGTTAATTTGCGCCTTGGTTTTTCCACACGCTTCTTGCGACCCTGTTGACTATTTTGAATGAAACGCTTGATTGTTCGATGATCACGCTTCAGAAGCTCTGCAATTTTAAGAGTGCTGCATCCCTCTGCAAGATATCTCACTATTTTTGACTTTTCTGAGCCTGTCAAGTCCTTCTTTTGACCCATTTTGCCAAAGGAAAGGAAGTTGCCTAATAATTATGCACACCTGATATAGGGTGTTGATGTCATTAGACCACACCCCTTCTCATTACAGAGATGCACATCACCTAATATGCTTAATTGGTAGTAGGCTTTCGAGCCTATACAGCTTGGAGTAAGACAACATGCATAAAGAGGATGATGTGGTCAAAATACTCATTTGCCTAATAATTCTGCACTCCCTGTAGACATGGAAATAGAAAGATTTGTCAGAGGTGTTTCCTGCATGTGCGACCAGGTAGTATACAAACCTGTCTAGTGCCTGGCATAAATTCCCCCTCATGTGTGTCTCCTGGAGGAGAGCCACCTCCGCAGCATGTCTAATTATGTACTGTCGGACGATGGTGCACTTAATACAGTTCACTAGGCCATTAACATTCCATGCCAATACTTAAGCAGCGCAAGCCATTGTGCATCTGTAGTGCTATGCGATGGACCCATGAATGCAGTGACCTTGTACTCTATGGTTCTCCTTAAACCTGTGCTCCCCCGAGGGCCCTCCGTATCACCCCTCCACCTAGTCAGTAGAGGCATATTCTGACAACAGGCAGTTCTGAAACAAAACAACACAATAGCTAACCACACACAACAGAAAATTCTGAAATCCCCACAAACTGCTCCCCCGCTAGATAGGCTCCTATGTGCCCACCCAACCAACTTGCAGAGTGCCAGTACGCCCAAAAGTAAGTTTAAATCATCTGCGTTGGCCAGCGCCAACATATAAGGGTGAGGTGATATTGTTTAACCATCAACTGTGTGAAATCCGCCCTGCACCTCTATACCCTCAAAATTGCAGACTTTGAATAGTTGAGATCCATATAGTGCTAACACACACATTTGTTGCAGGTGTCCTAAATCACAACAGTGCTTCACAAACAGTACACTCCACTTCCCCGTTCGGCTCATTGATCCAAAGTTCGAAACAAGGAGAAACACTGGACCAAAACACAAGGTCATTTCAAGCCTGCCACCCGTACTGTGGCGCTTGTATTAGGACAGCATCAGACGGTCTTGAGATTGTCCATTGTCTTTGTGTGTCTGCGCTTCAGGGAGTTGTGCTGAGCCCCTTCCCCCTCCCCTCTCTTCCCCTCCCCACCCCCTCGCATCCGCACCTTGCTTATGTCGACATCCCTCTGTGCCTCACCTCTCCAACCATTCCCACACTTCTGCTGGGGCGTTGAAGTGCCAGGTCTTTCCTTCCACTATCACCCGCAGCAGGAATACATACATCATCATATAATAAAGGCACCTGTGTCTCTCAGCACTTTTTTTCACCTCCTGAAAATGGGGTCACTTTCTTTGCACTTGAAGTATGAAATCAGTTTAAAAAGTACCCAAAAAATATACGGGATGACAGTGTTTTAATATTAAATGTCACCTTTCATTCGGGCAGTTTGAAAAATGCGTTTTGTGTAATGGAAGTTGACAAGCCTGCAGGTTATAGCCTAGGTGGGTAGGCACTGACATAACTGTGGATCCGGCGACTCTTTCTATAGTGAGAAAGTGGGACAACTGTTTGGGGACATAATTTCATAATATCACTATCGTCCAAAAAGAGTTCAGAACTCTGCCCCTCCGCCCGTTCCAGCACACCCACTACTCAGATGTTATTTCTTCTGGCCCTTCCTTCCTTGTCCTCCAGCTGAGCCACCATTTTTTCAACACTCAGTGATCAGAAACCACTGTTGGCTCCCCAGGTGTTTTGCCGTGGATTGAAACTGCATGATATTTATTTCTGTGACTAAAACCTCGTCATCCACTTTTTTAAAGATCTGCATGTAGGAAAGTCACATCTATCATCATGGAATCCAGTTTAAGTTGCAAAGTCACCTTCGGACATGAATAGCAGCCATAATTGCCCAAAGCGACGGTTTGGCCAACGCAAGTTGTAACCCCTTCTTTCCTGGCACAACCATCTGCCGCTGTACCTGAGCCACTGGCAGCCTAGTGACCACGTAGTTGTCCATTTTATTGACCTGCGCGGGACCTGCCCCTGGTTTTTCACCAAAACTTCCAGGCCCCTTCTTCCTCCACACAGCGTTTATCAGTCCAGTACCGATGGGGGACAAGGTATAACTACCACCATGCGCCGCTACTGAGATGTCACTCCATCATGCAATCCATCATGCTCAAAGTCTGAGGACCACTCCAGGCCGCAATGGCACACCCCTACAACCCCTCAGAGGGCCTACTACAGTCAGCGCGTCACTCACAGCACAATCTTGTCCATGCCGATGGAGTCTACCATACGGGCGGTGAAGCTACAGCCATCCTCAACGGCTGATTCTCCTGAGGTGCCCTAAAAAGCACTCATCGTCAATGGAGGCACCAGACTGCGCCTTGACTCCCGAGAGCTGCATCCTGCGAGTCGATACAGTAACCTTGAGGAAGATGATGGTGGTGTTGGTGGTTGGGGGGGAAGGTGGGTTTCTCTTCTTGACCCAGAGTCAGCCAGCCAGAGGTGGAGCCACACCATCCACAAGCCACCACTTTGCTCTGTCGCCGAGGTGAATGGGGCACCATCACCAAAGCTCCAGAGGCCTCCTGCCAAGCTTTCCTCAACACTCGGTGCTACACTCTCGCCAGGCCTCACCTGTCCTCCTCTGCTGTCAGGAGCGCCATCCCTCCCGGATGTGACAGGCCAACCGCACTGCTTCTCAGTGGAACCCATGTGTGGGTCACCAGCAAACCAGGTACTTTGGACAGAATAATGTATGGATTTTAGCTGGGGGATCTCGCTGCTAGTTGCAGAGAGAACAATGACCATATGCCCATATTGGCCAGTGGCTACCTAGGCCCCACTCCCCCCCTTTCTACTCATTTTCAGTATTTATTTATTTCAAAATGTATTTTTGTTATGAAAACCTTGAAGGATCTAAATAATAAACCCTTTCTGAATTGGTAATTTTGTCTAGTTTCCACAGATCTATAGCTGTTCTGGATCACCAATGAGTTTCACACTGGTTTCTGCCACAAACATTAGTAGTTTGAGATTATAACACATAGAAAAGATTATGGCACCTATGCAAAAATGGAGGAAGCTGTGGTACAAAATTAAGTATTTTGATTCCACTCTGTCATGTTTCTGGAAAGCTTGGAAGATGAATTTAGTTCAGCAAACCATTCCCAAGTGCCATTTCCGAAGGCAGAGCGGTGGGCGGGGGGGGGGTAGTTAGTAGCATTTTCTCACATTTTTGCTCCATAAATAAAAAATAAAAAAAGCCAATCAAAAACTTAAAATATAAATCTTTGCTATATTTAAACTATTTCCACAGTTACCTACAGGGTAATCCATAAAGCCTGGGCACATTTAGAATCCATAGGTTGCTGGAAAAAACAACAGAAGTTTATTGTGGACAGCATATGTGGTGAAAATGTGATGGATGCTTAAGTGTAAACTACTCCAAATTATCCAAAAAAACCTTAGCAGTGGGGTTTGTTGGGGACACAGCAGGAAAAAGGAAATAAATGTAGATGTAAGTAACTTGGATAGAAAAATCACTGTCTAAATAATGGAACAATATAGAAGATTACTGATGTTTCTGATACTTGAAAAAAAAATTGGCACCAGGTCCAAAGGGGCACACTGCTAGCTGCAAAGGTTTAAAGAGGGTGGGGGGTATGGCTGGAGAATAGCTGTACATTTTTTTTCCATGTCAGTCAATGGTAGTGCTTTGTGGCAATCCAACATCCTTTTTTTTCCAAATCTTTTTATTGTAACCAAAGCTCATCATACATTGGAACCCATATCAATTACATAGGCATGGTAGCTCAATCAAGGTATGCAATAAAATACGGCCAGCGACCGACATTACACGATCATTGATCTTTACTCGTCTCGTGTCACACCCAGTCACTCTTGTCTTCCCTCACTTCCTGAGAATGGACTTCCTGTGTCTCTATATGCCTCCCACTTTGACCATATTATTTCGTATTTCTTCATGCATCCCCTGCTGTTGTAAATCACTTGTTCCGCTCTTTGAAACCAGTCCAAATCCCTCTCCCAGACTGTGATTCTTGGAGTGTATCTCACCCCCATTCACGTGTAATTTGTCACTTAGCCACTCCGCCCGCAAATTTTAGCAAAATCTTTGAGTATCTGGCACACCCCTCATCGGCAGTAATGGCCAATAGCAACCATTTCACCTCTAGAGTTGTGTGCAGTCCAGTTACCGTACCCATTATTTGAACCACCCTCTCCCAATATTCCTGAATGTTTGGGCATCCCCACAGGGTGTGGAAGAAGGAACCTGCTGCATCCCATCCCCTGGCACATCTGTCGTAGTCAGTGCGACCCATCCTATGCAATAGTGTTCTGCTCTGTGTAGAACCCTGAACTGTATGAGACAGAAACTGGCCTTTATGCCCACCTCCCTGGGGGTTTGCATCGCCTCCACCCAGTCCTCATCTAATGGGCTACTCGCAGGCGGACCGTAATGTCCTCAGAGGGTCTGGGGAATTGTCCTTAATTTTCTTGTATATCCGTGAGATAGCCCTACTATGGTTCTGTCAGTAATCTATCCTTCAGGGGCGAAGACTCTGGTAGCTGCTCTCCCTCTACTATGCGTCTGTGGAGCACGCAGCCAGGCTGCAGCAGCCTATAATGTTCCCATTATCTCATCTCATCTCATATTCACGTTCAAGGTCCTCAAAAGGTCAATAGTGCTTCTCCTCTCCATACATCACCCAGGAACTCTATCCTGATGAGCTCCCACCTTAAATCCCTGGAGTTTCCACACGTCCTGCAACAGTGCGCTGGACTAAAGTTGGGTTCTGTCTGTTAGTTTCCCTTCCCATCCTAAAAATCTATTGGCCACCCTTCAGGCTTTAACCACTGACTGCGTATGAAATGGCAGTCGACCCAACCGGTTGCCCCCATACAGGAGCGTATGAAAGACCAGAGGTCCCATTGCCTCTCTATCCAGCCTAAATGCTAGGTCGTCTAATGCCGCGAACACCCAGTTATTGACAGTGCACAGTTGTGCTCCCCAGTAATACGTTTGCACATCCGGTACCACCAGATCTCCCTTGAACACTCCCCTCTGGAGTTTAGTTAGGGAGATGCGCAAGCTATCCCTGTGCCCCAGCAGCTTCCTCAATTCACTATTAATATTCTGAAATACTCCGGGGGCACCTCATATGGAGTATTTTGCAGACAATACAGAAGCAGCGGCAGGGCCATCATTTTGAAGAGCACCGCACGTCCCATCAGAGAGACCATGAGCCACCTCCAATGCAAGACATCCGCCTGGAAGCGCCTCAGTTGCACAAACAGGTTTTCCTCCAGGAACATGGGCACATCGCATGTGACAGAAATACCTAGGTAACAAAACCCTTCCGTCGCCACTGGGACGACACACTGCGTAAGTAGTT
Source organism: Pleurodeles waltl (assembly GCF_031143425.1). Classification (NCBI taxonomy): domain Eukaryota; kingdom Metazoa; phylum Chordata; class Amphibia; order Caudata; family Salamandridae; genus Pleurodeles; species Pleurodeles waltl. Next base: position 320,538,712 of record NC_090445.1, on the reverse strand, counting down.
CCGGGGCACCCCCCTGAGCAGGTAGACCAACAATTTGTCCCAGTTGATTTGGGATCCAGAGTAACTACCAAATACTTGGAAGATATGGAGCAGCCCATTTGTCTCTTGGTTTCGCCGCATAGATTGGAATATCATCTGCATATAAGGAGAATAGCTCCTCCCATCCCTCCTGCCCTTCTGTTCCACATACCAAAGAATCTTGCCGTACCCAAGCCGCTAGTGGCTCAAGCGCCAGTGTGAAATTCATATGGGACAAGGGACATCCCTGTCTTGTCCTGCTGAGCACAAACGGGCGAGATATTGACCCGTTCACCCGCACCCGTGCCAGGGGAGACCGGTATAGGAGCAGCACCAATTTGCAAAATCCAGGGCCGAATCCCATCCTGTCCAGTGCCGCAAATAGATATGGCCATTCTATACTGTAAAATGCCATTCTGGCATCCACCGCCAGCACTACGGCGTCCTCATGGTCTGCTTCATTGGTCATGTGCAGGACCCGATACAGGCGACAGAGGTTGAGCCTAGTCCCCCCACCGAGGCATAAAGCCTGTCTGATCAGGATGAATCAGTTTTCTAATCACCCTACGCAGCCTGTTGGCCAGGACCTTTGCCAAGACCTTAACCGCTACATTTAATCACAAAATGGGCCTGTACGAACCACAAGACTCAAGGTCTTTCCCTTTCTTTAGGATTTCCACTATTGTAGCTAATCTCTGATCCCTTGGCAGGATCCCTTCTATCCTTGCTGTCCTGAACATTTGCAGTATATATTTTATAGCCTCTTTACCTGTACACTTGTATAGTTCGACCAGGATACCATTGGGCCCGACTGCCTTTACGGACCGTAAGTTTTGAAGGGCCTGACCAACCTCCTCCTCCTCTAGCTCATCGCGGGCCTCAGTTGTGAGAGTCAGCAGGGACATCCTCCAGGAGCTCCACACATTCCCTTCCGGAGTATTCGACCATGGACTCGTATAGCCGCTCATAATAGTCCGCAAAGGCCTCAGCAATGTCTACCCTGGTCCTGCACTCCTGCCCCTTCGCATCTTGGACTGTCACGACCCAGTTCCTCCCCATGTCTCTTCTTTCAAGCCAGGCTATTAATTTGTTGGCCTTATCTTTCACGTCATAGAGCCGTCGTTGACCTGCGAGCGCATTAGCCCTTGCCCTGCCTTCTGCCAAGTTGGTGACATTGTTCCATACACGGCCGACCGACCTGCACGGCTACCCTCTCGAGTGTCCTGATCTCTGCTTCCAGACCCTCTACTTTGATCTGTTGTTCCTGTTTCATTCCTCCTATTAGCACCTGCACCTGGCCCCGGATCACAGTTTTGTATGCCTCCCATAGGGTGACTAGTGATGCCACCGATCTGTCATTTTCTTGAAAATACAGAGTGGTCTGCACTTTCACTTTATGCCTGAATTCCAGTTCTAGGAAGTGCCAAGGGTCCAACCCTGGAGGCAGTCCCCTACCCCTCCTCGGACCCCCAAGTACCACTGTCCCTGGGGAGTGATCAAAGATCCGTCTTGCAAAATGAGTTGTCCCATCAACCGCCTAGCCTGGGAATGGAGCGTAACATTTTTGTCTATCCATGAAAAACTGCTGTGTGCTGCGGAAAAATACATATATTGACTACCCCCAGAGGTAAACCAGGCCCAATGCTTCCACAAACTTCCAAAGGGTACTCTCTCCCACCTCCACCCTGGGTCCCGAAAACCTGTCCCCCTGCACATCCATGACATCCTTCATATCTCCACCCAGGATCAGGATGCCCCTGCGCAGGCCCAGTAACTCTCCTCCCAACTCTCGGAATGTGTCCCCTTGCATCCCAGGAGGCACAAAGTGAGCAAATGTTTATAGTTGGATCCTCCCAGGTGCCTGTCTACATGACGTACCTACCTAAGGGTGTCTGCATGCGTGTCACCCGTAGTATATGCCACCTTTATGCTGACAATTATTCCAACCCCCTTCAAACTAGATGTGTAACCCGTGTGTGCAACCAGGGAGTAGCCCATTAGATCTAGTGCCTTGTATCTACTCCCTTTCAGGTAGGTTCCCTGTACCAGGATAAGGAAAATGGCTCCCTGTTGCAGTTACCCCCACTTTTTGCGTGATATTGATGCTGACTTGACTGGGAAGTGTGCTAGGACCCTGCTAACCAGGCCCCAGTACCAGTTTCTTTCACTAAAAATGTACCATTGTTTCCACAATTGGCACACCCCTGGCACCAAGGGCTCTGTGACCAGGGAAAGTCCCTAAGGGCTGTAGCATGTGTTGTGCCACCCTAAGGAACCCCTCACCTGACACAGGCACACTGCCGTTGCAGATAGTGTGTGTTGGTGGGGATAAAAAGGCAAAGTCGACACAGCATCTCCCTCAGGATGCCATGCACACCAAATACTGCCTGTGGCATAGGTAAGTCACCCCTCTAGCAGGTCATAAAGCCCTAAGGCAGGGTGTACTATACCACAGGTGAGGGCATAGGTGCATGGGCAATATGCCCCTACACTGTCTAAGCCCATTCTTAGACATTGTGGCCATATTAAGTATATGGTCTGGGAGTTTCTCAAAACGAACTCCACAGCTCCATAATGGCTACATTGAACACTGGGAAGTTTGGTATCAAACTTCTCAAAATAATAAACCCAAACTGATGCCAGACCTGAATTTATGAAAAAATAAATCTTTTTAGAGATGCCCCCTGTATTTTACCCAACGCTTCAGTGCAGGACAGACTGGTCTGTGCCAGCCTGCCACTGAGACGAGTTTCTGTCCCCCTTGGGTAAGAGCCCTTGTGTTCTCTGGGGCCAGAAACAAAGCCTTCGCTGGGAGGAGGTGCTTCACACCTCCCCCTACAGGAACTGTAACACCTAGCAGTGAGCCTCAAAGGCTCAGGCTTTGTGTTACAATGCCCCAGGGTACTCCAGCTAGTGGAGATGCCCACCTCGGACACAGCCCCCACCTTTGGCAGAAAGCCCAGAGGAGATAATGAGAAAATCAAGGAGGAGTCACCCTCCAGACAGGACAGCCCCTAAGGTGTCATGAGCTGAGGTGACCCCTGCCTTAGGAGATACTCCACCCTTGGTACGGTTGGTACCTTTTACAAGGGACTTATCTGTGTGCCAGGAGTGTCCCATTTTTAACTGAAAGAACACTGGTGCTGGGGCCTAGTTAGCAGGATCCCAGCACACTTCTCAGTCAAGTCAGCATCAGTATCAGGCAAAACGTGAGGGGGATGTAACGGCAAAAAGGAGCCATTTGCCTACAGAGGGTGTGTAAGCTTGTTGAAGAGACAGAGTTAACTTGTTGTGTCATTGATAAAGAGAAGTCAAGGATAATGGCCAGGTTGCGCAATTGGTCAATGTGGGTGGGGGCGTTAACCTGAGTGGGGGGCCACCAGGAGTCGTTCCAGGCAGAATGGGGTGTAGCCAATCACAAGGATTTCTGTCTTGTCCGAGTTGAGCTTCAGGCAGTTGGCCTCCATCCAAGGGCAAACTGCTCTCATCCCATTGTGGAAATGCATTGTGGCTTGAACAGAGGCATCCGACATGGAGAGGATCAGTTGGTTGTCATTGGCGTAGGAGACTATCTTTACCTCGTGTTGTTTGATGATCTTAGCGAGCGGGCCATGTAGAGGTTAAAAAGCTTCGGGCAGTGTGAGGATCCTTGGGCCACTCCGCAGCAAGTGTCTTTAGGTTCTGAGGTGAACGGTGGTAGTCTGACCCTGTGTGTTCTTCTAGTGAGGAAGGACCAGATCCAGCTCAGGGCTCTGTCTCGGATGTCAGCGTTGTGCAGCCTGTTGCAGAGGCTGAAGTGGGAGATGGTGTCAAATGCAGTAGAGAGGCCTAGAAGGATGAGTGCAGCAATGCTTACCCGGGTCAGTATGATGCGTATGTCATCGGTGGCGGCTAAGTGTGCAGTTTCGGTGCTGTGGTTGCTTCAGAATCCGGAATGGGAAAGTTCTAGAATATGGTGTGTCTTGAGGAACTCTGAGTTCCTGGTTGACGGCTTTTTCTGTTACCTTGGCTGGGAAAGGGAGCAGAGATATGGGTCAGTAGTTACTCAGCTCCCTAGGGTCAGCTTTGAGTTTCTTGAATAGAGGGCTGATTTCACCATATTTACAGTCTGAGGGCAATGTGGCGATGGTTCAGCAAAGCTCTGGTGAAATTATGGTGATGACAAGGTTGAGGATGTGATGAGGGCATGGATCCGAGGGTGCTCCCAAGTGGATGGAGTTCATTATTCTTTGGGTGTCCTCTACAGTAATGAGGGTCCAGCAGTTCAGTATCTGGTGGGGGTGCAAGGTCCGTGGTGGTGAGTGGTGAAGGCGGGCTTTGTATGCTAAAGCCTTCGTAGATGTCCTGGATCTTACAGTGAAAGAAGTGGGGAAGATCGTTGCGGAGGTCATGGGAGGGAGGGATGGATGAGGTGTTTGCCCTGCGGTTCGTGAACTCTTTGACAATGACGAAGAGCTCTTTGATGTAGCGAGTGCTGGTGTTGAGGCCTGCTTGATATGCAGCTTTTTGGGTGGCTCGGATGTTCTGGTGGTATGTGGTGCCAGTATTTTTGTAGGCGGTGCGGTCTTTGGTGGATTTGCGGAGGCTCCATTTGCGTTACAATCATCCGCAGGCGCGCTTGGATTGATGTAGGTCTTGCTTAAACCACTTGGGAGTTTTGTTCTGTCGATTCCATGGCAATTTCCTTAGGGGGCTACATTGTCAGCACATTCAGAGCCAGCGCTTTAGTTTGCCTGCGGATTGATTAGAGTCCGGTGGGAGGGAGTGTTTGGTGATCTGTGCTTCCGGGACTTTGCCCCAATGTCTGCTGGGGGTTAAGGGGTGTGGTGGTGTGCAGTGTTTGAGTAGGTAAAGTAGATGCACTTGTGGTCAATCCAACAGTGTTCGGAGGTGTGGCTGATGGTGAGGTTGTCCCCTGCTGAGAGGACGGCGTAGAGGATATGTGCGGCTTTGTGGGTGGGGACGTTGATGAGTTGTTTGAGGCCGAGAGTTGTGGGGTTGTACAGGATGTTTGAGGTATTTGGTGTCATCGAGGGTATCAAGCTGTAAATCGAGATGACATAGTGGGATGTAATAGGAGGAAGTGAGTGCTTGGACGGGCAACAAGGTTGACGATTTTGGTTTGTAAAAACTGGGGTTGAGGTCCAAGTGGCCTGTAGATGAGGGTGCCATGTAGGAAGGTGTTTTGGTTGGTCAGGATCTGGAAATGTAGATGCTCAAGCGTTGACAGAATGCGACTAGATGATGAAAGGCGGGGGATATTCTTGTAGATAATGACGATGCCACCTCCAGGCCAGTTGGCTCTGTTCTTGTGTATGATTTTGTAGTTGTGCGTAATGGCCGTGGCAATGTATGTAGTAGCGGCAGGGGTGATCCAAGTCATTGTGAGAAGGTGACATCTGGGGCTGTTGAGTCGAGGAGGTCTCAGACTTGTAGTGCATGCTTGACGAGGGAGCATGTGTTGAGGAGTAGTGTGCAATCATGGGGTGGTAGTTGGAGTGCGCTGGAGCAGGCAAAGCAAGAAAATGATCAATGGGTGTTCATGTGGTCAGCTTGGTGGCATGCTGATGATCTTATCGGGTTGAGGGCACGTAGAGTGCTTGCGTTGAACTGGCAGAAGGGGTGAGAACCAGGGTCAGTGGCGCTGGGTACCGCCAATGCACAAACAGGCGTCCCTGTGGCGCATCAGCATGGCGGCAGTCGTTAAGAAAGACAGGGAGGCGGGGTCCAGTGATAAGGAGGTAGGAGAAGCGCTTTGCTTGGGGAGGTTGGGGACGCTGGGGCACCAGCAGTGAGGGGTAAACACAAGAGGGAGAAAAAGAGAAAAGGACAGAAATGAAGCAAGTGAAAGAAACCGTAGTAAAGCAGAAGTAAAAAAGCAAGAGTAAAGAGAGGCAATGAGTAAAGAAAGGAAGATACTTACTTTCAGACAGCCACTAGGATGAGGAGCAGGTCGGAGCCTGCAGGTGGAGGTGGGCCTCGACTCGAGAGTCGAGCAGGCTCTGAGTTCATCCCAAGCAAAGGCAACAGCAGCAGCCAGAGGAACTGCACTAGGAAGGGCAACAGACGCTGACCAGGAGGTCAGAGGAGTCGCCCTCTCACATAGTGCTGCACCCGCCATTAAGGAAGGGAGGGAGGGTGGAAGCTCTGCTGGAAGGCAAAAGGGCAGGAAAAGTGCTTCACAGGAGAGGGGAGGAGCAACCGGGGCAGAAGTGGCACGTAGAAAACGCAAGAGGGAGAAAAAGAAAGAAGTGAAAAAATAGAAGTAAAAAGGCAGAAGTAAAGGGAGGAAAAAGTTAATAGAGTGTGATATACTTAGTTTCAGATGGCCACTAGGTCACCAGGGATGAGGCACATGGAGGAGTCTGCGTGTGGAGGTGGGCCAACATACATACATTAGGAGGCAATATCTAATATATTTGAGCAACAAAGTAAAAATAACACAAAAGGACATCATGTTCATGAAAGTAGATTCCAATTTTATTTAAAAAAACACACCAAAAAAAATAATACAATGATTAGAAGTCAGGCATGTATTTGTAAAGATTAAATGCAATAGCGCTTTGAAGCAGAAAGTGAATATTGAGTTATCTGTCAGAACTGGACCCGGATAAAGTCAAGTTTTCAGGCCGCTCGTAATGGGATGCAAACTGGCTACAGGACCCAGGCAGGGACTGGTGATCCAAACTACCGTAATACTTGTCACAGCATGAGATGAGTTGAAAATCTCAATGGAGATGCGCCAGTTCTAAGCAGTACAACAACATCAATGTGCAGGTTCTGGCAATAGCAGCACTTTATACACACTTCGAAGGGGCCAGGACTGTAATTGGCACCATTTGGCAGGGCAAGAGCTGCAGCAAGCAAATTCCAGATGTAGTAGGAGATGTGTCAGACGTCTTTTGTGTCCTTGGGACTGCTAAAGAACAGGAGGAAAGCCAGCATGCACTTAAAATCACTTTGGTTTTGGGTTGGAGAGATTCAGGAACAGCCCTTACAAATACCAGGCAAGGAGGGCAGCAGACAGCAGGTCAGCACAACAAAACAGGAGTCCAGTAGAGTGACAGTCCTTTTTTCAGCCGGCTAGCAGTTATTCCTAGCAGAGTGTCCACATGTCCAGAAGTGTACTGAGTTAGTAATGTCCGAGGACCAATTATTATGCCCAGTGGTGCCTCTGAAATGGGGGAAGACTTGAAAAAGAGGCATTTGAAGAAAGTGCACATAGTCACTGCACTTCCTGTCCTAGCGCCAGACTCGCTACAGGGGATTATGCAGCCCTGTGTGTGGGAAGAATACCCAGCCCATTTAGATGTGTCAGCTGCACCATTTCATCCTGCCATGGGTGGGCCATCAGGATGTTTATGGTCCATCAGTCTCACCTGAGCTCACCTGGTGTGTGCCTGTCTGGAGGAAATGCACAAGAGATGATGCGTCACCCACACAAACATGTAGTCAGGAGCAGCCAGTAGGCAGTAAATATTTAAGAAAATAAAACAGCAAATTTCTTAATGTGACATTTTCAGCCATACAAATGAAAGTTCGACTTGACCATAAGTTGTGATTTTGAATTGCGAGTCCGGAGGCACCTAACTCCAGTTTTTGTTTTGTCAACAATTGGAAATTAGACAGGCTGCTTCAAGGTAACCCTGATGTTAGCTTAAGCGAAAATTAGGGCTTGCGGTGGTGAAAGACAAGTGTAATAGTTTTTCAATTACCACAACAGGTTAAAATTACAAGTACATGTCCAACTCGCCCCTGCCCTTTGATCTGTCCCGGGCCCACTAAAGGGGTTACATATGTTTTAACAATAAAGGTTTGAACCTGGAAAGACTTAACTTGACAGATCAAAATGGTAGTTTATAACTGCACACACAGGCTCTGGAATGACAAGTAAGTCATGTTAGACGTACTACTTAATTGGGATGCACAATCATTTCTGTGGGCACACTAGTAGCCTTTAATTTACAAATCCAGGGCATAGGTAAGTGCAATTTATGATGGACTTATAAGTAAATTAAATATGCCAACTGTGGATAAGCAAACATTAACATATTTTAAGGAAAGGGCATATGCACTTCAGCACTGGTTAACAGTGGTACAGTGCTCAGAGTCCAGACAACAAGAAAAAAGCCTGAGAAAGGAGGAAGGACAAAATTTGGGGGTGAACCGTAAAAGGACATTTGACAATAAGCAAGCGCAAAATACATATAGATGTTGTATTTGATTCTCATTTTTGAACCACTGTAAAAAAATGCCTTGGAGAAAAAAATATATAAACTGAGCAGATAGGATACATGCTTGTACAAAAATACCAGTATACTAGGATAACCAATTAACTTAAAGAAGAGATTGAATGCCCATACACACATACACAATACATATATGCATAATTAATGTCAGCTGCTAACTGTACATCAACTATATTGATAAGGGAGCCATACTATATGTATATGTGAGTTATACTAAGTATGATGATGTACCTCAACTAACCAGTAACTCACACTTATGTTGTGTGGTTCACCTACATACCACAAATTTCCATAATGCACATGAAGATCACTCTTCGTTCCATGAAACAAACTTTAATGGGGCAGATGTAAGACAATACAAGATCATATACATTCTCTGAAGAGTGGCTATTTCATTTGGGAATCCTGGAGAAAATTTGTTTTGGCCCAAAGTACCGGAGATGGTAGGTTGTTGTACAATAGACCCTGTGCAAGAATAAGAATTAACAGGCACGCCTCCTGTGAATTCCAGCAGTACAGGGATGCCCTTTCATGCCGATGATATTTGGGCTGGTGGTAGAGGGTGTTATCAAATGGATAAGGGTGGGTGCGCAGATTTGAAGGTGGACAAGATGCACGGGGTGGGGGGTAATCCCCCAGAATGCTGCTTATGTTTTATTTTTCTATTACTAGACGCAAGTGACAGGAACACTAAAGAGCTTGCAAGAGATCTTTCAGGTCTTTGTGAAGGTCTCTGGATTCAATGATATTTGGGACAATTTTTTATTGTTCAAATGGACAAAGTACTTGATCAACAATTGGCTTTAGTCCTTAAAGCGGAGATGACTAAATTAAAATATTTGGGGAGATAATTTGGTCCTCCTGCTAGCCCACTTTGACAAGAATATAAGACAATGGCAGTCAATGTCAATTTCTCCGCAGGTAAGTGTGGCATATTTTAAAATGCGAGCACTAACCTGCTTCAGGCATCGAAAAATCATAAATATGTTACTAGACGCAAGTCAAGTAGCTTGAATAATCTACTCGACCAAACTGGAATATACTTGAACTGCAAATGGATCTCATATTGTGGGTTCCTAGGCAAATATTGAATTTTACAATCGCCTTTTTTTTCATTCTCAGATATGAGTGCACCTTCAAATATGTGAGTTCAGCATTTCTGCTGTAAAAAAAATCCACTTTTGTTTGATTCAGTACACTAAGGGGGTCATTTTGACCTCAGTGGTCTTTTGCCAAGACCGCTGAGGGACCGCCGTGCTGAAGACCGCCAGTGGTGGCGGTTTTCCGCTCGGCGTATTATGACTGTTGGCAGCTCTCTGTCCTTTTTCGGACGGAGAGCTGCCAACAGCCATACTGGCCGGCGGCGGGGAAGTGGAGGTTGCTCCACCGCCACGTCAACAGAACACCGCCCCCCGAATCACGTCCTGTGATTCGGCGTGGCGGTGTTCTGTTGACGGTGTGGTGTCGGTGGAACAGCCCCCATGGATCCCGTCCCCTCCCGGAGGATCGATGGACCAGGTATGACGATCGTCCGCTAGGGGAGGGGGCTGGGGGGTGTTGTGTGCGTGCATGGAGGTGTGCGTGTGTGTATGTAGAGGGGGTGTGTGAGTGTGTGTATGCTTGCGGGAGTGTTGTGTGTTTGGGAATGAGTGCATCTATGTCTGTAGGTATGTCTGTATGGATGTGTGCGTGTATGTGTGAATGTGGGTGTGCGTGTCTGACTGTGTGTGTGGATGTTGGCATGTATGTCGGTGTGTGTGCGTGTATGTGTGTTGGTGGTGCCTGCGTGCGTGTCGTGTGTGAATGAGTGATGTGATGTTGGGGGTCGGGGTGGGGAGGGGGGTCCTGCCACCTTTGGGGGGTGGCAGGGCTGGTGGGGGGTGTAGGGGAGGGAGTCGGGTGGGGGAGACCCCTATCCGTGCCAGGGAAGGAATTCCCCGGCACTGATAGTGCTTACCGCCATGGATTTCATGGCGGTTCCAAACCGCATGAAATCCATGGCGGTCAGCCGTGTCCAAATACCACCGGCGGTATAGTGACGACCGCCGGGCTGGAGACCCAGGTCTCCAGCCCAGCGGTCGTCTCCGCCCTGGCGGGCAGAACGGAGAAGCGGCAGATGACCATGGCGGTAACCGACATGGTCATAATTGCAAAAATTAGACCGCCGGCCTGTTGGCGGTCTTACCGCCACTTCTCCGCTGTCCGCCAGGGTCGTAATGTCCCCCTAAATGTTTGCTCCATGTATAATAAATATAACCCACATATAGGGAACACATGATCCATGCATGACTTGCCTCAGTTTACTAATAGCTTGGCCATCAGGGCAGGAGTGTTTCTCAGTTTATGTGTAAACCCTCACTGTAAATAAATATATTACCAGAGCATGATGTGGTAGCACACTGTCATTTACAGACAGCACATTTCCCAGAAATGTCCCAAAAGCTGCTCATTAACCTGCAGCTTTAATGATAATACTATGTAGTGTATGAACAAAATTCTGTGAAAATTGGATTTCAGAAAACATTTTTCATTTGCACATCACCAAGTACATTGTTATGACTTGTTTTAATACTAATAAAATATATATATTTTTAATTCACACAGAAGTTCAAAAAAAGGGTCTTTCACAGCTACTGAAATATATTTTGAAATGTTTGTAAAGTTGACTTAGTTAAATAGATTGTGTGTGTTAAGAAAAACCAGATACCAAAAACCTCTCATTTCACTTTGGTCAGACGGTTTACCTTACAAACTCTGCAGTCACAAGGAAAATTATTTGCACCCCAAGAAGACAAACTGACTTTTGAACTCTGTCTCTGAACACAGAGAAAATGTGACACGAATAAGATTTGAAGGCATCTTAATTGCTAATTCAGTTTCTGATTGGACAGAACACCTCTTATTTTGTCCACTCGCTAGAAAGGGCAAGTGGAATAAAAAGATAGCTCAAACGCATCAGATAAAACTCACCATAGCGAGTGGTAGAGTAGATTATTAGAGCCCTGTGCTTTCTCTACATTCTTCCAAACACACCCTATATATAACAGACACATTCTTTATACGGGTTAAAGCGCAGGTGTGCAGCCTGTTATGGATGGGTGGGAAGCCAAGGGTGGCTCTGTGTTTTCTCCGGTAGTCTAAATATAAAGGCAGATAGAGCTGCAAAACATTCACAAGTATTATGAGGCTGGACAGGTTTGTGTAGTTATTCAATGTGCATATGCCCAAGTGGAAAGGCCACCATTTTGGGCTGACCACCAATATATGGCTAAACAAAGCTATCCTACTTTGGCTGTACAGGTGTAAACTGGAATTGATAGGCTGTCCAGGCAAGGAATTGGTGGATAGGACTTAAAGGAAGATATTTTTTTTTTAAATGGCTAAGTTTACTCAATGGATCGCGAGAACACTGTTATGGGAGGGCTATAGGCTCCCAAAGTTGGTGTCTCTGAAGGGGTTTTGTAGTTGGGACTATAGGCATCTCAACTCTGGCAGATGTGCGGAATGGAGTAGTCACCTTTGCACTTCTCTGACAATCAGGCTGGCATATAAGGTATCTACCAAGCCCCACAACTCTTAATGTGGTGGCTCCAGTGCAGAAGGACCACCACAGCGAGGCTGGAATAAGTCCCATAATATTTAAACATATTATAGGACAAGCAGGGTGCATGAGAGTGGCGTATGTGGCAGTGGAAGGGGAGAGGAATGCACATTGGTGGGAGAGAAAACAGTATTTTGTAAACTAAATTGTTTCAACCACTTGTAAAACAAGGAGGGATAATGTGTGTGCATTGTTGTCCATGGGACAAAAGTGCTGGGGAAATCACCTAAACAAACCTATTACATTTATTAGGGGAGTGTAACATCTCAAACACCACCTGTATTTAAATGAACAGTAAACTCGTAAATTCACAAAACTCACAGCCAAATATCTCAGTCGTACTTGCATGCCATCAATTTTTAAAATCTATATTTTTAATTGGTTTCATTGTTAAAAAAAATTCTCCCCCCAAAAAAAGGCACTCATAAATACACTGAATATTTTACGAGTGCATACTTTCAGACCTGCCCTGCCTAAGCATCCAGACAACAAGACCCTCAGTTACTGCTGAGTGAGGAGAAAATAGGCTGCGGCGTGGACAACAAAAGTGCGTCAGGCTCCTGCCCTATGGTGCACACTACATAGATGCCAACATTTCAGATAGCTGGATTTTAATACAGATAAAGTGTAGCCATTAAAAAGTCACCCATAGAATTAAATTATACAAATGTCACACACAGCAATAATAAGCAAGAGTATTGCTGTCCCCGTGATCGTTAGGCAGGGCAGGCCTGAAAGTACACACTTGTAAAGATGATGGCCTGCCCTGTATAATGATCACACGGGTAGCAATAACATTCGTTCATAGCTGTATGCCTGCGCGCCTGGCCACCACCTAAGCGAAAGGCACGCATTTTATCATCATAATCGCGTTGCCATTTATTTACTGCTCAGAAAATGCGTGAAAAGTCCCTAGCTCAGTGGTCTTCAAACAGGGAGGGGGCATGAAGTGATCCCAGAGGGGGGAGGCGCACCAGGCTCTGCCCAAAAGAAGCATTACACATATAACAGTGTTTTGTTTTAAGCAGAAACATGTTATTGCACTTTTAAAAAGGTAACAGCACTTAACTTCAATGTTTAAATATGGCTAGACATATTTAAACGTCGCCACCTTTTCTAAAATAATTGGGAAAATTCAGAGGGAGGGCCCAATGATTTTTATTTTTCAAAGGGGGGAGGGGGTGGCATAAAAAAGTTTGGAGACCACTGCCCTAGCTGTTTCTAAAAGCGCAACGGGGTGCAGAGACGCAGTATGGGAACGGTAACAAGCAGGAGAGCAGAGACGCAAAAGAAACTCACTGTTAAAAAGGAAAGTAGTAATTATATATATATATATATAGAATAAATAATAGGCACGAGTGCTGACCTTAGAGAAGATGGAGGTAGCGCCGCTGCGACCGCAATGAGCCCACCGTGAGCAGCGAGAGGAGCTGGCAAAGACGACCGTTAAAATACGAGAAAAATGGGAAAATGCAACAAGCAGGAGGACAGAGACGCAAGAGAAACTCACAGTTGAAAAGGAAAGTCGTAATTATATATAGAATATATATAATAGGCACGAGTACTGACCTTTGAGAAGGTGGAGGTAGCGCAGCTGAGACCGCAACGAGTCCACCGCATTGAGCCGTGAGGGGAGCTGGTAAAGACGACCTTTAGAATACCAGAAAAATAAAAAAATGCGAAACGCGCAGCGCGCACCGATGCGCATGCACTTTACAAGTGCACTGTGAGGGGGAGCAGTTAAAATTAAAGAAATTGACAAAATGATTATTGCGCATGCGCAAAGCCCTGCGCATGCGCACATAATGAAGAGACCCGATACGGATGGGGAGCGCCAAAAGACAGAACACCTGACGCGGGCGGGTATGATGAGCAGCTGTCAGCTAAGCAACTACTACAAGCCCACAGGTAACTGCGGCTGGAATATTGATAAGGCGGGCATTTTGTTTTCTAATTTTATTCATTTTTTGTATTTACTTCTGCACTCTGCATTGCATGCAAAAAGCACGAGTCTCAAGCCACTTGAGGAGTTGAGATTTATTTAACAGATTGAAAAGGAATCAGCACAAGGCGTCCCTTGGCGACTGCTTGAGTCTCAGACAAGACCAGGCCAGACGGTCGTCAAGGGATGCCAAAGAGAAGAACATTTTGACAACAACAACATTTTATAATAATGAAAGAGGTAGGTGGCGAATGCACAGAGTAATACATGGGATTCTACAATCCCTGTATAAAAATCGATCTCTTTTTTTAATTTTTATTTAAATAATCGGCGACTTGAGTATTAAGAAATTACGTCAAAACTTGAGTTCTTACATCACAATGCATCTGGCCAGATCCATCAGCACAGGGGAAAGGCAGTTTTGGGTCATGGAGCTTAATTAAAGCAATTGCTTGTAGAACTAAAACGAAACGTGGCTTTTATTTACTCTGATCAGTTTGTCTAGCTGTACATTGAGAAGAAGAAGAAAGGATATATTTAAAGCAACATGTATTTTTTTGCATTCCTTGGGTAATTATAAAATTTAGACTCTTTGCAAAGTTAGAATCTTTCTGCAACTTTCTACTGGCCGTCTTTTAAATAAAAATAATTTGAATTGAACTTTTACTATTATCTTTTTTAAACAAATATCCAACAGCATTTTTTATGTTTAATTTTACACTAGAGTCTATTTTTGTTCTTCATGTTTGGAAACATGCCTTAATATGAAAGAGCTACCCACCTAGTATTTAAGACTTTTGTGGGAAAGTGATGGTGTGGCCATGTTTTATGAAGAATAAAGTACCCCTTAGCATATGAAAAGGATATTGCAAGTCACCTTGGAGTTCCTTAACCTTATAAAGGAACTTGGCCTTCAGCCTCATTCCTCTAAATGCTCATGGAACTCCTATGTGACTCACAATATCTTTATAGTGTGCGCAGGTGTACTTTATCCCATATATATTGTACAGGAAGGAGTACTTTATCCCATTAATTATGCCCCTCCACCTTACAGCAAACAGTAATAGCAAAAGGTAAAAATAGAAAATCATAACCAGTAAAATAATAAATACGCTACATGCTACTTGATTGTACTGCATTCTAAGGACGGCCATCCCGTAGAAAGAAAAAGATAAATCCAGACTATGAAAAGTACCCAAAACAGTAGAAATAAAATCAAGATAAAATGTAATCGTTGGAGTGCTTGGGAGCACCAACAGGTCTCCTACATCTTCCCATTTTAGAACTCGTGCTTGGTGTAGAGGGTGACACATGTAAGCCACCTGAAATTACATCAGCAGAAACACCATTTCCGCCTGCTGCCACCATATCTCTGCAGAATCCAGCAGCAGCAACCATTGACCCTCTGAAACCACCAATATCATCCATCTATCAACTATCTGACACCATTGGACCATGTTCACTCTCATCTTTATATAAAGTGACATCAGACTCATCCTTGATCAAAGCTGCAATTTTCCTACTCCACCACTTACAATTTTCAACCTGAATTGCATGTTTCAACACTCCCACTACATGTGAGTTGGGATAACATTTTGATTTCTCATTACTCACACCTAGGGGTATCTTAATTCTCAACAATTCTGCCACTTGAAAATTCACTTCCTTCACCTTTTTTCAGATCACTGTATCTCAGTTTGCTCCTAGCTTGAGTAATTGCCAGACAACATCCAAACTGGAGATAGTATTATCTGCACACACACTGTCCAAAAGCCACCCTGCAGTCAGTTCACTCGATCAATGTTTGCCTTTCAACAAGATAATTGGGGCAGTTGTGGTAGTGAAGTGAGGGGTATTGTGATAACCCCACAATCTTTAGGACACCATGACTGGAACATTTAACTAGACGCTAAAGCCAGTTGAATAGCATCTTTCAACATTTTGTACCCTCTCTCCACCATGTTGTTCCCTTATCAACTGTACAAACCCACTGATTAATTCTTGACTCCATACAACTTCAGGAAAAACTCTGTAGTCACTGACTTGAATTGAACTCCATTTTCAGATACTAAAAGTTTGGGATAACTTTTCTCTGAAATAACATTCTCAAATATTCAATAACAGCATTCATACTGGGTTCTTTCAGGGTCATGCATTCAGCCCACTTGGAATGGTAGTCTACAATTACTAATGCATATCTCACATTTTCCTGCAAACTATACATAGGGCAAATTAAATCCATTCTCAACATTTCCCTAGGCCTTTTGTGAAACTCCACAGGGTACAAGAGTACATTATACATGTGAAAAGTTTTATCAGCTTCTTTACATTCCACACAACATGCAGAGTAGGCATTAAGCTCAACATCTATCTCTGGTCACCAGTAGTAAGCCCGAATTCTCTTGTTGGTACCAGTCATATCCACATGCCCAAGATGTACAATTGTTGCCGGTCATGACCTGAACTCCACAGAAGAAACCAAACAGTTCCCTCACAAAACCAAATTTCATTATATGGTTAACTCACCTTTCATTTTAGAAAAGACTTTATCTCATTGTCCAAGTTGTTTTCTTTGGACCACCCCTCAGAGCTCTATTTCTTTCATGGCACAAGGCAACTATCTTGCTTAGAGCACCGTGCCCACTCTTGAAAAGATATCACACTTTCTTGGAACATCAAACCATCAGTCAGACCTACACACTTCACATCGTGATCATCAGGGACAGTAATCAAAGGGCATCTTGAGAGAAAATTTGCTTTAACATTCTTTCCTTCCAAAATGTATCTCACCCTAAAATTTAATTCATACATTTTTGAAAATAAGCTGGGACTGACTTTATTAAAAATGTACTCATTTAACAAGCAGACTAAAATCTTATGACCTGTTGCGAACAAAAATTCCCTCCCCCACAAGTAGGTAGAAAAGTGATTACTTGCCCGAACACAGGGTAACACCTCTCTCTTTCATGCTGTTATTTTGCTTTGACTTAGACAAACACCTGGACACAAATGTAGTTATATACTCTTTGCCCTCAATGATTTCACTGAAAACCACTTTTAAGCCCACACTACTGGCATCAACAGTAACCGTAGATTTAACGTCCTGTCTAAAAGCATGCAGAGTCAGAGCATCAATGTTTATGGACTTCAAACTTTCAAAATCATTACTCTCTTCATTTTCCCACTTGTATTTCATGCCACGTCTCAAAATCCTCCTCAATGGTTCTGTCTGAAGGGCAAAATTGTCTATAAAATGAGAATAATGCTTGCATAACCAGAGAAAGGACCGTAACTGATCTTTATGTTTGGGAGAGCACTGTTCTATATGGCTCCACCAAGTTTGTTTTGAGTTTGATACCCTCAGCAGAAACATGATGGCCGAAATACTCAACTTCTTTTTATTAGAAATTGACATTCATCTTTTTTAACAGTAATTCATCTGCCTTCTTTCCCAATACAATTAGGTGTTTTTGCTCAGTGTCAGTAAAGACAATCCTATCATCTTGATAGGCCCAAACATTCTTCAATCCTCCAAACAAGTTGTACATCAGTTCCTGAAAAACCAGCGCAGCCGTAGCCAGCATAGCATAGCGCAGCATGCATAGAAACCTGAAAGCACCAAATGGAATGTCAATTGTGGTCAAATAATCACTCACAAGTTCAACCTGGTGATAGACAGCTCTTGAATTTAGAGTAGAGAAGACTTTTGCCTCTTTCAATAGGGCTAGCATTTTGTTGAACCTTGGGAAGGGGAAAACAATCCCCAAGGACATTTTATTCAGTGACCTAAGGTCCACACACACTCTAAAATCCCCTGTCTTTTCCTTTGTCACCACTATGCGAGAAATCAACCAAGAAGAGTCCACAGGTTCTATAACTTTATTAACAAAAAGTATACTTAAGTGTTCCTTCAACTCCTTTCTGGTGCTCAAAGGTACATTATGCACTTGTGCACCACCAAAATAGCATCCTCCTTTAAAAGACTTGTGTGCACATAGCCCTTCACCATTCCACATCTATCTTCCAACAACTTCCCTAATGTAGCTGTAACATGACTTGTATTAAGCAGTGAAATGGGACATGCAGGGACCAGTTTCAACACCATCCAAAATTCACCTTGTTGTCTCCATCCCAAAATATTGTAGCCTTTGTTTGCAACATATATCTTAGTGTGAATCATGCTGCCCCTATAAGTGATTTTATTTCTACACTATCCTAAAATGTCTAAGTTGAACCCCCTGACCTCCACAGTGTGAATATCGTAAGAAGAAAGCTATTCAGCTCTCTTCTTTGAAATACAGGTTATCATTTATGATAGTAACAGGAGAACCTGAATCCACTGTGACTTCAACTTCTACATTACCCATGTATGGTGCATACAGGATTCCCGCCTTCCCTAGAATTGAGGGAAGAGTTCACCATCTTTATAGAGAACACCACTCTACTTGCACTTCCTATGCCTTCAGCTTTCATTTTAGAAAGTAGTTCCTGCTCATTAAACAATACATCTTTTTGGTAAGCGTTACAGATTCTGTCAAACGTACTTACATTTTAAATAGCTCTTACCAGCTCCCGGCCACCTACTGGAGTTTTCTAAGTGTGTTTTAGATCTACTTCTAAAACGGATATTGGTCAAAGCTGTATGTAACTTATCTGTTGTTTTCGTATAACAATGGAAATAAGCACTGTATTTAAGTTTATACACAATGGCATTTACAGTATCAATTTCCAGTTGCTTTAAATTTCCCCACATTCTTAGAGCCCATACCCCTAGCAATTTCTAGTCCTCATCAATACTAGGGTCCCTAGAGCAAAGCAAATTTTCATGTGTTCTTCTACCAAGGCAGTTAACTACAATTTGGACTTCTAAATAATTATCCTTGTTCCCATCGAGTTCCAATGTGGCAATATGAATTTTAAGTACAGCTAAAAATCTATCAATCAGCTAATGTTCTAGTTGATGACGTGTGAAAAATCTATGGGCCTGATTACAACTTTGGAGGAGGTGTTAATCCGTCCCAAAAGTGACCGTAAAGTGACGGATATACCACCAGCAGTATTACGAGCTCCATAGGATATAATGGACTCGTAATACGGCTGGTGGTATATCCGTCACTTTACCGTCACTTTTGGGACGGATTAACACCTCCTCCAAAGTTGTAATCAGGCCCTATATCTTTCTACAATTGTACTAGTGTAATTCTTGAAGTAATTTGCAACCTGTTGACTGCTTCTATGTAGATGTCTCATTCTACAGTATTCTACAGTCGCTGGAGGAGTTAGTACGTGTGGATAATGAAAAATCCTCTGGCATTCTGAGCCCAAACAATTATAAAAGCTAGCATGTTTCCTAATAGGGTCTAATTTTGTACCATCAGTCGCTATCAAATAACTTTCAAATGTTTTAATCCATTGCTTCCACTTTAATTTCTGCATTCCTGGTTCAGCGAGAAAGGAAGTGGAGATGTTTGCATAAAATATTTTATTCCAAAATTAGCAGCTCTATTCAAAACGTTATGGTATGAATAAACTCTAGCAGACAGTAACATCTTGTGACCAATTGGTGAAAATACAGTCTGGACAAATAGTTGTGACACGACTAATACACAGAAATCAATCCAGAGTGAGCTTTGATTGCCCAATGGTGAGTTAGATTATAGTTGGTCAGTGAGCAGTAACTTGTAGTCGCTTTGCGCTGTGTCTTGTAGTCGCTTTGCGCTGTGCTTCTTGTGGTGTACACTTGAAGATTTTGAAGAGACTCAGTATTCAGGCAGAAGTGCTCAGTCATAGAGCACGCAGATAGTTCATGCTGGAAGTGAGTCACTCACCGAGGTAGATGAAAGGGAGAGATCACGCTCCTGTGCTCAGTTCCCGAGAGCATGTGCAATCAAAATCGCTCATATGGTGTCACCCAATAATGCTCGAGTCCTCTGGCAATGTGTAAGTCGTGTTCATCTGAGCCTCCCAAGATCACATGTACAACAGGGAGCACGCGCTACAGCAACAATGGCGGTCAAGCACAGAATGCAGAGTAGTTGATTGCGATATTAAGAAATAACTAGAGTGCAGCATGGTAGAATGTGAGTTCATGTAAAAAAAACTTACACACAATGACTCAAGTTGAAAAGTGCTCACAAGAAACCATTTTATATAGAAGTTCAAAAGAAATCCGAATGAAACGGATACTGGTGTCAAGTCTGACACTGGAAGGTGCTGTTTCCCAAAACAAGGTTCAAATGATTCTCATCGCCAATTCTGTTGGATGCAGGAAAAACGTGAGTCCCAAGCCACTTGCATATTTGAGGTTTATTCAACAGACAGAAAAGGAAACAGTATATGGCATCCCCTGGTGACTTCTATATCCCACCCACAACCTGGGCCGAATCTGGAACACTTCAAGAGATGCCAAAGAGAACATTCTCACAGCAATAACATTCTATACTGAGAGAGAGGGGTTGGCAAATCCACCATATAACACTCTGGTTCCGTGAAATAATCCTAAACAGTATTGTTGCTGACCCTGGATTTGCAGTATGCTTCCAGCCAGCACTTTCCATGAAGTATGTCTCAAATTTAAATGCTATAAAAACTCTTCTTGAAAAATAACAAGAGGCGCTCCTACTAGATTATACTTGTGAGTAGGGAGACTGTCTGGCAAGGAGGCAAATTCTGGACACTGTAAAAATTCAGGACAAAGGATCAAAATTCAGGACAAAAAGTAATTTTTACAGACATCTGAAAAGGTTGCACAATTCTAAAATATATTGCTGACAGAAGTACATGTCAAATAGTTTTATGTTCTTTCGTTTGTATTGCACACAGGAGTATGGAAAAAACATTCACATATAGCTGGATTTATTTAAAGATGAAAAATCTATAGAACATATATCCTGCAAGCAAAATCTGACAGCCGACTTCAGGGACAGTTATCACAATTCTATCCCCGTACTATAAATGATAGTACCAGAAGCAGTGCTCTCTTGCGGAACCTAGACTTGAAGTTCATACACTACTGAAGAGTGTGAAATGGAGAGAGAAACAATGAGGAAAGAGGTATAGATACTGAGAAGGAGGGCTGGAAGTTTGAAACAGTGAGAGTGAATAATGAGGAAAGCAAGCAAGGGTCAAACAGCTGAGAAAAAGCGAATGGATGGGGAAAGAGTAAAACGAGAAAAAAGGTGGCAGGGTATACAAAAGCTGAGGTAGAGAGAATGGAGAGAAAGCATGTGGGAGAGAGGTAGAGACGAATGGCAATAGTAAGAGGAGGGAGCAGATACAGAAAAGGGAAAGAGAAAGGAAGAGGTTGAAAAGGGAGTGGACAGAGAAATTGTGTGAGGGTTCAATTATTAACTTGTATGTCAGAGGTTTCAGGCCCAATACTATGCTTTGATACGGGAGCTGAGAGGGATTGTGCACACTGCTGATATCTGTGCAGAATTGTTCTTGAGGGTCCTGCACAGAAGGCGAAGTGCGAAGGAACAATTGGAAAAGAGGATCCTAAGCTTTCTTAACTTTACCAAAACAGATGCCATACTTTTTGTTAAAAACAATCACCCCTGAACGGGTAATGCTCATGTTTAGTTACTTCAGGCTAAAAAGGAAAGTGGGTAAATATATCCTACACAGTGAAACAAGAGGAGGCACAGACAGCTAAAGAAGAAACAAGCCTTCTCGCCAGAGTTCCTGTAACCTGAAAGACGTGGACATGTTTGCAATTAGTCCATCAGCAATTCTAAAAGATGCTGGGGCACCTATCTTATGCTATGTGCAATACATTTGTAGGTCGAGTTTGCAAGACAGCAAGGAAGTACAGGGGTTTACAGCCCACCCATTGCTTACCATTAGTTGGCTTTATTATCAGTCTCATTTATTTGCTTCCTATTCATTGGCTTTCCTTGTCCCAGCTTGTCCTTCTTGTGTTTGTTCCTCTTCTATAGTGAAGCCTTCTTACCATCTTTCTCGTTGGCTGTTTTCGATCCAGCTGCTGATCACGTCTAGGAAACTTTTTTCCTTTTTGGTTAAGCACTCCATGACAGTGCATGTGTTTTCCAGCTCTCCGTCTTGCCCTGTGTTTCCTTCAAAGACCCACCCCATGCTCTGTATTTCTCTCTTTTGTATTTCCCACCTGCCCCTTGCGCTCTGTGCTGTTCTCCTCCTTGTGTGCTTCTTCCTCTCTCCTTATGATGCTGTCAGTTTTGGGTGCTTTTTTCTCTCTTGTATTATTCTTCCTCCTGGTTCCCTTGTGCTGTGTTTTTGACTTAGTGTGTGCTTCTACTCCGGCTCCAAGTGTTTCTGTCTCCCATGTGAGATGCTTCCCTTTCCTCACTACCACATGCTTCTCCATTCACCCCTCTATTATCCACAAAACCCTGCATTCCTTATTTAGTTCTCTCTTTTATGCTAAGAAAGTCATCATTTTTATATTTACTGATCCAAGCGGCTTCCTCCATCGTGGATCAGTAAATAAAAAAATTAAATCAAATGGCTCATGCATCATTCACCAGTGTGCACATTCATTCTGGCTAGGGCCAGTGGAATGACATGACCACCTGCAGCAGTTGCATTATTGCACCTTTATTCATTTTGATGATGTTGCACAGGATCAGGGAAAAAGCCTCACGCTATAGAGCATTGCCAAAAGGCACTGACTTCCAGTAAGTCCCAAAGGCAAGACTTATTGGCTTTGCTGCTGACTATCTTATACTCTGTGTAATTTCGGTTTTGACTTAAATATTCACAGATCTTTTTGTCATATGTTTGTGACTTTGCAGCACTATATTCATGTCCTTATTCCTCAGTGCACCAAAGATGATTCAAATGGGTGACCTGCTGGTTAGACACAAACATCTGAAGTGATTGCATTTATAAACTAAGCTTTTACACTAGAAAAATTTCCAACAGATTACTTTAACTTGCATTTACTGTTGATTTTCAGCTGAATGCATTGTATTTAGGCAAAATATCTAATTCTTTTTAGCCCCGTCCGTGATCCCCCAATCGGTTTGCATTCAGGGTCACAGTTCCTAGAGTTGAAAAGCTGTGCTGCATGCTGAAGAACTCCGAGGTTTCTTGTAGAGGAACAGCTGTAGATGGCCCTGCACAGTTCCTTCTTTTATCTAAGCAGTGGGCACTGTATAGCTGTTAAAAGGTGTGTCTGGTCTTAAAATTGCAGTGAGCAGGGGCAGATCTGAGTATTAAGGACAGAACGCTTCCATACAAGGAATAATCATGGACTGGAGTCACAAATAACAGATGGTCCATTAAATTTACTGCCAGGTGTCCACCCTAGCTGCGAAGTTGGTAGAGAGGTATAACAAATTCAGCAATATCTCAGTTTTCTCACTGTGGTTGTGGCCCAGAAATGCAGGTTAGCCTATGTATTTGAATTCTCTTTAACGCCCAGAAACCAAATTAAACAAGTGTTTATTTTCTCAAGTTATTGTTATTGTTGTGCTTTCTGTGACTGAAGCATATGCACTTCGGTGAACTGGAAAAAGGGAAAAGAATAGCCCTCTTTTTTTTTGGTGGAGCCTAGGCAGCACAATGCACTGTCTCTTCGAAGCATGCTGTATTCACTCTGTTGAGTTACAGCCCGCCTACTGCTTTTAATTTGTTCGTTTCAGTGTCTTTTTAAAAATCCTTGCTTCCAAGTGGCTATTTTTCCTTAGCCGAGTCCACTTTCAATAGTGCATACTGTTCCTCATTCCGGAAGTGCATCGTATATAATTAGCAAAGAACTTGCATCTCACAGACTTTTGGATTACCACTCGAACGTTTCCTAGGTTCTCTTTGTACTGCGTTGGATTTTTTCTGAACGACCATAAGAGGTACCGTCTGTCCCTCCTGAATGTGCAAAACTGCGGGGAGGGCCTCCCCAAGCGTGCATTACATGTGTTTTTATTTCTACCTGTTTTAGATTCTTTTTGCACCCCATAGATGTCGGTACCTTACACGGCTCTGAAAGAAGGGCGACAACTACCAAGCTCAGGTAACTCTGGCCACACAACTCGCCATCAGATTGACGTTTATGTGGGGTTTTACCTCGGAGACATGTCACCTTGTCACTTTTTTCTGGCTCCTGTGTGTGCTTTGTTTGCCAACTGCAGTTCTCTCCTCCCCCCCCCCCACTGGTCCTCCTGGCCTACTTTTAACCCTTCCTGCTCTCCTGTCCTGCTTTCGCTCTCACACCGGCAACCTGCTCCCGTTTTCATTTTATTTGTTTTTAAAATGCACTTTGCCAGTGCTTAGAAGATGTTGATAGTGTGTGGGCATGCCAGTTGGGGATAATGTGCTGCATGGCTAAACACTTGTAAGGCTATGCCAGTGCTTGTTTTTTACAGCTCTTAAGGCAGTTTCTAATCCCTAGAGCTTGCAAAATAGACTAGGACACCCAGTGCCATATTGGTTTTATTTGTTTTATTTAATTTATTTTGAGAGTTTTATAAAGCACGAAAGATGACCTGAGGGTATGAGAGAGCTGTATCATTACAGAATATAAGATATCAAACATCAAAACCATGGAAAATTACATGAAAACATACTGAATAGCAAAATATTTATCATTGATGCTCAGTCATCTGGAGGCGTGTCAACAAACGAATGCCTGCTACTGCCTAGAGTGGGTACCCAGTGAGTCTAACTGTCCAGTGCCGACTTTGGAGGATGTGATGAGTCAGGGTCAGTTGTCAGATAGAAGACCAACTTGACAAGATCATCCTAGTAGGAATCTATTTAATAAAATCCTTTGTATCTTTTTCCTGAACGTGATGGGCGATAGGTTCATCCACATCTGCATGGGAGAGAGTTCCATATTTGGGGCAGACCAAACCCAGAGAGGGAGCTGGTGTAGGTCTGCCTTTAAAAAAATAAAATAAAAATCTTGTGTAATCAGTAGACTCCGCACTCTGCATGAAGCGTCTGTCTCCTAATATGGGTATACTGTGGGTTAGGTACTTAGGTGTGCTTTAGTGCAGTGCTTTGTATGTTAGGCATGCCATTTAATGAAGGACCCTGGCGTCAAATGGGAGCTGGTGAAGAGACTTGAGAGGGAGTGTGATGTGGTTGAAGTGTCTCGCTCCTGTTAACAGTCCAGCTGTGTCACTGGAGGTCGCCTTAAGCATCAGAAGTCGGGTTTTTGTTAATCCTGTTAAGGTTGCAGTGCCATAATGTAGCCTGGATACAACTAGGTATTGCACTGCGATCTTTAAGTCTGATGGTGGGATGTACGGTTTCACCTTCTTGAGGAGTCTGAGTTATATTAGCATGCACATGTGGATAATCGGATGAGCTTCACCTGCCTCTGATAACGTAGGCATACTTTGAAGCTCCGGAAGGGGCTAGGCACATAACCCCAGTCAATCCTGTCAAGAGGGGGGTCCCCATCCCTACTCCCAGGGTCCTTTGTCCATGACCTAGGAGCAATACCCATCTCACCACAGAGGAGCTATCAGAGGTCAGGTGACAGCTGGACACTGGAAGGACAGCCTTTTAGTTTTAGGCAGGAGAATTACAACTTTCTAAAGTATCATATCCAAAATAGTAATATAACATATGACTTGATCATTAATTTGGATTTTAAATTACTATTAAAATGAGTCATTGATCCTTTTTTCTAGCTACTCCTAAACTGAAATTGGCACTTACTGAATGTAATAGTGTAAGCCAGTGTTAGCCTGTGAGGCGGCAGCCTTGCAGTGAAAAACGACTAGAGGTTTGACACTGCCAGGACCTTTAAAACATTAAAAATATATGTCTTAGGTTTTGAATACCTTGCACCTGTCCTATGGGCATTTAGGGCCTAACTTAGGGTTGACTTATAAGTATTAAAAAGGGAGGTATAGGTCTTGCAAAATGTTTTTTTGTCAGGTTAAAATTGCAGTTTAAAACTGCACACCCCAGCTGCAGTGGCAGGCCCTGGAGACACGTTTTACAGTACTATTTTAGCTGGTGTCACAATGAGTGTTGCTGCCCACTAGTAGCATTTATTTTACTGGCCCTGGCTGCAGGCAGTACCACATACTAGAGATTTATAAAAAAAATCTGGGCTGATCCTGCAGAAAGGACAAATTATCAGCAATTAGACAAAACTCTGCAATGCAGTCGTAGCTTGAGATTCGCTGTTTGTAACATGCATGTAGAAAGAAACCCAAGTGCTTCACCAAGGCCAGCTGCAGCACTAGCACGTATCCAACTGAAGATCAGCTTTGTACGAGTATGATATTTCAGGGGACCATAGAGCCCTATGTGCTTAAAGGTAGATAAAGTGTGATAGGGTTGCGGATTTGGAGCAAGTTTAATCCATAATTTGTACACCAAAGCCTTATGGTTTTGATTTGTTGTCTGTAAAGTATTTATTTATTGGAAGTCTTTTTTAAAGAGCAGACTGAAGTCAGGAATGGGGTGACAATGCACTGTCCTAAGGAATGAGTACAAATGAAAAAAGTGCATGCACAAATATTTGACAAGGTTGTACGGCCTCCCAGGTGGAACATTTAAGCAACTAAAACAGAAATGTAATATTCTCCACACAAAGTTGTAATTTCTTGAATTGCTTAATTGCTATTTTGCTGAGGAGTTTGTGAGTTTGCAGGGGAGGCTTGTCTGTAGATTACATTCTCACTCTACTTCTTGGTCTGTATGCTCGGATTGATCTGTCGAACTAGGGTAACCTTGTCAACTCTTAGGTGTTTCTTCTCTCTGGCTAACTGCGTTGTGTGTCACTGCTTGTTCTAGGCAGTGCATGGAAGCGATTGGATTGCTCGAGTCCTCCCTCCACATCCCACTGTGTCTCTCTCCCTGCTGCGGTGTCCCTCGTTCATAGGGGATCTGTCAAAAAAGGGGACCTTATCGCTAAGCAGATGCAGAGACAGTTCAGGTGAAATAGTAGCGTCCAGCATGACTTGTGGCTTGGTATCAAGCAGCCACACTGTTCTGTGCTGCAGCTGTTAAATTTACTGCAGCTACTGCCTAGTTACACATAGAGCTGCCCCACTGAGTGACAGGGGGACCAAGGAATGAGGTACCAAGTACTGGAATGAGCTACAAAGTAACGCACAGGGCTGCACAGACACAGCATACTTCAGAGCGGCATTGCTCAGCTTTCCTACATCCTACTGTGCACTGCTTGTCTTTATTACAGCAATAGAATAGTATTTAGTGTCTGTTCTCTGTATCCTCAATATATCACACTAGAGACGATCACAAAAGGAACTGTTGACTGAAAACTTGCTTGAAATGTACTGCTGTGCATCTTTGTTCGAGATGTACAGCCCTGATGATTGTAGCATTGCACACTACTAAGTTAGTGATTCTTATGTTATTAATCATATTACTCCTACCAGTTCTTACTAATTATACTATTCTAGCACACTGAACACATCCAGAACACTTGGAGTTGCTTCGAGTTGTACTTGGAAATATTTGGTACTTTTAGGGTTTCACTGATGCTCTTCAGTTACAGTGGAGCGCATAATATGCTGTTTAAACAGACAAATCTTGATTCACCTGTGGTTCTAAGACAGCGTAATTATGTATTATGAATAATGGTCACAAAGTACCAACTCTCTGAACTTCTGGAACCCTTATTAAATTGTTGCAAACCTTCAAACTTCGGACACTTTGTGCAAAGAACAATACCAGTGTGCAAGCTAAGCTCCTGAGCTCTTATTCCAAGAAGTTCAATTAGGGTTTTTAATAAGCTGGTTGCCAATCTTTCCAAAGGATCTAGTGAGTCACCTCCTTGCTCAGCAAGAAGGGGTGATTATCCCCTGCAGTCTCTTCCTCCTTCACCTAAAACTGATTTGTTCACAGGGCAGCTGTGTTCATCACAGTAGTCTCCCTATACGATTATATGCATAATTCCATATCAGTTATTATATGCATTTTTAATTAATTTAGACATGGAAAATTCTGCAAAGCCTCTAATATGCCAAAGTGGAGGTAATGCAAAGTAAAATGAGTGCATTAAAGATGCATGGAGTGATTTGCAAGATCTGCTTATAGTCGTTCCAGGAGCATCTCTCTGCGTCCCTCCTACCTTGCCTCCACTGACAAGCCCCTCCATTATTATTCAGTATATCTTTTCTGATGTCCCGGTTGCATTAAAGAGACAGTATGGTAGACACCTCCAAACTTCTTCCCCTAAGATCCATGGTCGAACTAAAGATGCTACGGAGGAAGTTAAGTCTGGTTTGTGGTTTTAAACTGTCAAATCTGATTTTCTCGGCATCCCAATATAGAATGAGCTACAATCCATTCACCTGTTACACCAGCATACTGCACTTTCAGAAACAATAAAGGCACTATAAAGAATATTGAATGCTATTCTCTCTTTACTTGAGAAAACAGCAGGTTCGGCTCATGTTTCCTCTTTATTGATCATGATAAAGCAAGCCCTAGTTTGACCTAAGGCCCTGTGTAACACAGAAGTCCAGGTTTATGCAACAGTCCTTCCTTCGAAGGCTGATATTACATCCATGCATCACCAACACTAGGGAATCTGCACAATGGAATCATTTCCCATGGTCGAACCAAAGGTGACCAGTTATTAGTAGGAATGAGATACAGCAGGCCTGCTAGGCTAGACATCCTTGCAGTAAGAAAAATGTGCAGCTGCTGATTCTGTCAAGGTGAGCATTTAAGATCATGTCTCAAATACTGTAAAGACCTTCGATGAACAGATTATATACTGACTGAAGGACTAAATGGAGGTCTTTCATAGGGTGTGGTCATCTTTCCTTATCTCACACACACTATTGACACTTGACAGACAGAAAACACAAACACAAAGACCTGAATACCAATCCTCTTCTGATAGGCAAGCAGTTACTCAGTATCCTGACAATCATATGGTCGGACCTTGACAGTGTTGGCATCTTTCCTTCACAAAATAGTAAGTTCAGACTGAACTAGAAAGGGTCCCAGGCTGTACCACATTGCAGTGTCGGGTGATTATTCTCGTTGTTATTACTACTATTATGCTTCATACGTGTTACCACCAGCCTAGCATTATCCTCACCTGTTGATGCATTAGGAAATGGTATTCACACAAACAGATATGATTTGCCTGTGACTTGGAGATTCAAAATTGGGCGTTGCAGGTTTATGGGTTTCCACAGAAAGAACGGTGCTTGTTTGACAGAGTGATAAATAATACCCGCTCCACACCTATTGCATACCCTGGTGACTGTTGCGTTGACTGTTATTAAATTCTTCCATAGTTTTGTGGGAGATACCGTTTTTCCTTCTTTATTCATTATTTCTAACATAGAAGAGAGGTTTCACATTTGGTCAGTTTACAGGTCTTGCATAGCAATTGCTCTTGAATTTTTTGATTTGATTAGATTTATTTATTTTCCTTTCGCAGTTTCTTATACTTGGACAGTGGTAGTGCTATATTCACCTTATGACCACATGTTGTATTTTATTTGACTGCTTAATACTTCCTTTAAAATAATGTTTGAGGTTTTGGATTTCACTATTGTCTTTCAATATTTAGTTTACTACTTTATATCTGATCATTGATATGCAAATATACATGAATACAGAAGTACTACGAGTGGCTCCTAAGTCACATCATCATCATAATCTTTATTCGTTCTTGACAAATAAAGCCATAAAAGACAGCAATATAAAAATTAAATACATCAAACACATGATGAAAATGTCCGCAATCAAACTGCCCCCGATTTAAAAAACAAAACAAAAAAACAAGCCAAATAAAACCAAGTGTGCACATACGATAATAGGCGTAGATGAAACAGAGCAGGACAGACTTGTTTAAAATGCTTACCAACCAGCAAAGAAACAATAAAAGACTTCTGTAGTTAAATAGCAAAACATAATAAAAGTGCAAAGTGCCCTGGTTGGAAACATGGTCACAGCTCCATGGAACACAAGCGGAGCCAAATGAGCTTTCTGACGGGATAGCTTACAGGTGATTAAACAAATTAAGTCTAAAGCGTGTCAAAAGAAAACAGTGTGATTAGACATGTCAAAGGTTAAAAAGGGCTCGATTAAAAAAAAAAAATAGTTGCTAACGGAACATAAGTTGTAACAGAAGATTTATCTTGTCAGTTAGAGCTCTCTCTTTTATTTTTCACGCCTTAAAATGCCGCCTTAGTCCAGGCCACTTCGTCCTTAACTATTATATGTGAATTAAAAAAAATGTCAGACGTCCCAATTTACTAAAACAAACTTTGCATAATTTAACCAAGCGATATTGGAGACACGATCAAGGGACCAACAATCCTTCAATCTGAGGCCATTGAAACCTGTTTTCAAGACTTAACTAGACAGATACCCAAAGCAAAAAAAGGTCTAATCTGCAAAATATCAGTCAATCAATCAGTAAACCAGGATTTATAAAGTGTGGCAGATAACCTGTGAGGCTCTTGAGGCACTGGAGTTACTAGCTATTACGCGGTGCTCTGTTAATTTTAGCAGCCAGGTCTCACTCCTTTCTTGAAGTCCTGGAGCAATGAGGCATTGCTAAGGCGTAGGGGAAGGTCTTTCCTGGCTTTGGCCGCCAGGTTGGAGAAGGAGCGACCTCCGCTGTTGGCTCAATGTGTCCCGGGGGGTATCTGAGAGGAAGAGGGAGGTGGATCACAGGTTCCAGTTGGTTGGTGGAAGGTAATTTGTTTGTTGATGTATGATGGTCCTTCGTTGTGCAGAGCTTTGTACGCATGGGTCAACATCTTGAACTGGCATCTCTTCTGGATCGGAAGCCTGTGTAGCTCTTTGAGGTGCGGAGTGATGTGGGTCCGTCTGGGGAGGTCAAGGATGAGTATTGCCGCTGAGTTTTGTATTGTCTGTTGTCTCTACAGGAGGCATACGCTGATTCCTACTTAGAGAGTGTTCCCATAGCCCAGCCTGCTGGTGATAGGGTCCTTCTGGAGTTGATTGGGAGCCACCTAAAAATCTTTCAGAGCATGGGTAGGGTGTGGATGCAGATGGATGAGACTGTGTTTACCTGTTTCTGCATAGATAACTTGCTGTCCAAGATGATTCCGAGGTTGAGGGCGTGGTCTGTCGGGGTGGGGAAGGGCCAAGTTCAACAGGCCACCAAGCATCGTTCCATGGTGGGGTGGTGTTCCCAACAATGAGGACTTCCATCTTGTCTGTGTGGATACCACTAAGGCATTTGACTCCCTCGAACGAACCTACTGTTTGCTCCTACTCTCACGCCTAGGATTCTGACCTAAATTCATACACCTGGTCCGCCTTGCCCGTTGCACCCCTGTGGATTAATGGGACCATCTCAGCCCCCTTTGCAGTTTCCTGGACCATGTACCAGAAGTGCTTATTATCACCTATCTTTTTGTTGGATGGAACCCCTTATAGCCAGGATGAGACAACATTATTTGCACCATAGCTTTGCATTCCATCCCAGGCGGCTCCTGGTCTCTGTGTACGCGGATGACGTTATACTATACATCTGTGACCCATTGGAAAACTTAGATCCGCTACTCTTGAGAGTTCATTCACTTTGGCGGTTTAGCTCAAGAATATAGGCATAGAACGCGTGTTGTGGCGTCCATGTGGCAACAAGCTCAGAGAAGAGAATCTATCACATACGCTACTTTCTTATCATTCGAGTGGCGGTCAGTATATTAAAAAACTTATGAAGGATTAACTCCCCCTTCGAATGTGCCTGATTAAGATATTATTCTATGGGCATTTGAATTTTTTCAGTTAAAGGTGATATATATTGGAAAGAGTGGCCATTTGATTTCTAATATGAAGTTTGAGCCTCCTGATTTTAAAGAATAAGGAATAAGAAATGGACAGTCCTGTTGGGACTCTAATATTTACGGATGGGTCCCTTTAAGGAACTTCTGATCGCATGTATTGGTTTTAAATTTTTTTGTCCTGATTATTGGTGGGAGAAAGTTTTTACTGTTTCGTCCTGAAGGAGGTGGCAATGATATGTAAACTCCTCTGAAACGTGTCCACGTATTCCGTGTCCTGAATCTATTCAACTTTGTAAAACAATAGATGATTATTTTTCTGTTTCATGTATCTTGTTCATTGATTAGTACCATTGGCATAGACAAATGTTAGCTGTCTAATTGTTTCTCTCTTTTCACTTTTTTCTTGTTTTCCTAAGTATTTTGTCATATTTTTGTGCTGTATTGTGGGGGTATCCTTTTATCTTCACTATCTGAAATGTTGCTCTATTAAGTGGTTGTTGAAAAAACTATCAAATTAATGGCGATATACATCTTTGTAATTGATTAATAATTGTTTATAGCTTTTAGGAAGACACCATTAAAACTCTGTACATCTTTATACTGTTGTGTTACTGATTTTGTTCTGATGTAAGCCTGAACGCTGCCCAAATAGGGGTTTGAGGATTATAAGAGTGTGGAGCAATGTTTTTCCAAGGGGAGATTTTAATTTATTGTTTAAGACTGTGCTCCGTCCCTTTGGTTTGTGGGCTCCTCTCTTTTGTTTCATCAATGCATACAAGAAATATATAAGATACAAAGAAGGTTCTTCTGCCATACATGTTGTAAATAATGATCAAAAGAAAACATCTTCTGTTCTAACAAAAACAAAGATTTGTGTTTCAGATGCAACAGTCCTAACTACTATGCCAATTCAAAAGATTGTCTCGCTATTAAAGCTATTTGCAATAGTTGTAGCAAAAGAGGACAATTTTCCAAATGTTGGAGGTCTAACCCTCTCAAAGTCAAAGTGAATGAATTAGATATTGATTCTTTACAAGTTGTATTACAGATAGTTAATGATGTTAGTTGTGTAACAGGTCCTACATGTGAATATCCCTCAGATGAAGTGTCTCTTAATGATATTCTTATTACTGTAATGATGGACTCAGGGGCTAAATGGTCACTTGTTTCAGATTCTGACTTTATTAAGAACTTCCAAGGAAGGTTTGAATTAAAAGATCCTGATGTCACTCCTTACAGTTCTGGGGAAAAACTATTGAACTCATGGGGTTCTTTGTGGCTAAAATACAATTTTGAGGTAATAGGTTTGAAGGGAAAATCTATGTTTCTGTAAAGGGGCACACAATCTTGAGCTGGCCACATCAAAAAGAATTGGGGATGTATTTAGATCCTAGTGCTATACCTCAAGTTACGGTCAGGAAACAAAGTACTTGGGCAATTACTTCCTCTGATCTCAAAGATGAGTTACCTATTTTTCTCTAACAAGATGGGGTGTGAGAAAGCTTATGTGCACCACTTTCATATCAAGAAAAATGCTATTTATGTATCCTGCAAAGTCAGAAATATCCCCATCAATTTATGTGAAGCAGTCAAACAGGAGTTGGGTCGCCTATGTTCTGAAGGAATAATTAAAGCAGTGGAAGCTTCAGAGTGGCTTGCTCCCATTGTTATAGTTACCAAGAGCTCAGGCAACATTAGATTGTGCATCGACCTGAGTCAGCTTAATAAAGAAGTAATTGAAGATAGGTTTCCACTCCCAAATATTATGGAAATGTTAGGAATACTTATGGGGAGCCAAACTTTTCACCACTCTTGATGTCATCTCTGCCTACCACCAGGTGCGATTAAGTGATGATTTAGATGATTATACTGCATTTGTAACCCCCATTGATGTTTTTCGTTTCAACAGAATGCTGTTTGGTGTGTGTTCGGAGGCATCGGTATTTCAGAGATTGATGAACGACATGTTGGGGAATCAGGACAGTGTTGCAAATTGTTTATGCTAGAGGCATAATGCTCAAGCTAAACAAGTGTAAATTATGTCTTCCTGAAATAACCTGTCTAGGTCATATGATTTCAGCTGAAGGAGTCAAACCTAAAGGTGATTTGGTTAAAACCATTACTGATCTAATTTATCCTGAAAAGAAAGAAGATGCACAGCAATGTCTGGGGATGGCAGAATTCTATTGTAGGTTCATTCACAATTTTGGCAGCCGTACATGTGCTATCAGGGAGTTGTTCAAAAAGTAAGTGGCGTTCCAACGGAGTGATGACTGTCCAAGTGAATTTGAAGATGTGAAATATAGACTGGATAAGGCGCATCGCTTGAAGAGTTTTGTCCATGGTTTACCGTGGTGCATCACTGACGCGAATGGGAAGGGTTTAGGAGCAGTACTTAAACAAAAGTAGGAGGAAGACATGATCACTATTGCTTTTAGCTTAAGGTCGCTAAAGGGATCGGAATCCAACTATTCAACTATTGAAAAAGAAGCAGTAGCCGTGTTTTGGGGTGTGAGGAAGTTCAGACAGTTTCTGTAGGGATCTAAATTCGTTGTAAGGACTGATCACAAACACCTGCAGATTAGATTGTATTTCATCCCATATCACCAAGTGGCTTGTAACATTGCAAGATTTGGACTTTTGTGTAGATATGATGTGGTGTGATATTTATGTATTGGAACAGTTATGTACTTATGTGTTTCTCTATGGGTTGAACCTACATTCTATTTGGAATGCAGAATGTTATGCTTTGAATGGGAGGAGTTGGGAACTGAAGGATGTGGGTGGAGTTTCTCTTGTTCCTGCATTAAAGTTCTTCCTCCAACTTTCCATCTCCTGGATATTATTGTGATCCCGCTTTTTACAGTACATAAGCAGAGATCCCTGTATAAAAAAGATAGGAAAGGCAGCAACCTCTGCATGTAGGTTTGTGAATAGCAGTTTATACTATGTGAGTAGTACTATTGTACCAATAAACATG
This sequence comes from Pleurodeles waltl, assembly GCF_031143425.1. Classification (NCBI taxonomy): domain Eukaryota; kingdom Metazoa; phylum Chordata; class Amphibia; order Caudata; family Salamandridae; genus Pleurodeles; species Pleurodeles waltl. Next base: position 320,504,232 of record NC_090445.1, on the reverse strand, counting down.
CTACAAAATGCAGTTTGTAGATAAGCCCCCATTCATTTAGCACCCCTTATGCCTCATACCCCCACAGCATGAAACTACCTTACTTGTAAAGGAGGGTGCGGGAGGGGAAGGTGGGGCCACTCCCAAATAACTTGTCTGTTCTTAGCAGGACTATTTTATGTTTAACTACTAAGATAGGCGATCCAGGGTGGCATAGCTTTTCCAAGCCACTGACCTTAGCTTCTTTTGCGAGACATGTACTCTGACAGAAACCTCAATGGACAACTTCATAGAATATCCTATTCTAGCTTTTGCCCTATGGGGGTTTATTAACATGAATCAAGCTTCTTTGAATATTTTGTATGTGACACTGATTGGGGTTTCGTCTATAGGCAACGTACTAGACATGTTGAATGTCTATGTTCCACCATATCGCAGTACCAGTGAGGCACACTGACAATACTTCATTACTGTACAGCATTTAAGTAGTCTTCACTGATTTTAAGGAAAAACTACCAAAATTATGGGACAAACTAAAAAGGCACTATTGATACAAATACTTCTAGATTTAGAGTTTTGCGGGCAGTGTTTACTCCCACCGTGACAAGTGTGCTCTGCCTGTCAAATTTAGAGATGCTCACCGGCCCAGCAGACATCTCTAGCATTTAGAGGAACCGCCATCATGTAAATGTATTGGAAATTGTATTCAAAAACAAAATCCTAAAGCAGGATTTTGTTTTTTAAATTAAGAAAAGCAAGGACCTCCCTCACTCTGGGAGTTTTCTCCCGTGGCATGAGGGTCATTGAACAGTTTATAATTGTACTTACGGCACCTAAGAGATTCTGGGAACTTGTATCTGTTAGCTTGCATGGGAAGAAATCAGAGAAAAGCTATGCGTAGCGGCACATGAATGTGTCATTTGAAGCAATTCTACACAGCAGGCAGGGATTAATGAAATCTGATGCTTGTATCACACTGAGCCTAGTTTGTGGGCACATGTGCTAAGCAAGATCTTCAATACGGCTTTGATAAAAGGTACCATGCACTGCCTATGGTCATAATTGTTCCTTTGCACAAGAATGGTAGTCGAGATGACCCAATTAGCTATGAGCCAATGTCTTTTCTTGATGAAGCTGGCAACCTATTTGCTCAAGTTTTGCTGAACCATTTATTAGGCTGGGATGAGTCAGAAGACACATTTGCTAACACACAAGCTGACTTAAGACATGTGTAAAATGGATGCCAATAAAATAAGCATTTATCATCTTTTTGTAGACCCTAAGTCAGCATTTGATCTGCTCAGGAGAACTAAATTGTGTTTATTACTGAAACAAATGAGCATCATTGTTATTTGCTACTGACAAGGGCCTTCAATCAGTAATAGCTGCCAGAGTGCATTACGGTCCTTTGGACGAATGCAATGAAAGATTTTCAACATCATTTGGGGTTCTAAAGGGTTGTGTTCAGCCTTGTTGCTATTCAGCCTGTTCTTAAATGACATCAAATATTTGGAGCAACCATATACCAAAGTTATGCAAAACAAAAAAAGACTTGACTATAAACACTGCAAACATAAACTCTTGTTAATGAACACTACCCCTACAGAAAGATCACATTTTACGGTGGAAGACCAACCTCTTGAATATGCAAACAACCTTAATTATGTGGGTATTCGCTTTAACCATAAGCTTGATTGATCTTCTCTTAAAGAGAAGGCTGTTGCCACCCTGAGATAAACCTCCACTGCAATTCTGAGATGCAGGCAGAGGATTGGTAGTCAGCTGCCTAGCATGATCCTCCAAAAGGAATTTTTTATCCATCATCAGCAGCAGCGCCAGCCATCATTGGGACTGCTGATCTATGGAGTTGCATCAAGACTAGGGAGTTGCATGTAATCAAAAATAATTTTCTAAGATCCCTGCTTCATTTTGGACCTGGTACTCCTTGTACTGCTGTTTATGGCTATAGACATCAAACCTATCTGTGATAAAATTGCTTTCTGCTCTATTTCTAATAGGTGTGGTTGACCAGGAACTGCTTAGCTGAAGTGTATCTCATCCATGGTGGAGGTGGCATTCAGTGATGCAGCTATTGCAAATCGCGGGAATTCACATGTGAAGAGCTCTCTCTTTGATATTTACTTCGGCCAATTATGGAATAACCCTGCTTGAGTTAGGCCCTATACAATTGACATAACCAAGAGGTATATTACCTCCATAACCTCAGAAAACTTGTTGATGTGACAGAGCCTAATTTGCTGATACTTTTAAATAAAACATCGGGCTGGAGCCAGACCTGGACTGAATTCAGTCTGATGGCCCTCATAATGTATACCTTAAATTTAGGCTAGGAATCCTTGCAGCTAGAGTGTATAGGTCAAAGTGGGATAGATCAATCTTTAACAATGTTCTCTATGATTGTAGTCTTTAAGCTAAGGATTGTGTTCTGCATTTTATGCTTTTTGCAACAAGTCACTGGCTGCCCATAGAAAGTGGTCACTACAGGTATTTAAAAACTTTAGTGTAAAATCACCTACCGAACAACCACACTTTACTAGCTGTTGGATTCTGCATATGGTCTGCTTGCCTAATTATGGGTAGCCGCCCTTTGCGAAATTACAAAGGTTGTTGGTTATCTAACCACCGCAATGACAAGCCTTTGTGTGCTAATTGCTCTGTTTTGCTAGTGTGGTATTTTTACCCTAGTTGAGGTGGTATGGGATAGTTTTTTAAAAATAATGTGATTCCAGTGATTGTATAAAGCCAGTTCATCTTTTTATTATTTTTGACATATTTATGTTTGTTTTATACCTAACGTTAAGCATTTGTTTAATATATGTATTCTTATGTTGTTATGACACTAACTGAGAACAATAGAGTTTGACTGAATGATTTGAGTCTTGTATGTAGTTTGTTGAGTGGGCTGTGTATAATGAAGACTTACGTTATTGCCCATGACACTAATGTATAGCTCCTGGATTCCTAAGAAAAATGTTGTATAGGAGTTGGGTGTAGAGGTAGGCAGTCATATTTCCGGCTGAGTAAATGCTTTAATTCCAAGAATGCATTTCTCAAACCGGTATTGGTGTTCAGACTCAATGTATTCATGCGTATAACATACTTGCTAGCTCTCCTTCCTTTAGGAGGTCGTATTCTTTTCTATGCAAGCTAAATTTTTGGGGTGAAGGGGTGAGGAAGGTGATAGGTTTCAGGATGCTGTGCCCTACTCAAATGTGGCTTGTTTGTCATATATGACAAGGGCCCAGCAAGGTTGGAAAAAGCTAGTCTCTTGCCTTATGTGCCTCATACACCATATAGGCTCATTTACATTGATCAGGGCATTATTCATCATGCGCAGCAAAGACTACGACATCAACAAATGCCTCTTCGTCATGTCGCCAGGAGAAACATGCACAAGAAAACAAGCATTGGCAAAGCCAACAGGTCTGGCGCTGGCCACCAACCTTCACGCAATCATTTTCTTTTCATAGTTTTTGCAAAACATTATTGTTTGGAAATATGCCGGGACCTCACAAATTATAAAAACATAATTTGCTACAGGCAAAAAAGTTTTTTATCTCCAAAAAATCACACATTCACATTCCCATAGCACTTCCTGGCCCTTAAGGGAGCTACTTAAAAAGTAAATTAGCCTGGTATTGGCTGCAAGCTGCTTGCCTTTGATGAAGAAAGAAAGAAGAAAGGAAAGAAGACCGACAAGTAAGATGGCAGGCAAGAAAAAAAGAAGGAAAGAGAAAGAAAGAAAAAGGAAGGCAACCTAAAAAAAGAAAAAATGTTGGCAAGAGAAAGAAGGAAAGGAAGAGAAGGAAAGCAAGACAGAAATGAAGAAAGAAACAAAGCAGTCACTCAAAATGAAGTTAACCAGTGGCCTAAATAGGTTCACCCACTGCATTGTTATATACTGTAGTTGTCAGAATGTGCAAAATGTGAATGACACAACAAAATACCAATTGATGAAGTTTGATGGCTGAAAGTGTCCCCTTATGTAAGTATATTATACATATTTCAGTAAAACAAAAGGTCTTGGCTAATGGCAGACCTAAAACCTGTTTAAAAAGCAATGCAGGTTTGTTTTTTGTTTAGTGAACATACACAGACATTCAATAAACATTAAAGCATTCAGTAAAGCTGCGGGCTTACAAAAGAATATGCAGCGACAGCAGCAAACCAGCACATGATGAGTTTGTAGAGGTGGAATTGTGTTGCACACATACCTGGAAAGGTCAGAGGCAAGAACATGACTAAAATAGCGATGCATACTTTAATGAGCATAAAAAGAAAATGGTCCTGATTCACAAACTTCATTTTGTAGTACTACTGTACCACTCTTTATGTTCTACAAAATCCATACAGCTGAAAACCTTTACCTCTCTCCACCAAGGTTGCGGAGATTTCCGCCCACATAATTTACATTTTTGTACTGAATAAAGGACGGGGGAGAGGTCTAGGGAAATTTTAAGGAGTAGTTTAGAAAGGGATATGCTAATACAAACACACATCCACAAAAGAGAATGACCTTTTTCTATTCACAAACTCTCTTTTAAAGTTACTGCATCCCTAAAGGTATGAAAACAGGCATAGAGATAATCCATCCAGAGTAAGCAAGAACCACTTATGGCTAGTTGCTGGTACTGCAAAAGACTCCCATTGAAAACAATGGAGACAGTGAAATAAAAAAGAAAAACTCATAGGAACTAATGTTAATGAAACTGAACTATTTTGACACTTAATAATACACACACATGTGTGTGTGTGTATATATATATTTTCCACAGAGGCTCCCCCCCAAAAGGGGTACCCTCATGGGAGGAGGAACAGCAGCTGAGGGAGCAATCTTGGTCAAGAATCCATATCCAGCAAACTTCAAACAAACTGTTCAACACGAGGTATTCCAAAAGAAAGTAGGTTTATTCAGTAAAACACCACAGACGCATTTCAGCAAAAGCCTTGCTCACATGACCAAAACAATGTGCTCAATCACCATAAACAGTGCAAGGACATAGGAGAGGGCCAACATGTTTCTTCCAGAATGTAAGAAAGCTGTCAGCCAGTATACAATACTGCAAAGTCTGATGGTGGCATGAGCATGGTTCAGGGAGCGGAGATCTAGTTCCTGATTGTCTCCTCTTCCAGGTTTCCAGCGTACATCACTCCTGCGCTCTCAGTGCTCCAATCAGCATGCCACAGATAAACTGCTCAACCGACCTGTAAGTAAGGTCTCGGGTGTGAAAAAAACAGCACAATACTCTTGAGTCTTCAGTGTGGGCAGTTCAAGGGCACATAAACCGCTGGTGTACATAAAACAATATTATATTTTAAGGAGTTCGAGAGAAGTATTGTAAAATCCACCACAGAGGCTCCCCCCAGAAAGGGGTACGATTGTGTATTTTTTTTGTCATGATTTAAATTATTGACATGTAATAGTCATTTGAAAGTTTTCACTAGTTGGACTTTAGGTATACACTAAAATTTGAATGTGTAATGTCCGCTTGGGCGCTATTGTTTTTTGACATGATTAATATTATTGACATGTTGTATTAATTTGAAAATTTCCACTATTTGGACTTTATGTGCACATCCCACTGGGGACCCTTTTTTGTTTTGACATGATGCATTTTTGGGACACTGCAGATATTAGGAGATTTACTCTTATCTCATGCAGTTATTATGCCTGTAACGTACCCATTCGAAACAGGTTTTGCCATTGTATTGTACAATTTCCTTGAATTCCCCAACAGACACATTGACTGTTGTCGTCAAGTTATTTCATATTTTATAAGGCATGATGATAACATTGCTTTTACTTAATTTTCCTCCCTTTTGATATTCTTATAAGATTGTGCTGCTTGAATGTGAATTTACCTTGAAAAAACAAAAGGCAAGAGGCGTTTTCCAAAACAGGAACAGCTGGTTTCATTAAACACTACGAGAGAACAGTTACAGAAACTGGGTCTGAGACTGTCTCAAAGTACAATTGATCTGAGCAGTGTTTTTATACATTTCTCTTGGGACCATGAAACAATTTCAGCGTTCCTTTTTAGGTAAGGAATGTGGGCCGCTGTCTTGGAGTCATAAATGAGATCCTGATAACAAATGGAGGTGGGCCTTGACCTTGCGTGCACAGAGTGAGAGTCAGTGGGTAACGTATCCAGATGTCCGGCCTCAGGGAGGTGTGATCGCTGCATGTTACTGTATGCACTGTGTTCTGATTGGCTGATTGTTCCTAACTTAATGTGGCCTCTGACTTTCTAGTGTATTTGGGAATGTGCACACCACTCCGGCCATATGTGCTTTATTGGGGCCAATCTCTTGGGACCATTGTGGTGTCACTGAGCCTATCCGTGGGATTGATCTGTGTTAGGAATGGGATTTGCACCCTCACCAAGTAAGGACCCACAATCTAGCCAGGGTAAGGGAGCCACACAGCCAGGAAAATCCCTGCTCACCCGCTTGGTTCAAGCAGACTACCACCACCGCCATTTTCAAAGATTAAACTTCAGTATAGCGCTTATAAACACTAAGGGGGTAATTTCAACCCTGGCGGCACAGGACCGCCAGGGCTGAAATGACGGAAGCACCGCAGGCTGGCGGTGCTTCCCTGGACATTACGACCACGGCGGAAGTGCCGCGGTCGCACCGCCGGGGCCGGCGGTTTCCTGCCACAATGGCCCCGGCGGTAGTAATCCGCCAGGACTCGTTAGCAGCGCTGCCCAGGGGATTACGAGTCCCCCTACCGCCAGCCTTTTCCTGGCGGTTTGAACCGCCAGGAAAAGGCTGGCGGGACGGGGAGTCGCGGGGCCCCTGCACTGCCCATGCCACCGGCATGGGCAGTGCAGGGGCCCCGTGACAGGGCCCCATGCGGCTTTTCACTGTCTGCTATGCAGACAGTGAAAAGCGCGACGGGTGCAACAGCACCCGTCGCACGTCTGCAACACCGCCGGCTCCATTTGGAGCCGGATCCTATGTTGTGGCCGAGATCCCCGCTGGGCCGGCAGGCGGAAACCAGGTTTCCGCCCGCCAGCCCAGCGGGGATCTCCTAATGACTGCGGCGGGGGTGCGGCTGCATTGGTGGCCGCCCGGTAGGTAGTCAGATCTTGGGCCCGCCAAGCAACATTGATGGTAAATGCCGCCTACCGCCGTGCTGACCACCGCCAACATACAGTGACCGCGGCGATATACTGCTATGGGTATTATGACCCACACGGAGAAATCAGCCACTACACAGACACCCACACAAGTACACCAGACCAAAGGTCAGTGATAAACTGGCGGTACCAAAACCCACACTGTTACGGCAACAGAAATATGCCCATAGTATCAGGACCCACGAATCACCACGGCGGTCTTTCAACCGCGGTAAACCATTGGCAGAGCACACCGCCGCGCTCAAAATACACACACACTTACAAAACTACACCACATTGGACAATTCAAACTACACACACCTGACACACATACACACACCACACCCACACCACTATAAAACACACACCCACATTACCCACAACCCTTTCAACGAAAAAAAAAGATTGCCAACAGAGAGAAAGAGACAAGCCAGGAGCATCCACTCAATCTGAGCCACAGAACACCATCACCCATACACCATCCACGCACCTCACAGCACACACCACATCACCCCACACATCCTCACACATACCGCTCTCACCACATCCATGGCACCCCAAAGACACCCCATGTTTTCAGAGGAGGAGCTAAGAGTCATAGTGGAGGAAATCATCTGGGTAGAGCCACAGCTATTCGGATCACAGGTGCAGCAGACGCCCATTGCAAGGAAGATGGAGCCATGGCGGAGGATTGTGGACAGGGTCAACGCCGTGGGACAGCACCCCAGAACAAAGGAAGACATCAGGAAGAGGTGGTACGACCTACGGGGGAAGGTGCGTTCCGTGGTTGCAAGACACCAGGTAGCCGTACAGAGGACTGGTGGTGGACCCCCACCTCCTCCCCCACAAATAACAACATGGGAGGAGCAAGTCTTGGCGATCATGTATCCTGAGGGCCTCACAGGAGTAGCAGAAGGACTGGACTCTGGTAAGTCAAATCTTTACAATGATATCCCCCACCCTACCTGCATGCCATCATAAACTCCTACCCCTACCCCCACCCCATCACTCCACCACCTCACATATACCCCACTGTCACAACCCACCCATCCCAATACCAATCCCTGCATGCAACACCAATGCATGTACACCCATCACAGACCTTCATGGACACCCATCACTAAAGCATGCCCATTAGAGAGAATCACCTAGCCCCCAAAATCACCACACACACACAAGGCAAAGCTGACAGGGCTATCACAACCATACAGGGAAACACACCCATGCACAAGATGGCACACGCAGATACAATAACACTGCATTTACATCCCCATAGGATCCCCACTCAACGTCACCGGAGAGGAGGTGACAGCAACATCCAGTCCCCCCACAGAAGAGACCCACAGTGATAACAGCAGCTCTGCACGCCTGGATCTCGATGACCAACCTGGCCCATCAGGGACCTCTGGACAGTCGGTTACCCTGCCACAGTCCCATACCACCACAGACCTTCCCCCCTCAGGAAACACCAGCACAGCACTGTCCCCAGGACACGTCAATCAGCAGTGTGTCCACCACTACAGGGACCCCAGGCAACCCCACAAACACAAGACAATCAGGGACCTGGGGTCAGTGGCAGTGGGCACATGGTTCAGGGGACAGAGGCAAAGTACAACAGGGAAGCTGGGAGGACTGCTGTGCAACAGGGGGAGGACAGGCCCAGGGAACCCACTCTCCACGAGGCACTTGCAGGTATCCTGGGAGCATACTACCATTCCCAGGAGACCTTGGGCCAGATACTGGCCAAGTTGCAGGAGACCCAGCGGCTGCAGGAGGGACAGTACCTGGGGATCAGGGAGGACCTCAAACACATCCACACCATCCTGGTCACCATTGCAGGGGTGCTGGCTGACATGGCCAACACCATGAGGGAGGCAGTGGCACACCAACGGGCCCCTGACACTAGCCACACTGAAGAACAGCCCTCCACCTCCGCCGGCGCTAGTGGACAGGAGGCTCTGCCACTGGAACAAGAGGCCACCAGCACCCCACCCCCTGCAGTAGGAGAACCACCCCGCAAACAGTCCCTGCAATCCAGGCAGAAGCCAGAGAACATTGCCAAGACCCCCGCCAGGAAATAAGACTCTCCCGATTGTCACCCTTGTGTCCCACTCTGTTACCCTGGACACCTGTGAATCAAAGAGACTGGATTCTATCTGGAAGTTCCTCCACCATCACCCCAGCCCATTCCACGACCCCCTCAACCTCTTAGCACTTAAATAAACACCCTTGGAACAAATACAAGTCTGGAGTCTGTCAACTGATTGAAATATGTATTAGTACAACAATCTGTAAACATTGCAATTCATATGTACAGTTATATATACATTGGTATGACCTGTAGTGGGCAGCAGTAAACACACCAGGAGCCAGAGTGGGGCACAGAGATCTGAAAATAGAGATGCAAAAGGGTGCAGTAAGTGGCCATAGACATAGGGAAATCAGGCTGCCATTTTCAATGTCCAACAGAAAACTGCATTGTAAAGTGAAGTTACAGTGTCTTACCTGTGTGTCACTGGAAATACTGCTATATGAGAGAACTTCTGTTGTCCACATCTTCATCCTCTGCCTCCTCTTCCTCACTGTCCACAGGCTCCACCGCTGCCACAAGACCATCTCCAGGCTCATCCTCCTGCAGAAAAGGCACCTGGCGTCTCAAGGCCAGGTTGTGCAACATGCAACGATGATCTGGTACACCTTCTTGGGAGAGTAGTACAGGGATCCAACAGTCAGATGAAGGCACCTGAACCTGGCCTTCAGGAGGCCGAAGGTTCTCTCAATTCTCCTCCTTGTTCGCCCATGTGCCTCATTGTAACTTTTCTCTGCCCTTGTCCTGGCATTCCTCACTGGGGTCAGTAGCCATGAGAGGTTGGGGTAACCAGAGTCACCTGCAAATATCGAGGGATACCTGTTAGCCACACACTCACCCTTAGGGACAACCCCATACCCATACACCAACATATACTGGGTGGGGACCTTGGGCTCACCTACTAGCAAAACCCGGTGCCTCTGGAGTTGAGCCATCACATATGGGATGCTGCTATTCCACAAGATAAAGGTGACATGCACAGAGCCAGGATACTTGGCATTCACATGGGAGAGGGTACTGGTCCGCCAAACACATCATCTGCACATTCAGAGAGTGATCGCTTTTTCTATTCCTGAACACTTGTTCATTTCTCCTGGGGGGGGTAACAAATGCTACATGGGTACCAACAATGGCTCCAATGATGTTGGGGATATGTACCAGGGCATAAAAGTCAGCTTTCACTGTGGCCAAATCCTCCATCTGGGGAAATACGATGTAGCTGAGCATGTGTTTCAGCAGGGCAGACAACACTCTGGTCAACAAGTTGGAGAACATTGGCTGAGACATCCCTGATGCCATGGCCACTGTTGTTTGAAAGGAACCACTTGCCAGGAAATGGAGCACTGACAGGACCTGCACTAGAGGGGGGTTACCTGTGGGGTGGCTCCAATAGCTGAAATCAGGTCTGGCTCCAATTGGGCACACAGTTCTTGGATTGTGGCCCTATCAAGTCTGTAGGTAAGGATAATGTGTCTGTCCTCCATATTCGCCAGGTCCCCAAGGGGTCTGTACACGGGGATGTCTCCATCTCCTTTTTATCCTCAGCGGTTGAACTCTAGGGTGCAAAACGGTGAGCAGAGGGTCATAATCACACATATGTTGCAATAACAATCCATTTCTTCCTTTACAGAAAAAGTATGTGAATTCGAAAATCAGTTGATGTGCTAATGTCTGATGTGACGCAGTTAGGTGTCATGGCCTGTGCCCCCCTAAAATGGCTGTCTGACCTCTGATGAGAGACAGTGGAAATGAGGTAATCCCGCTAGCGTCGTGTGCCGTTGTGGTCGGCCGTCGATGACCGCCGTGCAGCTTCGCATTGGTTATCATTGAGCCCTATGGGTTCCAGGAGCCAATGGCGATGTACGCCCGGCGGTGACGGTACGCACCACAGCGGATGTGACAGCCATTTTCTAACTGTTCAATCACTTGCTTCCTGACCTTCAACAGGAGAGGACCTATACTGCAAGTGCTGCTGTTACCTGTGTCTGGAAGCAACAATGGATTGAGTGCCTGGGTAAAGGGCCCCCGCCTTCACTTCGGAGGAGTTTGAGAGACTGGAAGATGGGGTCCTACACCATCTTGGATCCAGAGGTGTGAGGGCACTCTGGAGGCCTCTGAGTGGCCAGTGCCAGCAGGTGACGTCAGAGACCCCTCCTAATAGGTGCTTACCTGACTAGGTGGCCAATCCTCCTCTGAGGGCTATTCAGGGTCTCTCCAGTGGGCTTTCCCTCAGAATTCACCGGAGTTCCTCTGCATCTCCCTCTTCGACTTCTGCCAAGGATCGACCGCTGACTGCTCCAGGACACCTGCAAAACTGCAACAAAGTAGAAAGAAGACTACCAACTACATATTAGCACCTAATCCTGTCGGCTTTCTCGACTGTTTCCTGGTGGTGCATGCTTTGGGGGCTGCCTGCCTTCGTCCTGCACTGTAAGCCACAAAGAATTCTCCTGTGGGTCAACGGAATCTTCCCCCTGCTCCAGCAGGCACCAAACTTCAGCATCACCGGTACGCTGGGACCCCTCCCATCCTGACGAGCTTGGCCCCTAGAACACAGGTGGTGGACCCAAGTGACACAGACTATCCAGTGGTCCAGCTGTTCAAATTTGGAGGAGGTAAGTCCTTGCCTCCACTCTCCAGACAGTAATCCTGTGCACCACGTGAACTGCAGCTACTAGGGCTTCTGTGCATATTTCCAAGAAATCTTTCGTGCACAGCCAAGCCCAGGTCCCCAGCACTCTGTCCTGCATTGCTCAACTCCCTGAGTTGACCTCCGGTTTCGTGGGACCCTCTTTTGTAGTGTTAAAACGACCGCCGTGTTCAGTCTTCTTGAACCCGTGTTCAAGTGCTTCTGTGGGTGCTACCTTCTTGTGCGTGGGTGCTCTAAGTTACTGAGGGCTCTCTCTGTCTCCTTTCCCCAGTGGCGACATCCTGGTCTTTCATGGGCCCAGGCAGCACCCTTTTTCTTCAACTGCGACTCTTGATGCTAGCAAGGCTTGTTTGCCGTCTTTTGCCAAAGACACAACTCTGCATCCTCCAGTAATCTGTGGGACATCTTCTGCACGAAGGAGAAGTTCCTAGCACCTTTCGTTGTTGCAGAATCTTCCGCTTCTTCAATCCGGAGGCAGTCATTTTGCACCTTCATCTGGGGTTTAGTGGGCTTCTGCCCCCCCTGGACACTTTCACGACTCTTGGACTTGGTCCCCTTCTTTTGCAGGTCCTCAGGTCCAGGAATCCGTCTTCAGTGCTTTGCAGTCTGTTGTGGTCTTTGCAAAATCCTCTATCACGACTTCAGTGTGTTTCTGGGAAAGTAGTAGCACTTTACTCCTACTTTACAGGGTCTTGGGGGGGTATCTTGGACACCCTTAGTGTTTTCTTACACTCCCAGCGACTCTCTACACACTACACTAGCCTAGGGGTCCATTCGTGGTTCGCATTCCACTTTCTTAGTATATGGTTTGTGTTGCCCCTAGGCCTATTGCATCCTATTGTATTCTACAGTGTTTGCACTACTTTCTGACTGTGTTACTTACCTGATTTTGGTTTGTGTGTATATTTTGTGTATTTCACTTACCTCCTAAGGGAGTATATCGTCTGAGATATTTTTGGCACATTGTCACTATAATAAAGTACCTTTATTTTTAGTAACCCTGAGCGTTGTGTTTCTTATGATATAGTACCTATATGATATAAGTGGTATAGTAGGAGCTTTGCATGTCTCCTAGTTCAGCCTAAGCTGCTCTGCTATAGCTACCTCTATCAGCCTAAGCTGCTAGAACACTACTGATCTACTAATAAGGGATGCCTGGACCTGGCACAAGGTGTAAGTACCCTCAGGTACCCACCATAAGCCAGTCCAGCCTCCTACAGAGGGATATTGTGGGACTTGAGTGTAACAGTCCGGACGGTATGACTAATCCCTTTTTTCTATGCATATTTCCCTGCAGGTCAACGCCCATCAGAAAAAGGGTATTTGGCGTGTCATCGCCAAGAAGGTGCGGACCCTGGGGGTCTTTGACAGGCAGAGCACGCACTGCCGCAAACGGTGGGAAGACCTGCGCCGCTGGGCAAGGAAGATGGCGGAGGCCCAGCTGGGGCTGGCCTTCCAACGAGGAAGGGGTTGTACCCTGTCATACCCTGACCCCCATGATGTTCCACATCCTGGCGGTGGCCTATCCGGAGTTAGATGGGCGCTTGAGGGCATCACAGCAGCCACAAGGGGGTGAGTACTGATTCAGAATCATGACTTTGCGTGCGTTAAGGTTTTACATGGGTGGGCGATGGTGGCTGTGTGTGCCCCTAGGCCAGGGCGACTGGCAGGGTAGGTCCCTTGTTGGGCAGGCTCTGAAGCACTCCAACCCCAATAGTGTTAGTGGGCATCTACTACTAGGCAGGCTCCTGTGGGTTTCAGGTGTGCAGCTCATAGCGTTAGGCATTTTACCCCATGGGCTGGTGACTAGCTGTGTAACTGGTAGTGCATGGCCTAGAGCGTAGGGCAGCTCCCTGTGTGTTGTGTACGCAGTAGTGGTGTTGCTGGCATTGACCAAGTATATCCTCTGTCTCTCACTCCCTTTTTTTTTGTCACCCTGTCCTTGTGTGCATTAGCATCATCTGGCGGAGGAACAGAGGCACCGGCGACAGAGGGAGCTGCATCCCACATGGGCCTGGAGGCCGAATCCAACGACGGTGAGGGCACCAGTAGGGCGGAGGGCGAGGGGAGCACCACGACGGGGACAGAAGGGTACACTACAGACAGCGGTGACTCCTCCGATGGAAGCTCCCTGGCGGTGGCAGACACCTCTGTGCCCACCCCAACAACAGGTACAGCCCCCACCCCCCTACCAGCACCGCCCTCCCAGCAGCCCCTCAGCATGTTTCCCGAGTGAGAAGGCTATTGACCTCCTGAGATCCCTCACTGTTGGGCAGTCAATCATTCTGAATGCCATCCAGGGTGTCGAGACGCATTGTCAACAAACAAATGCATACCTGGAGGGCATTCACTCTGCGTGGTGGGCCAACAAAGAGCATTCCAGGCTCTGGCCTCCGCACTGATGGCAGCCTTTTTCCCTGTCTCCAGCCTCTACCCAGTCCCAATCCCTTCAACCCCAACCTATCCCAAGCATACCTTCAGACCAGCATTCACCCAAATCAACACACAGACCTGGCTCAGGCAAACACATCATCCCACAGGCACTCACAAAAGCATCATCTAGAAGCAGACCCTCCAACATCCACTGCCTCCACTGTGTCCCCCTCCTCCTCGCCATCCACCTCCCTCCCAGTAGCATCCCCACTCACACCTACATGCACTACATCCTCATCCACTACCTACATCACCAGCACGCCTATCACTGCATGCCTCTCACTGTCAGTCACCATCCCCACATCGATGCACACATCTCCTGTGTCCTCTCCCACTGTGTCTGTGACCCCTCCTCCCACAGTACACAAATGCAAACACACACACACCCAACAGCCATCCACCTCACAACAGCATCCAGCTCATGCACCTGCACCCAAACACAGCAGACTGACACCTCCTACAACCACTCCCTCTTCCTCCACTCCCAAACCTTCACCCTCTTCCTGCCCCGGTGTCCCCAAGAAGCTTTTCCTCGCCAGCATTGACCTATTCCCTAACCCCCCCACATCCTTCACCTCTGGCTAGGGTGGCCAGAACCCAGCCCAGCACCTCATCCACTAAGTCCACGTCCGCTAAGGTTTCTGGAGCTCAGAGGCTCTAAGGAGGCACCCGTCAGGCCAGCCAGTGTGCCACCAACACCTGCCAAGGCAAAGAAGGTTCCGCCACCAGAAAAGGGCAAAAAGGGTAGAGCATCCAGCAAGAAAAAGGAGGCACAACCAGCCAGCGAGGCCAAGGCAAAGACTCCAGCTGGCAGAAGCAAGGATGCACCACCATCTGCCAAGGGCGGAAGGGGCACAAAACACCAGGCAGAACACTTCAGCCGTCCAAGGCTGCAGGGGAAGGGCTGGAGCCTCCCCCCTCCACTGGCAGCACCGCCACCTGACCCGCGGCCACCACCGCCAGCTGCCCCGCTGCCAGCACTACCACCTGCACCGTGGACAGCCGCACCGCCACCTGCACCGCAGACAGCAGCACCGCCACCAGCAGCAGTAACCCCAGTGGACAGACGTCCGAGGCTGCAGGGGAAGGGCTGGAGCCTCCCCCTCCACTGGCAGCACCGCCAGCTGCACCGCGGCCACCACCGCCAGCTGCCCCGCAGCCAGCACCGCCACCTGCACTGCCACCAGCAGCAGCAGCCGCAGTGGGCTACCATCCGAGGCTGCAGGGGAAGGGCTGGAGCCTCCCCCCACCACTGGCAGCACCGCCACCTGCACCGGCACTGCAACCACTGTACAGCCGTCCCCGTCAGCGGATGGACTGTAGTCATGCATCCATGATGTGTCATGCATCCTGCCCACAGAAAATCGTGTGGATCTGATACCCAGGTGAGTGACTGTGACATTGCACACCCCATGTTCTGTATCACTGGCCACCAAGCCCCCTCCAGAACCAGTGGAAGAAGGCATCCACTCACCCTATCCTTGGCAGGATGAAGCACACTGGGCACAAAGCCCCCACTAGAACCAGTGGAAGAAGGCATCCATTCACCCTATCCTTGGCAGGACGAAGCACACTGGGAACCAAGCCCCTCCAGAACTAGTGGAAGAAGACATCCACTCACCCTATCCTTGGCAGGATGAAGCACAGTGGGCACCAAGCCCCATCCAGAACCAGTGGAAGAAGGCATCCACTAACCCTGTCCTTGACAGGATGAAGTACACTGGGCACCAAGCCCCCTCCAGAACCAGTGGAAGAAGGCATCCACTCAACCTATCCTTGGCAGGATGAAGCACACTGAGCACCAAGCCCCCTCCAGAACCAGTGGAAAACCGGTACACACTAGAGAGAATGTGGCTTTGCACTCCCCAGGACCAAGCAGTGGGCAAACCACCCACTTGAGAGACTTGAGAGACCGTGGCTTTGCACTCCCCAGGACCAAGCAGTGGGCAAACCACCCACTTGAGAGACTGTGGCTTTGCACTCCCCAGGACCAAGCAGTGGGCAAACCACCCACTTGAGAGACTGTGGCCTTGCCCTCCCCAGGGCCTAGCAGTGGGCAAACCACCCACTTGAGAGACTTGAGAGACTGTGGCTTTGCACTCCCCAGGACCTAGCAGTGGGCAAACCACCCACTTGGGAGACTTGAGAGACTGTGGCCTTGCACTCACCAGGACCAAACAGTGGGCAAACCACCCACTTGAGAGACTTGAGAGACTGTGGCTTTGCACTCCCCAGGACATCACTGTGGGCATGGAGCCCCCTCCAGGAGCAGTGGCGTTGTACCATCTTCTGGCTGAGGTGCCCCGCCCCCTCCCCTGCCCCCCTGAGGTGCCTGTGTGTTTTTGACCTGATGCCCCTGAAGTGTTCTCTTCGTATTGAGGCAGGAGTCAAGTGTGGGCTTGGCCTATGTGTTTTGGCCCAGTGGGCCACAGGCATTTTGAATGGACATTGTCCCGCCTTTTGTACATGTTGTACATTTTGTAAATAGTGTTTTTGAATTATTAACGTATTTCTAATATAACACTCATTTGACTCAATTCCTTTTGTCCTTGCATTATTCCTGAGGGTTACAGGGTGTATATGTAATGTTGTTGCATGTGTTTCTGTGTATGGTGTTGGGGGTAAGGGTGAGGGTGGGGGTGTTGCATGTTGTGTGTGTGTGTGTGTGTGTTACTCTCTCTTTTTCCTCCCCCCTCCCCTATGTGCTAGGTGCAGTACTCACAGTGGTCGTCGTCGCCGCCGTTGGTACTCCTGGTATCTGAGAAGAAACACCAGCATTGGGAAGATCTGCAGCTCGGTTCCATGGCGTCCTGGTTCTTCCTTGAGTGTTGAGATGTGAGTGGTTTCCCTTCAAAGTACTGTTTCCGCCGTGCTTTTGATGGCGTTGGTACCGCCCCAGAAAAAGCTGGCAGATGGGCATGTTGTAATGGGGTGGGCGGTACATTGTCTTCCTCCTGGCTGTTGGCGGTTACCGCTGCGGTGTTTGTTGCTACCGCTGTGGCGGTCGGAGTGTTAAAGTGGCTGTATCTGTTAGCAGTTTACCGCTGTGGTCATGATTCCATTTTTGTTACCACCGGCCTGTTGGCGGTATTACCGCCACTTCAACACTGACCACCAGGGTTGTAATGAGGGCCTATAGCTCCAACTGGGGCTATCACAGCGTTGTTGACGGAGCCGCTTCCAACAACCCAACACTACTCGCAAGGGAGTGCAGGCCGGTCACGGAGTTGCACAGGCCTCCAGGTACAGTGCCTCTGTAAATGATGAAACAAAGACGTTGCACAGAGATGGGGGGTGAGCCTGCGTGGCGTCTGTTCCTTACTACTACCGGAGAGGTGAGCTGTCGGTTACTTACGGTTGCAGGGGAGATGATGCAGCGTTGACTTTGTAATGTCACGATCACACTACAAGGCTACATGTTCTGTGGCGGAGTCGGGTGTCACAGATGTCAGAGACATAGCACTCAGGACTCACACTGTAATGGGACTTCCAAGGCACTGCAGTGGCGTCAGTCTCTGCGCTTAGTGGGACCACAACTCCAAGTACAGGCAGCGGCACGGAGTCAGGCAGCGGCACTGGTTCCAAAGTTGCTCTGGAGTTGATGCATCGGTTTCTTCTTGGTTTCACCACAATTCACTTCCAAGGACCCAGGAACTGGATTCAGCACCACCTGGCAAGTCGGGACTCTCAGCAAGAATGCCCAGGTGCTGGCAGATGAAGTCTTTGATGTTCCTGTGACTTCTAACAGGAGGGAAGCTCACTTCAAGCCCTTGGAGATCCTTGGAAAACCAACATCCAGTCCTTTCACTCACAGGACAGAAGCAGCAAGCAGCAGGCTAGCAAAGCAAAGCAACAGGCAGAGTGGCAGTCCCTCCTATGGCATCTAGCTCTTCTTCTTGGCAGAATGTCCTCAGTCCAGAAGTGTTCTGAAGTTGTGGTCTCAGAGGCCCAATACGTATACTGATTTCTGCCTTTAAAGTAGGCAAACTTCAAAGGAAAGTCTTTCTGCCCTGCTTTCTTGCCCTGGCCCCAGACACACTTCAGGGGGTTGGATCTGCTATATGTAAGGGCAGGCACAGCCCATTCAGGTGCAACTGTCAGCTCCTCCCACCACTCTAGCCCAGGAAGACCCATCAGGTTATACAGGGCACACCTCAACTCCCTTTGTGTGACTGTCTAGAGTGAATTCACAAACAGCTCAACTGTCTTCCTGACCCAGACGTGTATTCCTCACATAGGCAGAGGCACAGAATGGTTAAGCAAGAAAATGTCCACTTTCCTAAGGGGAAATTATACTTAAACAATATTTCAAGGCAATCCCCATGGTAACCTCTGGGAGAGATAGAACCTGCAATAGTGAAAACACAATTTAGCAGTATTTTACTATCAGGACATGTAAAACACACTAGTACATGCCCTACCTTTTAAATACACTGCACCCTGCCCATGGGGCTGCCTTGGACCTAACCTTGGGGTTACTTGCATGTAGTAAAAGGGACGGTTTGGGCCTGGCAAGTGGGTTTACTTAGCAGGTTGAACTGGCAGTTCAAAACTACACACACAGACACTGCAGTGGCAGGTCTGAGACATGTTTACAGGGCTTCGCATGTGGTTGTTCGTGACGGGTGAATTTTAAGAGTGATGCAATTTTGTTTTTATATGTGAACGTATCATGGTGCACATCGGCATTGACTTTTTCACTATTAATATTTTCCACTCTAGTTGAATTTTCAACTACAATATCTAACCCATACGTCATGACAATCCCAGTATTGGGGATTGTTGTTCTTTAGTTTTTACTATTGCTTCTTTCCTAGTTACTTGCATTTGACCCAATTTGAGGACTGCGTTTTTTACAGCAGAAAACCCCTAGTTGCTGGAAACTACACAAAAACAATAATAATATGAAAACAGGCAACAATGATTTGCACAGACCTATACTGTTATCCCACCCCCCCTAAGGGACTCATTTCCCTTTGTGTCATCGAGTTGGATGGCCATACACTGGAACTTCATGTCTGGGGTCCATTTGTTAATAAAGAAGACCGCCCCAGATACACTAAGGGCCACCCTGTGACCACAGATGGAAGCAGGATCGTATGTGTTCATGCATTGGTTTGGTGGTTTTGCTACCTCCAAGAATCTCTTTTCTGGAAAGTCTCAGGCCAAACAGTATCCTCCCCTATGGTGCCTTTTCTACACATCCTATCTAGCTCAGTTTGAATATCGCTAGGTTAGGTGAAAAGGTACAGTGCTGTAGGATTAGTCTTGTATCTGGTCAGATTCACTGCTACTCAGAGGGGTTGTACTCTGTTGGGGTGTATCTTGGCCTTAATCCTGCATAGGTATAGGTGGATAAGGCATTTTGCTTTTTCAGGGTCTACCTCTTGGGACAAGTAAAGCCTGTCTGTGCATACTGCGTGTGGTATCAGTGAACAGACATAAGGTGACCTGGCTGATGTCTTGGAACCTATGGCGGTCATGTGCTGATATAATGTGTTGTGAAAGAGGGAGCTGTGTAGCGTGTGTGGAATGCTAGTGTAGGGTGCAGTGTGATTATAAGTGAAATAGGAGAGGTCTCTACGCAAGTGCTGTAACAATTTCTGGGTAGACTTCATTTGACTAGGCAGCTCTTTGGAAATTAATAGATGGAGCAGGACCCATAAACATGGGATTAGCTGCAACGTAAGCCACAAAGTGCACATTCAACACTAATTTAAATTAAGGGCAAGGATTACTTTAAATCACTGTTTTAACTAAAATGGTATTGGATCAGTGGACAATATCATAGCTAGGAATTACTCTGCAGTGCACCTGTAATGCAGTGAACTGACAACTGTTGTTTTGACGTAGTTGCAATAGATTGTGCTGAAGTAAACTGATTGCTTAGTGATGAAATACTGATTTTAGAAGTTATGGACAAACAAGCATCGGCATAACCAATAGGTCTCACCTTTGGGACCTTATAAATGTTTAGACATGCTGCACATTATCTTGGGTGCTGTGCCAACAGGGATTGAAGAGCTTTACAATTGCTGCACACAATGTACCCATTTATAAACAGTAACCATCTGCAAATGGTCTGATTTACCAATGAATTTTGAGACAGGTGGTTCTTGTAGCATCCTCAGACATTCAGTCCCGTTTTCATGCTGGAGGTCATTTAACTGATCGCCAGCCCCCCTGGAACCCTGCCGGCCGCATAAAGAACATTCTGCTGGGCCGGCGGGCGGAAACATTGCCCGCCGGCACAGCAGAATGCATGGCCGGGACATTGCCTCTGTGTGGCGGGTGCAGCTGCACCCATCGTGCAGATGCAGTGACCTGTGCGATGGGGCACTGCACAGGGGCCCATGCCAAGTGCATGGGCAGTGCAGGGGCCCCTGGGGGGCCCCAAAGCACCCCTTCTGCCAGCCTTTCTCTGGCGGGGGAACCCACCAGGGAAAGGCTGGTGGCAGTAGGGATCATTATCCAAGGGGCAGCAGCGCTGCCCTGTCGGATGACGATTCCCTCTACTGTCGGGCAGCCTGTCGGAGGCAGCCTGGCGGTGGAGGAGGGCCGCCTATGGCAGCCCTCCATGTGTTCTTTATATGGCAGTTCAGACCATGCTGGTTGCAGTCTTTTCACCCGCCGCCGGCATGGCGGTCTGAACCGCTGAGGATCATAATGACTCCCTCAGTGTCAGGAAGTGTCAATGATACCATCCGAAGACCACCACTCTCAGTAATTGCTAAACTTAACATCCACTGTCAGTAACTAGCGCATGTAAAATCCCCAGATATTCATTGCCAGCAAATAGAACTTTGAACACCCTAAACCATTCCTAGTCAAATAGTACCAGTTATAATATCCCCAGATACTCGTTGTCAGTAAGTTTAACGTGTAACACCCAACATCTTCTAGTGCCAGAAACGTGTACTTGTAACATCAGATGACAGTCACTACCCAAACGTCTAAAAATGGCATTTATAATACTGATGTACTAAAAGCCAGAGAAGGGCGCTTGTAAATTTACAAGAAACAACGCCAGTTAGTGGAAATGTTAACATCAGAAGAAATCTATTTTTAGAAAATGCCTTGTAAAAACACCCTAACACAGAGTAACAGCTAATACCGGAGAAATTTATTGTTAGAAATAGGCACTGGTAACATCCTTAATATCTAACTTCGGAAAATGGCATGTACAGCTTCTCAAGGCATCGAGCACGAAAAAGTTGCACTTTAAGCTTCCTTAACATACTAAATTACAGAAAGTCTCATTCATGGCATCTAGTTAGAGAAAATGACACTTGTATCACCCTGAAACACTCATTGTGACAAAGTAAAACGTGAAAAGAAAGCTGTTCACCAATCCATCTGTAGCAGTGAGAGACCCTGAATAACGAAGTATGTTTTCGCAAGTAATGTGCAGGAATGTAAGCTTAAATCAATGCATAACCTTGTGTGGATTCTTTCTGGCACACTGGTAGAAACACATTATTGGTGAGGGAGGAGTCTGGGTGCACGGGAGGGGGTGGGCATAGAAAGAGAGTGCGAGTGAATGAATTACCTGAATCACCCCATCACAGAAACGATGCACAGAGGTCAGAGAGGCCAGATGTCGAATGACTGCCTCCCCAAGATCAGTGATGCCTCCCTCCCCAGCATGTCTCACTCTTCCTCTTCAGCCTCTCTCTGCAGGCCAAGATCACCCGCACTTGTCTCTTCACTAGCAGTAGCTTTACCGATACTGCTGTTGCCACCAGTATGACCACTCTCTTGCCCTGCATGAGGTTAATCGGGCACTGTCAGATCCCAGGTGAGAAGAACTGATGGCTCAGCAGTAGCACATCGTCCTCCCTCCCCTCTAGCCCCAGGGCAGCTATAGTAAACCACACGGTCCCTGGCACATGCCGGACATAGATATCAAGATAGGACTCTGGACAGTCAATGCCCAACCTTTGTACGCCTCTAAACAGAGCGGTGGCCCAAGTTTTTTTAATGAAAATAGACCTTAAGTTCTGTTAAAATAAATGGAAAGTCAAGAGAACATCTTCTTGCTAGGAGTTGTGTTAGTTTCTCAATATTACAAAGCATACTAACAAATGGGGAAAACACTTTATTGTAATGTTTAGAGGAGAGCACACTTACAATATGGATGATCCATTTTAATAGGGAAAGACGACTGTGCAGGTTATCTCATGATTATTGTGTAAATCACATCCTTGTCAGTTGGCCCTGTCTTCCCTTGTGTATTGAATCTGGGACGAAAGAGGCACTGGGAGCCTGGCAGGGGCGAATGGCAGCCCAAGCTGGCAATCCTCAGAAACTGCAATTTTCAAACTAGGAGCTGAGGCAAAAGTAAAAAGTAGTGCACTGAACCTAAAATTAATGGCCAAAAGTGAACTGGTCCATGTAACGGCCAATCTCCAGCGCAGGAACAAAATAGGCAAATGGCGGAACAAATGTAAACTATTCACCAAAGAAACCATTGGAATTCTGAAAAGCAGACGAAGGAACCAATGAATAACGATGGGCGTGCTGAAAGCCCACAGAGCAGATACCGCATGTCTTGAGAGACTGCGCATGCTCTGCCTAGGCTCGACATAAAAATTGTATTTTGTGGCGTCCAACCTTTTGCAAAGGGGATCTCTCATCTGAGCCAAGTTACAAGTGTTTTCTTTTTTGTAGGACATGTCATTAAGATGATTTGGGTCCTGGTGCCATTGGTGAAAGTCCTTCAAGCTTGTTTACTATTTCTACTGAAAGACTGTTGCCCTTTTTGTTGGAAAATCAATAGGCTCTGGAGTTCTTCAGTCTCAATAGCAGAATATTCAAAGAATATTGATGCCTATCTGCTCCTGAGCTTGGCTATTTCCCTTCCAAGCCCTGTAACCGGCAACTCTCTAGTTAGATTGGCTAGTGTCCATGTCTCAATACAAATAACCAGTTCAGGGAACTTAAGCTCACCCTTGATGCCTAAAGTGAATTTTACATCAAAGGTGTAGAGACTATGGGAAGGCCCGTGGAGGCCAGAAGAATCTATTTTCAAAATGGGGGTTATGTTTACTAATCAGCAGCATACCACAACAGTAATGACATTCTTAGGGGAAATTACTGTTATGACCGGTTCTCCAACACTCCCATACGAGGGTGCAATTTACTCTAAAATAAATACAGACTTTTTTAATTTCAAAGAATTTCATTGAAATTTTGCATATAAAGAACAGCAAGGAGAAACCAAAAGCAATAAAACATAAAACATACATGAAAGCATATATGCTTAGTTATGGATATTAAAAGGAGGGAGAAACCTATATGGGAAGGGTTGTGACAAATGGCTATAATGATTAATGCTATTAATAAAACAACATTGTTTGGTGTAAATAAAATACAGGTATACGAATATGCATACAGTAAGCATGGACTAATTCCATAAGAAAATCATTAACAATAGTTATAAGTTCAGTGGCACATTTTCATATAGTACAATGTTGTGGAAAAAGGAGATAATAAGTAATATAAAAGAGTACACCCTGTAGTATTAATAGGTTAGGGGGCTAATGAGTGAGGGTGAGGAGGGGTGAATGCTGCTGTTGTATGCTCAAGGGGTTTACTTTTGACAAAGTAGGAATCCAAAGTCCCCCATAGACGTCTATGTTGTAATTTCCATGGGAAGTGTTGTAATGCTGTATTATCTGCACCTCTCATATGTGCTATACAATTCAGCCATGATTTGAAGGGTATAGAGGTAGTATTTTTCCAATTGGAAAGAACGAATTTTCATGCAGCTGTTTAAAAGTAGGCCATCATTGTGAGAGTTCAGACGAGGACCTAAAAATCCCACAATGAGAGAGCGAAAGTCTTGTTAAACTTGGAAATGTTGTCAGAAATTCAAATATTTTGTCCCAAAATTCAAGAACAGCCCTACAATAAAAGATCGTGTGTTCTAAGTCGCTGGTCTCTGTATTACAGTTCCAGCATATGTGGTTTGTTTTCGGCCCAACTTTGTGGAGACGTGTTGGGGTCAAGAATATTCTGTGTAGGAGCCAAAATTTGGTCTGGGATAGCGCTGGTATAATTTTGTGGGAGTAGGCAGATTTCCATATCAGCTTCCAGTCGTTTTGTGGCATAGACTTGTGTTTGTCCCATGTATTCTGTATTACTAAGTTTGATCTAGTTGAAAGAGGTTGAAGAAGTTTATAGTAACTTGAGACCTGGTGCCCTGACCTGTTGGACAAATTAACCAGCGTTAGTAGGGAAGGGTCTTGATATGAGACTTTGGCTTTGGATATACAGGCTTTAAAATTAAGGAAGTCATAGAAATCCTAAATATTTAATTGCTTTAGAAAATAGATACCTTTGGATGACCTGTCTTTCCAAAGTAGTGGGGCGTCATTGATTTTTATCATGGTGTTATTCCAGAGAGAGATCATATTGGAATTATTTATTTATTTTATTTATTCAGATTTCAAGGCGACTATCCAGTTTTAATAGGGCAGGCTCATGTTAATAAATATTTGTTTGGCTGGGAGAGTAGGTTTAATTGTGGTAGAGAGGAACATAATGGGGAGGTAATTTTCCAGAATGTCGTGTTCAATTAAAAGCCAAGCTGGTGTGTAATCAGAAGGTGGGGAAAATCAGATGGAACCTTGCTTTGTTAGAAAAGCATATTTATATTTCCTTAAGTGTGCTAAGTCAACTCCACCCATTTCGGTGGGAAGGCGATAATCTTAATTGAGATACTAGGTTTTTTGTACTGCCAAATGAACTTGGAGATTAGTTTGTCTAATTTGTGGTGGAAGTCATCCTATAGGGTAAGTGGAAGCATGCATATAAGGTAATTTACTGTTGGTGTAACCATAATTTTTATTGTCTCAAATCTACTCCACCAGGTAATGAATTTGGGGTTCCATCCATCAAGAAGTTTCTCTAATTTTTGCAGAGTTTTCTTTTCATTCTGTTTTAAGGTATCCATTAGATGTGAGCCAAATTCCATTCCTAAGTATTTTAGGTGATTGGGTTGCCATGCGAGGCCTGAGTCTTCTAGTAAGTCCTTAGTGCAAAGATTTTTTAGTCCTTCGACTTTGTATTTGTCTTTGTTGAGGCTGTAGCCTGCAACTTGAGCATAATTGTCTATAGACAATTTAATGGACAGGCAAGCGTTTTCTGTAATGATTAGGATATCATCAACATATGCCACTACCTTTATTGTTAACATTTTAGTGAATACAGGAGACTGATTATTAATTTGGACGTTATGAAGAAGCTGTACTAAGGCCAGAATGAATAGCAATGAGGAGAGAGGGTATCCCTACCTTATTCCTCTCTTCCATTTAAAAGGGGAAGAGATGAGCCAACCTACTCTTGCTCCTGTGCAGGGGTTGCTATAAAGGGCCATCACCATTTTGATAGTCATCGCCCAAATTTAATTTTTCAAGCGCTTCTCTGAGGAAGGCCTATGAAACTTTATCAAATTCCTTTTTAGCATCCAATGTAATAGCTACAGTTTTAGAGGGTGAGGTTTTTGATTTTTTTAGTATATGGCATAAAAAGTGTGTATTATCATTGGCATCTATTTGGCACCCTCCTGGCTCTGAGTTCTTGCGCAGTTATAAAATCTTTGCTGATAGCACTTGTAATTCGGAAAATTTAGGAGGACTAGATGCTTGATTATACTCTTGCAAGTTTTTTTGTATCATAAAAACTGCTAATAAAAAGAAGTTGAATAATAAAACCTGTATGCGAACGTTTATAAGAGTGCCCCTGATTGTTGCCTTAGGGGCATCCCAGAGGGTAGATGTCAAAATGTTGGGAGATTTTCAGAGAGAAAATTATGAATTGCTGTTTCAATGCGCTATTGTGATGAAGTATCTTTGATATATTTATCATTAAAACTCCATGTATTTGTTTTGGTTTTAGTGTTGGTTCCTGCAAGTGTCATAGTCACACATGAGTAGTCAGAAACCAGATGGGGAAGAATGTCCATTTAGTCTATGAGGTGGGAGAAAGCTCCTAAGATGAGAAAATAATCTACTCTCAAGTAGGAGGAGTGTGGATATAAGACATTTTGGAGTTTAGGGGGACTTTAGGTTGTCTGTCCAAAATTAAGAAGAGGCGACAATTGAAATCACCACCTATAATCATGAATTCATCACTAGGGATGTGTTTTAAGGAACTACTCAGAGTTCCAAAATTTGGGGGAGTTATTGTTCAGGCCATAGATATTAATAAGGTGAATGTGTAGGAAGCTGGCCCGGTGTGTGGTGGGTACCTAAGGTACTTACACCTTATATCAGGTCCAGGTATCCCATAGGAGTGTAGTGTAGCCAGGCTCTCTAGAGGTAGCTGTGGATGAGCAGCCAAGGCTTATCTAGGAGACATACAAAGCTTGTGCAGTACCACTGTAGTCACAGAGCACCTACACACATGAAAGAAAAGACTAATTTTTACAAATATAAAGGTACTTTATTTTAGTGACACAATACTAAAAAAGTACTGGAGAGGCAACCCTCCAATAGGAGGTAAGTAACACACTAAATATATCCACTAGTGTTCAGCAATAGGCATAGAAAGTGATAGAAAACAGTGTAAATGCAATTAGACAATAGTGACCCTAGGGGGAGCCCAAACCATATACTAAAAAAATGGATTGCGAACACAGGGCCCCCACCTAAGTAACTGGAATGTGTAGAAGGGGGCTAGGGGTACTAGGAAACCCCAAAGGTAAGTACCACAGTACCCCCTAGCAATGAGGAAGAAATAAGCATGTCACTGGAGTTTCCCCAAACCACCCAAAAGGAAGGAAAAGAAGAAAATGCAACACCCAGACAAGACTGCAAGAAACCAGCAGTGGATTCCTGAAGGAGAAGACCTCTGGAAGAAGGAGACCAAGTCCAGAAGTCACAGAAGAGTCCAGTGGGGGGGGCAGGAGCACCTACCCATCAGTCTAGGATTGCAGGAGTTGGTTGTTGGTGATGTGAAGGTCAGCACTGCAGCCCTGGAGTCAGTGAAGAGTTCCTAAGGGATGCAGACGACGTCCAATGCTGGAAGAAGAATTGCAGATGGGTTCTGGTGCAAGGATTCCACCAACAAGCCTTGGCCAAGGCAAATGTCGTGGATGGCGAAAAGTGGAGTTGCTGGGGACCAGCAAGGTCCAGGAGGGGGAGTCACAGGGGACCCTCAGTGATGCAGAGAGCCCACAGGAGCAGAGGAAGCACCTCTAAGAGGCTGGCCTGGCTTATAGTGGCTACCTGATGGTACTTACACCTTGTGCCAGGTCCAGTTATCCATTATTAGTAAATTAGTAGTGTTCTAGCAGCTTAGGCTGATAGAGGTAGCTATAGCAGAGCAGCTTAGGCTGAATTAGGAGACATGCAAAGCTCCTACTATACCACTTATATCATATAGCACTATATCATAAGAATCACAATACTCAGAGTTACTAAAAATAAAGGTACTTTATTTTAGTGACAATGTGCCAAAAATATCTCCGAGGATATACTCCCTTAGGAGGTAAGTAAAATACACAAAATATACACACAAACCAAAATCAGGTAAGTAAACAGAAAAGTAGTGCAAACGCTTTAGAATACAATAGGATGCAATAGGCCTAGGGGCAACACAAACCATATACTAAGAAAGTGGAATGCGAACCACTTAGGGACCCCAGGCCTAGTGTAGTGTGTAGAGGGTCGCTGGGAGTGTAAGAAAACTCTTAGGGTGCACAATATACTCCACCCCAAGACCTTGAAAAGTAGGAGTAAAGTTACCCTACTTCCCCAGAAACACACTAAAGTCATGATAGGAGATTCTGCAAGGACCACAACTGACTACAAAGCACTGAAGATGGATTCCTGGACCTGAGGACCTGTAAAGGAAGGGGACCAAGTCCAAGAGTCACAAAAGTGTCTGGGGGTGGGGGAGGTCAGGACCCCACTAAACCCCGGATGAAGGTGAAAAATGGCTGCCTCTGGGTGGAAGAAGCTGAAAATTCTGCTACAACAGAAGATGCCAGGAACTTCTCCTTTGCACAGAAAATGTCCCACGGCGTGCTGGAGGGTGCAGAGTTGTTTCCACACAGAAAGGCCGCAAACAAGCCTTGCTAGCTGCAAAGGTCGCGGTTGAAGAAAAAGGGTGCTGTCTGGGCCCAGGAAGGACCAGGAGTCGCCACTTGGACGAGGAGACAGAGGAGGTGCTTAGCAACACAGAGAGCCCACGCAGAAGCAGGTAGCACCGGCAGAAGTACTTGAACACGGGTTCAAGAAAACTGACCACGGCGGTCGTCTCAACACTACAAAGGAGGGTCCCACGAAGCCGGAGGTCAACTCAGCGAGTTGAGCAATGCAGGACGGAGTGCTGGGGACCTGGGCTGTGCTGTGCACGAAGGATTCCTTGCAAAAGTGCACAGAAGCCCTAGCAGCTGCAGTTCACGCAGTACACAGGATTACTGTTTGGCGTGGGGAGGCAAGGACTTACCTCCACCAAATTTGGACAGATGGACCACTGGACTGTCGGGGTCACTTGGATCCAGCTCCTATGTTCCAGGGACCATGCTCGTCACAATGAGAGGGGACCCAGAGGACCGGTGAAGCAGAAGTTTGGTGCCTGCATTAGCAAGAGGAAGATTCCGTCGACCCACGGGAGATTTCTTCTTGGCTTCCAGTGCAGGGTGAAGGCAGACAGCCCCTAGAGCATGCACCACCAGGAAACAGTCGAGAAAGCCGTCAGGATTAGGCGCTACAATGTCGCTGGTAGTCTTCTTGGTACTTTGTTGCAGTTTTGCAGGCATCCTGGAGCAGTCAGCGGTTGATCCTTGCCAGAAGTCGAAGAGGGAGATGCAGAGGAACTCTGGTGAGCTCTTGCACTCGTTATCTCAAGAGAAGCCCACAGGAGAGACCCTAAATAGCCCTCAGAGGCGGATTGGCTACCTAGTCAGGTAAGCACCTATCAGGAGGGGTCTCTGATGTCACCTGCTGGCACTGGCCACTCAGAGGCCTCCATTGTGCCCTCCCACCTCTGGATTCAAGATGGCAGAGGTCTGGGACACACTGGAGGAGCTCTGGGCACCACCCCTGGGGTGGTGATGGACAGGGGAGTGGTCACTCCCCTTTCCTTTGTCCAGTTTCGCGCCAGAGCAGGGGCTGGGGGATCCCTGAACCGGTGTAGACTGGCTTATGCAAGGAGGGCACCATCTATGCCCTTCAAAGCATTTCCAGAGGCTGGGGGATGCTACTCCTCCCCATCCCTTAACACCTATTTCCAAAGGGTGTAACACCCTCTCTCAGAGGAAATCCTTTGTTCTGCCTTCCTGGAACTGGGCTGCCTAGACCCCAGGAGGGCAGAAGCCTGTCTGTGGGTTGGCAGCAGCGGTAGCTGCAGTGAAAACCCCAGAGAGCTGGTTTGGCAGTACCCGGGGTCCATTCTAGAGCCCCTGGGATACATGGGATTGGCACCCCAATACCAGATTTGGCATGGGGGGACAATTCCACGATCTTAGACATGTTACATGGCCATATTCGGAGTTACCATTGTGAAGCTACATATAGGTATTGCCCTATATGTAGTGCAGGCGTGTAATGGTGTCTCCGCACTCACAAAGTCCGGGGAAATTGCTGTGAACTATGTGGGGGCACCTTGGCTAGTGCCAGAGTGCCCTCACACTTAGTAACTTTGCACCTAACCTTCACTAAGTGGGGGTTAAACATATAGGTGACTTATAAGTTACTTAAGTGCAGTGTAAAATGGCTGTGAAATAACGTGGACGTTATTTCACTCAGGCTGCAGTGGCAGTCCTGTGTAATATTGGTCTGAGTTCCCTATGGGTAGCAAAAGAAATTCTGCAGCCCATAGGGATCTCCTGGAACCCCAATACCCTGGATACCTAGGTACCATATACTAGGGAATTGTAAGTGTGTTCCAGTGTGCCAATTAGAATTGGTGAAAATGGTCACTAGCCTGCAGTGATAATTTTAAAGACAGAGAGAGCATAAGCACTGAGGTTTTGATTAGCAGAGCCTCAGTGACACAGTTAGGCACTACACAGAGATACACATTCAGGCCACAAACTATGAGCACTGGGGTCCTGACTAGCAGGGCCCCAGAGAGACATATAAAACACAATGACAAATAGGGTTCTCACTATGAGCACTGCAGTCCTGGCTAGCAGGATCCCAGTGAGACAGTAAAAGCACCCTGACATATATCCACAAACAGGCCAAAAGTGGGGGTAACAATGCTAGAAAGAGGCTACCTTCCTACAGCACCCATAGGAGTCCCACAGGATGGGGACACAGGAGTCACAGAGGAGCCCATGCAGCACAACTGGAAGGGTCCCACTGCGCAGGAGACCCACGTAGAGGGCTTTGCTTTGCAGGAAGCAGTGCTGGTGGCTGGGACTACACAAAGCCTTAGGATCCTTTGGAGAAGATGCCAACAAGCCTTGGCAGCTGCAAGAGACGCAGTGCACGGGGGTACTGTCCTGCAAGGGAGGGCAAGGGCTTACCTCCACCAACGTTGGACAGCTGGCAGAGAGGACCACCACCCGTGATGCAGGGTCCACATAGCTCAGGATGAGTGGAGGTCCATGCAGCTGGTCGTCATTGCAGTAGGTGCCTGCAGATGCAGGGAAGTGACTCGTTCACTCCAAGGGAGGTTCCTTCTTCCTTCTCATGCAGACTGGAGGCTTGCCACCCTATGAGGATGCAGAGCTGGGGAAATTTTGCAGAAGCTGGAAGGAGCCGTGGAAAAAATGTTGCAAGCAAAGTCTTCCTCGTGGATGCAGATTGTCGGTTCCTGGAGGATCCAGTCTCAGTTCCAGTGGCTAGAAGTCAAAGTAAGGTTACAGAGGAGTCCTGCTGGAATCTTGGAAGCCGAATCTAAGGACCCACCCAAGAGAGACCCTAAATAGCCCTGAAAGGGGGATTGGTCACCTAGCCAGGTGACCACCTATCAGGAAGGGACTCTGACATCACTTGCCTGACCTGGCCACTCATTTGGTCCTAGAGGTCCATGCCAACCTTGGATTCAAGATAGCAGAACCCAGGGTTCCTCTGGAGGAGCGCTGAGCACCATCACTGGGGTGATGGACAGGGGAGTGGCCACTCCCCTTTCCCTTGTCCAGTTTCACGCCAGAACAGGCACTGGAGGTCCCTGAACCCGTGTAGACTTGTTTACGCACGGAGGGCACTAAATGTGCCCTTCAAAGCATAACAGTGGGCAGAAACCTGTCTGAGGGTTGGCAGCAGCTTAGGCTGCCCAGAAAACCCCAGAAGGCTGGTAGGAGCAATGCTGGGGGTCCTTTAAGGAGCCCCCAGAGTTCATGGAATTCCGATACTGGATACCCCATCACAACACACGCTTGACCCCATTTTCCAGTAAACATGTCTCCTTCAGCCACACCACCGAACTCCACTGGACTGACCACTGCTGCATCCACTTCTCCTTCGAGAGACCTACAACACACCATCACCCGCAACGGATTCCCCACCACAGATGGAACAAGGTCACCGAAGACCAGCTGATCACCACGCTATCCCAGAACCCACCTGTCAACGACACCGACACAGCAGCCCGCAATCTCAGGCAATGGATCGATGACTGTGCCAACAGTCTCGCACCGAGCATGAAACCTTCTAACAGACCCCCCGACAGAGGCCTTCTGGTTCACCGCTGACCTCCAAGAATCCAAGCAAACATGGCGAAGACTCGAGAAAAAGTGGCGCAGAGAACAGACACCAGACAACCACACAGCCTTCAAGAATACTATCCGCAGACACCACCAAGTCATCTGAGCCGCCAAAAGAACCGCCTTCAAATAACGCATCGACAACAACGCACACAGCTACAAGGAGCTCTTCAACATCGCGAAGGAACTCTCCAACATCAACAACATCCTGCCATCACAAGACCTCTGCGACTCCCTAGCCACCTTTCTTCTAGCGCAAGATCGCAGACATCCATGACAGATTCAATACCCAGACCCCTCCCCTCCATCAACCACCAACACCACAGACCCACCGCCCACCAGCCTCCTGCTCTCCTGGACCCACATCAACGACGATAACACCATCAAAATCATGAACACCATCCACTCCGGCTCACCATCCGGTCCCTGCCCTCACCACATCTTCAACAAAGCGAGCTCCATCATCCCACCCCAAATCTGGAAGATCATCAACAGTTCCTTCGAGACTGCCACCTTCACGGAGAGCTGGAAACACGCTGAGATCAACGCCCTCCTCAAGAAACCCAGGCGGACTCAAAGGACAGCAAGAACTTCCAGCTCATCTCCTTGCTCCCCTTCCCCGCAAAAGTTATTGAGAAAATTGTCAACAAACAACTGACCCGTTTCCTCAAGGAGAACAACACTCTGGACCTGTCCCAATCCAGATTCCGCAGCAACCACTGCACTGAAACTGCTCTCATCGCCTCCACCGACGATATCAGGACCATACTTGACAACGGCGAAACTGTGGCCCTCATCCTCCTGGACCTCTCGGCCACATTCGACACCGTCTGCCACCACACCCTACGCACACGCCTCAACGACGCAGGGATCTGCAACAGAGCCCTGGACTGGATCACCTCTTTTCTCACCGGCAGAACTCAGATTCTGCCTCCCTCTATTCTGCTCTGAAGCCACCAAAATCATCTGCGGCGTACCCCAGGGATCGTCCCTCAGCCCGACTCTCTTTGACGTCTACATGGCTCCACTTGCAAACATTGCCCGATCTCATTCTCAATTTAGCTGATCCTCTCCCTCACCAAGGACCCCGCCACCGCCAAAACTAACCTCCAGAAAGGAATGAAGGCCATCGTCGAATGGATGAAGAAAAGCTGCCTGAAACTGAATTCTGACAAAACTGAGGTCCTCATCCTCGGCTCCTCCCCCTCCACATGGGACGACTCCTGGTGGCCTGCCACACTGGGAACCACACCAACACCCACCGAACATGCACGCAACCTGGGATTCATTCTGGACTCATTGCTATCAGTGACCCAGCAAGTCAACGCTGTCTCTTCCTCCTGCTTCAACACCCTCTGCATGCTTTGGAAGATCTATAAATGGATCGCCACTGAAACTAGAAGGACGGTCACCCAAGCCCTCGTAAGCAGCAAACTGGACTACGGCAATGCCATCTACACAGGAACCACGGCCAAGCTCCAGAAAAGACTACAGAGCATACAGAACGCCTCCGCACGCCTCACCCTGGACATCCCCCGCCACAGCTACATCAGAGACCTGCACTGGCGCCCCGTAAACAAGAAATCACTTTCAAACTCCTCACCCACGCTCACAAGGCATTGCACAACACCGGACCATAATACCTCAACAGACGGCTCTCCTTCTACACCCCGACCCGACAGCTTCCCTCCGCTGACCTTGCCCTCGCCACCGTCCCATGCATCCACAGAACGACTGCCGGTGGCAGATCGTTCTCCCACCTCACTGCCAAAATGTGGAACACTCTTCCCACCCACCTGCAACAGACACAGGTCCTACTTACCTTCAGGAGACACCTCAAGACTTTGCTGTTCGAGCAGTAGCAGCCCTTCGACCCCCCCAGCGCCTTGAGACCCTCACGGGTGAGTAGTGCGCTTTACAAACGCTTTGATTGATTGACTCCTACATGTTTGATACAAAACATGCCTAGGCTCGGAGTTACCATTGTGTAGCTGGACATAGGTAGTGACCTATATCCAGTACTCACATAAAATGGCGTCCCCGCACTCACGAAGTCCATGAAAATGGCACTGGAGTTTGTGGGGCCACCTCTGCTAGTGCAGGGGTGCCCTCCCACAGAGGTATTTGCACCCTGCCCTCTGGACTAGGAGGGCCTTCCATAGGGGTGACTTACAGTGACCTGGTGCAGTGCATACACCCTTTCACCCAGGCTGCAATGGCAGGCCTGCAGAACACTTTGCATGGGCTCCCCATGGGTGGCATAATACATGCTGCAGCCCATGGGGGATCCCCTGGTGCCATAGATGCCGTATACTAGGGACTTACATGGGGGCACCAGATTGCCAAATGTGAAGTGAAAATGGTACAAGTTACCAGGTTAGAAGGGAGAGAGCATTATCACTGGGGTCCTGGTTAGCAGGATCCCAGTGAGCACAGTCAAACAAACTGGCAGCAGGCAGAAAATGGGGGTAACCATGCCAAGAAAGAGGTTACTTTCCTACCTCTTCCCACCCTAATGAAGGATAAGAGGGCTAACCTTGCCCAGATGAATCTTCATTGTCTAAGTGGAAATATCTGGAGAGTCCATCTGCAATTGGAGTGGGTACTCCCAGGGCTATATATTCCACTGCATATTCCATTCCCTGTAGGGATATGGACCACCTCAACAGTTTGGGATTTTCTCCTTTCATGTGTTTCAACCATAGAAGGGGCTCGTGGTCTGTCTGAACAATGAAGTAAGTGCCAAACAGGTATGGCCTCAGCTTATTCAAGGCCCAGACCACAGCAAAGGCCTCCTTTTCTATGGCCTTTCCCTGGGGGTCAACCTTCTGCTTACAAAAGATACTTGTTTGTCCTGGCCCTCAGTTTTAAGTTGACATAGAACTGCCCCAACCCCTACCTCAGAAGCAACTGTTTGTACTATGAACTTCTTGGAGTATTCAGGGCGTTTCAACACAGGTGCAGAGCACATGGCCTGTTTGAGATCCTCAAAAGCTTTCTGACAGCCAGCTGTCCATAAAACGTCCTTTGGCATCCTTTTAGAGGTGAGGTCATTAAGAAGGGCTACAATGGAGCCATAGTTCTTAATGAACCTGCTGTAGTACCTAAGAAGGCCATCACTTGGGTCTGTGTAGTAGGGGGAGTCCAATCAAAAATAGTTTGGATCTTTCCCTGTAACGGTTGCTTCTGGCCTCCACCCACCAGATGGCCCAGACACTCAACCTTCCCCTGCCCTATCTGGCACTTAGAGACCTTGATAGTGAGGCCTGCTTTTTGCAGGGCCTCAAAAACATTCCATAGGTGGACCAGGTGATCCTTCCAGTGGAGCTAAAGACACCTATATTCCCTAGATAAGCTGCACCATAGGCTTCCAATCCTTGGAGGACTGTATTCACCAGACTCTGAAAAGTGGAAGGTGCATTTTTCAGACCAAAGGGCATCACTGTGAAGTGACAATGCACGCAATGGTTGAAAAAGCAGTTTTGGGTTTAGCATCATCTGATAATTTGATCTGCCAATAGCCTACAGTGAAATCAAATGTGCTAAGATACTTGGCAGATGCCATTCTATCGGTTAGCTCATCTGCCCTAGGGACAGGATGAGCATCTCTCTTTGTGACAGTGTTGAGCCCTCTGTAGTCAACATAGAACCTCATTTCCCCTTTCCCATTTTGAGAGGAAGGTTTTGGGACTAGCACCACTGGGCTAGCCTAGGGGCTATCAGAGTGCTCAATGATTCCTACGTCCTGCATCTTTTGCACTTCTGCTTTGATACAGTCTCTAACATGGTTAGGTTGCCTATACATTTTGCTTTTTATGGGCAAACTGTCCCCTGTTTCAATGGTGTGTTCACAGAATGTTGTCTGTCCTGGTGTTTGAGAGAACAGTTCTGAGAACTGCCCCAGGATGTTCCTGCAGTCTTCTTTCTGAGATTCAGAAAGACAGTCTGCCAGGATTACTCCATCAACTGAGCCATCGGTTGCAGTGTTGAAGAAGAGGTCAGGGAGAGGGTCACTCCCTTCCTCTTGTCCCACATCAGGGGCCATGATCAGGGTCATATCAGCCCTGTCATAGTAGGGCTTCAGGTGGTTCACATGAAGCACCCTGAGGGGGCTTCTGGGAGTGCCTAGATCCACCATGTAGGTGACCTCACCCTTCTTCTCCACTATTGTGTGGGGGCCACCTCACTTGTCTTGGAGTGCTCTGGGAACCACAGGCTCCAGGACCCACACTTTCTGCCCTGGCTGGTAAACAGTTAGGACAGCCTTCTGGTCATGCTTCTGCAGTTCTTGGCCTAAAGGTTTAGTGGCCTTTGTCAGGTACTCAGCCATCCTGGATCTGAGGCCAAGTACATAGCCCACTATGTCCTGTTTAGCCTAGTTAAAGGGCTTGAGAGGTTGCTCTCTGCCCTCCCTTACAAGAGCAAGAGGACCCCTAAAAGGGTGACCAAACAGAAGTTCAAAGGGGCTGTAGCCCACTCCCTTCTAAGGAACCTCCCTGTAGGCAACAAGGAAGCATGGCAATAGGACATCCGATCTCCTTCTGAGTTTTTCAGAGAGTCTCATGATCATGCCCTTGAGAGTTGTGTTAAACCTCTGTACCAAACCATTGGTTTGAGGGTGGTAAGGGGTGGTGAACTTGTAAGTTACACCACATTCCTTCCACATTGCCTTAAGGTATGCAGACATAGGAAAGTCCACTTGTGAGAAAATTCCCAGGAGTGCTTTTGCCACTGCAGGAGCTGTAGTGGTCCTTAGAGGAATAGCTTTTGTGGCATGGTCCACCACCACCAGAATTAATCTGTTCCCAGAGGCTGTGGGCGTGTCTAGGGGGCCAACAATATCTACCCCAACCCTGTCAAAGGGAACCTCAACCACTGGAAGTGGGATTAAGGGGGCCTTTGGGGTGCCACCTGTCTTGCCACTGGCTTGGCAGGTGACACAGGAGCAACAAAACTCCTTAGTATCTTCTGACATGTTGGGCCAGTGAAAGTGAGGGACAAGCCTATCCCAAGTCTCGCTTTGCCCCAAGTAGCCTGCTAGGGGAATGTCATGTTCCAGGGTCAACAAACATTCTGTATATTGCAGAGATATTACCAGTCTCCTGGTGGCACCAGGTTTGGATTTCCTTGGCTCTGAATATAAGAGGTTGTCTTCCCAGTACACCTTGTGGGTGCCACTGACTTCCCCTCCTTCTTGGAGGACAGCTTGCTGACTCAACCCTTCCAGTGTGGGACAGGTTTTCTGTGCCATACTGAATTCCTCCCCCACTCCCCTTAGAGCTCAGCTGTATCAGCCTTCAGCTTCTCAGGTGTGGGGTCTGCCAAGGGAGTAGATTCCTCCTCCTCAAAGGGTGCATCTTCACTGGAGGGTTGGGTGGAGGCAACATTTTGCCCTTCCTATCCTTATGTTTGGAAGGTATTGGGCCATTGTTCCAGGCTCCAAGTTTCCTTACTTTTTTTGCTTCTTAGCCTGTGCCTTAGTCAAATCAAAAATATGCCCTGGGATACCCAGCATTGCTGCATGGGCCTCCATCTCTACTTCATCCCAAGCTGAAGTCTCCAAGTCATTCCCTAGTAGACACTCTACAGGTAGGTTTGTGGACACAACAACTTCTAAGGACCAGCAACCCCCCCCCCCCCAAAAGCTGAAATCAACAACGGCCATGGGGTGGCACACAGTATTGTTATGGATGTCAGTCACTTGATACTGATGACCAAATAGGTGTTGCTCAGGGGCCATCCGTTTTTCAGTCACCATAGTGACACTGGCACTGTGTCCCTGTAGGCCTCTGCCTGAACACCATTTATTAAGGGCTGCTGCCTGTACTCATCCATATTAAGGGGACAGGCAGCAAGGGTGGCAAGATCAATGCCCCCATCAGAGACTAAGACAACCTCAGTTGTCTCTCTGACTAGACCAGCCCCCACTATAATTCCTAAAGTGAGCCCAGCTACACCCTTGGATTGGTTATTGCTATCAGACCCACCACTACTGCGGTTAATAGGGGCACTAGTGGTAGAGGTGAGAGTTGTAGTGGTGGGAGGCTTGGTGCCTTTCTTAGGGCAGGAGCTGTCTCCTGGCCTTTGTTTTTACACAAATAACACCAAGGCTTTTTAGTATGGGAGGAAGAGGTTTTAGTCCCCCCCAGAGGAATTGTGTGGGGCTCATGAAGACTCCTTGTTTTTATCGTTGTACCCACAATTTTCGTAAGACTTGTCTGCTTCGTTTTTCTTGTTGTCACACCCTGTATGAGCTTTTCTGCTCACCCTAGTTCTGACCTGTTTGCCTGTGTTCTTTCCCAATTCTTGGGGAGAGGTCAGATTTGAGTCAACCCAGTCTTGGTGCAACAAGTCAGACACACGGTTGTTCAAAATATGCTTTCATAATTATATTATATAAGCCCTCATAATCATTGACTTAACTGCCATGTAACCAGCCTTCCAAAGCTTTAACTGAGCAGTCCACAAAAGCAACCTAATCCTGGGAAGACTCTTTCCTGGTCTCTCTGAACTTGATCCTATATTGTTCAGTGGTGAGACCAAATCCATCCAAAAGTGCAGATTTCACAACAGCATAGTTGTCAGCATCCTCCTCTCTGACAGTGAGAAATGTATCTCTCCCTTTGTCAGAGAAGGAGAGCCAGAGGATATCAGCCCACTGTATCTGAGTGACCTTTTGTACTTTACAGGCCCTCTCCTGTGCAGTGAGTCACTTGTAAATGTCATCCCCCACCTTGTAGGGGGAACAACCTTGTTCAAGTTTCTGGAATCAAAAGAGTCCTCCCTGACTCTAGGCTCCCTGAAACTAAAGTTGCTGCCACCATGGGGTGATAACTCCAACCCCTGCCTTTCTCTCTCCGCTGCCAAGGCCTCCCTATTTAGGGCTAGCTGTTGCTGCTGCAGCCTCAGCTTGGCCTCCTCCAGTCTCAGTTGCCTGAGTTCCCTATGTAGGCAAGTTTTCCCTAGAATTGAACAGTGGGTCCCCTCAGATACTAAGGAGATGTGAGAGTGGGCATTGGAGGATCTGTTCCTACCCTTGGATACCTTCTCAACCAGCCCTCTAGAGACAAAGGTGGACTTACTGGTGTGACCCCCTTTACACTGCTAACAGTGCTCCAAACAGGACTATGGGTGTGCATAGAGTTTCTCTGATCCTCTCTGGTTTCTTCATGACCCACCTCAGTGGCTAAGTTTTCTTTCTCTAGCACTGTAGGGTCGGAGTCTACTTCTTCCTCCTCCTCCCCCAGGCCACCAGTATTTTCCTGATATTATTGGATTTCTCCCTGTCTTCAGCTTCCTGTCAGCACACATCTCCCTAATTAATGGTCAGATTCTCATAGGGAGAACCCATCGCATGAGAGGTGTGCCCTGCCATAGACATGTCAGCTAGCTAGAGTGGTGTAGGATCACTAACTACTATAAGTCCCCCAAAAGAAGTTTAGAGCAAGGGCTATGCCTATACCCCTAGCTTACCCAAACCCAAAAGACTACTTCCCTGATACTAGGTACAGTAAGTACCCCTAGCTACTAAATTATATCTCCTGTGGAAAGTACCAATTGACAAGAGTGGTAAGGCAATTGCAAGTGCTTATCCCACCGCTGCACCACCAATGTAGGAAGCTGGCCTGGTGTGTGGTGGGTACCTAAGGCACGAACACCTTATCCCAGGTCCAGGTATCCCCTATTAGTGTAGTGTAGGCAGTGTCTAGAAGCCAGGCTCTCTAGAGGTAGCTGTGGATGACCAGCCAAGGCTTATCAAGGAGACATGCAAAGCTCATGCAATACTGCTGTAGTCACACAGCACGTATACACCTGAAAGAAAACACTCAGAATTACAAAAATAAATGTACTTTATTATAGTGACACAATACCAAAAAGTACTAGAGAGGCAACCCTCCAATAGGAGGTAAGTAACACACTATGGGCCAGATGTAGGTAGGTCCGAGATTGCGACTCGGAAATTGCGAGTCTGTCCTACTCGCAATTTCCGAGTCGCTATCTTGGATGCAGAACGGTGTCTCAGACACCGTCTGCGACTCGCTATAGGGTCACAAAGACCCACCTCATCAATATTCATGAGGTGGGTCGCATTTTGCGACCCAATAGCGAGTCCCTGCACTCACAGGGATTGTGGCCTGCTGAAGTCAGCAGACCTCCATGTCTGCGACAGCTTTTTAAATAAAGCAGTTTTTTTTTTTTCCATTTTGCAGCCCATTTTCCTTAAAGGAAAACGAGTTGCAAAATGAAAAAAATACCGAAACCATTTGGTTTCGTTTTTTCAGAGTAGGCAGTGGTCCATAGGACCACTGCCTGCTCTGAAAAAATATTTTTGTTGACATTCACAAAGGGGAAGGGGTCCCATGGGGACCCCTTCCCTTTTGCAAATGAGTTACCACCAGTGTGACACTGGTGGTAACTGCGAGTTGCTTTGCGACCGCATTCGCGGTCACAAAGCAATTCTGAATTGCGATGCGAGTCGCAAATAGGAAGGGAACACCCCTTCCTATTTGCGAGTTGCATTCCCAAATTGCGAGTCGATACCGACTCGCAATTTGGGAATGAGCATCACATTAGGCTGTTTGCATGGCGCAAACTGCGATTTTCGCAGTTTGCACCATGCAAACGGCTACCTACATCTGGCCCCATATGTATACACTAGTTATCAGCAATAGGCATAGAAAGTGATAGAAAACAGTGCAAATGCAATCAGACAATAGTGACCCTAGGGGGAGTCCAAACCATATACTAAAAAATAGAATCCGAACAAAGGACCCCCCACCTACGTAAGTGAAATGTGTAGAGGGGAGCTGGGGGTACTAGTAAACCCCAAAGGTAAGTACCACAGTACCCCCTTCAATGAGGAAGAAATGAGTATGTTACTGGATTTTCCCCAAACCACCCAAAAGGAAGGAAAAGAAGAAAATGCAACACCCAGACAAGACTGCAAGAAACCAGCAGTGGATTCCTGTAGGAGAAGACCTCTAGAAGAAGAGGACCAAGTCCAGAAGTCACAGAAGAGTCCAGTGGGAGCAGGAGCCCCTACCCACCAGTCTAGGATTGCAGGAGTTGGTCATCGGTGATGTGAAGAAGGTCAGCACTGCAACCCTGGAGTCAGTGAAGAATTCCTGAGGGCTGTAGACAACATCCCTAGCTGGAAGAAGAACTCCAGTCTGATTTTGGTGCAAGGATTCCACCAACAAGCCTTGGCAATGGCAAATGTTGCGGTTGGCAGAAGTGGAGCTGCCGGGGATCAGCAAGGCCCAGGAGGACTCAACCCAGGAGGGGGAGTCACAGGGGATCCTCAGTGACACAGAGAGCCCACGTGAGCAGAGGCAGAACACACAGGGGTCCCACAGGATAGGGACACAGGAGTCACAGAAGAGCCCATGCAGCACGACTGGAGAAGGGTCCCACACCGCACGAGAAACACACAGAGGGCTGTACATCGCAGGAAGGAGTGCTGGGGGCTGGGACTACACCAACCCGGAAGATCCCTTGAAGAAGATGCCAACAAGCCTTGGCAGCTGCAAGAGCCACGGTGCACGGGGTACTGTCCTGTGTGGGAGGGCAAGGGCTTCCCTCCACTAAAGTTGGACAGCTGGCAGAGAGGACTACTCTGGACCGCCAGCCGTGAAGCAGGATCCACGTAGCACAGGATGAGAGAAGATCCACGTGGCCGGTCATCGTTGCAGGAGGTGCCTGCGGATGCTAGGGAGTGACTTCTTCACTCCAAAGGAGATTCCTTCTTCCTTCTCATGCAGACTGAAGACTTGCTGCCCTCAGAGGATGCACAGCCGGGGAAATGTTGCAGCAGCTCGAAGGAGCTGTGGAAACAATTGTGCAAGCAGAGTCTTCCTCGTAGATGCAGATTGCCGGTTCCTGGAAGGTCCAGTTGCGGTCCCAGTGGCTAGAAGTCGAAGTAAGGTGGCAGAGGAGTCCGGCTGGAATCTTGCAAGCCGAATCCAAGGACCCACCCAAGAGAGAGACCACCTAAATAGCCCTGAAAGGGGGACCACCTATCATGAGGGAGCTCTGACCTCAGCTCCCTGACCTGGCCACTCAGATGCTCCCATAGGTCACTGCCAACCTTGGATTCAAGACAGCAGAACCCAGGACCCTCTGCAGGAGCTCTGAGCACCATCCCTGGGGTGATGATGGACAGGGAAGTAGTCATTCCCCTTTCCATTGTCCTGTTTCACGCCACAGCAGGGACTGGAGGTCCCTGAACCAGTGTAGACTGGTTTATGCACGGAGGGCACCAAATGTGCCCTTCAAAGCATACCAGTGGCTTGGGGAGGCTACCCCTCCAAAGCCATGTAACACGTATTTCCGAAGGGATAGGGTGTTAACCCCCTCTCTCAAAGGAAATCCTTTGTTCTACCTTCCTAGTTTTGAGCTGTTCAAGCAGCAGAAGGGCAGAAACCTGTCTGAGGGGTGGCAGCAGCTTGGGCTGTCTGGAAAACCCCAGAAGGCTGGTAGGAGCAATGCTGAGGTCCTCTAAGGAACCCCCAGGGTGTATGGAATCATACTTTCAATACTGACAACAGTATTGGGGTATGATTCTGACATGTTTGATACCGAACATGCCTAGGTTCGGAGTTACCATTGTGTAGCTGGACATAGGTAGTGATCTATGTCCAGTACACGCATAAAATAACGTCACCGAACGCACAAAGTCCATGAAACTGGCACTGGAGTTTGTGAGGGCACCTCTGCTGGTGCAATGGGTGCCCTCACACACAGGTACTTGTACCCTGTCCTCTGGGCTAGGAGGGCCTGCCAAAGGGGTGACTTGCAGTGACCTGGTGCAGTGACCTGTAGTGAAAAAGGGTGCATACACCCTTTCACACAGGCTGCAATGACAGGCCTGCAGAACACTTTGCATGGGCTCCCCATGGGTGGCATAATACATGTTACAGCCCATGGGGATCTCCTGGTACCAAAATGCCCTGGGTGCTATATGCTAGGGACCTAATGGGGGCACCAGTATGCCAAATACGGGGCGATCATGGTACAAGTTACCAGGTTAAAAGGGAGAGAGCATAATCAATGGGGTCCTGGTTAGCAGGATCCCAGTGAACAGAGTCAAACACACTGACAACAGGCAGAAATGGGGATAACCATGCCAAGAAAGAGTTGCTTTCCTACAGATGTATCTCCCATTCTGGCATTATTTAATGGTAATTAACTTACCTTGTCAATGGTATGTGAGATTAGATCTCTTAAAGATTATTGATATAATCCCGATCTTCTTGTTTATAGCCAGGGAACAAATTACTTCGTTTATAGCCAGGGAACAAATTACTTCTCTCGTCCTTGTAGCATTGAGTGAGGCAGCTTCTTTATGACCAATTTTTGTTTCTTGTAACAGAATGAGGTCAGGTTTAAGCTTGAAGAAGTAACTCATTTTTAATCGTTTTTTGACAAGGTGATTGAAACCCTTAAAGTTCAGGGTAAGTTAGTCATTTAGGATGTATGGACTTGTGTTTGCTGTTAATGAAGCAGGAGAGTCAAATTGCAAAAGTACAAACTACAGCGTGACTTTATCAGGGGAAGAATATCTAACTATAGATTTGCCAGTTGTAGTGAGATTACAGGTATAGTAAACGGTCCATTGTAGAATGCATTGGTCAACATGGGTGCAAATAATGAGCCATAATGCACTGTTTACACAACCCACATTAGAAAGGAGGACAAATAAAAACTAAATACAATGACGAAATAAGAAATAAAAAGAAAAGAAAACCCTCTTAGAAACACCCATCACCCCCTCCCCCCCCCATCCCACCCAACCCATCAGAAGTAAGCAGTATAGAGAGATGATAGACTTCATCCAACGGTTGCAGGATCAAGGAGTATATGTTAATTGGTATGACGAACAAGGTATTAAATTAAAATTACAAGTGATTCAACAACTACAGCATATATCTAGACACAAACGTTAGGCACTTGTGGAATTAAAAATAAGAATTAAGAAATCAACTTTAACATTCTATTAGGGAAATTAGGAGCAGATCAACAAGAACATTTGCAAAGCACAGTAGTAGTTAGATACGCAAACTTAATCAAACGTTGATTTGACTTAGGCACATTATCCTACCTTAGACTGGGGAGGTTCTACTGGCAAATTTAAGTAGTTTGTCATTTAGTATGAATAAGTAAAGTAGGGAAACATAATTCTCAACAAATATAATATTATTATAAACATAAGTGAGACAGTGGTTAAGTAGTGACTTATCTGTTATCGGGCAGACACAGCAGCAAATTACAGTAGAGCTAGTCAACATTTGTACGTGTAGCTGATATCTTTGATTACACTTGGGGTTAGTGTTTCCTTTTACTGGTGCTGGAGAATTGGGTCTCCATTTCGTGATCTTCTCGTTCTGGAAAGGTATTAGTTCTTTGGGGTCCGCAGAGACGTGATGTTGGCCTTCCGCCAAGACTCTGAATCTTCCTGGGCCAGTGAAGAATTTTACTGCTAAGATTTTTGAGTCAAGGTTGCAAAGCCGGAATGCCTTTTCTTGTGTCCACAGTTGCTTTTGAGTAGTCCTGCGATATAAAAATGTTCTGGCCATTCCAGAGGATGTGGTTATGTTTTCACATCTGGTTTAAGATTAGCTCGGTGTGTTGGAAGGGGAGAGGTTTGCAGATGATGTGCCTTGTTATTGATTTGTTCCTAGGTTTGAGGTTGGGCATCCGGTGGGCGCGTTCCAGTTCATAGTCTTAGGTAAATGATATATCGGTGACTGGTGGCACTTATTTCCCCAAAAAAGAGATGCATGAGTTTGCAGAATCCTCTGTTCTTCCCCCCTTTGCCTCCCTGGATGCCAGAGATTCGTAGATTCCTTTGGTGATTCCTGTCTTATATATTAGAGAGGCATTTAGTTGATGTTTGGAGGGACTT
Organism: Pleurodeles waltl; assembly: GCF_031143425.1. Taxonomy (NCBI): domain Eukaryota; kingdom Metazoa; phylum Chordata; class Amphibia; order Caudata; family Salamandridae; genus Pleurodeles; species Pleurodeles waltl. The sequence continues at coordinate 320,459,367 of NC_090445.1, read as the reverse complement.
GATTGTTCTTTCTGATTTTGAAGAGATATCCTCCGCTACCCTGATTAGTTGCTCTGCATCAGCAATTTTGTCATTGATATTATTAATGTCGACTCTGATGGCAATTAGTTGTAGTTGCATAGCGTCCGTATTACTTTTAGTTGAAGGTCATGGACCTCTGCTAATTTTTTTTAGGGATGTTTCCATGGTGGAGTTAATGTCCATTTTCCCTTTAGTTGGGGAGTCCAGAGATGGGGGTTCAGCTTTGGAGCTTTTTAGAGAAGGTTTTGTTTCTTTTTCTGCCATATTTGGTTTGCAGTTAGTTTAGGGATACTCAATGTTCTGTTTCGGTTTCTGGGGTGGAGTAACACAAGTTCAGCCCTTTTGTTTGCGACAAGAGTATAACAATCTGGTTATCCCACAAGATTGGAGAACAGAGTTTTCATTGATCTTTCATGCTGATGACAGGCTCTGGTGGCAATATAATACAGGTGAGCAGTGTGAACAGAGGGATCCTGGCATAAGTGTTGTAGGCTTGGAGATTCACAATATTATGCCCTTCTGGTCAGATGGATCTGTTTATGTCTCACCTTATATTAAAAGCAACTTGTATTGCTGAGTGTTGAACCCTAGGATTTGTTGGTGGTGACAAGATGAAGTGTTTCAAATCACTACTTGCTTTATGCTATAACAGTTTTAGGGTCAGGACACTGGAAATTATTTCCTGGATCCCCGAATGAAGAAAGGTAGGTGTATGGCAGAAAACGTGCAGTGTAGACCAGACACATTTACACTGATAGCAGGATCTTGTCTTTTTTATCTATTCACTCACTCGGACTCTGCTTGTCTTCAAATCTCAGCTCACCTTGTCAGCGCCATTTTGAGGTCAGGCAAGTGGAATCTGCTTTTCGAGTCACTGATGAAATAGAGATAAGTAGGCAATAGAGATCGGATAGCGGAGCTTGGGCAGCTTTAAATGAAATGACGAAATACCTGACCTTCTGTAGTGCGTTGCCATCCTGGACTCATTCATTCGTTGGTGAGTGCAGCCAGAAGCTCACGGCCGCCATGATGCGAGGCCGGGTGTTTGCCTATAACGAGGGCTCAAAATAAGGGCTCTGTTCAGCAGTTGTATGAATGCACAACACGTCGCAGGGGGCCGCAGTGCTTGCGAATGTGCTGGGAGTCACACGTGCTCGTTTTCACATCCTGTAGGTCGGCCTAATTAGGTTTACCGGGAGCAGTGAGCTCACGCTGCCAGTCGCCTCGCCATCCAGGCCTTGCTTCTCAAATGCAGAGCTTTTTGAAGAAAAACAGAACTGAACTGAGTAGTAGTAGTTTATGTCGTCCACTAGGAACGTTTTCGTGGAGAGAGCAAACAGATTGGTAGGATACAGTGTTCAATTGAAACAATGACAAGGGCAAATGGTCAAAGGAATGAGGACAAATAAAAGAAGCATTTGCAATGCAACAGGTCTTTCATTTGCTAGAGTTAGAGCTATTAGCGTTGTAAACTCCTAACTGGACTTTTCGTGCCACGGCCGCCATGAGCCTCAGCGTGAAGACACACAAAAGGAAAAAGAAGTTCGCTCGCAGTCAATCTTATTGGCAAAAGTGCAGTTAGCTGTGTAACAGGGGCGATGGCCAAAGTACTAACAAAACCTCCCCAAGGAGGGACAAACGTAAGCCATTTACCAATTTCATCCAAGGATTTTTGAAGGGTAAGCCCACAAACAAGTGGTAGAGATGGGCTTGAGGTGGGCGTTGCTAAAAGCCCAGATACATACCAACATGTCAGAAAAGCAGTGCTTGCGCGCTGCTATGCTCAACCTAAAAATAATACAGTCAACTCAACGGTGATTGAGAAAATGTTGAAATTAGCAGTTTGTGTGCGTTCTGGAAAGTGGTGGAGCATAGAATTTCTAAGGTTAGATATCCATACAGTGGATTAATGCAGGAAGAAGGTTTGCCACAAGATGGAGGTGGTGAGTATGGAGTCCAAATAGAACAGAAAACATCCAAATTGGTTGAATACTTTTGCTTAATCGGCTCAGAAAGTGTTTTCTAAATTATTGGAGTTTACATGTAAATTTGGTTAATGCATATTGTCTTTAATTATACTTTAGAAATTCTGTTGTCTAGTCTTGCCATGCCTTGTCTCATTATGTTATTGTGTTTGTATTGTTTTATGTAGTTATGGTTGTCTTTCTGTATGTTTCATCTAGATTTATCAATTGTTTATGGACACAATGGAGATGTGTTGTCTTGTAGCCATAGTTATATTTAAATTACCCACAAGCTTTCTCCATCACATTCCATACGAATGTTTAGCTTTGAAGCCAATGGCGTCAGTTTTGAATTTGGGGCAGCTGCTTGCACTGTTCTTTGCTGCTGTCTCCACTGTGGGACAAATAAATAAAATATTTTGGAATGGCACCTCAGAGTTGTTATTCAATGCCCATCTTTTGTGGCCAAAAATGAAAGGAGTTCAGGGGTGCCACAGGACCGTAAACCAGTATGACCTCTTGATCGAGCGGCTTTGATCCCAGGTGAAAATCTATTCTTTTATAATACCATTAATTCCCTCAACAACTTTACAAATTCATCAGCTTAGCACTTTCAAAACCATCCCAGGTGCGGCCGCTAGCAGACCTGACGGAGTGGTGGTGAAGCACCACTGGCTGGAGCACACAACTGGGCCTTGTTGGGCAGCTAAGTGCAGACCCCGATTTGCGCGCAGTTGGTGGATTGCCGACAGAGTGGACTGGGGTACGACTCCGTGATCTCGCTGAACATTCACTGGAAATTGGCCTCGGTGGCGAGGACCCAATCCTTCAAGGGGTATAAAGGGCAAATAACTTGTACTTGCCCCAATGCCGCACAAGGCATTGCTGAGGGGTGCCCGCCAGAGCCCCGACTGACTGGGCTGGAGAGAGAACTGGGGCAAAGTGCTGTGTGCCCGCAGACCCTCAAACAAAAGTTTAATCAGGAGCAGTAGTAAGGGTCCTGGGCCGTACCAAGGAGAAAAGAGTTGGGGGAGCTGCTGTGTTGTCTGTGAATGTAGCGCAGTTGTGCTGTCCCCAGCTGACCTCTGAAGAGGCCTGGGGCGTTATGGGTGTCCCCAGGGCTGCTGTGAACGATACTACTTGTGAGCGGAGAGCTCTCTGTGCTGTAGTGAGAGAAGGGTGAATGTCTGAGCACCGCAGTTCTTCGCCGAACTTTGGGGCATATTTACAAGCGCCACAGAAGCATCACTTTTTGTGGTGCTCCAGTGGCGCTGTGCACTGCACCATATTTACAAGGCATCACTAGGCCACTTTTTGTGGCTTAATGCCGCTTTGTAAATATGGGCCCCTCCAATGCAGTTTTCTGCTGCAGAGGGGCATGCAATGGATGTTGTTGCGAGCAATCAACTGCATCATCCTTTGCTATTGACGCTGCCCCAGCTTTACACAAATTTGTAAATCTGTAGCAGCACCAAAAACTAACGCCATCCCTGGGGTGGCGTTAGCATGGCACAACAAAGAGAAATACTTTTATTTCTCCTCATTTCACCTTTTCAATGTGTGCTGCATTCTGCAGCACACATAGAAAGAGAAAAACGCTATTGTTTATATGTAGGAAGGTGTCCCTTCCTGCATATAAACAATAATTCCCTTCAACGCAGGCACCCTTGCACTTTGGTGCAAGGATGCCTGTGTTGGCCCTGGCAGCTAAATTTAGCGCCAGTGCTAGGAGAAACACAGGGGTGCGCCATATTTTTGTAAATGTGGAGCATTCCTGTGTTTCAGAACTGACACAGCGTGGTGCTGCCAGGTGCTGCACCAGTTCTTGTATTTCTGGCCCTAGGTATTCTATCAGTGAGTATAGTTGGATGTAGGACGTGTGATCAGTCTACAACTATCACTTGAAAGACACATAATTTACAAACCACGTAAGGGGAGACTCATTGCAGATATGGGCAAAACAGATCAAAAGCAATCCAAACTCTTATTTGAGGGGAGAGGGCCCCCCTCGGTAAGGGGTCCAATCTAGAGAGGGTGGAGGGTGACACAGAGACCAACCAGATGAAAACTGTTCTCCTTGAAATGAAGAAAAGTCTTCAAATGCTTAATTGCAAAATCAACACCGTCTCCAACTGACTAGACAGAAGGAAGGAAAGAGTGGACAAACATAGCGAGCATCTGGACATGGATGAACAATGCATGTCCGAAGAGGGGATGGCAGTGGTGAGCTATGAAAGAAACCACAACGATTGCTGGGATTGAAACTATTTGCATCAACAATGAGGACATGGAGCTGCGCACCCAAAGGTGTAACCTTTGCACACTAGACTTGCCATAGATGAAGAATGTAGACACTGTGCCACAATACATTGAAAAGATGCTTAAAACCATGTTGGGGCTCCAAGTATTCTTTTCCCTTAAAATTGTAGAAAGGGCACACTGCTCACAGGTACTAAAAATCGCTTACAACGGAAAATCCTTTCTTTTCTACCAACCCAAAATCTGCCATGTCCTCCTTTTCACAGAGAATCTAAACTGAGCTCTCAGAGATCCAGGGGCCAGATGTAGCAAACGTTTGCGAGTCGCAAATGGCCCGAATCACAATTTGCGACCCCGCAAAATCGGAAATGGGATGCAAAAAATCCCATTTCCGACTCGCAAAATGCGACGTGAGCCATTACCGACTCGCAAAAATAGCGCCCCCATTTTGCAACCCGCTAATAGGAAGTCGCAATTTGCGAGTTGCAAACCAAATGCAATAGCCACTCGCAAATTGCGACTAGTCGCAAAAAGCCCATTTTGCACTTCCAAATTACCACTAACTCAGAGCAGGTGGTAACCAGAACCAAAGTATAAAAAGAGACCCAGAAGGCACCTGGGTTACTCAAGATGGCGGAGATATATGTGATAGGAATGAGGAGGAGAGCCCACGCCGCCCAGCAGAGGAGGAGGAGGATCCAGAGACAGGAGAAGATATACAGAACCAGGCAGACACTTTTCCAACAAACTGAGGAGGAGATTTATGATAAATATAGACTCAGCAGTGCAGCAATACTAGATTTAATAGATTTACTCAATCTGCAGCTACAACGCCAGACTGTGCGCGGCTGCACCATCCCTACGCATGTGCAAGTGCTATGCTCACTGCACCTCTTGGCCTCGGGTAGCTATCAGAGGGTCATTGCTGTGGCAGGTGGGGTATCCCAAAGTTCACTCTCACGGTTCTTTAGGGCATTCCTAGATGCCTTACTCACACACATGTCCAGATACATATACCTACCCAGGAATGAGGCAGAAATCAACAGCACCAAGTTGGAATTCTACAGGATTGCCAACTTCCCCCATGTCATAGGGTGTGTGGACAGGACACATATACAAATCTTCCCTCCTGCAAACCTGGAATATCTGTTCCGCAACAGGAAGTGTACCCACTCACTGAACATCCAGGTGGTATGTGACGCCCACTATGTTATCACTGACATGGTTGGCAAATTTCCAGGGAGTACACATGACTCCTACATTTTCAGGCACAGTGGGATACCCCAACGCCTAGAACGTGGGGAGTTTGGAGACGGATACCTCCTAGGTATAGCTGAATACACCTTGCAGACATACACACAGGTCACTGTGGAAACCATCTATGCCCAGCTAACATTGTACATTTTGTGCCACACAGGTGACAGTGCATATGCACTACGACCATGGATACTTACCCCGTATTTAACACCCAGCAATGAGACAGAGAGGCGATACAACAGTGCACATAGGAGGACCAGAAATAGCATAGAGAGGACCTTTGGACTGCTGTAGGCAAGATTCCGATGCCTCCACAGAAGTGGAGGTGCCCTCCAGTATACCCCAATAACAGCTTTCAAGATCGTTGGCGCGTGCGCTATACTGCGCAACATTGCCACCAGACGTGGGCTACCTCTCACCCCAGAAGACCCAGATTCAGAGGATGAAGAGCAAGAGCTACCACATCGCCATCATGGGGATAAAAGCATTGCAAATCAAGGCAGACTGAGACGGGACCACATTACCAACCAATACTTTGGAAGGTACGTGCTAACTGTCACCACACTCACTAATGTCACACACAAAGAGTCCAGGTGTGAAGTGGAACTAACAAGTGATTTAATTATGTGCACCAAAAATAACTATATACATTAACAACAGTTCAGGGGCTGTAAAAGTCCACCTGGAATGAGGACACATTGACCTCATGTGCCTCTACCCCAGGACAGTGTGGAGCTCATATTCTATGCCGGCCTCGGCCAGCATGGCTGGTACCTGGTGTGTCAGCAGTGCCCTGCCTTGCGCTTCCACTGCGCAACACCTTGGTGTCACTGGCTGGGACACTGCTGATGGTGGAGCCCTCCTCGCTGTCCTGCGGCGTGTCAGCCGCGCCCCTAGCCACCTGCCGTGCCTCCATGATATCTACGGCGTGGCTGGGACGTCCCAGTCCACGTGCCACATCACTGGCAAAGTGGCCCATGTCTACTTGGAGGCTGACCGTGCACCTTGAAAGGCCAGTAGTGTTCACAGCCAGCCTGACGATGGAGTCAGACATGCGGTCCAGCCGGTGCAGTAGTTGCCTGTCACGACGCCTTGCACCCTCTTTCTCAGTTATGAGTTCTGCCACCAGTTGTCTCATGGAGAGTGCAAGGTCGCCGACATGTGTGTTGAGTTGTTGCAGCTCTGTGTGTACCAGCTGCAGACCACTGCTTTGGTTTTGCTCCATGCGCCGCATTGCCCCTGATATTCTCCTTATCTCCCGTGTCTGCAGGCGCTGACCCCGTAGAAGTGCGGCCTCGGCGGGCGACATGGAGGCGTACCCTGACTCAGCCTGCGGCTCTGGTGATACATTTCACACATCGCCTGCGACTCAGTGGAGGCTCCGTGTCATCTACAGTGGCACTGTGGCTGGGACCAGGTGCTGGGTCACTCACCAGTATGGCAACTGGTGCATCATGAGAGGACTGTGTGTGGGTGGTGCAGGTCTCTGTGGAGGCTGGTCCTGACTCCTCTGCAGGCTGGTGGCTGACCTGTGGCCCCTGGATGCTTTGGTTGGCGGTGGTGTCGTGTGGGAGACCTGTGGGACATAGGGAACACACTGTCAGTATCTACCATCTGTTATCATCTTCCTAATAAACTGTTGCCTATCAACTGCCTACTTGACTACATTGCCCATAATGCACCATGCAGGTGGTTGCTACTCTGAAATGGAGCTATTTTGGTTGTGCATGCTACTGTGTACAAGGTGGGTGGGGGTATGGCATATTTGGGTGTACATGCATGTCTCATGGTACTCACTGGTTGATGGTCCTGGCTCTGAAAGTATCCAGCTCTCCCATCCCGCACACTGCCTCTGGCTCCAAGGTCTCCTCAACTCTTTCCTCCAGGGGTGTGGGTGGTGGTATTGTGGACGGTCCCCCACCAGTGCCCCTCATCTCCCGGAGCCGCTCTGCCACCCTCTCCTTGGTCCGGGAGAGCAGGTCATACCACCGTTTCTTTAACTCTTCTATGCTCCGGTGGCTGACACCCAGGGAGTTCACCTTGTCTTGGATTTCCGTCCAGATTCTTCTCTTCTCCACCTCTGGCACACTGAGGGCTGCCCTCCCAAAAAGTTGTTCATGGTGATGGCAGCACTCCTCTGTCAGCACCTCCAGCTCTTTCTCTGCAAATTTCAATTTGCGCTTCCTTGGTGTCTCAGCCATGGTAGCTGCTGTTCTTTCTGTTTGCAGTTCAGCAGTTTAAAATGGGTGTGGTCCTCCCTCCTCCCAGGTGTATTTGTAAACTTCCTGGCTGTGATGTCATCATCAAGAGCCAGGAAGTGTTTTCCAGAGGGTTCTGCTGCACCTGCATTCAATTTCCAGCACAGTCGCAATTTGCGACACCCACTCGCAAATTGCGTGTTCGTTTTTAGCGCGGTCGCAAAAAGGAACCTCGCAAACAGCGGACTTGCAATCTGCGGTGCGGCTTCATTTGCGAGTCGCAAATTGAAGTCGCTTTTTCTTCTTGGATACCATTTAGCGAGTCCGAAATTGCGAGTCGCAATGACTCGCAATTTCCGACTCGCAAAATTTTTCCTACCTACATCTGGCCCCAGATTGGGATTACAGGATGGGTTGGCTAGGGACATGGATGTGAACTGAGTGGTGCAACTCTTTTCAAGGAGTATTAATGGCATGAAAGACTCCATAGTGCCCTATCGGGCACTAGCCAAATGTTACAGCCCAGAATAGGTCGCAATTGGCTGACATAACCTTGTTCATTAAGTTCTGGTTGGGTGTGCCAGAGATTAATCTTTGCTTTGGTGGAAGAAAATTAATGAATAACTTTTATAATGACAAATGAGGCTTCGCCACAATGAATGTGGAACACCAAATACTCAATAACGAGGAGTTGGGGGTCATGTGTGGGGGGGGGTCCATATTGAGTGATTGCTGCGTGAGAATCACTCATGTTACAAACTGTGTTGTACTTTTGTATTTTGTGAGGATCTTCTGTTCTAGGATTGACTCACAATTTCAGAAAGGGGGATGACATTATTACACTCCATGCCTGGCACATAGCAGGATGCGGAAGCTCAATTTACGATTATATTGTAAACAGTGCTATTACTCGGGGGTGTGGCCAGGGACCGATGGAGTAGGACGTAAGCCGTCACGCTCCCGTCCAGCAGCCTGTGTGATGATGGCAACCTCGGAATACTAAAAAAAAACGAACCAGAAACGGCGACAGTGCAAGAGTCGGCCTGACGAGTGGGAGCAGAGACAAAATGGTGGCGCCGGGCCCGGAGTGCGGTGAAACAGCCTAAAGTGTAAGCGGAGGCCTGCAAGAGATCCTGGAGGCCTCGGGACACTGGCGACTGACCTGACAGCGGTGCAGAACACTGCGGAGCAATCACGGAGTCCGCAGCAGGCATTGCCTTGTCAACAAGATGGAGAGTCTGAAGTAAGGAGGGGAGGAGTTGGCGAGATGCAAGGCCTTCAAGCGGGACCTTTGGGCGCTTCCCCTGCAGTGGGCCCGGCCGTTGAGGTGAGCGGCTGTGAGGGGGGCCCTCGATATGAGCGGCTGTGAGGGAGGCAGGACCACATTCGGAATCCCTGTACCTGGGGGCCCCGGGCAGCTGCGAGGGGACTGGAGGGACAGAACAGTGCCCAGAGCATGACAAAATGGTGGACAGGCCTGCAATACAGTGGAGGCCCTGCGATTGAATAGAAGAACTTTACCCAGAACAGTTATCCCAGAATGGTGCCCCAGTGGTCCTAAGTGGCAGCAAAGTGGAGGGGACTGCAGTGTATTCGAAGCCAGAATAGCGCTATCAAGAGGCACGCAGATAATTGACTAAAAAGACGTGGAGATGAAACGCTCCTAACAAGTAAGGAAGGACTAGCACTTCAGCGAAAATGGCGAGGGCAGCTATATTATACAACGTACTCTGCATATGCACGAGGTTCCTTGATCTGGATTCAGGTGGGGGTACCATTTCAATGCTTGAGGCAGCAGATTGACACAGAGGGCAGATATGTGGTAGTACAGGGCAGATTAGATGGCGAGACATGACACTAGGGAGGATGTATGGTCCGAATGTAGACCAAAAGTAATTTTACGATAGCATATCCTGGGTGTTGGCCTCTTTCTAACAGGAACAGTACTAATGGAGGGATTACAACTGTGTAGCGGACCCTGTCCAAGATAGATCACATCCATCCCTTCCAGGAACACAGATTGAGAGGATGGCCCACATGTTTGCAAGATGGCAAACAGAGTGGGGGCTAATAGACTCCTGGAGGAGGGAACACCCCGGAGATAGAGACTATTCTTATCATTTTGGTGTTTACGACTTACATTATATTATGTTCCCCAGCTATGCATGCTCAGGTACATGTGACAGAGTATTTGACTCGCACCCTTTCCGATCACAACCCACTATTACTTGGACTTAGATGGGGAGAGGAGCGACCCAGTATCCCGACATGGCGCTTGCGACCCGAGACCTTAAAGGATCCGACCTTCCGGCCCGAAATAAGCACGGCTATTAATCACTATTTCGACAAAAACACTGGTACAGCAGATTCCCCATTAGTGGAATGGGATGCATTCAAGGCAGTGATTAGAGGGAGGTGTATATCAGAAGCCATAGGGGTCTGGAGAACGTTACTTCCGGAGGTTCATCAGGAGCTGCTTGCGGCCACGGAAGGAGTAGCTACTTAAGTTGAAAAGTTACAGTGCTTTGACTATCAAAACTATATGGTGTGAGCCCATGCGGAAAGAGATCGCACGGGTACACTCCTAGCCTGGCTGGCAAATCCCACCAAAAGAGGGTCGGTTATTGTGGAATTGGAGGCAAAGTATGGCTTGAGGTGGTACAAGCAGGAAGAGATTAATACAATATTCAAGGAATACTACGCCCAGCTATACCGAACATGCGCAGAACTCCCAATGACAGAACTGAGGGAGTTACTAGACATCCTACACTAACCGAGATGACCTCCAGAGCAGATAGAGACACTGAGTGGAGAAATCACAGTACAAGAAGTACGGGAGGCAATTAAACACATGGCCCGAAATAAGACGCTAGGTACAGATGGGCACCCTAATGAGTTTTATGATTATTATAAAAAAACCTTAGCTCCTATGTTGACCACCATGCTTAAAACAGAAGACCCATGGCATACTCCCTCAGTCTACCAGACACGCCCTAATCATACCTTTGCTAAAACCGGGCAAAGAACCCCATGACAAGCGAGCATATCGACTGTTATCAATGTTAAATACAGACTATAAAATACTCAGTAGGATAGTAGCAACACTCCTGTTGCTACACATGACTTTGTTGATCCACGTAGATCAATCAGGATTTATTCCAGGAAGAAGCACAGCACATAACACACAGCGCCTTTGCGCAATCTTGAGGCCTGTCGCAACCGGTAGACAAAAGGTAGCAGTTCTAGCAGTTGACAATGAGAAGGCCTTTGATAGTCTGGAGTGGCCTTTCTTATATACCGTGATGGACCAAATGGGCCTGGGCGAGGTGTTTATTGCCTGGACCTGCTTGCTTTATACAAACCCAACAGCTAGAGTCCGTACAGGGCGACATATATCCCCAGCTTATAGAGTAGAGAGAGGAACCAGGCAGGGGTGTCCCCTATTGCCCCTGCTATTTGCACCAGCCCTAGAGCCCCTGGCATGCTGGGCCCAGGGAGGGCAGATATTTCGAGGATTGGATGTAGACCGAAAGGAGCACTATATAGCATTATATGTTCCCTTTCCTCCGGAACGCCCGGAGAGTCCTCCCGGGAGTGCGGAATATGCTGAAACACTATGGAACCCTCTTGGGACTCCAGGTCAACTGGAGCAAATCCGGCCTCTTCCCCATACAAGCAGATGGGGAGCCCCCAGATTAACTAGGGCCTTTGCCCTGCCAACCTTGCTCTTTTACCTACCTGGGAGTACACATATATCACAACACGACTGACCTCCTGGATGGCAAGTTGGGAAAAGCCTTAAGAGGTCTAAAGACAAGTGTAGCATTTTGGTCTACACTGCCGCTCTCGTGGCAGGCAGAGTGGCCCTACTTAAAATGGTGGCACTTCCAAGATTGCTATATTATTTTACGACACTACCCCTCTGGATACCAAGGGCATAGTTTAAAGAAATAGATAAGATCATAACGGGATTCATATGGGGAAGGGCCGCAGACACATTGCTCTGGCTGTCCTACAAAGGCCAACAACTGAGGGAGGAATGGCGGTCCTGGAGTTTGAGGCTTACTACCTAGCTGCAATGGCTTACACAGTGGGTGATGGGACGACGGACATCGGGACCTCAATTCTCTATATTGACCCCTGACCTAACAGCATTGAGTAGGACAATTTTACGGCTCCCCGACAAAGGTAGAGAACCTTGGCCTGAATTCCAAGTCCTGCAGCAGTGCTAGGCACTACACCATAGGAGGCTGAACTTAAGGACTCCGTATTTCCTAGATTTGCCAATAGGGTTCTTGGACGAACTTCCACACTGGGGGTCCTGGAAGGGTTTGCAGACCTGGGTGGAAGCGGGGGTGACAGAAGTAGGAGCGCTCTATGGCAATGGCACACTCCTTCCTTTTGAGGTCTTTAAAGAACAATATGAATTACCTAGGGGCCATTTCCTACTGCATAGAGCAGTAACTGATGACATTAAGAGACACTGGCAAATAGGAGTAGAAGAACCAAGCCAGTCCATTAGCTGTCAATACCTGGTGATATCATCAGGAAATTATAAAGCAGTAAACTGCATGTACAAGAGACTACGTACAGAAGTAATGAAACCAATAGAGAGCCTGAAAACTAAATGGGAGACAGACCTAGTTAAGACAATTGGGGACAAGGACTGGGAGAATATCCAATATAACGCAACAAAAACCACAAGGAATGCCCGGTTTAAGTTGATATATATTGCTCAGAGCATATCTTACACCGGAAAAACTCAATAGGATATATCACATACAAACAGCTCAATGCAATCGCTTCAATAAACTGCATGCCACATTCTTTCACATGCTTTGGGAATGTCCTTGGCTGGGAGGTTTCTGGGAGGGCATTCCTAGCACCCTCTCAACAGTGCTAGATAAAAATTTCCCATGCTCAGCGAGCCAGTGCTTGTTGAGCTGGTTTGCACACATGTTGAAAATCAAGATCACTAGCTACTTCCAAGACCTGGCATATATTATTGGAAAAAGAGAAATAACCAGAAACTGGAAGAGCAAGCGGGCCCTGAGTATAGATGCATGGAAATCAGAATTTACCAAATGTGTGGGATACGAATCTGAGGTGAGACTCAGAGAGTCCAAGAGAGGCTGCACTTCTTTAGAGGGAGCACAGGCATGAGAGGCCCTAACTCATGCCCTCAAAGACTAGGCGTAATGAACGGTGACTTCCCCCGCAGGGACAGCACAGAAAAGGGTTCAAGTTGGAGAGAATACTGGAGTCAACTTAAATTAATATGAACATCCCTCATTAGCCACTTGAAACATAGCCCTGACAATAAAGCAATCACACACACTGTGAATTGCGACGATACTTGGGCTCTACCAACAAGACATGCATGCAATGCGATATAGAAGCAGTGATGTGACGGAGACATACCCACTAGGAGGGGGGAAATGTTATGAAAGTTAAGAAATGCCCTATTAATAGGGCGAATACGCCAAGTGAAGAATCAAAAGGGGAATTGCACTACAAAATAATATGGATTGTAACAAGATACAATCTAAAAAGAAGAGAGCACACTAACCCATACTGTATATTCTTATGATGCAAAGACATAGGGGGTCATTCTGACCCTGGCGGTCCATGACCGCCATGGCGGAGGGCGGCGGAAGCACCGCCAACAGGCTGGCGGTGCTTCCTGGGCGATTCTGACCGCGGCGGTAAAGCCGCGGTCAGAAAAGGGGAGCTGGCGGTTTCCCGCCGGTTTCCCGCTGGCCCAGGGTATCCGCCATGGCGGCGCTGCTTGCAGCACCGCCATGGGGATTCCGACCGCCTTCCCGCCAGCCTGTTTCTGGCGGTGTCCACCGCCAGAACCAGGATGGCGGGAACGGGTGCCGTGGGGCCCCTGGGGGCCCCTGCACTGCCCATGCCACTGGCCTAACAGGGCCCCACAAAGATTTTCACTGTCTGCAAAGCAGACAGTGAAAATCGCGACGGGTGCCACTGCACCCGTCGCACCCCTGCAACTCCATTCCGAGCCGGCTTCATTGTTGAATGGGCTTTCCCGCTGGGCCGGCCGGCGGTCTTCTGGCGGTCGCCCACCGGCCCCGCGGGAAAGCCAGAATGGCCGCTGCGATCTTTTGACCGCGGAGCGGTCTTTCGGAGGGAACCGCTTGGCGGGCGGCGACCGCCGACCGCCGCGGTCAGAATGACCGCCATAGTGCTGTTATAATGCTGTATGCGTATACATGAACAAGAAAATGCAATAAAATTATGTTTAAAAAAAAAAACAGTGCTATTACTCATCTATCTCGGGGAGGATGAAGCACCACGGCCCTCTTATAGTTAAATTCATGGAGTGGAAAATTCGATCCCTGAGAAACCCAAAAAGGTGAAATTGGTATTGGACTATGTGAAACGTCATAATATTGACATTGTGTATTTACAAGAAATAAACCTCACAAAAACATGGAAGAGAAGTTTGCAATCCTTGTGGCCCACACAGGTACTTCTCCTTTTATAGCTCCTTGTCCTTGGTGGTATCAACTCTCATGAGGAAGGATTTGGGATTTAGGTATTTGGCCCAGCTCACGAACCCGGAGGGCAGACATCAGATATTACAAGCGGTGATAGAGGATAGAAAAGTATTCCTAATCAATAGCTATGTCCCTAATGTGGACACAACAAATTTCTTTGAGATTATTGCATTGAGGTGCCAAACCCTAAAAGCACAAAGTCTAATTTGGGCTGATACTTTAATACAATACTATATACATTGACAGGTCCACAGGAGGGTATAGATCTGTGACGCAATCTGCACTCTCTCTCCACAAAATTATGCACACACACACAAGCCTACATATGCACTTACAATGTGGAGGTGGAGAACATTCCACACACACTGTTGGATCACTAACCTGTCACTCTGACACTGGGAATGGGAAAAACTGAGGCCCTGGAGGTTCCTGCAACTTGCATTACTGGACAGAATATTTAAGAATGAAACCAAACGGGATTGCAGAGTACTTTGAACACAAAGTAGAATCAGTCTCAAGATCCTCTGCTCTTTGGGAGGCCTTTATAGCCTTTATCGAAGGGCTAAGGGTTACAACGGCTGGAAAATTAACTTGGGGCTTTGGAGAAGTAGTATTCCAAATCCAGAAATTCTGTGGTGGGTAGAGAGATTCATACTGTACTGGTGGAATGCAATGAAGAGGCTGGCAGAGAAATAAAATGGGTAAACATGCAATAGCAGTAAAATACAGGGAGTGAGATCGACCCTGCAGATTCTCTGCTAGACTCCTGAACCCCAAGAAGTCCACGTAGGATATAGTTGGAGTTGTTAACGAGGAAGGGAAAAGGCTTACCCAAGAAAAGGACATTATGCAGTAATTTACTTTTATTCAAAGCTATATACAACCATGTCGGGTGGGGAGGGAGAAAGATTTCAGCAGTTTTTGTCAGAATCCACATTAGCTTGGCTAGAGGTTCCTGGGTGTGAATACCTAAATAAACCCTTAACGGTCAAGGAGAGATGAGACGCAATAAGTTGTTGCCCGAGGAGTGAGGTAGAATCTCCAGGGTCTTATGGCTTGGCAGTGGAATTTTACAACCAGTACTCTGACATTTTGGCCTCCCATCTTATGGAGGTCTTCAAAGAGGAGAGTAGAGGGTATTCAGCTCCCTACTCTCTGTGAGCCACAGTCTTGGTGATCTTAAAACCTGACAAAGTACCAACATTTTGTACTTCCCGCAGGCCTGTATCATTTTACTGACACTAGAAATGTGGCCACTGTGGTATTACGTTCGCCAATAAAAAGTCATATCTATGTACATAGATGGCATTGCCTTACACATCGAACACCCAACTCAAAATATTTCACCTTTTATTAGAGAATATGCTTAATTTGTTGGGGTGTCCTGGAGGATCGACGGACCAGGTAAGTCGATCGTCCGTTAGGGGAGGGGGGCCGGGAGGTCTTGTGTGTTGTGTGCGTGTGTGTATGTAGAGGGGGTGTGTGAGTGCGTGTATGCTTGCGGGGGTGTTGTGTGTTTGGGAATGAGTGAGTTTATGTCTGTAGGTATGTCTGTATGGATGTGTGCATGTATGTTTGAATGTGGGTGTGCGTGTCTGTGTGTGTGGATGTTGGCATGTATGTTGGTGTGTGTGCGTGTATGTATGTTGGTGGTGCCAGCATGCGTGTCGTGTGTGAATGAGTGATGTTGGGGGTCGGGGTTGGGAGGGGGGTCCTTTGGGGGGTGGCAGGGGTGGTGGGGGGTGTAGGGGAGGGAGTCGGGGTGGGGGAGACACCT
This sequence comes from Pleurodeles waltl, assembly GCF_031143425.1. Classification (NCBI taxonomy): domain Eukaryota; kingdom Metazoa; phylum Chordata; class Amphibia; order Caudata; family Salamandridae; genus Pleurodeles; species Pleurodeles waltl. Next base: position 320,443,370 of record NC_090445.1, on the reverse strand, counting down.
ATCAGTGCCAGGGAATGAATTCCCTGGCACTGATAGTGCTTATTGCCAAGGATTTCATGGCGATTCCAAACCGCATGAAATCCATGGCGGTCAGCCGGGTCCAAATACCGCCGGCGGTATAGTGACGACCGTCGGGCTGGAGACCCAGGTCTCCAGCCCAGCAGTCACCTCCGCCCTGGCGGGCGGAACGGAGAAGCAGCGGATGATCATGGCAGTAACCGCCATGGTCATAGTTGCAAAAATTTGGCCGCCAGCCTGTTGGCGGTCTTACCGCCGCTTCTCTGCCGTCCGCCCGGGTCGTAATGACCCCCATAGTGTTTTAGAAAATTCAGAAACACAGATCGCAATATCAGCGCAACCAAAATAACAATTTGACTAACCACTAATTTGTAAACTTAGCCTTTTTAACAAACTCGCATGAAGTGTGGGTGGTGGTCCTCCCCGGTGTGGTGTTTTCCTTTAGTTAGACCTATCGCTCTCACTAATACTATTCTGTGAATCCACAGGATCCTTTGCCACACCATTACACAACCCTCCTGTATACTTGACAACTCTTACTAGATTCCAGTTTTTCACATCTTGGGTTTTTACCCCATTATGAAATAATTTCACAGCCTTCATAGCCGCAGTGAATTTTGACCCAGTAGCATTTTCCCAGTGTGAGCGCTTACCTTCACCATATTACCATTCTCATCTTAGTCACACCTGTGCTCTTCTTAGTATCACACTATTTCATCCTCTTCTTTTACAGCTTTAATTCTCTATACCTCAAGGCATAGCAAATGTCTACTTGTATTCAGCTTCTCTGCCGTTTCATCCACCCAGGGATGAGTGTAGTGTTGGGGTTTCTGCTCATAAACAGTTCAAATGAAATGTTTCCTGTTACTTGATGTGGGGTCAGCCTAAGTACAACTAAGGGCCTGATTTAAGGAAAGTGGCGCTGCACTCAGTGCAGCGCCACTTTTCTTGCACCCCTTAGCACCCCCTAACACCTCTATGTGTGCACCATATCTACGATATGGTGCACCATGGTGGTAATTAGGGTAACTAGCGTCAACATTTGTGGCGCTAGTTTGAAGCTTTGCAGGATAAGCGTAAAAACTTTGGATGCTAATCCAGCAAAGCTCATTGAGGCCCATTGAAAACAATGTTGTGCCTCCTTTTAATGCCTGCTCTGAGCAGACATTAGAAGTGCTGAAACAAATGACACAACTAAATCTCATAGATTTCTTTGCACCATTTTTTTGACCCCTCTCCCCCCACAAAAAAAACGGGGGAACGCCCCCTTCGCATACATTACGGCTGGCACAGACATAATGTAGTGCAAAGGGTTACAACCTCATCTCACCTGTTTAGACCATTACTTTTAATCAATTTAAAAAACTTTGAGTGTTTTTTCAAATCTGTCTACCACACCATTGGTTTCTGGGTGATCTAGGGTACACTTGCAATTTTCAATCCCTTTGTTGACTAGAAATATTTGCATTTGTTTGGAGCAGAACTGGACCTCATTTTCAGTTAGAATCGAGTTAGGGGATACCACTCTCCTAAACCACTTGTCTAAAAATTGTGTCACATTGTTACTAATATTTGCAACACACTGGGCGGCAGGTTTACAAAACTGTCACCCAGCACAGCAGTGAAAAATGCTGCGCTGGAAGACCGGGAGGGAGCAGGAGACCACCATATCTACGAAGATATGGCATTCTCCTACCCTCTCTCTAGCGCTGGCACAGATTTTAGCTGCTGTGTCCCACGCACACACCTTTGTGCTATAGTGCAAGGATGTGGACGCAAGTCTAGCATAGGTCTTGTATTAGAAGAGAACCCTTCCAGAACAAAATATTATGCTTAAATACACTTTAAAACTTTTCCCAAATTGTATGTGTACTGCACAGTGCAGCACACGTGCATGTTCGGAAAAGAAAGGAGAAATGAAAACATTTCACCTTTTAACGCCTGCTTTTAAAAGACATTAACTTTTGGTACAAAACCCTGTCTACTATTGTTTGTAGATTGGGTATTACCTGAGAAGGCATAGGTGGTTGCTTTGGAACACCCATGTACCACCTATGTAACGCCCCCTTGGTGCTAGGTAGCGCAAAGCAGTGCTTCATGCTGCTATGCATTACTTTTAGGGTACTTTCCAGCGCAAAACAAGCTTTGCATTGAAGAGTAAATTTCAGAAAAAAAAAAAATGGTGCTGGTTAGTGTCACTTTTGTGAGCTAACCCAGTGCCAAATATTTGTAAATCTCCCCCTTAATCTCTGGCTACCTTGACAAACGAGCTTTCAAGACTATCATGTATGGAAATCTGGGTTCACCAGACAGGGGACCAACAATATCCATTGATACTTCTAACCAAAGCACATTAGGTAATTTGTGGCTTGCATTGAAGGTCTCCTAATGGAAGGAACTTTATCACTGTTTCTATACTATAAGCACTCCCTTATTATCCTTTCACTTGGAACTTTTATTCTTGGCCACCAGAAATCCATCCTCAACTTTTCCTTCATTTTACAGATTAAACATTGGCCTTATGAGCCAGATTAATATCTCTTGCAAGTCTTAAGGAGGAATCATCTTCATGCCCCCAAACAACATTCAACCTCTCCTAGTTCTTCTCTCACTATGAAAAAATGGCATAAACTTTTTCCAGGTGTTGCCACCACATTTCCAACCATTTCTCATCACGTCCCTTACCCTTGACAAGTTTTGATCACTCTTTAGTATTTCTTTCTATTCTTCTTCTGATATAGCACTTTGTGTAATATCTAAGGCTCCTGGTTTTCTGTTTTTACTATTGTTACAGATAAATACAGACAGAAAACGTGTTTCCTTTTTATTTTAAATGTGGAAAAATACAGATGATCGTGCTTCTTTTGAATTACTTTCCATATTTCATTCATAATTTTCAGGTCAGTGGCTGTGCAGATTGACAGCACAGGAAGTTTTAAAACAGGAGGAGAGTTCCTTAAATAACTCCATATCTCAGCATTTGTTTGTGGTAGAATGGCAATATTTTCATGTGAGTGTATTTTTTGCATATTTGGCTTTTTAATGTGCTAAAAGCCCACAGGCATCAAAGTATGAGTGTACATTTATCAGTTAAATGAATGTGGAAATATACAAGTTACAACTTAATTTGTTCACAGCACTAAAAATAAATATACATAAATACTGATAAGATGTCCAAAACTTAAAAAAAGGATAAGTGCAGATGGATATAAATGCCATAAAACCAGGAGCTCTAGTAATGACACATATTTTTTCTAAAGCCCAGCCTTCATCTTCTGGGTTATCTCCACATTCATTATCCAGATCATCTTCTTCGTCTAGCTTGGACAAACAGTCTTCAGCTTTACCCTACTTTGCCTTACCCTACTCAATATTGCATCTAAACTCTTTTTCATTAAGATTTCTTCCAGAGGTTTGTGGTCATTCTTTACTTTGAACTGTATGCCCCACAGGAAACTCCTGAACATGTTCAATGCCCATTGTAGTGACAAAGCCACCTTCTTTATGACTCAATTCGATTTGGAACCATGAAGCGCTCTAGAGGCGAAAACTATGGTCACTTCTGAATCTTCTCCTGACTCACTTGCCTGCATTAGTACAATATTAAGCCTTTTGAACTGGCATTGGTGGTCACAGTCATACTACGCCCAAGCACAAACGTTTTAATTTAGGAGTTGTGTTCAAAGAACCTGTGATGGTCTTAAATTCATGCTTTCACTACACTCCTTATTCCAGACAAACATCACTTTGTTTTTCAACAAACTCCTCATATTAAGGTGGTCATTATGAACATGACGGTAAACACTGCACCACCGGCAGTGGCAGTAACTACCGCCAACAGGTTGTCGTTCCGGTCTGCCAAATAGTGAAGCACATGAGAAACAAGCAGCGGGAACACCACACTGCCATCAGTTCCAGGGCGGGAACCACCGCCAGGCAAAGCGTGGCAGAAACGACCCATATAAAGGGAAACACTCACCGTAGGCACACAGAACACACCAATGCAGACATGGAGCGAGAGTTGGAAATAATCCCAGTTCTTCTCCTTGCCATATTTCTTCAGGACCGCAACCGACGAAGATGACAACGGTAAGTACCGCAGCCTAGTACACATGGAAGGAATGGGCACAGTTACACACCAACCCACACCACAACACACTCCCAACCACTCCCACCATCCCAAGCCATACATACCATAACAAGATGTACTTACCAGACACAAGCCAACAAATAAATACCTGCACCAATGCACAGACCTGTGCACACCACACCCCAGCAGTGAAACGCTGCACAATGGCTCAATTTAACACCAACAGCTCTGCTGGGCGCTCAAATTTAATAATAAGAAATACAATATAATGTCCAAACAAGGCCAGAGGCCAGTCCATAATAAACAAGTCCCATAAGGGCAAATATAGGCTACACTTTACTCTTACGATGGCAAAGGAAACTCCACTGAGAAGGGGCATCAATGGGGTAGCTAGGCACCTCTGGGAACAGGGGCAAGGGGTGGTGAGTCAGGTCTTGAAGGGGAGGTCTTGGGCTTAGGTTTAGGAGGTGGAGAGGGTTTGGGCTTGCCCTTGGAAGAAGGGGGAGTGGGCCTGGACCGAGGGATGGCAGAGGGGAGAGGGACCTGGGGCAACACGGGTCTTCTTCCTCCCTGGGGAAGGGGCACGGGAATGGGAAGTGCGGAATGGGGAGGACTTTGATGAGGAAGGAGTGGACTGGGCTAGGGCATGGGAACTTTTAGGGACAAGACTGGGTGGGCCAGTGGGTTCAAACAGGTCAACACGGGAGAGGAAAAGCTTCTTAGGTGCAGTTGGAGGGGATTTGGAGCCAGGTCTGGGAGTGGAGGTTGAGGAAGTGGTGGTACGTGGTGTAGGGGTGCTGGACGTGGATGCAGGTGCGTGTTTAGTCTGCTTATGTATGGTGGATGGTGTGAATGAGTGTGAGCGCTTTGGTGTTTTGGGATGGGGGTGGACACAGTGGGAGAAGAGAGGCTGCCAGTGTATATGGATGTTGTGTGGGTGTCTGCAGGTCTGGTGAGTGTGGGCTGCAAGTGTATGTGAATGTAGTCATGGTGAGTGCAGGTGTGGTGTCTGGGGTGCATGACTGGATGTCAGCTGTTGTGGTGACTGCAAGAATGGGGGCAGCAGCAGTGACTGAGGGTGCAGTGTATGTGGGTGTGCATGGTGAGGTGACAAACAGGGAGGTGGGGAGGCTGACAGTGGGGGAGGTGGATGTTGTTGTGTGTGCTTTGGTGTGTTGGGTGTGTGCCTGCCTGTGGTGGGAAGTGTGGTGCTTGTGTTTCTCAGTGTGCTTCTTGTGTGTTGATCTGTGTGCATGGCTGTCTGTATGTGTGCTTGGGATGGGTGAAGGGAATGGGGTTCTGGAAGGGGTAGAGGTGGTGGGATGGGGGACGGAAAGACCAGGGTCACTGGCTGCCGTCAAAGAGGAGGCCAGAACCTGAAAAGATCTCTGTAGGCCAGACATGGCACCGTGAATGCCTTCCAGGTATGCATTACATTTCTGCATCTGGGATGCTAGCCCCTGAATGGCATTCACGATTGTTGTCTGCCCTACATAGATGGTTCTCAGGAGGTCAATAGTCTCCTCCGTGAGGCCAGCAGGGCTGACTGGGCCGTGGGCTGCAGCATCCCGACTCGCGGGTGCCACAGCTTCCTCGCCAGATGATGCTAATGTACACAGGGACACATTAGCACAGGGGTGGGGAAACAAAACAAGAAAGAAGTATGTCAGTTCCAGGAAATATGTACATGTTGGGACACAGACACTCCCACTCAACTCAGACACAACACATGATGAATGTGCCCCTGAATGGTAGGCATTACCCCACAGTGCACTACATTGCCATCCTGACTCATTACTCTGATACACTTTTGTGAAGTGAACCAATGAGAGACGATACCAAGCCAACACATCTGTAAGTTTCCTGAGGCTACATTGAATACAATGGGGCACACAGGGTACCCCCTCACAGGCCTACATACCCTGCCAAAACTAGCTGTGACACAATCCCACGGATGTGGAGGGGGGCAGGACTGCAGGGACACACCTGTCTATGTGCATGGCACTACTATGCATGCACCCCTTAGCATCTAATTACACTCATCATAGTGGCATCACAACAGTGTTGGTACTCTCCCCCTTGTGGCTGCTGTGCTGCCTTCAAGCACCCATCGAAATCCAGATAGGCCACCGCCAGAATGCGGGCCATTACAGGGGTCAGGGTCAGACGGGCACCCCTCCCTCGTTGGGAGGCCTTTCCCAGCTGGGCCTCTCTGGTCTTCCTGGCCCAGCACCTCAAGACCTCCCACCGCTTCCTGCAGTGGGTGCTCTGCCGGTTGTAGACCCCGAGGGTCTGCACATCCTTGGCAATGGCTTGCCACAGTCCCCTCTTCTGATGGGTGCTGACCTGCATGGAACACACAGTAAAGAAACAGACGTCAGTGTGGATGCCCCATACACAAATGCGATGCCCGGTCAAACTGACATGGCCTATGGAGACAACTTTTAAGCCAAAAACTGCCATACACACTATGGGTGAGCATGCACACAGCAAACTAAAACACATATAGGCATCCGACACATTCACACACATCTAAGGAGGACAAATAGCAACTCACCTGCTCCTCTGGTTGCCCATACAGCTTGGCATACAGGGGTAGGACCCCGTCCACCATTTTCTCCAGCTCCTCCGCGGTGAAGGCCGGGACTCGTTCCCCTGTGACACGTGCCATCTCAGGGACCAGAGTCGGGACACAGCAGCACACGCAGTGGAGTTCTTCCCTTCTCATAGTGCAGGAGTCAAGGGCCTGTCAAAATGGCGGTAGATACTGCAGCAGTGTGCACCGTCACCGCCGGCGGGGATCATGATTGGCCCAGGTTTCCCTTTGACAACCATGTTATCCAATGATCAGGTGCATGGCGGTGAACACCGCCTACCGCCATGACGAGTTATGCCAGCGGAATGAAGTCACTTCCACACTTCACTACCTGGATGGCAGGAGGCTGCCATTTTGCATCCACCACATCTCCAAAGCCTGGCTGGGGGCCTCATCCACGGCCCCATTCCCTCTCCCCTTCATTGAGTACTGACATGAGTACTGGTCCCCCACATGTAATCATGGTGGGAAGTGTGTCTACACTGTAATGCCATTATGACTGAGACCCCTAACCACACATTAGCCTGACAAGATTACATCATTCTTTGTGTTTGTGTGCGTTACATATGTGTTGCATTAAAAAAAACATGAATTGTGTCACCATGTGATGCCAGTGTATGTCCAAAGTCAAGATGTGTTCCTTCATCACCCATAGGTACAGACCCATGTGGCGAGGGAGAGCCCCATCTGTTTACAGACCCCTGGTAGATATAGCCACCATGGGGGAACGTCACATCATCATAACTTACCGACTTAATCCAGCTACAATCCTTGACCTCTGTGAAGAAATAGATCCTATACTATCTGTGCTCCATTTTTTGGCCACAGGCTCATTTCAAGTAACAGTGGGCATGGCAGTCGGGGTATCTCAGCCAAAGCTCAGCCATATCCTGCCCAATTTCCTGAATGCATTTGTTCAACACTTGCAAAGTTATGTCCAGTTTCCTCCAAAGGGCTGACCTCACCGTCATCACATCTGGATTCTATGCCTTTTCAAATATCCCCCATGTGATAGGTGCCGTTGATGGTACCCACAGAGCCCTCATACCCCCAAGAGTACATGAACAGGTGTATCAGAATTGTAAAAACTATCACTCCATGAATGTCTAATTGGAGTGTACTGCTGATCAGTACATTTCACTTTTCAATGTAAGGTTCCGCAGGATCAATCCATGATTAATTTATCCTGAGAAACAGCAGTGTACCACACATTATGGGACAACTACAGGGGGACAGAGCTTGGCTCATAGATGAGTGTGTATGACACTAGGGGCCTGATTACAACTTTGGAGGAGGTGTTAATCCATCCCAAAAGTGACGGTAAAGTGACGGATATACCACCAGCCGTATTACGAGTCCATTATATCCTATGGAACTCGTAATACGGCTGGTGGTATATCCGTCACATTTGGGACGGATTAACACCTCCTCCAAAGTTGTAATCAGGCCCTAGATCAGTTTCATAGCTGACAGCCAGGCTGTATGCAAGTAAATTGTGTGTGTTTCAACCCTCTTTCACCCACTTTTGCAGGGGATTCTGGCTACCCCAACATGCAATGGCTCCTGACACCTTTGAGGAATCCCAGGACGGATGCTGAAATCCATTATAATGAGGCACATGGTCGTACTAGGAGGGTGATTGAGCGGACCATAGGACTCCTGAAAGCAAATTTTTGTTGCCTCCATGTCTCTGGAGGATCCCTGTGCTATGTCTCTGACAAGGTGTGTAAGATAGTTGTGGCCTGCTGCATGCTGCTCAACTTGGCTGTGATGAAAGCTGTCCCACTTCTAGAAGAGGAGGATGCTGTCCAATCAGCCCTGCCACCTCAGAGGAGTGATGGTGAAGAAGAGGGGGAAGACATCACCTCCAGGACCCAGCTAATCCGACTATAGTTCCAGTGATTTTCAGGAACATTTCCTGTGATGGTGATGGCTTCACTGCATTGTTTCAGGCTGACTGTGTAGTAAGTACTGTGGTGTCCTTTACCAGTGATAAGGTGTAGGAAAGTACCATCTTGCCTGGCATGTTACTCCCATTTTTACATGTATGTCAGTTTGTTTTTGCCTGTCTCACTGGGATCCTGCTAGCCAGGACCCCAGTGCTCATAGTTTGTGGCCTGAATTTGTATACCTGTGTAGTGACTAACTGTGTCACTGAGGCTCTGCTAATCAGGACCTCAGTGCGTATGCTCTCTCTGCCTTTAAATTTGTCACTATAGGCTAGTGACCACTTTTACCAATTTCAATTGGCACACTGGAACAGCTTTATAATTCCCTGGTATATGGTACCTAGGTACCCTGGGTATTGGGGTTCCAGGGGATCCCTATGGGCTGCAGCATTTCTTTTGCCACCCATAGGGAGCTCAGACAAACCTTTACACAGGACTGCCACTGCAGCCTGAGTAAAATAACGCACACGTTATTTCACAGCCATTTTCACTGCACTTAAGTAACTTATAAGTCACCTATATGTCTAACCTTCACTTGCTGAAGGTTAGGTGCAAAGTTACTAAATGTGAGGGCACTCTTACACTAGCAAAGGTGCCCCCACATAGTTCAGGGCCATTTCCCTGGACTTTGTGAGTGCGGGGACACCATTACACGCATGCACTACATATAGGTCAATACCTATATATAGCTTCACAATGGTACCTCCGGATATGGCCATGTAACATGTCTAAGATCATGGAATTGTCCCCCCTCCCAAATCCCGTATTGGGGTGCCAATTCCATGCACCCCCGGGGCTCCACTATGGACCCTGTGTACTGCCAAACCAGCTGTCTGGGGTTTTCTCTGCAGCTACCGCTGCTGCCACATCACAGACAAGGTTCTGCCCTCCTGGGGTCTGGGCAACCCAGTCCCAGGAAGGCAGAACAACGCATTTCCTCCAAGAGCAGGGTGTTACACCCTCTCCCTTTCGAAATAGGTGTAACAGGCTGGGGAGGGGTAGCCTCCCCCAGCCTCTGGAAATGCTTTGAAGGGCACAGATGGTGCCTCCTTGCATAAACCAGTCTACACTGGTTCAGGGAACTCCTTCTCCCCTGCTCTGGTGCAAAACTGGACAAAGGAAAGGGGAGTGACCACTCCCCTGTCTATCACCACCCCGGGGTGGTGCCCAGAGATCCTCCATTGAGTCCCAGACTTCAGCCATCTTGCTGTGCAAGGTGTGGGGGCACTCTGGAGAGCTCTGAGTGGCCAGTGCCAGCAGGTGTTGTCAGAGACCCCTCCTGATAGGTCCTTAGCTGATAAGGTAGCCAATCCCCTCTCAGGGCTATTTAGGGTCTCTCCTGTTGGTTCTCTTCAGATTCTGTTTGCAAGTTTCCTTCAGGAATCCTCTGCAACAACTTCAGACTCTTCTGACCTCGGATCAGCCGCAGCCTGTTCCAAGAAACGCTTTAACTGCAACAAAGTGTCTACAAGAGACACTTTTCTTCCGCAACCGCAGCTCCAAGTCAGCAACTGCAACAGTTTCCATGGTGTGCACGCTCTGGGGACTCCCTCTCTTCATCCTGCATCAGAAGGACCGAAGAAATCTCCTGTGGAGTGACGGAGTCACTCCCCTGCTCCAAGCAGGCACCTTCCAAGATGACAACCGGTACCCTGGGACTCCTCTCTCAGCGATGAGCGTGCTCCTAAGGACACAGAGGGTGGACATCATCGACTAGACTATCCTAAGATCCTGCTGACGCAATTTGGAGGAGCTAAGACCTTGCCTTCCCTCAGAGGGACAGTGTACTGCGTCTTCTTCACCTCCTGAGGCCTCTGTGCACTCTTTGCAAAATTTCTTCATGCACAGCCTGGCCCAGGTCCCCAGCACTCCATCCTGTGACGCTCATCTCGATGATTTGCTCTCCGGCGGTGTGGGACCATCTTTTGTTGTGCTGCATCATCTGCGTTTTGCACCTCCTTTGTCCCCGGATCCTGCGACTCCCGGGGTGCCGGCTGGCATCCTGAGGGCCCTCTAAAGTGCTGAGAGACCCCTCTTCCTCCTCACACATTGTTGAGGCCCCCAGGTCCCTCCTGGGTCCATCCAGTGCCATTTTGATCAAAAAGGTACTTTTGTCGTAGCCTAGGATTGGTGGCGACTTCCAACACAAAATTACATCTGCAATGATCTTCACACCGTGGGACAACTTTTGCCTCATGCAGGAACCCGCTGGCATATTCTAGGGTGCATTTCTGCAGTCTTCTTTTGCACCCTCTTCTGGGTTGGCAGGGGCTTGTGTCCTTTCTGGAACTTCTTTCGACTTCAGGACTTCGTTCCCTTCCTATGCAGGTCTTCAGGTCCAGGAATTCAGCAGTTGTTCTTTGCCGAATTGGTTGGCTGCTGCAAAATCCCAATCACGAGGTGTAGTGTGTCCTAAGGAAACTTGCAGTACTTTACTCCTGCTTTGCTGGGCTCTGGGGTGGGGTAATTTACTTACCTTTACTGTATTCTTACACTCCCAGCGATTCTGCACACGCTACACTTGTCTAGGGGGGAATTCGTGATTCGCCTTCCACTTTCTTAGTATATGGTTTGTGTTGCCCCCAGACCTATTTTCTCCCATTGCATTCTATAGCATTTCCTTTTGTTTGCATTGTTCTATGAATATTTTCTTGTCTAATTTTGGTGTCTAGTGTATATATTGTGTATAATACTTACATCCAGAAGGAGTATTGTCTCTAAGATATTTTTGGTACTGTGTCACCCAAATAAATACCTTTATTTTTGGTAACACTGAGTATTGTCTTTACTTGTGTATAAGTACTGTGTAACTATAAGTTGTATTGTTGGAGCTTGCATGTCTCCTAGTTCAGCCTAAGCTGCTCTGCTATAGCTACCTCTATCAGCCTAACCTGCTAGAACACTACTACATTTCACTTATAAGGGATAACTGGACCTGGTATAAGGTGTAAGTACCCAAGGTACCCACTACAAACCAGGCCAGCTTCCTGCACTGGCCAATGCATTCACATTAAAAATTGATAGCTCATATTGATTAAGGACAGATAATTTGAGTGCACAGGTGTATTTATTCCAAGTCAAAACATTCATGAGTGTTGTGACAGTGGAAGGGAGTGGGCACATGGTGACCAACATACTCAGGTACATATGCTCAGCTGTTGGCTGTTGGGTATCGTCCATGGGGCCTTTGGAAGATGGTGAGGTGGCAGTGGCATGTCAATGAGGTAGCTCAGTGGCACACAAGGGAGACAGTTCAGGGCAGAGTCACTTCTTGGCGCTGGGCTTGGTCTTGGCTCGTGTTTTAGTGGGAGGTCTGGGTCTGAGGACACGTTTGCATGGGTGTAGCTGGACTGTAGGGGTGCTGGTGTCCTGTGAGTCCTCTGGCAGTGCCACCAGTCCAGTAGCTGCTGCAGATGTAGATGGCAGGGCAGTGTCCTGGCTAGTGTAAGGGGCCTGCAGTTGGTTGGAGGACTCAGGCTGGATGTTTGTCTGGTGCTGCAGCACCCCTGCAATGGAGGCCATGGTGGCATTGAGCTGTTTCCATTGCTCCATGGCTTCCTGGTGGTGTGCTACCTGCAGCCCCTGATTCTGCTCCAAGGTGGCCAGGATCTGGCTCATCCTGTCCTGGGAATGGAGGTATGCTCCCAGGACCTCAGCAGTCACCTCCTGGGCAGCGGCATCCCTCCTTGGGCCACCCCCCTGGGCCACTGAGGACATCCCACTGCCCCCCTGTGCCCCCTGCACAGGTCTAGTAGTCCCACTTGCAGTTGGCCCTCCATCAACCTCCCTGGTGGTGGGTGGAAACTTGGGCCTCTGTACATGTTGGCAGCCAGTCCGTGGTCTGGTGACACTGGCGTTGGTCGTTCGGCCAGAGCTGATGGTGGTGGCTGAGTGGTAGAGGTGTCAGTGGTGTCCTGAGTGGGGCTTAAGGAGGGTGACTGTCCAGGGCTGTTGGATGGGCCAGGGATTTCCTCTGTGTCCAGACATCCCTCTGCACTGTCCTGAGTGGCGCCTTAGTCTTCAGGTGGAGGCCTGGTACTCTTTGATGTCTCCATCCGGGTGGCATGGGTGGTGGTGGTGCCTGTGTGAGAGAATAGAGATGTGGGTGCCCTGTACTTTCTTGTCAATTGCAGCACTGGTCAGCAATAATTGGTGGTTGAATTCCTATGTAGTGGCATGCAAGGTCAGTTTGTGTACATTTTGATGCATTTATTGAGGGGGGTGGTGGTGCATTTTGGGTGTTGTAGTGCTACTGGGATTACATGCATGGGTTGGAGACTGTGCACAGGGGGCTGGATGGTGATTTGTATGGTGGACTGTGGGCATGCAAGTGGCATGAATGTGAGTGTGTGGGTGTTGTGGACTGGGTAAGGGATGAGGTCCTGGTGGTCGTGAGAAGGATGGGGTGATACATGCATTATAGGTGTGGTGATTGTTAAGGTATTGCAGTTGACTTACCCGAGTCCAGTCCTCCAGTGAGTCCAGTGAGGCCCTCTGGGTGCAGGATAGCCAGGACCTTCTCCTCCACGTTGGTGTATTCGGGGGGAGGAGGTGGGGGACCACCACCAGTCTCTGTACAGCGATTTTGTGCCTGGATGCCTTGGAATGCACCTTTCCACGCAGTCCGTTCCATTTCTTCCCGATGTCATCCCTTGTGTGTGGATGGTTTCCCACGATGTTGACCTTATTGACTATCCTCTGCCATAGCTCCATCTTCCTGGCCAAGGGTGTCTGCTGCACCTGTGCCCCAAATAGGTGTGGCTCGACCCTGAGTATTTCGTCCACCATGGTCCTTGGCTCCCTGTCTGTGAAGCGGGCGTGCTATGGTGTGTGTTGTGGGTGTATTGGTGAGGGTATGTATGTGTGTGTTTTATAGTGTTTCGGATGTGTGTCAGGTGTGTGCTTTTTCAAACTTGCCAATGATTGCATTTGTTGTTGGCGGGTCCCATTGCTGGCCATGGCAGTCCATACCGCCAATGGTCATTCGACATTCACTCTCCGCCAAGCTGATTTGTGGATAATTTGTCTGCATGGCGGTGGCAGGGTGAGGTGTACTGGCTTTCCGCTGTTATTGGCCCTGGCGGTGGGTGGAGGTTGCAAGATTTTTGGAGGTTTGTCTTTTTGGCATCTTTATACGGCGGTTTGCAGGTCACTGCCACTGGTGGTCTTTTGTTCACCGTCAGCATGGCGGTCGGCGGTGATTGCCGCAATATTCATAATGAGGGCCTAAATGTCCTTTATGCAATGTTGTCAATGAATGTGCTATAAAACTCTGCCATTTCTAGGAAGAAAAGTAATTCTTCTTTATTTGTGGGTGAAGACATCTCAACTATGGTATCAATTAGTTCTCTCTCAGGTTCTATGTCCTTTGTAGTAACACAATGTCCTAATAGTCCAATTTTCTACATTTTTGTGCGTCACACTTAATTCATACTAAAGAAACCTCTTCAGAACCAATTTCAACCTAAGTTCATTCCCATAATTCCCATAAAGAAGTACATCAACTCTATTAAAGAAAGCCCCTGGGATGGACCCAGCATGGATGACATAGCTCTATGAAATACAGAGGCTCTGGACACTAACCCAAAGGGTATGTGTTTGAACCTGTAAGCGCCCAAAGGTTTGATAAATGTTGTGAGGGTCAGGATGTAGCCTTACTTGGTGGTAGTTGTAAACTAGGCTACTAAGCTGATGCCAGATCTGTGGTGGAAACAATCCTGGTATCAGCCAAACTGGCCATCATTTTGAAGATAGCTGGTGGTGGGTGTCTTTCACCACCACTGCTATGTTTAAAGCTTTCAGAGCTACACATAATCATATCTTCCCATCAGCCTTAAGAGCCACTGCAATAGGGTCAAGTCACTCAATTGCCTCAACTGGTTCTGTTACCCCAGAGGCACACACATTTTCTAGTTCCTTGTATACATCATCCCGTGCCCGTGAAACTAGAGGGACAGCTTCTTCTTTCAAAGTGATCTTGTGTAAGTTTTGAGGCAACCTAGTTCACATCCAAATAAAACAGACAAAAAAAATACCTTTCTAAATGATATAAAGTCTTCCACAGGTTGCACCTGGATCTGAGAACAAGAATTAGGATCCAAAATGCTCCCAAATCACTTTGTATAGACCATCCCAGTATATTGTTTGCTTTCTATGAGACACATTTTGCCAACTGCATATCTACCTTTGTAACATCACCTTGAAAGTAAACCCTTATCCTTATAGGACAACACCATAGCCCCCCTGGCCGAATGTCCTTTTTTGTGCAGCTTTTTATAGCGCAAACTCAACCCAAAGTTATTGAAGCACTTTACATAAGCACCAGTTGCATTACACACAGACTTATTGATTTGTTTTTTTTTTAGTTATGTTTAGACACCTTCCCATCATACATCTTCCTAAATGTTTCTTTAGATATAATTGTTAGGCATGAACATAAAACATTACTTCAACATTAATGCTTCCAATTTTGATCATATATGAAAGATATCCAGGCCCGTATTTATACTCCGTTTGCGCCGAATTTGCGTCGTTTTTTTCGACGCAAATTCGGCGCAAAACGAACGCCATATTTATACTTTGGCGTTAGACGCGTCTAGCGCCAAAGTATGGGCAAAGAGCGTCATTTTTTAGCGTGAACGCCTTCCTTGCGTTAATGAGATACAAGGAAGGCGTTCCCGTCTAAAAAAATGACGGCGACGCAAATGCGTCGTATTTATACTCCCGGGCAAAAATCACGCCCGGGAGGTGGCGGGTCAAAAAACCCCGCATTTGCGCCACTTTTTAACGCCTGGGTCAGGGTAGGCGTTAAGGGGCCTGTGGGCTCAAAATGAGCCCACAGGTGCCCTCCCCTGCCCCCAGGGACCCCCCCTGCCACCCCTGCCCACCCCAGGAGGACACCCAAGGATGGAGGGACCCACCCCAGGGACATTCAGGTAAGTTCACGTAAGTATAATTTTTTATATTTTTCAATTTTTTTTGGGTGGCATAGGGGGGCCTTATTTGTGCCCCCCTACATGCCACTATGCCCAATGACCATGCCCAGGGGACAGAAGTCCCCTGGGCATGGCCATTGGGCAAGGGGGCATGACTCCTGTCTTTACTAAGACAGGAGTCATTTAAATGGCGTCTGGGCGTCGAAAAAATGGCGCAAATCGGGTTAAGACGATTTTTTAGCGTCAACCCGACTTGCGCCATTTTAAGACGCCCTAGCGCCATTTTCCCCCTACGCCGGCGCTGCCTGGTCTACGTGTTTTGTTTCCACGCACACCAGGCAGCGCCGGTCTGCTTGCGCCGGCTAACGCCATTCCATAAATACGGCGCCCGCATGGCGCTTCGGAATGGCGTTAGACGGCGCTAAATTTTTTGACGCTAAACTGCGTTAGCGCAGTTTAGCGTCAAAAAGTATAAATATGGGCCCCAGAGTCTTGTTTTCCCTTCTGAAATATGAGCTTATCACATATTTCATCAACTGCCTTATGTCTTTTCTTTACAAAGTTGCTACTTCTGGAACAAGTCATATAGGGACCTTTCTTACCACATTTGTTGCAAGATACTTTTAAAGCTGGACAATTATTTGCATTGGCCATGTGACCCACATTGCCACTCCTGAAGCTCTGACCTTCAAATATTGCTCTCTGTCCCCATTTTTTACTATCTAGGTCTTTCATGGTATTTTTTTATTTCTTTCACACATGACAACATGTATTTTGCTACCACAAGGGCTTCTCTAAATATAGGGCCATCCTTTATAACTTATGTCCTTGCTTATTTTTTCAGTATTGCACATGAGGAGAAAGTGGCCCATTTCACTTTTATCACCTAAGCCTCCAAAGTTGCATGTAGATGCCAATTTAAAATAAAAAAAAGTTTTATTTTGCTTTTTAATAGTTAACAACCAAGACACATTGATCAAGGTATCCAGCATACATCAAAGTGAATCTGTAATGCAAATGAAACAAGAAGGCAGGTAGCATTACAAGTTATGAAATAATTCAACAGTAGATGGCTGAGGTAGGATGAAGTAGAGGGAGGTCCAAAATTGTCCGACCATTCCCCCCACACGCAGGCATTGGAGAGGTCGACTATTCTGACATGCTTGAAGTGGTATGTTAGGAAGGGTCAAGGTTCTATACTAGGGCAGAGTGTGGCATAGCCATTTTAGGAGGGGGTCTTCTGCCAAATTGACTCAAATTTGACCTGTTTGCCCCCCAAGTACTTCAGTGAGCTTCTCCATTGCATATATGTTCTAAACCTTTCACCACCACAGATTAATGGTGGGAGTGTGTGGCTGTTTCCACATTTGAGCGATACAGAACCGCGCTTCTAGTAGGAGGAAAGATAAAAATCGGCCTCTGGCGGTGGTTGTGGGGACAGGCCTCGCCGCACTGGGATCTCCCAAGAGGACCAGTAAAGGATATGGGGCAGTGTAATGTTGGTGATGATATATATGTTCGGAATGATGGTTTCCCAAAAGGATTGTATTAAAGGGTAATCCCACCAGGTGTGTAGAAAGGTGCCCCATTCCCCACACCCCTTCCAGCACATGTCGGAGCTCCCAAACATTCTATGCAAATGGACAGGAGTCAGATACCAATGTGTAATTAGTTCCTAAGCATTTTCTCTATGTTTAAGACATATTGTCTTCAGGGATTGGCGTTCCCAGCGCCCTCACCAATTGTATTATGTAAGCGTGTTTCTTGGCAGGCGTGAGTGCAAGAATATAGCAATAGAGTCGTGAAATGCCTTTTCATTGAACGTTTGAATGGAAGAGGGATTCAAGATCAAATTCATCTTGTTCTATAGCCGCACAGGCCTTTGGGAGTCCCGCCCAATGTAAAGCCTGGGCTATTCAGTATGTCGAAAAGTGGCGGAGACCAAATTGCTCTTGAAGGGAGCCGATCATCTTCATCATAAAAAGCCCGCATCCTAGGGGCCTCGTTGTCGCTTCAGGCCTAAGAGGTAGGGTGGAGAGCACCAGGTGGGAAGTCATGATTAGGCACCAATCACATGAGAGGAAATGGGTAGGAAGGAAAAGGGCGTCTATTGCATATTTTCTGCCAATATTTTAGTAGGAGAAATGTCATCGGGAGAAGAGGAGGACTCGGAGGGTCCCTTGTAAGAGGTTGCCACAACATGCCATCTAGAGGGACTAGGGAGTAAGCCTGTTCTACCTGCACTCATGGTTTATTGTCTGGATTGTAATTCCAATCGAGAGAGGCACGCAGTTGTACGGCAAGTGTTTATGTACGGATGTCAGGAAACCCTAGGCCCCCATCTAGTTTGGTGCGGCACATGCTCGTCTTAGCCCCTCTTGGAGATTTGTTGCCCCTGACAAACGTAAACATTTTAGTATAGATTTAGGTCAACGCTAATTTAGGGATTAAAAGTGGAAGGGTCTGGAGGACATATTAGAGGGTTGGCAAAAAATTAATCTTGAGTCAGTTGAGTCTGACCATCCAGGACTTTTCTAGCCGGCCTCAGCGATAGAGGTCTTTAAATAAAGCGGTTAGCAAGGAAGGAATATTGCCTTGGTATAGGGCTGCGGTGTCTGGAGTAAGCCAGATGCCTAGATAGGTAATACTGTGTGTTGTCCATTGGAACGCCGCCTGTCGTACAGGTTGTTCTAGGTCGCCTTGTGTATCAGCCACTCCCATACCTCAGGATTTCGCAAAGTTTCCTTTGAAGCTATAGATTTCAGAAAAAAGTGTCTAATTCCTTCATTAATGCTGGTATAGAAGTTGAAGGATGGGTGAGAAAGCATAGAACATCGTCAGCAAATAAGGCCAATTTGTGCTCTTCGTCCCCCACCTGAATGCCCTGTTTGTCAGGATTCTTTTGGATTGTAGACACTAAGGGTTCCCTAGAGAGTGCGAAAATAGAAGGAGAAAGGGGACAGCCCTGGTGAGTACCCCTTGTGAGGGAGATGGTCAGGGAGAGGGTGCCATTGATCCTCAGTTTTGCTATAGGCTGACAAAAGTTGGTTTAAATATGGATTAGCAGTTTGGGGCCTATATGGAAATTAGTCAAGAGTTTAAAGAGGTATGCCCTATCAACCCTGTCGAACGCTTTTTCTGCATCTAGGGAAAGAAGGATCAGAGGTTGGGTGCGTTCTGCTACCTCCATGAGGGCTACAGCCAAACGTGTGTTTTCATTGGCTCGGCGATTACGTATGAAACCTGATTGTTGTGGGTAATAATGTTGGGCAAGACATGTTGGAGATGTTTTACCAAAATAGATGTAAAGATCTTGACGTCACAGTTAAGAAGAGCAATGGGGCAGTATGATGCACTTCTAATGGGAGGTTTGTTTGGTTTGAGGAGCAATGTGAAATGGGAGTGCATCATACTATCAGTGACTGAGCCTGTAGTCAAGAAATGGTTGAAGACTTGCACTAAGGGTTCAGCTAGAATGTGGACAAAGGCTTTATATAATGTAGCCGGAAACCCGTCGGGCCTGGTGCCTTCCATGTGGGTAGTGCATTGATCACTAATCTAACCTCCTCAGGACTGATTTCGGACTTAAGTTATAGCAAGTCCTCCCTGTGATATGGGTGATTGTAGCTGTCTAGGTAGGCATCTTGCAAGTGCTCAGACAGGCTTTGAGACTGGTAGAGGGCCGAATAGTAGTCATGGAAGATCTGAGGTTGAGTGAAAAGGGAGGTCTTTCTCATCTCAAATCTCATGAATATGGTTGTGTGTGGAATGGAGGCGTATCTCAAATCTCATGAGTATGGTTGCGTGTGGAATGGAGGCGTATTTTGTGTGCTAGCAATCTAGCTGCTTTGCTCATAATATGTCTGACCGATATAAAGAAATGTTTTTGACTGCCTCCTTCATTAGGAGGTGTTCTAATTCTCCCCTGATGTTTCAAAAGGTCCCTCAGAGTGCGAGCTGTGCCCTGATGTTTGTGGAGCGTTTCTGCTTCTGACAGATTAGTTTCTAATTCTTGCCTGTGTAACTTGGCCGTTCATTTGAATGCAGCTGTGTGTAATATTAATTTGCCCCTGAGGACCGCCTTCGCCACGTCCCAAAGGGTCAGAGGAGACAAGTCTCCAGTATACTTTTCTGGGAATTAGTGTTCAAAGCTACTTAGTTTAGAACCCAGCGACGAAGGAATGGCTGCTAGGGGCAATTTAGGCCCTATATCTAGTCGCAGAGGTGCATGGTCAGATAGAACTTTAACTTCGATCTTAGAATCAAGGATCCTTGGAACTAACGTGCCTGAAACCAAAAAATAATCAATGCGAGAGTGCATTTTGTGATGTTGGAATAGAATGTGTACTCACGCTCTTGAGGATGCAGGAGCCTCCAAGTGTTGATCAGGGAGATGTTGGACATGCCATGGTGCTCCCCGCTTAGTCAGGCTCGGGATCGATTAATGCATGGATCAAGTGTACTGTTCAGATCCGCCCCAAAAATAATAATGGTGCTGTGTGTGAAATGAGAAAGGGTGGGGAATAACTCAGTGTAGAAAGAGGCACCATCAGAGGTGGGGCCATAGACAGATATCAGGGTGTCAGAGTCACCAGATCCTTGGGGTCTGTGCACGTTCCCAACACTTCCACCACAAGACAGCTACAATACTCTGATTAGTTTTGTCACAGAGTCTAAGAGAGTCCAAGTGGGGAAAAGGGGATTAGGAAGGGAACAGCTGGGAAGGAGACCTGCAGGAAGCAAAAGTTTAAAACACAAAACATCAAAATTACATCTCATGAAATCAGTACCATTCTACAACTCTGAGCTTTGTCATTTCTGAAAACATGAACAACTCTAGAATAGTTCTAAAACTGACTAAGCTTTAGATGACCGAATACCTGAGGAGGAAACAAGAAAAGTTAAATAGAACTTTCAAATTCAAGTACTTTCTTAGCATGAGAATCATAAAAACACTCTGAGTAAATTTCTAAACAATCATATGAATCTCCTTTTAAGAATACATATCAGTATCACGCAGCATCACATCTAGAACTCTGGTCTTGTTGTGTTCTTCTCAAAGACACACTGGAAAGTAAATTGTGCACATAGCCAATCTTCATATGAGTACTGAGCACCATTAAGGATTGCGCGCCATAAAATCACACAACGTAGATTCAAGGAATAAATCATGCAAGTTATCAATTCGAAAATGCTACCAAGGAACTGACTTAGAATGGTAGCGCACAGTAATTTACATTATTTATTCACAAGGGAAGAATCGTGCATCTTGCCGATTCGAACGCCACTGTTACACTGCCAAGAAATGGTAGCGCGCAATGAATATCATGAATTAACCACAAAGAAAGAATTGCGCATCTTGCCGATTCAAATGCCACCGTGAAAATGCCTCGTAGATTATAGCGTACAATGAATTTCAAGAATCACACACAGGAAAAGAATCGCGCATGTTGCTGATTCGAAAGCTACCATGAAAATGCCAAGAAATGGTAGCGCACAATGAATAACATGAAAAGCACTCAAGAAAAGAATTGCGCGTCTTGCCGATTAAAATGCCACCATTAAAATGACTCGGAAATGGTAGCGTACAATGAATAACATGAAAAAGCAATCAAGGAAAGAATTGCGCGTCTTGCCGATTCGAATGCCACCATTAAAATGCCTCGGAAATGGTAGTGTACAATGAATATCAAGAATTTCACACGAGGATAGAATCACACATGTTGCCGATTCGGATGTCACCATGAAACTGCCAAGAAAATGGTAGCGTACAGTGAATATCAAGAATTACACACCAAGAAAGAATCGCACGCTTTGCTGATTCGAATGCTACCATGAAACTGTCAAAGAATGGTAGCGCACAATGAATAACATGAATTAATCTCAAGGAAAGAATCGCATGTATTGCTGATTCGAATGCGTGCATAAAAATGCCACAAAAGTTTTAAAAGCACAATTACACTCGCATGAACAGAATGTTAACGTCTGAAAATTAGGCCCAAGAATTAGAGCGTCATCGAATATGGGGTCAGGGGCCCAGCCCAACCTCTGCCTTACCGCCCTGACTAAGAATCTCTACTGAAGAATGAAGCACAGAGGCCTAGAAGGTCAAGGTAGGCCACCGGAACAGGAGCTCAGGAAGTTGCTGCTGCTCTGCACCGGGACCTCTGAATAGTGAGCACATGGAGCTGGGCTGACTCCTTTTTATAGTGTTTTGGCCCAGCCCAAAGTCACACCCTAACATGCTGCAGGGAAAGCATCTAGAAGGCCCTGGAAAGGGATCACACCCTGACTCACTCTGAAATACTGCAGCAATACATTGCAAATGTACAGTATTTATAAGCACCTTAAAAATGAATCTTTTGGATTGAATTCTGCAATGCAAAAAGTTAAACAATAACATATCATTACAATGCATAGATTACGTTATCTGGAGAGTGTCTGGTTTTTGAATTCTAGACGCCTGTAGAGCGCACACTGTCCTGATGTTGACACAGGGTGATAAGGGAGGACCCCAAGGTACCCCTTACGTTCACAAGACGGTCCTCTGTGTCCCTATGAGTGGCACTGAATTGGAATGAGAGCCCTCTGTAGAATAACAAGGCCCCTCCTCGTGTTTTAGAAGTGTGGGAAGAGTGGTATTGTATAGGGTACCAGTATGAGCGTAGACGTTTATTGTCTTGCCTGAGGAGGTGTGTCTGCTGTAAGAATGTGACCTCAGTCTCCTGCTGACATAGCCAATTAGTCAGTACCCTGCGTTTTATGAGGGGAATTGAGACTCTGGACGTTTAGGGTAACTAATTTAAGTGTAATAAGTAGAATAAATAAGAAACGCTATCTGCAGCTGAAGGGGCGCTTGAAACACCCAATGTCTTCTTGTGGCTAAACTGGCATAATCATGTTGATGTGTCACACAACAAATAAACACAAATACATAAAGCATAAAAAACAACCAAACAAAGTCTCCAAGTGCACCAATTTTAAGGGCCCAGACTTGCACCCACGCAGGTGAGGGATGTGTGAGCCAACTCGAGAGCTGATAAAAGTGTAGCGTAGGACATAAGGAAGTCACTGAGCAAAGAGGAGAAAATGGGAATCAGGAAGCGAGCCCCAGAGATAACACTCAACCCCCGTCTCCTCCGGTTAAGGATATAACACAGTCAATATAGGGAGAGCTTCAGGTATTCGCGTAGGCATCGTAAGTATTCTGCTGCCATTACGATAGTCAATATTGGGACCCTCAATGAGCCCAGCGATCAAGCTGGAGTTTCATTGTTCGATGATGCACGGCGGTGGACCTGCGCATCATTCTTTTGCTGCAAAAGGGCTTTTTTTCTTTGTGGTTTTATAGTTCGGGTATCTCCATGATCCACAACAATCCACCAAGGAGAGCGCCGATGGCTCGGGGGAAGCCTCCATGTCATGTGAAGGCGATAGGCCGAGCACCTCGCTGGCCTTTTCAGGAGTGCGTGCCACCACACATTTGTCTTGATAGGTGAAATAGAGGTGCAAGGGGAAGCCCTATTGGTATGGAATCTTTCATTCACGCAAATGAAGGGTGACAGCTCGAAACTCCCTACATCGGGCAAACACGTCCTAATAGATAGACAGATTGTCGCCACTGAAGACTATTGGTTCTTGACGTCTGGCCACTTGCATTATCTTCTCCTTGATGTGGAAGTAGTGGACCCTGGTAAGAACATCCGGTGGGAGGTTTTTCTGTTGCTGATAAGTTTAAAATACTCTGTGTGTTCAATCTAAAAGCACCCATTAGTCACAATCTGGGCCCAAGAGGTAGGCGAAAAGGGCCTGATGTGAGACTCAAGATCCAATGTGGAGACAGCTGCGCTAATTCCCCTGATGCGTATATTGTTGCACCTAGAACAATTTTCTAGGTCATCCAGCTTTTCTTGGAGTAGGTCATAGTTATTTTCAAGTTTCTCAATACACGTTGTCCGATCTACATTTTCCAGGACCTGATCGGCAGAGGTTGACTCAACTGTAGTTAGGCGGGAGTCCAATTGCCGGACAGATTTGTCAAGGTCTGAGAGAGTGTGTGTGAAGTCCTGGCGGAGAGCACTGATATCAGCATTCAGCAATCCCTCCTCTGATGACTAAATGTGTCATTACACCAAATTTACCACCCATAATTTTATAGCTCTATTTCTTCAAGATTTAGGCGGTCATTCTGACCCTGGTGGTTGAAAACCGCCAGGGCAGAGTGCCGCGGAAGCACCGCCAACAGGCTGGCGGTGCTTCTGGGGCAATTCTGACTGTGTCAGTAAGGCCGCGGTCAGAAAAGGGAAACCGGCGGTTTCCCGCCGGTTTCCCGCTGCCCCAGGGAATCCTCCATGGCGGTGCTGCAAGCAGCGCCGCCATGGGGATTCCGACCCCCTTCCCGCCATCCTGTTTCTGGCGGTTTTCCCCGCCAGAAACAGGATAGCGGGAACGGGTGTCGTGGGGCCCCTGGGGGCCCCTGCAATGCCCATGCCACTGGCATGGGCACTGCAGGGGCCCCCTAACAGGGCCCCATTGAGATTTTCAGTGTCTGCTTGGCAACTGCACCCGTCGCACACCCATTGAGATTTTCAGTGTCTGCTTGGCATCTGCACCCGTCGCACACCAGCAACTCCGCCGGCTCCATTCGGAGCCGGCTTCCTCGTTGCTGGTGCTTTCCCGCTGGGCGGGCGGGCGGCCTTTTGGCGGTCGCCCGCCAGCCCAGCGGGAAAGTCAGAATGACCGCCGCGGTCTTTTGACCGCGGTACGGTCTTCTGGCGGTTCCCGCCAGGCCGGCGGCTTCCGCCGCCGGCGGGGGTCAGAATGACCCCCTTAGTCTCCTCTTTGAATTTTCCACCAATAGATTCTTTCCCTCTTCTTTTCTTCCCTCCTCTGATTCTTCTTAAACCTTTTCAATGTAATTATTTTGCATAATTTGCATAATCCCCATATTCCTAATAGACAACCCATGACGATTAATATTCCCTGTATAATTTTGAACAGCACCTCATTCCAAATACTACTAAGCCAATTTCCCACTGAAGCAAACCCCTTACCAACCTTTTCCCAAACACCTGGTTCTTTCAATTTCTTCAAATCACTACTTGCGTTAGTCAGATTAGTAAGTAAGTCTCTTATCTCTTTACTATTGTTAGGTATGTATGAGCAACAATGTCTAGAGTTAATTATTTTACACACTCCGCCATCCTTCCCTAAAAGAATGTCTAAAGCAAGACGATTTTGAATAGTCATAGCTCTATACGCAGCCAATTCGGTATCTAACAGGAGTATGGTCCCTGAAAATTTTGTCAGCATGTTATCCACAGTAGTAAACAACTTTCGAATCTTGATCAAATTCAGGATGAATTATCGCAGATGAGGACTCCCTCCTCTGTCTCTTATGATGTAATTCTTTCACTTTCGGAAACTTTTACAAATCCTCCATTGGAAGATGGTAATAAGCATTAAGTCCACAGATATAATATAACCCTGGAATTGCAGGGTCCTGCCCATTCAACATAAAATTCCATTTACTCTGAAACAAATGAACGTTTCTCCTCTTTGTCAACGTTACTCTGTAAAGATTTTAACTCTTTCTATGTGTCAATCACCTTTAATGCAAAACTTGTACATGTAGTGTCTTCTTCAGGTGACAATTCCCACTTGTCTTTGAATGATATACAGTTCAATGCGCAAAACCTTGCGACTTGATCTGCATATCCATTCTCCAATGACACATAGTCCTGTGATTTTAGATGTGCACTGCATTTCACCACAGCAATTTCTTCAGGCAGTTGAATTGCATACAACAACTCCTTTATTCTTTCACTATTTCTCACTGGTGATCTAGTAGAGGTCAGAAAACCTCTTTGCAACCAAAATTGACCAAAATCATGAACTATTCTGAATCCGTATTGATTATCTGTATAGATAGTGACTCTCAATTGAGCAGAAAGATGGCACGCTCTAGTAAGAGCGACCAACTCCGCTACCTGAGCAGAATACACTCCTCAAAGCCAGGAAGCTTATAAGGTACCTGTAATCGTGCACACAGCATATCCTGCTCTCAGTGTCTCTGTGTTGTCTCTCAGACAAGAACCATCAACGAAAACAATTTGGTCATTTTCTTCCAGTCGGGTATCTCTGTCAGGTCTCGGTTTTGTGCACAACTCAATTACTTCGAGACAATCATGTTCCACATCTTCCTCCTTTTCAATTTCAGTAGTATCACTTCGAAGTAAAGTTGCCGGGTTCAGCACTGTACATCTTTTCAATGTCACGTTATGGAGCACCCAAAATACTCATCTCATACCTAGTCAAACTAGCGCCAGTCAAATATTGGGTTTTTGTCCTTGTCAGTCAAATTTCGATCAAGTGAGGGACCATTACAGTCGGGGTATATCCCATCACTACTCCTTCACACTGTGAAAGACTCTGACCAACTGCAGCAACTACACGCAAACAACCTGGTAAGGCTGCTGCTACTGGGTCCAAAGTAGCTGAAAAATATGCTACTGGACGATGAGCACCTCCATGGACCTACGTCAAGACAGACAATGAACATGCATCACGCTCATGGCAAAACAATGTGAAATGTTTTGTGTAGTCAGGAATACCCAACGCTGGAGCTCTGCACAAACTCTCTCTTAACTCAGTGAAATCTTTCATCTCATCCTGCTCTAACGCTATGGGATCGGTGACATCCTTATGAGTCAATTTCTGCAGTGGTTTTGAAATTTCTGAAAAATTCTGAATCCATTGGCGACAATAACCCACCATTCCTAAGAACATCCTGACATCTCTCTGTGTGGTTGGGGGACTTATCTGTAGTATCATTGTAATCCTCTCCCTGGATATTTTCCTCAACCCTTTCTCAATCTGGTGACCCAAATACTTTACTACCGACTGACAGTACTGCAATTTCAGTTGTGACACTTTATTACCATACTTTCCCAAATGGTTCAACAGGGCAATCGAGTCATACCTGGTTGATGTCTTCAGAAATTTGATCACCTTATAGTAATATTTCATTACCTCGGGAGATGGTGCACCTGTACTCTTACCTCTCTCCGGTTCCCTTGTTGGCCAATCTACAGCTCTCTTACACTCAACCCACAAGTCAGCTGGAGCCACTATCTCCGGTAAGGTGTTCAAGTCTTCCCACAAACACTTCGCGAGCTTCACAAACCTGTCTGTCTTCTGATTCCACTCTACAGGCTTCTCCCTCAATTTTGTATAATCATTCGTAAATGATAGAATATTACTCCTACTCCAAGGGACATGAACAAATTTCCCCCTGGGATTTCTCTCATTGGTAAAATCTTTACCGGATCCGTGTCCTCTTGTACAATTTTGGTCACTTCTAGAGACTCTCTTTTCCTTTTGTCTCTTTTCTCCACCCATCTGCCTTCCCACTTCTCTAATGCTCCCCAAACCTGAGCACTCTGCAATAATTCTTTAAGGTGCGCCTTCATTCCGGCAGACCTCATGTGTTCAAAATCCATTGCCTTAAAATCTAATCGGTAACTTCTCTTCAAATGCTTTGTTTTCTGAATTTCTGTGCCATGCTTCTCTGCCAATCTCTGGTGTACCTTACCCACCTCTCTTGTGATTCTCGGGCATAAGTATCTTAACTCTGCCTCTGTGTAGGACTCTAATCTATTCACCCCCATTGTTCCCTCAACTAATACACCTGCTTCCAAGCTCAATCTGACACAGTTTATTGGTTCTTCACCCTTAGAGGCATTCTGTGGGGTATTCATCTTGTCTAACCATTCAGTCAACTGCTGAGCTGTCAATCCTTGTAACAAAATGTTACTCGCGTGCACCAGTGGCACCTGTTGTACCACTGCATTCGGTGTCTGTGGTGTCAATAACTTCTGTGGGAGAGTAACTCCCATACTCTGATTCATTACCGGAGTCAAGTCTGACTGTGTCCCTTTTATTGGGGTCAATCTCGGCATTACCTGCGGCTGCACTTGGGTCAACAAGATCGGAGACGGCTCAGCCTGGACCAACATTGGTCTCGGAACCACTTGGGGCAACAAGATCGGAGACGGCTCAGTATGGACCAACATTGGTCTCGGAACCACCTGCTCCGTAGGTACCACTAAGTTCGAAGTTGTCTCCAAAATAGGCACATCAGGATACATTATTTGTATCGGCAGCGGATGCATCTGTGCCTGAACTTCTGGAGTAGTCAGCACATTGGGACTACCCTGCACCACACCCTGTATCCTGGGAGCATTAACCTCTACCGGACTCACTGTCCCCATTGCCTGTGCCGGGGCTGTTGGATCAGCACTTGTACTCAGACCACTATCATGCACCGCTTACGGTGGTGGTCGATCTCTGAATATCTGTGTAACAAGATCCTCTGCATCTGATTCTTCCTCCAATATGGAAGACCTTTTATCTCCCTTACTCTCGGATGGGCTCTTATTAGTTTTTATAGCCATTTTCTTTCCTTCCGTCTCATCCTCCTGTGTAATAGCAGGGAACAATTTAACTCCCTGCAAAGTCTCTGAGCTCCATCTTTTCTGCTCCCAATCCCATTTAGCCTTCGCCAAAGTCCTTTCCACCCTTATTCTTCTCTAAAATTTCATTTGCTGTTGCTGTCAAGCTATCAGCTCCCAAACTGCTAACGCCTCAAACTGCTGGTCTCGGAAGGGGCTTCGATTCATATAGCACCATCCGCAATTACTCAAAAATTCTCAAATTGAACGTTCCATTCTCTGGAAATGCTAAACTCCCATTTTTCTCTGTTAACTTACACCACTGCTTTAACCAAAGACTTGGCGTGATTCCTCGCTCCTCCATTATAATATAAGCCAGTGTATTCTCTGACGGGGAAGGCTCTCCTACATTTGCTCTAATGTACATATCTCCCCTTAGGGCACTCTTCAGTGCCGTGAAAAACTTCATCTTTTCTATTTCTGTTCTGTATCTAAAATCAAATCGGGAAATGACTTTTACTCCCAAGATTCCTTTCACCCTCGTTCTTGACCAATTGCCTCTCATGGACAGCTGCCAATCCGTGCGCGACCCTTATCACTCACCGACCTATCCCAGCGCGGGTGTAATGACGTCACACTCACACGTACTGCGGCTGACAAAGTCTTGCGGCTCATCCTCTTAAGCTTTGGACACACAAAACTAATGCAAAATGTTGTGAGCACTAATCAAAAACCAAAAACAAATCTGCTGGTTTACTACAGAAAAGGTAACACAATCGCTTCAGAAACCTTACAGATTTTCACTGATGGCCTTTTCGCTCATACAGCTATTCCTCTTTCTCGGTCTCCCAGATTCGCAACCAAAATTCGACCCGCAAATTTTACTCTCAACTGATAAATGGGTCTGTCCTGGTGCCGCTAAGCCTCAGTCGAAATTTTCTCGTGCCCACTTTGCACACACACTGACTTGTTGACCACACCCAATCAACCTACTAAACCAGCTAAATTACAACATATAACCAAGTGTCTCATACAATTTTTCAATATACTCTGGAGTCGTAGGCCACGCAGGGTCCATACATCAACAACCATGTGGACAATTTTTTAGCACAAAGCGCCACACACATGTGAAGGTCGACGACTTCCCTACTCTCATACTGCGGAGTACACACACTCCTACTAAAACTTCATTTGGAGCACACAAACTCCCTAAATTCTCCCATACGCCACAATTCACCTGCGATTTGCAAAAGCTGTGCAAGTGCAACCTATCTCTCTCACTCTATCACTAGATTGGCAGTAACATACCCAACACTACTAGCAGGATCCAGGATCTGGGAAAGTCATTTCTGGGCTTAAGGGGACATAATTTTCTCTCCAATTACCATTTTGAAAAACGAAATCCAAATATCAAAAATACTGAATTCTCAATGACTGTCAATCACCTGTCATTTAAAGAGACGAACCGTCAATCTCTTTAACACAATTGTTAACACCCTATACCAGACACTTATGGCAAGCTCTTAAAGAGACAAACCATCGGTCTGCTACCGTAGCTGTTAGCGCGTCGGACCTTAATAAGTAAACTTACAAGGGGACGCGGATAGGTTGATGAACCTTTTGACTCGTTTAAGATGTTCTTTCCATAGCTCCAGAATAGGAACAATAATCAATACATAACGATCAACAATCATTAGTCAAACCAATAATCAATGGAGTCAGTAATTATCACACACCATGACCTTTCAGCAATGAATTACCACACCTTTAGTAAAAGTTTGGTACTTTTATTTCCCTTATATTAACAATGCTAAAGTCATGTAGATTAATCTCAGTATCAAATGAAACACATTTAAAAAGAATACTGGTTGACCAAAGCGGCAGAAGAAACACACTCTAATCAAAGCTTGAGTCACAACACATTCTAAGGCAATGGTGCAGATCAATAGCCAAGTCAGCTGGAATAGCGATATATGATACATAAAATTCAGCAAGATAGCTCGTCAAACATTTGTCCCTGTAAATTTGTCAGTCATGTGAATAGCCTCAACTAACCCAGATTACATCAGAATGTGGACCTTCATGGAAAACAATTTACAACACAAATTTAGGAAAAAACATCTAGCTAAGAAAAAA
This sequence comes from Pleurodeles waltl, assembly GCF_031143425.1. Classification (NCBI taxonomy): domain Eukaryota; kingdom Metazoa; phylum Chordata; class Amphibia; order Caudata; family Salamandridae; genus Pleurodeles; species Pleurodeles waltl. Next base: position 320,413,194 of record NC_090445.1, on the reverse strand, counting down.
CTATTAAAACAGCACCGTTGGTACCTAGAAAGAATAGGCATAAAATGCATTTCAGTCATATTGTCATATCTATCTACCCACGGTATGGGTCAGCAAGCAGACTCAATCTCCATCCTCAGGTCATCAATCGATCAGCAACACCTCAGGCTCTCAGTCAGAGAGTATGAGCCCAATGACAGAATCTTAAATCTCTTCTTCTTCCAAAATCACTCAAGATCTCTGGTCTCGTAATCTGTCTAAGTTCCCTCAGTCACGTTGTTATATCAAAGTCATCCAAGCTATCCCCTAATTCCCTATTGGTCAATTAATCGTACATTATTACTCTAACCAATAACAATTCTATACCAAATCTATGAATTCTAATATTTCTTCCTTCACACTACGTTGATTGGTCTGTTTTACAATGTTCTCATCATTCGGCTTGTCAGGTATCGAATTTGTTGCATCTTTTTCTCCAGTCTGTGTCTTTATTGTTCGCGTCCTGGGAAACTACTTCTCGCACACATTACACACAATTGTTACACTTTTTTGGACACTGTCTCCTGTTAGTTGGTTCTCATGGAAAGCTTCTGCCAAGCATTTTACTAAAACAATGAACATTTCACAGTTAGTTCACTATGTCAGCATTTTTATTAAACGCTAAGAAATACAGCTTCTGCATGAGGCCTGGCAAACCTTGGCCAAGACACTTGCTAAGTTAAGGCCTACAATTAAGCTAGAACATACTTCATAACCCTTTATATGACATATTACTACATGAATCTAATAAACTTTCAATATTTCATAAGTATTAATTATTAATTAGTACATTTTGTGAACACTAGTGGCCATTCTTTGAGGTCACAATTTCAAATGTGTGCATTATTTTTCTACTTTATTCATTTTCTACATGATTCATTTTTCGAAACACACAGATACTCATTAATAATTTCTAATTAAGACATCTGCTTCAGAAAGCCCATGCGGAAGTGTGGTGATTGTCCTTAGAATTGGCACAGCGTCCAGACACCCAAAGCCTGAGCGGCAAGGGCCACAAGAGGGTTGTTGAATACCAAGCACATTGCCCCAGGTCAGACATCCACCCACGTCCGACCCTTGAGCGATGGAAGTTCTGACACATCAGCCGTCGGATCCCAGGATCGTTCACGGTGGCATATGTGGGCGATTTAATTGGGCTGTGTGCCATGGATGATAGGGCCGCCAAAAGTGACTGCAGGCCAGCCTCAGTATCAAGTTGCTGGAAGGAGCCCGATAGGGCACAGTTTGCTAGCGGGCCGCCAGGGTGTAGTCATACCTTCAACCTGATGATCTTCAAAGCGGCCACGCCACAGGACTTCGATGGGCTGGATCAAGCGCGCAGGTCCAGGCTCCGGGCCTGGCCCTGCACCATCACCATCTTCAGTCACGCCACCGGGCCACGACCCGCCCTCGAGCAGTCCCGACAGCTGGCAATATAGCCAAGAGGAACAGAAAGCGGGACGCGCAAATCCGGGCTCTCCCCTGGCGGCCCGCCTCTCCACTGCAGGGGTCCCAGCCCGGTGGCACAATCTCCGTCGGTCGGACACAAGTGGCCCGCCCGCAGGGCCGGCCAGCAACACACAAGATGGCAGCCGCATCTCAGGCCTCAGCCACTGAGTGAAGCAGGCTGACCCAGCGGTGCCGCGGGCCACCACGGCCTCCAACATCATCACAATGCTTTCTGCAGTGCCAGCATTCTTTCAAGGCATGCAGGGGTATGGGCTTCATCCTGGGTCGAAATCCTGGAGGGGGAAGGGGTAGCCGAGCGGGAGCTCAAGGGAGCCGTGTCATGCCGGGACTCCACCTTGGCCATGCCCCAGATGCCAATTTTCTGAAGCCAATATGAACTCCTCGGTGCTCTCACCCTCCTTTTGCATTCTCTTTCTGAAATGGTACCTTTGTAAAATCGTACTAACCTTTGGTAGGCAATATTTATCTAATTTCTTATTGTAAATTTCATATGCATTTAATCCTTGTGCCTCTAAGTGAGGAAAATGTTCTAGTTCTTCTTGGTACTTGAATAATATACATTGAACAATGGAAGAGTCAACTTCATTTGCAACTCAAGATTAGGCCCATATATAACGGCATGGTTTTGGAATACTTTCTTCAACTTTACCCACTGTAAATGCGACTCATCTAGCTGGGGAAGGAAAAATGATGAAGGAGTAACATTTTGCATGGTTTATGTAATTTCTAACTGTTGTTGACTTTACGGAGAAAGAAATAAAATTACGACTGAACAGTGAAAATTGCAAAATAGCACTCCAGAAGACTCATTTTAAATGGGAATTATCAAAACCAAGGTAAATGAGTGTAGTCCATAAAATACTAGTGTGCGGGTCACTGGGCTAGTCACCCTGGACCCACTAGATTCAAACAACAATGGTGTGTGGATCACGGTGAATTAAATATAGAATTCAACCCTTTCCACAAAAACGCATGAGTAGGTTGCTGTGCAGATGTGCTTTGAGCTCATGTATTACTTCCAGTATGTGGAAACTCAGAATACCAGAGTCATAGTTACCATTAGTGTGTGAGTCATTGTAGAGAGCATAAGGAGGATGATAGCAATATCAGATTCAGATCCACGTTAAACAAAACTGTATGGATCACTTTTGATGAAGTAAAGCATTACATCTTCATACATTCTTCAATCTAATTCTGTGGTTTATAGTGCGTTGCACAAATTGGCCACAGGGTAGAGCTCTTGCATTTTCTAAATATCCCCGCCCCTTTAACTAGGGTATTCTTTCAACAGGTAAGAACAACTCTTCTGGGATTTATTTTGGTGGGTAAACAGCCTCCTTTAAGAGATTTAAACGGATGCTTCACAGTTCCTAATCTGTAATCACATTTTTGGATTGCCCAGGCTCAATATGCATATAGTTTGTATCACATAGATAGCAGTCGCGGCTCGCACAATGTGGACGGGGCGGCGTGCGGGGGAGGGAAGGCGGTCATTGTGGGCGAAGGAAGGAGGGGGGATTAAATTAAAAACTATAAAATAATTTTAAAAACCATTTACCTCCTCTGCTGCGCGCCGCTCCTCTGCAGGCACAGGCTCCCAGCCTCATAGGTGGACCAGGTGATCATCCCAACTGGAGCTATAGACAGCTATATCGTCTAGATATGCTGCACTAAAAGCTTCCAGCCCTTGCAGGACTGTGTTCACCAACCTCTGAAAAGTGGCAGGTGCATTTTTCAATCCAAAAGGCATTACTGTGAATTGGTAATGGCCTCCAATGGTTGAAAATGCAGTTTTAGGTTTAGCATCTTCTGATAATTTGATCTGCCAATACCCTGCAGTCAAATCAAAAGTGCTTAGATACTTGGCAGATGCCAGTGTATCTATGAGCTCATCTGCCCTGGGTATAGGGTGAGCATCAGTTTTGGTTACCTGGTTGAGACCTCTTTAATCAACACAAAGCCGCATTTCTTTCTTTCCATCTTTGGAATGAGGTTTTGGTACAAGTACCACAGGAGAAGCCCATGGACTTTCAGAGTGCTCAACCACTCCCAGTTCTAACATTTTCTGCACCTCTTTCTTTATGCAGTCCCTGACATGGTCAGGCTGCCTATAGATCTTACTTTTGACAGGCAAGCTGTCTCCAGTATCTATAGTGTGCTCACACCAAGAAGTGGTACCTGGCCAGTAGAGAAGAGTTTAGAAAACTGACCCAGGAGATTTATGCAATGGTCTTTCTGCTCAGCAGTAAGACAATCAGCCAAAACTACACCTTCCACTAGAGCATCTTGTTCTGTGGAAGAGAAGAGATCAGGTAGAGGATCACTGTCTTCTTCCTGTCCCTCATCAGTTGCCATGAGCAGGGTGAGATCAGCCCTGTCATAGTAGGGTTTCAGGCGATTGACATGGAGCACCCTAAAGGGACTCCTGGCAGTGCCTAAGTCAACTAAGTAGGTGACTTCAACCTTTTTCTCAACAATTGTGTGGGGTCCACTCCATTTATCTTGGAGTGCTCTTGGGGCCACAGGCTCCAAGACCCACACTTTCTGCCCTGGTTTGTACTGAACCAAAACAGCCTTCTGGTCATGCCATTGCTTTTGGAGCTCTTGGCTGGCCTGAAGGTTTTTACTGGCCTTTTTCATGTACTCAGCCATCCTTGATCTGAGGCCAAGTACATAATCCACAATATCTTGCTTTGGAGCTTTTAAAGGTTGTTCCCAACCCTCCTTGACAAGTGTTAGTGGACCCCTGACAGGATGTCCAAAGAGGAGTTCAAAGGGGCTGAAGCCCACTCCTTTCTGGGGTACCTCCCTGTAGGCAAAAAGGAGGCATGGTAACAGGATATCCCATCTCCTGCGGAGTTTTTCAGGGAGACCCATAATCATGCCTTTGAGAGTTTTGTTAAATCTCTCCACCAGTCCACTGGACTGTGGGAGTCACTTGGACAGAGTTGCTGGATTCAACGGACCTCGCTCATTGTGCTGAGAGGAGACCCAGGGTACCGGTGATGCAGTTCTTTGGTGCCTGCGGTTGCAGGGGGACGATTCCGTCGACCCACAGGAGATTTCTTCGGAGCTTCTAGTGCAGAGAGGAGGCAGACTACCCCCACAGCATGCACCACCAGGAAAACAGTCGAGAAGGCGGCAGGATCAGCGTTACAAGGTCGCAGTAGTCGTCTTTGCTACTTTGTTGCAGTTTTGCAGGCTTCCAGCGCGGTCAGCAGTCGTTTCCTTGGCAGAAGGTGAAGAGAGAGATGAAGAGGAACTCGGATGAGCTCTTGCATTCGTTATCTAAGGAATCCCAAGAGACAGAGACCCTAAATAGCCAGAAAAGAGGGTTTGGCTACCTAGGAGAGAGGATAGGCTAGCAACACCTGAAGGAGCCTATCAGAAGGAGTCTCTGACGTCACCTGATGGCACTGGCCACTCAGAGCAGTCCAGTGTGCCAGCAGCACCTCTGTTTCCAAGATGGCAGAGGTCTGGAGCACACTGGAGGAGCTCTGGGCACCTCCAAGGGGAGGTACAGGTCAGGGGAGTGGTCACTCCCCTTTCCTTTGTCCAGTTTCGCGCCAGAGCAGGGCTAAGGGGTCCCTGAACCGGTGTAGACTGGCTTATGCAGAAATGGGCACCATGTGTGCCCATGAAAGCATTTCCAGAGGCTGGGGGAGGCTACTCCTCCCCTGCCTTCACACCATTTTCCAAAGGGAGAGGGTGTAACACCCTCTCTCAGAGGAAGTCCTTTGTTCTGCCATCCTGGGCCAGGCCTGGCTGGACCCCAGGAGGGCAGAAGCCTATCTGAGGGGCTGGCAGCAGCAGCAGCTGCAGTGAAACCCCGGGAAAGGCAGTTTGGCAGTACCAGGGTCTGTGCTACAGACCACTGGGATCATGGGATTGTGCCAACTTTGCCAGGATGGTATAGAGGGGGCAATTCCATGATCATAGACATGTTACATGGACATAGTCGGAGTTACCATTGTGAAGCTACATATAGGTAGTGACCTATATGTAGTGCACGCGTGTAATGGTGTCCCCGCACTCACAAAGTCCGGGGAATTGGCCCTGAACAACGTGGGGGCACCTTGGCTAGTGCCAGGGTGCCCTCACACTAAGTAACTTAGCACCCAACCTTTACCAGGTAAAGGTTAGACATATAGGTGACTTATAAGTTACTTAAGTGCAGTGTAAAATGGCTGTGAAATAACGTGGACGTTATTTCACTCAGGCTGCAGTGGCAGGCCTGTGTAAGAATTGTCAGAGCTCCCTATGGGTGGCAAAAGAAATGCTGCAGCCCATAGGGATCTCCTGGAACCCCAATACCCTGGGTACCTCAGTACCATATACTAGGGAATTATAACGGTGTTCCAGTAAGCCAATGTAAATTGGTAAAATTGGTCACTAGCCTGTTAGTGACAATTTGAAAGAAATGAGAGAGCATAACCACTGAGGTTCTGGTTAGCAGAGCCTCAGTGAGACAGTTAGTCATAACACAGGTAACACATTCAGGCACACTTATGAGCACTGGGGCCCTGGCTGGCAGGGTCCCAGTGACACATACAACTAAAACAACATATATACAGTGAAAAATGGGGGTAACATGCCAGGCAAGATGGTACTTTCCTACACAACCCCCCCCCCAAACGAAGGACAATAAGACTAGCCATGAACTGATGAGTCTTCATTGTCTAAGTGGAAATATCTGATCTGGAGAGTCCATCTGCATTGGAGTGGCTACTCCCAGATCTATGTTCCACTGTATAGTCCATTCCCTGTAGGGATATGGACCACCTCAACAATTTAGGATTTTCACCTTTCATTTGTTTTAGCCAAAGTAGAGGTTTGTGGTCTGTCTGAACAATGAAGTGAGTGCCAAACAGGTATGGCCTCAACTTCTTCAGTGCCCAGACCACAGCAAAGGCCTCCCTCTCAATGGCAGACCAACGCTTTTCTCTAGGGGTCATTCAGGTGTTGCTAGCCTATCCTCTCTCCTAGGTAGCCAAACACTCTTTTCTGGCTATTTAGGGTCTCTGTCTCTTGTGATTCCTTAGATAACGAATGCAAGAGCTCATCCGAGTTCCTCTGCATCTCTCTCTTCACCTTCTGCCAAGAAATCGACTGCTGACCGCGCTGGAAGCCTGCAAAACTGCAACAAAGTAGCAAAGACGACTACTGCGACCTTGTAACGCTGATCCTGCCGCCTTCTCGACTGTTTCCCTGGTGGTGCATGCTGTGGGGGTAGTCTGCCTCCTCTCTGCACTAGAAGCTCCGAAGAAATCTCCCGTGGGTCGACGGAATCGTCCCCCTGCAACTGCAGGCACCAAAGAACTGCATCACCGGTACCCTGGGTCTCCTCTCAGCACGACGAGCGAGGTCCCTTGAATCCAGCAACTCTGTCCAAGTGACTCCCACAGTCCAGTGACTCTTCAGTCCAAGTTTGGTGGAGGTAAGTCCTTGCCTCCCCACGCCAGACTGCATTGCTGGGAACCGCGACTTTTGCAGCTACTCCGGCCTCCGTGCACTTCCGGCGGAAATCCTTTGTGCACAGTCCAGCCTGGGTCCACGGCACTCTAACCTGCATTGCACGACCTCCTAAGTTGTCCTCCGGTGACATGGGACTCCTTTGTGCGACTTCGGGTGAGCACCGTTTCACGCATCCTCGTAGTGCCTGTTACTGGCACTTTTGCGGGTGCTGCCTGCTGCTAAGAGGGCTCCTTGTCTTGCTCGACGCCCCCTCTGTCCCCAGACGCAATTGGCAACATCCTGGTCCCTCCTGGGCCACAGCAGCACCCAAAAACCCCAACCGCACGATTTGCAGCTAGCAAGGCTTGTTGGCGGTCTTTCTTCAGGAAAACACTTCTCCACGATTCTCCACGGCGTGGGGGATCCATCCTCCAAAGGGGAAGCCTCTAGCCCTTGTCGTTCCTGCAGAACCTTCAGCTTCTACTGTCCAGTAGCAGCTTCTTTGCACCCACAGCTGGCATTTCCTGGGCATCTGCCCATCTCTGACTTGCTTGTGACTTTTGGACTTGGTCCCCTTGTTCCACAGGTACCCTCGACTGGAAATCCATCGTTGTTGCATTGCTGGTTTGTGTCTTTCCTGCAGAATTCCCCTATCACGACTTCTATGTCCTTTGGGGAACTTTAGTGCACTTTGCACTCACTTTTCAGGGTCTTGGGGTGGGCTATTTTTCTAACCCTTACTATTTTCTAATAGTCCCAGCGACCCTCTACAAGGTCACATAGGTTTGGGGTCCATTCGTGGTTCGCATTCCACTTTTGGAGTATATGGTTTGTGTTGCCCCTATCCCTATGTGTCCCCATTGCATCCTATTGTAACTATACATTGTTTGCACTGTTTTCTAATACTATTACTGCATATTTTGGTATTGTGTACATATATCTTGTGTATATTTGCTATCCTCATACTGAGGGTACTCACTGAGATACTTTTGGCATATTGTCATAAAAATAAAGTACCTTTATTTTTAGTATATCTGTGTATTGTGTTTTCTTATGATATTGTGCATATGACACTAGTGGTACTGTAGGAGCTTCACTCGTCTCCTAGTTCAGCCTAAGCTGCTCTGCTAAGCTACCATTATCTATCAGCCTATGCTGCTAGACACCCTATACACTAATAAGGGATAACTGGGCCTGGTGCAAGGTGTAAGTACCCCTTGGTACTCACTACAAGCCAGTCCAGCCTCCTACATTGGAATTGACGAGAATTGGTTGTGCAGCGGTGGGATAAGTGCTTTGAGACTACTTACCACTCTTGTCATTGTACTTTTCATAAGAGAAAAATATACAAAACAAGTTCATTGTATGTACACCTAACCAAAAAGTTTTGCATTTCTTTTCTCACTTCTTTTCTAAAGTGCTGAAAAGTACTTCTAAACTTTTAAAAAGTTCTAAAAAGTTTCAAAAGTTTTTTTTTTCTGTCTTTCTAAAAGCTCTGACAAACTTTTTATCCTTTTTCTATCACTTTAACTCTTTCTAAAAATGTCTGGCACAGGCCAAAATGTTGATCTGTCCAAACCTGCATATGACCACCTTAGCTGGAAAGGAGCAAGGAGTCTCTGTGTAGAAAGAGGTTTGAGTGTAGGGAAGAATCCTTCCTTGGAATTATTGCTTAACATGCTTAGAGAACAAGATAAGGCCAAAAGGGCCCCATCTGTTGAAAAAGTAGCAAATGGTTCCCAATCTGATCCAGGGACTCCCCTAGGAAAAGATTCAGGAAAGAAACTTCACAGCCTGCCCATTACTAGACAGTCTAGCATCGTTGGTACTGATGTAGAGTCACACCATACAGATAGTGTTGTCTCACATCATAGCAAGAGCATTCATTCTCACCACAGTAGAAGTGATGTTTCTGTTAACCAAGCTGTTAGGGTGCCTTCTGTAAGGGACAGGTCTCCTTCTGTCCATTCTCATCATACTTCTGTTTCAAGACATGTCCCTCCCACCCACCCTGATGACAGATTGTTAGAAAGGGAGCTCAATAGATTGAGAGTGGAACAAACCAGACTGAAGCTCAAGAAGCAACAGCTGGATTTGGATAGACAGACCTTAGAAGTAGAGAAGGAGAGACAGAAGTTGGGTTTAGAAACCCATGGTGGCAGCAGCAGTATTCCCCATAGTCATCCTGCAAAAGAGCATGATTCGAGGAATCTGCACAAGATAGTTCCCCCTTATAAGGAGGGGGATGACATTAACAAGTGGTTTGCTGCACTTGAGAGGGCCTGTGCTGTACTGGATGTCCCTCAAAGGCAGTGGGCTGCTATCCTATGGCTATCATTTAGTGGAAAAGGTAGGGATAGGCTCCTTACTGTGAAAGAAAATCAAGCCAATGATTACAAAGTTCTTAAGAATGCACTCCTGGATGGTTATGGCTTAACCACTGAACAATACAGGATAAAGTTCAGAGAGACCAAAAAGGAGTCTTCACAAGACTGGGTTGATTTCATTGACCATTCAGTGAAGGCCTTGGAGGGGTGGTTACATGGCAGTAAAGTTACTGATTATGACAGCCTGTATAACTTGATCCTGAGAGAGCATATTCTCAATAAAGAAGTGCTTTACTTCTTCTAGCCATATCTTTAGGGAGGACTTGGTCCATTGTTCCAGGATCCAAGTTTCCCTGTCCTTTTTGCTTTTTGGCCTGAGCCCTGGTTAAAGCAAAAATATGCCCTGGGATGCCCAGCATTGCTGCATGGGCCTCCAACTCCACATCTGACCAAGCTGATGTCTCCAAATCATTTCCTAGTAGACAGTCTACAGGTAAATCTGAGGCTACCACAACTTTCTTTGGACCAGTAACCCCCCCCCCAGTTGAGATTTACAACAGCCATGGGGTGGCTAAGTGTGTTGTTGTGAGCATCGGTTACTTGGTACTGGTGACCAAGTAGGTGTTGTTCAGGGTGGACCAGTTTCTCTATCACCATTGTGACACTGGCACCTGTGTCCCTGTAGGCCTGAACCTCAACACCATTTATTAGGGGTAGTTGCTTGTACTTATCCATGTTAAGGGGACAAGCAACCAAGGTGGCTAAATCAATAACCCCCTCAGAGACTAACACAGCCTCTGTGGTCTCCCTAATCAGACCAACCCCAACTAAGTTACCAAAAATGAGCCCAGCTACTCCCTTAGATTGGCTATTAGTAGGTTTGCTCCCACCACCACTGCTATTAGTAGGGACACTAGGTGTAGCAGTAGGGGTTGTAGTCGTAGGAGGCTTGGTGCCTTTCTTTGGACAACTGGGATCTGTTGTCCAATGGCCTTTTATTTTACATAAATAGCACCATGGTTTCTTTTCTTTGTTTTGATTAGAAGAGGATTTGGGTCCACCACCCCCACCAGAGTGTTTTTGTGGGCCTGATGAAGACTCATTTTTAGATTTGTCCCCATCCTTGTCAGAAGACTTACCATCCTTCTTCTTGTTGCCATCTTTGTCACCCCCTGTATGAACTTTTCTGTTCACCCTTGTTCTGACCCATTGGTCTGCCTTCTTTCCCAATTCTTGGGGAGAGGTCAGATCAGAGTCCACCAAGTACTGGTGCAACAAATCAGACACACAATTATTAAGAATATTAAGAATATGCTCTCTCAGGATCAAGTTATACAGGCTGTCATGATCAGTAACTTTACTGCCATGTAACCACCCCTCCAAGGCCTTCAATGAAATCAACCCAGTCTTGTGAAGACTCCTTTTTGGTCTCTCTGAACTTTATCCTGTATTGTTCACTGGTTAAGCCATAACCATCCAGGAGTGCATTCTTAAGAACTTTGTAATCATTGGCTTCATTTTCTTTCACAGTAAGGAGCCTATCCCTACCTTTTCCACTAAATGATAGCCATAGGATAGCAGCCCACTGCCTTTGAGGGACATTTCCTGAAGATCTTCTTATCTTCAGGAAAACACTTCTGCACGACTCTCCACGGCGTGGGGGATCCATCCTCCAAAGGGGAAGTCTCTAGCCCTTGTCGTTCCTGCAGAACCTTCAGCTTCTACTGTCCAGTAGCAGCTTCTTTGCACCCACAGCTGGCATTTCCTGGGCATCTGCCCATCTCTGACTTGCTTGTGACTTTTGGACTTGGTCCCCTTGTTCCACAGGTACCCTCGACTGGAAATCCATCGTTGTTGCATTGCTGGTTTGTGTCTTTCCTGCAGAATTCCCCTATCACGACTTCTATGTCCTTTGGGGAACTTTAGTGCACATTGCACTCACTTTTCAGGGTCTTGGGGTGGGCTATTTTTCTAACCCTTACTATTTTCTAATAGTCCCAGCGACCCTCTACAAGGTCACATAGGTTTGGGGTCCATTCGTGGTTCGCATTCCACTTTTGGAGTATATGGTTTGTGTTGCCCCTATCCCTATGTGTCCCCATTGCATCCTATTGTAACTATACATTGTTTGCACTGTTTTCTAATACTATTACTGCATATTTTGGTATTGTGTACATATATCTTGTGTATATTTGCTATCCTCATACTGTGGGTACTCACTGAGATACTTTTGGCATATTGTCATAAAAATAAAGTACCTTTATTTTTAGTATATCTGTGTATTGTGTTTTCTTATGATATTGTGCATATGACACTAGTGGTACTGTAGGAGCTTCACTCGTCTCCTAGTACTGCCTAAGCTGCTCTGCTAAGCTACCATTATCTATCAGCCTATGCTGCTAGACACCCTATACATTAATAAGGGATAACTGGGCCTGGTGCAAGGTGCAAGTACCCCTTGGTACTCACTACAAGCCAGTCCAGCCTCCTACATCAGCCTGTGGCCCCAAGAGCACTCCAAGATAAATGGAGTGGACCCCACACAATTGTTGAGAAAAAGGGTGAAGTCACCTACTTAGTTGACTTAGGCACTGCCAGGAGTCCCCTTAGGGTGCTCCATGTCAATCGCCTGAAACCCTACTATGACAGGGCTGATCTTACCCTGCTCAAGGCAACTGATGAGGGACAGGAAGAAGACAGTGATCCTCTACCTGATCTCTTCTCTTCCACAGAACAAGATGCTCTAGTGGAAGGTGTAGTTTTGGCTGATTGTCTTACTGCTGAGCAGAAAGACCATTGCATAAATCTCCTGGGTCAGTTTTCTGAACTCTTCTCTACTGTGCCAGGTACCACTTCTTGGTGTGAGCACACTATAGATACTGGAGACAGCTTGCCTGTCAAAAGTAAGATCTATAGGCAGCCTGATCATGTCAGGGACTGCATAAAGCAAGAGGTGCAGAAAATGTTAGAACTGGGAGTGGTTGAGCATTCTGAAAGTCCATGGGCTTCTCCTGTGGTACTTGTACCAAAACCTCATTCCAAAGATGGAAAGAAAGAAATGCGGTTTTGTGTTGACTACAGAGGTCTCAACCAGGTAACCAAAACTGATGCTCACCCTACACCCAGGGCAGATGAGCTCATAGATACACTGGCATCTGCCAAGTATCTAAGCACTTTTGATTTGACTGCAGGGTATTGGCAGATCAAATTATCAGAAGATGCTAAACCTAAAACTGCATTTTCAACCATTGGAGGCCATTACCAATTCACAGTAATGCCTTTTGGATTGAAAAATGCACCTGCCACTTTTCAGAGGTTGGTGAACACAGTCCTGCAAGGGCTGGAAGCTTTTAGTGCAGCATATCTACACGATATAGCTGTCTATAGCTCCAGTTGGGATGATCACCTGGTCCACTTATGGAAAGTTTTGGAGGCCCTGCAAAAGGCAGGCCTCACTATCAAGGCTTCAAAGTGCCAGATAGGGCAGGGGAAGGTGGTTTATCTGGGACACCTTGTTGGTGAGGAACAGATTGCACCACTTCAGCGGAAAATCCAAACTATTATAGATTGGGTTCCCCCTACTACTCAGACTCAGGTGAGAGCCTTCCTAGGCCTCACTGGGTATTACAGGAGGTTCATTAAGAACTATGGCTCCATTGCAGCCCCTCTTAATGACCTCACATCCAAGAAAATGCCTAAAAAGGTATTATGGACAGCAAACTGTCAGAAAGCTTTTGAGGAGCTGAAGCAGGCCATGTGCTCTGCACCTGTCCTGAAAAGCCCTTGTTACTCTAAAAAATTCTATGTCCAAACTGATGCATCTGAATTAGGAGTAGGGGCAGTCCTATCACAACTTAATTCTGAGGGCCAGGATCAACCTGTTGCTTTTATTAGTAGAAGGTTGACCCCTAGAGAAAAGCGTTGGTCTGCCATTGAGAGGGAGGCCTTTGCTGTGGTCTGGGCACTGAAGAAGTTGAGGCCATACCTGTTTGGCACTCACTTCATTGTTCAAACAGACCACAAACCTCTACTTTGGCTAAAACAAATGAAAGGTGAAAATCCTAAATTGTTGAGGTGGTCCATATCCCTACAGGGAATGGACTATACAGTGGAACATATTACTGGGAGTAGCCACTCCAATGCAGATGGACTCTCCAGATCAGATATTTCCACTTAGACAATGAAGACTCATCAGTTCATGGCTAGTCTTATTGTCCTTCGTTTGGGGGGGGGTTGTGTAGGAAAGTACCATCTTGCCTGGCATGTTACCCCCATTTTTCACTCTATATATGTTATTTTAGTTGTATGTGTCACTGGGACCCTGTCAGCCAGGGCCCCAGTCCTCATAAGTGTGCCTGAATGTGTTACCTGTGCAGTGACTAACTGTCTCACTGAGGCTCTGCTAATCAGAACCTCAGTGGTTATGCTCTCTCATTTCTTTCAAATTGTCACTAACAGGCTAGTGACCAATTTTACCAATTTACATTGGCTTACTGGAACACCCTTATAATTCCCTAGTATATGGTACTGAGGTACCCAGGGTATTGGGGTTCCAGGAGATCCCTATGGGCTGCAGCATTTCTTTTGCCACCCATAGGGAGCTCTGACAATTCTTACACAGGCCTGCCACTGCAGCCTGAGTGAAATAACGTCCACGTTATTTCACAGCCATTTTACACTGCACTTAAGTAACTTATAAGTCACCTATATGTCTAACCTTTACCTGGTAAAGGTTGGGTGCTAAGTTACTTAGTGTGAGGGCTGCCCCCACATTGTTCAGGGCCAATTCCCCGGACTTTGTGAGTGCGGGGACACCATTACACGCGTGCACTACATATAGGTCACTACCTATATGTAGCTTCACAATGGTAACTCCGAATATGGCCATGTAACATGTCTATGATCATGGAATTGCCCCCTCTATGCCATCCTGGCATGGTTGGCACTATCCCATGATCCCAGTGGTCTGTAGCACAGACCCTGGTACTGCCAAACTGCCTTTACCGGGGTTTCATTGCAGCTGCTGCCAACCCCTCAGACAGGCTTCTGCCCTCCTGGGGTCCAGCCAGGCCTGGCCCAGGATGGCAGAACAAAGGACTTCCTCTGAGAGAGGGTGTTACACCCTCTCCCTTTGGAAAATGGTGTGAAGGCAGGGGAGGAGTAGCCTCCCCCAGCCTCTGGAAATGCTTTCATGGGCACACATGGTGCCCATTTCTGCATAAGCCAGTCTACACCGGTTCAGGGCCCCCTTAGCCCTGCTCTGGCGTGAAACTGGACAAAGGAAAGGGGAGTGACCACTCCCCTGACCTGTACCTCCCCTGGGAGGTGCCCAGAGCTCCTCCAGTGTGCTCCAGACCTCTGCCATCTTGGAAACAGAGGTGCTGCTGGCACACTGGACTGCTCTGAGTGGCCAGTGCCATCAGGTGACGTCAGAGACTCCTTCTGATAGGCTCCTTCAGGTGTTGCTAGCCTATCCTCTCTCCTGGGTAGCCAAACCCTCTTTTCTGGCTATTTAGGGTCTCTGTCTCTTGGGATTCCTTAGATAACGAATGCAAGAGCTCATCCGAGTTCCTCTGCATCTCTCTCTTCACCTTCTGCCAAGGAATCGACTGCTGACCGCGCTGGAAGCCTGCAAAACTGCAACAAAGTAGCAAAGACGACTACTGCAACTCTGTAACGCTGATCCTGCCGCCTTCTCGACTGTTTTCCTGGTGGCGCATGCTGTGGGGGTAGTCTGCCTCCTCTCTGCACTAGAAGCTCCGAAGAAATCTCCCGTGGGTCGACGGAATCGTCCCCCTGCAACCGCAGGCACCAAAGAACTGCATCACCGGTCCCCTGGGTCTCCTCTCAGCATGACGAGCGAGGTCCCTTGAATCCAGCAACTCTGTCCAAGTGGCCCCCACAGTCCAGTGACTCTTCAGTCCAAGTTTGGTGGAGGTAAGTCCTTGCCTCCCCACGCCAGACTGCATTGCTGGGAACCGCGACTTTTGCAGCTACTCCGGCCTCCGTGCACTTCCGGCGGAAATCCTTTGTGCACAGTCCAGCCTGGGTCCACGGCACTCTAACCTGCATTGCACGACCTCCTAAGTTGTCCTCCGGCGACGTGGGACTCCTTTGTGCGACTTCGGGTGAGCACTGTTTCACGCATCCTCGTAGTGCCTGTTTCTGGCACTTTTCCGGGTGCTGCCTGCTGCTGAGAGGGCTCCTTGTCTTGCTCAACGCCCCCTCTGTCCCCAGACCCAATTGGCGACATCCTGGTCCCTCCTGGGCCACAGCAGCATCCAAAAACCCTAACCGCACGATTTGCAGCTAGCAAGGCTTGTAGGCGGTCTTTCTTCAGGAAAACACTTCTGCACGACTCTCCACGGCGTGGGGGATCCATCCTCCAAAGGGGAAGTCTCTAGCCCTTGTCGTTCCTGCAGAACCTTCAGCTTCCACTGTCCAGTAGCAGCTTCTTTGCACCCACAGCTGGCATTTCCTGGGCATCTGCCCATCTCCGACTTGCTTGTGACTTTTGGACTTGGTCTCCTTGTTCCACAGGTACCCTCGACTGGAAATCCATCGTTGTTGCATTGCTGGTTTGTGTCTTTCCTGCAGAATTCCCCTATCACGACTTCTATGTCCTTTGGGGAACTTTAGTGCACTTTGCACTCACTTTTCAGGGTCTTGGGGTGGGCTATTTTTCTAACCCTTACTATTTTCTAATAGTCCCAGCGACCCTCTACAAGGTCACATAGGTTTGGGGTCCATTCGTGGTTCGCATTCCACTTTTGGAGTATATGGTTTGTGTTGCCCCTATCCCTATGTGTCTCCATTGCATCCTATTGTAACTATACATTGTTTGCACTGTTTTCTAATACTATTACTGCATATTTTGGTATTGTGTACATATATCTTGTGTATATTTGCTATCCTCATACTGAGGGTACTCACTGAGATACTTTTGGCATATTGTCATAAAAATAAAGTACCTTTATTTTTAGTATATCTGTGTATTGTGTTTTCTTATGATATTGTGCATATGACACTAGTGGTACTGTAGGAGCTTCACTCGTCTCCTAGTTCAGCCTAAGCTGCTCTGCTAAGCTACCATTATCTATCAGCCTATGCTGCTAGACACCCTATACACTAATAAGGGATAACTGGGCCTGGTGCAAGGTGTAAGTACCCCTTGGTACTCACTACAAGCCAGTCCAGCCTCCTACATTGGACCAGCTCTGACAAACTTTTTATCCTTTTTCTATTACTTTAACTCTTTCTAAAAATGTCTGGCACAGGCCAAAATGTTGATCTGTCCAAACTTGCATATGACCACCTTAGCTGGAAAGGAGCAAGGAGTCTCTGTGTAGAAAGAGGTTTGAGTGTAGGGAAGAATCCTTCCTTGGAATTATTGCTTAACATGCTTAGAGAACAAGATAAGGCCAAAAGGGCCCCATCTGTTGAAAAAGTAGCAAATGGTTCCCAATCTGATCCAGGGACTCCCCTAGGAAAAGATTCAGGAAAGAAACTTCACAGCCTGCCCATTACTAGTCAGTCTAGCATAGTTGGTACTGATGTAGAGTCACACTATACAGATAGTGTTGTCTCACATCATAGCAAGAGCATTAATTCTCACCACAGTAGAAGTGATGTTTCTGTTAACCAAGCTGTTAGGGTGCCTTCTGTAAGGGACAGGTCTCCTTCTGTCCATTCTCATCATACTTCTGTTTCAAGACATGTCCCTCCCACCCACCCTGATGACAGATTGTTAGAAAGGGAGCTCAATAGATTGAGAGTGGAACAAACCAGACTGAAGCTCAAGAAGCAACAGCTGGATTTGGATAGACAGACCTTAGAAGTAGAGAAGGAGAGACAGAAGTTGGGTTTAGAAACCCATGGTGGCAGCAGCAGTATTCCCCATAGTCATCCTGCAAAAGAGCATGATTCCAGGAATCTGCACAAGATAGTTCTCCCTTATAAGGAGGGGGATGACATTAACAAGTGGTTTGCTGCACTTGAGAGGGCCTGTGCTGTACAGGATGTCCCTCAAAGGCAGTGGGCTGCTATCCTATGGTTATCATTTAGTGGAAAAAGTAGGGATAGGCTCCTTACTGTGAAAGAAAATGAAGCCAATGATTACAAAGTTCTTAAGAATGCACTCCTGGATGGTTATGGCTTAACCACTGAACAATACAGGATAAAGTTCAGAGAGACCAAAAAGGAGTCTTCACAAGACTGGGTTGATTTCATTGACCATTCAGTGAAGGCCTTGGAGGGGTGGTTACATGGCAGTAAAGTTACTGATTATGACAGCCTGTATAACTTGATCCTGAGAGAGCATATTCTTAATAATTGTGTGTCTGATTTGTTGCACCAGTACTTGGTGGACTCTGATCTGACCTCTCCCCAAGAATTGGGAAAGAAGGCAGACAAATGGGTCAGAACAAGGGTGAACAGAAAAGTTCATACAGGGGGTGACAAAGATGGCAACAAGAGAAGGATGGTAAGTCTTCTGACAAGGGTGGGGACAAATCTAAAAATGAGTCTTCATCAGGCCCACAAAAACACTCTGGTGCGGGTGGTGGGCCCAAATCCTCTTCTAATCAAAACAAAGAAAAGAAACCATGGTGCTATTTATGTAAAATAAAAGGCCATTGGACAACAGATCCCAGTTGTCCAAAGAAAAGCACCAAGCCTCCTACCACTACAACCCCTACTGCTACACCTAGTGTCCCTAGTAATAGCAGTGGTGGTGGGAGCAAACCTACTAATAGCCAATCCAAGGGAGTAGATGGGCTCACTTTTGGTAACTTAGTTGGGGTTGGTCTGATTAGGGAGACCAGAGAGGCTGTGTTAGTCTCTGAGGGGGCTATTGATTTAGCCACCTTGGTTGCTTGTCCCCTTAACATGGATAAGTACAAGCAACTACCCCTAATTAATGGTGTTGAGGTTCAGGCCTACAGGGACACAGGTGCCAGTGTCACAATGGTGATAGAGAAACTGGTCTACCCTGAACAACACCTACTTGGTCACCAGTACCAAGTAACCGATGCTCACAACAACACACTTAGCCACCCCATGGCTGTTGTAAATCTCAACTGGGGGGGGTTACTGGTCCAAAGAAAGTTGTGGTAGCCTCAGATTTACCTGTAGACTGTCTACTAGGAAATGATTTGGAGACATCAGCTTGGTCAGATGTGGAGTTAGAGGCCCATGCAGCAATGCTGGGCATCCCAGGGCATATTTTTGCATTGACAAGGGCTCAGGCCAAAAAGCAAAAAGGACAGGGTGACTTGGATCCTGGAACAATGGACCAAGTGCTCCCTAAAGCTAGGGCTAGTAGAAGTAAAGCACTTCCTACTATCCCTCCCTCTACAGTGGATTCTACTTCTGAGGAAGAAGAATTTCCACCCTGTGCAGAACCTACACCAGAGGAGCTGGAAGCAGACACTGCTGAGCTTTTGGGTGAAGGGGGGCCTGCCAGGGAGGAGCTGAGTGTGGCACAGCAGACCTGTCCCACACTAGAGGGTCTAAGACAGCAAGCTGTCAAACAAGCTAATGGGGATGTCTGTGACTCTCACAGAGTTTACTGGGAGGACAACCTCTTGTACACTGAAGCAAGGGATCCTAAACCTGGAACTGCCAGGAGGTTAGTGATTCCTCAGGAGTACAGAAAGTTCCTCCTAACTCTAGCCCACGACATTCCCCTAGCTGGACATCTGGGACAAATGAAAACTTGGGACAGGCTTGTTCCCTTGTTTCATTGGCCTAGAATGTCTGAGGACACAAAAGAGTTTTGTAAGTCCTGTGAAACCTGTCAAGCCAGTGGCAAGACAGGTGGCACCCCAAAGGCACCCCTTATTCCACTGCCTGTGGTTGGGGTTCCCTTTGAAAGGGTAGGGGTTGACATAGTTGGCCCCCTTGACCCTCCTACTGCTTCAGGCAATAGGTTTATCTTGGTGGTAGTGGACCATGCCACAAGATATCTCGAAGCAATTCCTTTAAGGACCACTGCAGCTCCTGCAGTGGCAAAGGCCCTCCTAGGAATATTTTCCAGAGTGGGCTTCCCAAAGGAAGTAGTATCAGACAGGGGAAGCAATTTCATGTCTGCTTACTTAAAGGCCATGTGGAAGGAGTGTGGTGTGACTTACAAGTTCACTACACCCTATCATCCACAAACAAATGGACTGGTGGAGAGATTTAACAAAACTATCAAAGGCATGATTATGGGTCTCCCTGAAAAACTCCGCAGGAGATGGGATATCCTGTTACCATGCCTCCTTTTTGCCTACAGGGAGGTACCCCAGAAAGGAGTGGGCTTCAGCCCCTTTGAACTCCTCTTTGGACATCCTGTCAGGGGTCCACTAACACTTGTCAAGGAGGGTTGGGAACAACCTTTAAAAGCTCCAAAGCAAGATATTGTGGATTATGTACTTGGCCTCAGATCAAGGATGGCTGAGTACATGAAAAAGGCCAGTAAAAACCTTCAGGCCAGCCAAGAGCTCCAAAAGCAATGGCATGACCAGAAGGCTGTTTTGGTTCAGTACAAACCAGGGCAGAAAGTGTGGGTCCTGGAGCCTGTGGCCCCAAGAGCACTCCAAGATAAATGGAGTGGACCCCACACAATTGTTGAGAAAAAGGGTGAAGTCACCTACTTAGTTGACTTAGGCACTGCCAGGAGTCCCCTTAGGGTGCTCCATGTCAATCGCCTTAAACCCTACTATGACAGGGCTGATCTCACCCTGCTCATGGCAACTGATGAGGGACAGGAAGAAGACAGTGATCCTCTACCTGATCTCTTCCCTTCCACAGAACAAGATGCTCTAGTGGAAGGTGTAGTTTTGGCTGATTGTCTTACTGCTGAGCAGAAAGACCATTGCATAAATCTCCTGGGTCAGTTTTCTGAACTCTTCTCTACTGTGCCAGGTACCACTTCTTGGTGTGAGCACACTATAGATACTGGAGACAGCTTGCCTGTCAAAAGTAAGATCTATAGGCAGCCTGACCATGTCAGGGACTGCATAAAGCAAGAGGTGCAGAAAATGTTAGAACTAGGAGTGGTTGAGCACTCTGAAAGTCCATGGGCTTCTCCTGTGGTACTTGTACCAAAACCTCATTCCAAAGATGGAAAGAAAGAAATGCGGTTTTGTGTTGACTACAGAGGTCTCAACCAGGTAACCAAAACTGATGCTCACCCTATACCCAGGGCAGATGAGCTCATAGATACACTGGCATCTGCCAAGTATCTAAGCACTTTTGATTTGACTGCAGGGTATTGGCAGATCAAATTATCAGAAGATGCTAAACCTAAAACTGCATTTTCAACCATTGGAGGCCATTACCAATTCACAGTAATGCCTTTTGGATTGAAAAATGCACCTGCCACTTTTCAGAGGTTGGTGAACACAGTCCTGCAAGGGCTGGAAGCTTTTAGTGCAGCATATCTGGACGATATAGCTGTCTTTAGCTCCAGTTGGGATGATCACCTGGTCCACCTATGGAAAGTTTTAGAGGCCCTGCAAAAGGCAGGCCTCACTATCAAGGCTTCAAAGTGCCAGATAGGGCAGGGAAAGGTGGTTTATCTGGGACACCTTGTTGGTGGGGAACAGATTGCACCACTTCAGCGGAAAATCCAAACTATTATAGATTGGGTTCCCCCTACTACTCAGACTCAGGTGAGAGCCTTCCTAGGCCTCACTGGGTATTACAGGAGGTTCATTAAGAACTATGGCTCCATTGCAGCCCCTCTTAATGACCTCACATCCAAGAAAATGCCTAAAAAGATATTATGGACAGCAAACTGTCAGAAAGCTTTTGAGGAGCTGAAGCAGGCCATGTGCTCTGCACCTGTCCTGAAAAGCCCTTGTTACTCTAAAACATTCTATGTCCAGACTGATGCATCTGAATTAGGAGTAGGGGCAGTCCTATCACAACTTAATTCTGAGGGCCAGGATCAACCTGTTGCTTTTATTAGTAGAAGGTTGACCCCTAGAGAAAAGCGTTGGTCTACCATTGAGAGGGAGGCCTTTGCTGTGGTCTGGGCACTGAAGAAGTTGAGGCCATACCTGTTTGGCACTCACTTCATTGTTCAGACAGACCACAAACCTCTACTTTCGCTAAAACAAATGAAAGGTGAAAATCCTAAATTGTTGAGGTGGTCCATATCCCTACAGGGAATGGACTATACAGTGGAACATAGAACTGGGAGTAGCCACTCCAATGCAGATGGACTCTCCAGATATTTCTACTTAGACAATGAAGACTCATCAGGTCATGGCTAGTCTTATTGTCCTTCGTTTGGGGGGGGTTGTGTAGGAAAGTACCATCTTGCCTGGCATGTTACCCCCATTTTTCACTGTATATATGTTGTTTTAGTTGTATGTGTCACTGGGACCCTGCCAGCCAGGGCCCCAGTGCTCATAAGTGTGCCTGAATGTATTACCTGTGTTATGACTAACTGTCTCACTGAGGCTCTGCTAACCAGAACCTCAGTGGTTATGCTCTCTCATTTCTTTCAAATTGTCACTAACAGGCTAGTGACCAATTTTACCAATTTACATTGGCTTACTGGAACACCTTTATAATTCCCTAGTATATGGTACTGAGGTACCCAGGGTATTGGGGTTCCAGGAGATCCCTATGGGCTGCAGCTTTTCTTTTGCCACCCATAGGGAGCTCTGACAATTCTTACACAGGCCTGCCACTGCAGCCTGAGTGAAATAACATCCACGTTATTTCACAGCCATTTTACACTGCACTTAAGTAACTTATAAGTCACCTATGTGTCTAACCTTTACCTGGTAAAGGTTGGGTGCTAAGTTACTTAGTGTGAGGGCACCCTGGCACTAGCCAAGGTGCCCCCACATTGTTCAGGGCCAATTCCCCGGACTTTGTGAGTGCGGGGACACCATTACACGCGTGCACTACATATAGGTCACTACCTATATGTAGCTTCACAATGGTAACTCCGAATATGGCCATGTAACATGTCTATGATCATGGAATTGCCCCCTCTATACCATCCTGGCATAGTTGGCACAATCCCATGATCCCAGTGGTCTGTAGCACAGACCCTGGTACTGCCAAACTGCCTTTCCCGGGGTTTCTCTGCAGCTGCTGCTGCTGCCAGCTCCTCAGACAGGCTTCTGCCCTCCTGGGGTCCAGCCAGGCCTGGCCCAGGATGGCAGAACAAAGGACTTCCTCTGAGAGAGGGTGTTACACCCTCTCCCTTTGGAAAATGGTGTGAAGGCAGGGGAGGAGTAGCCTCCCCCAGCCTCTGGAAATGCTTTCATGGGCACACATGGTGCCCATTTCTGCATAAGCCAGTCTACACCGGTTCAGGGACCCCTTAGCCCTGCTCTGGTGCGAAACTGGACAAAGGAAAGGGGCGTGACCACTCCCCTGACCTGTACCTCCCCTGGGAGGTGCCCAGAGCTCCTCCAGTGTGCTCCAGACCTCTGCCATCTTGGAAACAGAGGTGCTGCTGGCACACTGGACTGGTCTGAGTGGCCAGTGCAATCAGGTGACGTCAGAGACTCCTTCTGATAGGCTCCTTCAGGTGTTGCTAGCCTATCCTCTCTCCTAGGTAGCCAAACCCTCTTTTCTGGCTATTTAGGGTCTCTGTCTCTTGGGATTCCTTAGATAACGAATGCAAGAGCTCATCCAAGTTCCTCTGCATCTCTCTCTTCACCTTCTGCCAAGGAATCGACTGCTGACCGCGCTGGAAGCCTGCAAAACTGCAACAAAGTAGCAAAGACGACTACTGCGACCTTGTAACGCTGATCCTGCCGCCTTCTCGACTGTTTTCCTGGTGGTGCATGCTGTGGGGGTAGTCTGCCTCCTCTCTGCACTAGAAGCTCTGAAGAAATCTCCTGTGGGTCGACGGAATTGTCCCCCTGCAACCGCAGGCACCAAAGAACTGCATCACCGGTACCCTGGGTCTCCTCTCAGCACGACGAGCGAGGTCCCTTGAATCCAGCAACTCTGTCCAAGTGACTCCCACAGTCCAGTGACTCTTCAGTCCAAGTTTGGTGGAGGTAAGTCCTTGCCTCCCCACGCCAGACTGCATTGCTGGGAACCGCAACTTTTGCAGCTACTCCGGCCTCCGTGCACTTCCGGCGGAAATCCTTTGTGCACAGTCCAGCCTGGGTCCACGGCACTGTAACCTGCATTGCACGACCTCCTAAGTTGTCCTCCGGCGACGTGGGACTCCTTTGTGCGACTTCGGGTGAGCACCGTTTCACGCATCCTCGTAGTGCCTGTTACTGGCACTTCTGCGGGTGCTACCTGCTGCTGAGAGGGCTCCTTGTCTTGCTCGACGCCTCCTCTGTCCCCAGACGCAATTGGCGACATCCTGGTCCCTCCTGGGCCACAGCAGCACCCAAAAACCCTAACCGCACGATTTGCAGCTAGCAAGGCTTGTTGGCGGTCTTTCTTCAGGAAAACACTTCTGCACGACTCTCCACGGCGTGGGGGATCCATCCTCCAAAGGGGAAGTCTCTAGCCCTTGTCGTTCCTGCAGAACCTTCAGCTTCTACTGTCCAGTAGCAGCTTCTTTGCACCCACAGCTGGCATTTCCTGGGCATCTGCCCATCTCCAACTTGCTTGTGAGTTTTGGACTTAGTACCCTTGTTCCACAGGTACCCTCGACTGGAAATCCATCGTTGTTGCATTGCTGGTTTGTGTCTTTCCTGCAGAATTCCCCTATCACGACTTCTATGTCCTTTGGGGAACTTTAGTGCACTTTGCACTCACTTTTCAGGGTCTTGGGGTGGGCTATTTTTCTAACCCTTACTATTTTCTAATAGTCCCAGCGACCCTCTACAAGGTCACATAGGTTTGGGGTCCATTCGTGGTTCGCATTCCACTTTTGGAGTATATGGTTTGTGTTGCCCCTATCCCTATGTGTCCCCATTGCATCCTATTGTAACTATACATTGTTTGCACTGTTTTCTAATACTATTACTGCATATTTTGGTATTGTGTACATATATCTTGTGTATATTTGCTATCCTCATACTGAGGGTACTCACTGAGATACTTTTGGCATATTGTCATAAGAATAAAGCGCCGGATTTGCGTCGTTTTTTTTTAACGCAAATCTGACGCAAAACTAACTCCATATTTATACTTTGGCGTTAGACGCGTCGAGCGCCAAAGATCTTGGAGTTTGCGTCATTTTTTAGCGTGGACACCTTCCTTGTGTTAATGATATGCAAGGGAGGCGTTCCCTACTACAAAATGACTCCGAGGCATGTGTGTCGTATTTACACTCCCGGGCAAAAATGACGCCCGGGAGTGGGCGGGTCAAAAAAAATGACATCTACCCTCGTTAGCGTCATTTTTTAACGCCTGGTCAGGGCAGGCGTTAAGGGACATGTGGGCTCGGAAGGAGCCCAGATGTGCCCTCCCATGCCCCCAGGACACCCCCTGCCACCCTTGCCCACCCCAGGAGGACGCCCAAGGATGGAGGGACCCATCCCAGGGAACTTAAGGTAAGTTCAGGTACGTATTTTTGTTTTTTTGTGGCATAGGGGGGCCTGATTTGTGCCCCCCTACATGCCACTATGCCCAATGACCATGCCCAGGGGACATAAGTCCCCTGGGCATGGCCATTGGGCAAGGGGGCATGACTCCTGTCTTTGCTAAGACAGGAGTCATTTCAATGGGGGTTGGGAGTCAAAAAGAAACGGCGCAAATCGGGTTGAGTCGAAAATTTTGCCTCAGCCTGACTTGCCCCATTTTTTGACGCCCAACCTCCATATTCCCCTACGCTGGCGCTGCCTGGTGTAAGTCATTTTTTTTTACGCACACCACTCCGCAGCGCCGGCTAACGCCGGCTAACGTCATTGAATAAATACGGCGCCCGCATGGCGCTTCAGAATGGCGTTAGCCGGCGTTACATTTTTTGACGCACAACTGCGTTGGCGCAGTTGTGCGTCGAAAAGTATAAATATGGCCCAAAGTACCTTTATTTTTAGTATATCTGTGTATTGTGTTTTCTTATGATATTGTGCATATGACACTAGTGGTACTGTAGGAGCTTCACTCGTTTCCTAGTTCAGCCTAAGCTGCTCTGCTAAGCTACCATTATCTATCAGCCTATGCTGCTAGACACCCTATACACTAATAAGGGATAACTGGGCCTGGTGCAAGGTGCAAGTACCCCTTGGTACTCACTACAAGCCAGTCCAGCCTCCTACAGCTGGGAGCAGCCAGTGCACTCCCAGGCAGACTGGCAGCCTGTGCAGGCTCTCTCCAGCCCAGCAACTGTGTTGATGGAGAGAGCCCTGTGCGCATGTGTGATTGGCCGGCCCGAGACGGCCGGCCAAACACACGTGTTCTGAGTGTCATTGCTCTTAACCTCCATGGCCCCACCCCTTTCCCCCCAAAACTACATGTAAGCACAATACGGGTGTTAC
The DNA here is from genome assembly GCF_031143425.1 of Pleurodeles waltl. Classification (NCBI taxonomy): domain Eukaryota; kingdom Metazoa; phylum Chordata; class Amphibia; order Caudata; family Salamandridae; genus Pleurodeles; species Pleurodeles waltl. Next base: position 320,387,525 of record NC_090445.1, on the reverse strand, counting down.
GTAGTAGATAGATAACCAACTCAGGTAGGATAGGTTTAGCTGGGTATCCGATTTATTCTTTTATAGGTATAGTTTTGGAATAGGTTGGGCGTTACAGTTACTTAAAGTATTTTCAATTCTTCTTATGTTTTCCTCCGTTCTAGGGACATCTTCTAGATTGACTTCCTGCTGGGATTGGGGTGGCCTCAGGACAGAGGGAAAAAGAAAGGAAGAACCAGGTTTCAGGTATGTGTGTTTTCTTAGTACTTTTCTCAACCACCAGGTTTACCAGGGGAGGAAGGTGTGCGTGGACGTGAGGAGGGATTACCCTAGTGTCACTCCTATCGGACACTCATGTGCTCGTGCCAGTGTGCTCACTCCTACCCCACCCCTTATCCCATTCACGATACTTAATAAAAATAAGGCCATACCTTGTACAGCCACGCCCCTCCAAGGACGTGGCTAGGCTGTCTGGCTCCCCTCTCCGATCCTCCTTTCTTTTCTACTCTCCTCTGTCTCTGTCACCACCGTCCTCCTACTTCGGACTGGCTCCTCTGTGTCTTTTCCTCTCGTCATCGGGCCGCTCCTGTCCTCTTCCTGCTTTTCTGGTCTCCGTCCTTCTTCCTAGTTGCTGCTCTGTCTTTCCGCGTTGCTCCTTGCCTCCTCCTCTCTACCCCGTCTTTGCATTCATCGGGGATTATATCCCAGTTGTTTGCGGCTGCCACCCCCTTCACCCCGAAGACGCCACCGCCGCAGACCGGGTCCTTGTGTTGGGAAGTGCCCCTGGGCACTTCCCAGAGTCTTATGTTGTGGTTGCTAGGGCAACCCTCGCCGCCGGTGTCTGCTGTGTAACGGGGACACAGTTACACTATAATAAACAAAGTTTATTATTGTTTTTGGGGAAAAGGTTTGCAGCTGCCGCTGGTGGCAGACAGGGCAACGCTCCTCCGCCCTTATGTAGGAGACGCCCCTGATAGTCAATTCCCTTCCTATAGCAGAAGGTTCAATAGCAGCAGCCATTATATTAACTGCAATACTAGGCAGAGGCTAGTCCAGTGGTTCTCACCAGCAATGCCTGGCATAGGCTGGTATCAGATGGGCCCAGGCCCGGGGCGCCAATCTTCTTAGGGGCGCATCAAGCTGTGTGCATAAGGTTATGCCAAAAACAGAGGGAGAAGGAGGTTGTGGGGCTGGGTCTGTCCTCCTAATAGCCTATATAACATGACAAAAGAGGCCCAGCTAAAGAACTATCACAGGATGGAGAGGAAAAATAATTTTCCTTTTAGAAAAACCCTCACCCACCAGGGTTACCCCTTGGTGGCATGCTTCATCTTTGGTTTGCTTCCCGTTCCGCTATAGAGCGGGCGTGCTATGAGATTCGTGGAGCACTGATGTAGTCACGTCAGTGAGAATCACAGGAGGGATAGGAGTGGTCATGAAGAGGAGCTTAGGGGTAAGGTTTCCGAAACATGTAGACTAGGAGGTTAGGTACATTACATCTCCCACTTCCGCAGCCCCCTTTTAATCATACCGCCTCCAACAGATCTATTAAATCATTGGAATTACTAGGAGACAGGAATTTTTAACTGACCCAAGACCCCACCACTCCTGTCCCTCTTGTGATTGATATTGACGAGAATACATCTGTGCTCCCACGTATCTCGTAGGTCATAGCATCCTGTGGTAGTTCTTTAGCTGGGCCTCTTTTGTAATGTTACAATAAATTATGCCAACAGCAGCGCCCTTCTCATCTCGCTCCAGCCTTGTCCCTGCCTGTTAGTTTCTGTCTGATTTGCCAGTTTAAAGTAGTTTAAGTCCTACATTATCATACCACAGATGTTTTTAACACCCCTTTAGCCCCCTTCATTGCTCTCCCTTCACCCTCTGACCCCTGCTGACACACATTAACTAAACCATCATCTGCTTAAAGCAGCTAAGCTATTGGTTGCTTAGGTGAGCTAGGGCAGGTCCAGGGATGTCTGTGTTCAGGGGCCACTCATCCAGGTACTGACCAGGAAACACAAAAGGGACCCCATGCATCCTTATTTAACTCATTACCATCAGCAAGGGTGCCAAATATTTCTTCGCCCATACCCAGGCGCTATCTTAGTAAAAGCCGGCTCTGGGTGGTTAGGAGTATATTAAACTTTCCCTTCCTTTCACTGTTACACGCTCCAGTGCTTTCAGCAAGCAAAACAAGGCTAAATAAAGAACTAAGCACAATAGGACTGAGGATTCTAGGAGACTTACACCGAGCCAGAGAACAATTAAAAGAAAACTGAATGAGGTTTCCCCTGGATAACGTGTTATATTTTAGAGTAAGAGACACGCTGTAAAGTCCATGTTTCCAGAAATCCCCAAATAACAACCCCCTTTAAAACCACTTGGTTATATCATAACATGTATATGTTATTAATGCACAAAAAGGAATCAGTACATATCAGTGCCAGGACCCAAAGGGAGAGGGCCCTCAGTGATGAAATATATGTGGCAGAGTGGATCAACTGTTGCCAACTGTTGGAAATGGCCCTTTTTGCAGGGTTATCCCAAAACATTTTGCCTCTGACCTCTTGTGTGTGACTGTGCTGCATTTAATTTTTGATGGCTTTAGGACTACGGGCACTACCACTGATGACCATTGCTAAAGTGCAGATGTCCCCTGTCTCAATTGTGTGGCTGATTGGTCTATCCATGATTGGCATATCTGATTTACTAGTAAGTCCCTAGTACAGTGGACCAGGTGTGCCCAGGGCCTGGAAACCAAAGCTACTATTGGGCCTGCAGCACTGATTGTGCCACCTACAAGTAGCCCTGCAAACATGTCTCAGGCCTGCCATTACCGTAACTGCCATTTTGACCTGGAAAGTGCACCCACTTTAGCAACACAAAAGGATGCATCGTTCTTTTGCTTAACATGCCACCCCAGTTTGGACCCAGCTATATGCAAATCACTCTTGACCCTGTTCCCCATGGAAACAGTCCCGCCTGAGCTTCTAGGCCAAGTCCTCCCTGTCCAGAAACAAGCATCCTAGGACCCGGGCGGCATGGTGAGAAAAAGAACGATGGATTAAACCCAGATCTGTGCCTGTGGGTTAGTGTTTCAAACATTATCACTCTATTCATCATTCTTTTGTGTTGTTAATGTTGCCCTAAGTGGGAAGGATATGCCCAGACATCGGTCCCGTGCTTGCTATGTCACCAGATCTAAGCTAACATGGCTGCTAAAGGGTGATACCCTGAAACCAGTCCCAGGATGCTAGTTTCTTGTCCAGTGAGGGTCTGGCCTGGCAGCTCAGGTTGGACTGCTCCCCTGGGAAACAGGGTCAAGACTGATTTGCATATGGCTTGGTCCAATCTGGGGTGGCATGATGAGCAAAGGAAGGATGGATTAAACCCAGATCTGTGAGTGGAGGTGAGTGAGTGAAACGTTTCAGCACTCCGTTCATCATCCTTTTGTGTTGTTAAGTTGCCCTAAGTGGGAAGGGTATGCCCAGACGTGTGTCCCGTGCTCACTGTTGCACTGGATTCAAGCTAGTCCGGCTGATGAAGGGCGATATCCTGAAACCAGTCCCATGATGCTTGTTTCCGGTCCAGGGAGGAACTAGCCTGGTAGTTCGGGCTGGACTGTTCCCATGGGGAAAAGGGTCCAGATTAATTTGCATATGGCTGGGTCCAATCTGGAGTGGCATGATGAGCAAAGGAAGAATACATGAAACCCAGATCTGTGACTGGGGGTTAGTGTTTGAAAAGTTTCAGCACTCCATCTATCAACCTTTGGTGTTGCTAAGTGCATCCGCTTGCTATGCCCAAACCTTCCCTTTTACTACATGTAAGTCACCCCTAAAGTAGGTCCAAGGCAGCACCATGGGGTGCATTGTATGTAAAAGGTATGAGGTACTGGTGTGTTTTACATGTCCTGATAGTGAAATTCTGCTAAATTCATTTTTCACTATTGCAAGGCCTATCTCTCTCATAGGGTAATATGGGGATTGCCTTGAAATATCTTTTATGTGTAATTCCTCAATCGAAGCAGATAGAGATATGGAATTAGGGGTCTTTGAACTCACAATTTAAAAATACATCTTTTGGTTAGTTGTTTTTTTAACTGTGAGTTGGAAAATGCCACTTTTAGAAAGTAGGCTTTTTCTTGCTTAACACTTCTGTGCCTCTGTCTGTCTGCTGAATAAACGTCTGGGTCAGGATGACAGTTGGGCTGTTTGTGCATTCACCCTAGACCAGTGGTTCCCAACCTGTGGGCCGGGGACCCCTGGGGGTCCGTGAAGCCTCCTCAGGGGGTCCGCGGCTGCTTAAAAAATTTATTAATATTAGGTCCCAGCTATCAGTAATGACTCCTTGGGGGTCCCCGTGTTCCAATAATGATTCAGTGGGGGTCCCCGGTCTCCAGTATTGATAAAATGGGGGTCCACGGAAGTCAAAAGGTTGGGAACCACTGCCCTAGACAGTCACACAAAGGGAGCTGTGGTGTTCCCTGCAGATCCTGATGGCCGATCACCAGGTTGATGAGTCTTTGTGAGCTAGAGTGGTGGCACTGTTTGCTGTTCCTTAGGAACCCAGTAACCAGAAGTGCACTGTATGGGAAATTACACAGAATTCATGGTCTTTGAGGAAACTGAGTGAGTTGAACATGTATGCAAATCCCAATATACATGCACGATGGAGGCATTTCACGATTTTCCATTTGAGTTTGGTTATACAGTGGAGAAAATGGCTAGGCCTCAAGCAGAACTCCATTAAGAACAAAACATGCAAATTTACTCGAATGTTGTGAAAATAGATACATGTCTGTATCTGAAAAGGTGTGCATGGTATCGACTTGGGTATCTCCCCTTATCCGAAAGATCTAGGTCATTGCCCTGGGAGCTTTGTTTACAGGTTTTTCTATACTGTAGGTAATGGAAAATTAATAAATAAAATAATCATGAAAACAATGAAAGGGGTTCCATTCCCAGCACAGCAAAAGGAAATTAGGAAAGTGTCTGGATGATCTACAGCTGAATTAAGGTTTGGTGCACAGGGAAGCAGGCGTATCTGCACTTAGTTAGGAAAGTCAGTGAACTTCCCAATTGAATGGGGTGCTGTGGCAGTCATCAAGCCACAGTACCAGGGTGAGTGCTGTTCTACATAGAACCTCACTGTATGGCAGGAAGGTTGCACATGTCCTGCCTAGTAATCTGATTACTTAACAAGAACCGGAGCTAATAAGGTGAAATTGATGGAAATGACATGACGACTTGAAAGATCATTCTACAATGAACTTGTATTTACTTAAATCTTTTTTTAAGTGCAGCACTCACCCAAACAATAGGTTAGTGCTACGAAAGAGGACGAGCAAAGATCATCATGAGAGAGACTTAGAGAAATTTGCCCATGGACTGCCAGGTTTTAGGCTGTTTTCTGAACTGAAGTTAATCTAATGTTCCATGCAGATGATGGGAAAGTGAGTTCTTCAAAGCTGGACTGACAAAGCCCTCCTTCAGAATTTCTTCTTTTTGAGTCGAGTTTTAAACAGACCTTTGGCTAGCCGCAACCACCTGGTAGGAGAGTAACATGTAAGTCTTTACTTTAGCAAAAATCAGAGCTTTGCTATATGGTGATCTATGTATAATGCTATAATTGTGAAGTATTTACTAGTGCATGAAGAAGTTTTGTGTAGGTTAAGAATAGATGTGGCGTGGGACCATTTAGAAGCCTCCTCTATCAATCGGACAGCAGCACTTTAAAGAACCTAAGCATATGACAGATGAAAATTAGCTTTAAACTTACAATAGCCTGATCAAGCGCCAGTTGTAGCTGCAAGAACCACAGTCCAAAAGCATCAATCTTCACAATTTTTTTGCTGAAAAAAAAACGTGCAAGAGATGGCTGTCTTTTACGTTAGGCCCAAAAACAGAGAAGGCCATCAGATCATACGAGGTGGATTTGGGGATAAAATGTAAAAGTTGAGAGTGCGGATCCTTTGGGGCCCTACAGACAGCTGCATGAATCGCTGATGGCAAAATGACGTTAGACAGTCTGTTCAGTGAGGGAAGGAATGCCAGCTGCTAAGGACCTCACCACAACTGACCGTTTCCTCAAGAAGAGTTGTGTGGATATCAAGGTTCACAATGTTAAAAGTAGCCCACCAGTCTCAAAGAGAAAGGTGCTAACACAGTTGCCATCTGCTGACACCCTCATGTCGTCATTCACACGATATCAGTGTTAGCTAATAACACCTATTGGGCAAAAACCAGCTTGTGTATCTTGAAACCAATCATGAGAGGGTATTCTTTTTCAAAAGAAAACTCACAACTATTTTTTTTTTTTAGTTTGTTGCATGCATGGCTTTATATTATTTCACCAATATGGAAAGGGTCTGGTGGGGTTCCTGATCTATGCTGCTCCATCACCTTAATAGGGAGCCGATAACGCATAGGAAGGTAATATAAGGTGCTGTTAGATTGTCATTGGAATTATTTCTCTGATATCCTAGCTGTAATGGTTGCAATAGAAAAAGAGACCAGGTTGGCTGATAGAGAATTGATGGATGCCAATGTTGCAACACATTCTGCTGGTCCAGTCATGTTTTTAATAATCTGGAAAATATGGCAGTTCTTTCCTGATACAGTACATTGAAAAAAGACATACCTCACAAACTTTCGTTTTTTGTTGTTTTATAACTACGAGGAATACATCTCTCTAGGAGGCTTGCTTGGTAATATTTTTATCGTAGCACCAAGGTCGTTTGCAGCGTTTACTGCTTTAGCAACTTCTAGCAGTGAGGTCAGGAGCCAACCATGGTGGAGGAGTAGCCCTGCCTCGTTACGTCTTGCGGAGTTGCTGGGGCGTCATTAACTAAAAATGAAGTAAGCCTTTCTGAAAAGTAGGATTTTTATCTGGGATTACAATCTTAAATCAATATAATCATGGGCTGCCCAGAAGATGGGTACAACACATATTTTAAGCCTGTAATGAGCCCAAGGGAAGCAAACAGTTGATAAAAGGTAGCACTTTTGATACAAGTGTACCACCCACTAACTGAGTAAGATTGAAGGTCATCAAAAAGGTAATAATCATTTCTGAAAAATGAATACCTTAATAGCTGTTTGAGAGGAAGTCTCCTGTAATCACTTGGCTGTAAGAAAAATTCAAAGCAGTGGTAAAGTCCACAAATGAGTCAATCAAGTGATGGTCAGTGTTGATAAATTACAACGGAAACGTTTTGGATTGGCTTCTGTAGGATTATTGCACACTAACCTTAATCAGGAAATAAAAACTTAGGAAGAGATATGTTCCCAGATGCTCCTCCCATTTATCTGAAAGCATGTATTTAGTAGTCACTGCGGTTCTTAAAAGTCAGGAACAGAATATGTAAATGTAAAATATCTGTTGAGACAAAAATGTGCATGCATGGTAAAAAGGTGTGTTCTGCCCTGTATCTTGACTTTTTATTTTGGACCTGGCTTAAAGCTAAGCTACGCATGTGTACAGATACCAGTCCTTGACTATGAGAGGTCTTGGACTCGTTCTGTGACCCTAAGAGATTCATCAAGTGTGGCTTCTTTTTTGACAGAAGTCTGTTGCACCCGTCAGTGGACTTAGTATGTAGAGCGTTGGTGGCAGTATATTGTGTTAAAAGATCAGAAGTGTGAACAGGCTTTTGTATCAGGGTCATTGAAGTGGTGATTTACTGGCCCACTCATGTATGGTTCTACTTTTGTGCTGTTGTCCAGTTCTTTGTATCAACATCCCACATGTTAAAGTTGTGGCTGTTTGCCGTCCTTGTGATACATGAATGTTGTGTGTGATTAAGCCAGAGTAATGAAGGCCAGTGGGATCCATTTTGGGTGTCTCAGACCTGGCCTTGCACAAGATGGAAGGTGAGGATGGTTCTCCCAGAAAATGTAAGTTTATTTGTCATATTCCTTTAGCTATAACCAGGAGACCTCGACACTGAAGTGAGAGAAGTGAAGACTAGGCTCCTTTGATACCCTGTGAAACATTCTAGTTAGCAAGGAGCTGTTGATTATTCTTTCTGAATTCTGCCATTTGGTGGATAGTAGCAGTGAAGGGCGGGACTGAAGACTCTGCAGTGGAAGGTGAGATCTGCCCTTTTGTCTTTTTCCCAATACTCCTTCATGTGGGCTGATGTCAGTGAGGTGTAGAAACTTCACACCATCTTTGTCTATTTTGTAGGGGCTCCAGAATGGAGACAGTACTTCAGTGAGAAGCATGATTCCACACAAAGGCAGTCTCAGTAGGAGAGCCTGTAAAGGACAATTGAAAGAATAGCAAACTCAAACTGGCTCTAAGGTTTGACAGTGGATCCACATATTCTGTCTGCCAGCTGTGTTTAATATCTGTATGCAAGGAGCGAGGTCCACCATGTCTTTGGTGGTTGTGCGGTGCCCAGAAGAAGCAGACTTGTTGAGAGTAATTCAGGAGGGCCCTGGTGCCAGAGGGCACCCCTAACTCTCATTTCAGTTCCAGGTATGAACCACAACTCTGTGTCAGTGTGACTGCCAAAAGCCTGTTTGGGGTGATGATAGTGTATCACTGCCATGCCTGTATGGAGTTGCATCTAATGAATTGCTTTTGCGACACTGCGTCCCCTGAATTGCTGAATGACCCCTGCAGGGTGGAATCTGCTGATTTGCTGAACGCCTCATGCCATGCCAGCGTGCCCTGTCGGGGGCTGTCCCTGTTGTCCAGTCGGCATGGGCTACAACAACTAATCGTGAAGACCACCGTAGGATTGCACCTACTGATGGTCAGGCTGGGGCCACAGCATCACAGTATTGCCAAACTTCAGGCAGCTGAAATGCGAATGGCTTCCTGCTGAAGACACTACACTTACTGCTGTTGTACTGCTGCTCTACTAAGTGTGGGGCGTGCCTTTGGAGCATCGGACAGCCCTGAAATGATCTTGAAGACTTATCTTGTGAAGAAGTAATACTTCAAAGAGTTGAGACTAAGCTCTTAAATGCATTTGGGGGTACTGAAACAGCACCCGAGCTTGATTCACGCTACTCCTGAAATGCTCCGGGGATTGGGGGAGGTGGAGGAGTGCAGCACTAGGGGAGAGCCTAGGAAAGGGGGGGACAGAAAGGAAGCGGTGGGTGCAGGGCCTGCCATCTGTAGCGCCCATCAGAAAAGCACCTGTGTGGGTGAAGGTAAAAGTTTGTTACATATGAGGACATTAGGTTAGTTGTTCCCACTTCCTTTGATCTAATGCATGTGATGGGCACTCAGATATTCCTTGCCCGGAACCAGTTATTGCGCTTTGACTACTTCAGGTGCCCTGACATAAAAGAAGTTGCACCATGGATTTGGAAGCACGCTATAAGTGATGCTGTCTACCAGAACATACCCACTACAAGTGAGTCTGCTAAAATCGAGGGAACCCTGCAGTGAGCTGCAATTAAACAAAATAATAGAATTACTACAATTTCTACAGCCAGCACCCCTCTTCCTTATAGACACATGAAAGTCAGATTCACCCAAGTTTAAGCCTGGATCACTTGAACTGGCACACAAACCTGAGCTAACGAGAAGTTGCAACTGCAACAACCCCTTTCTCAGCTAAATATTTATACTCCATTGTTCTTAGCGTAACATCTGCTGACTTCGGCTCATGGGAGTGTATCGTTCTGCCGTTTTGCATTGGTACAGCTCTAAGCTTTTGCTGATATAAACCCCCTCTTTGAATGGTGCACAGAACATGTAGAGCAATCAATGAATCGAGAACATGGTGGTCACCAGAAGGCTTTTAAAAGGGCAGCCCATGAACTGGGGAAAAGACGAGAGTTTCTGGACAGGAATATTGTAGCCAGTGCCTCATCCTAGGTACTTAGGTCAGACTTATTTACTTATATATAATCGCTTCCAACTCTTTTTAAGAGTCATATGTTCCTTCCTTGTATATTGCAAACAGTTCAATAAACGGTTCACATTCACTCTGTTATAGAACTATCGTTTAAAATGCGATGTGAGTCTCCCTGGGAATTAGGTTCTTGATGTGGTTAGGCAAGGGGTGCAAACAATCCAAATTGGGTGGGGGGTATTCCCCTACTTGGCAAGTGCTCTGTAGAATGCACTGGCTGGGTACAACAGCCAAAATGCTACTACCGTTTAAAAGACCTTTAAACCCCTCTTGTTCTAGTTCTAGATATAGAACAAAACTGGGGCTTTTCCACAGTGCTTGGTTGCCTTAGGTGTTCTAGCATCATGTAAATGCTGAATGGCGAGGATGATGACTAACAAAAAAAATAACATTTCATGTAGATAGCTAGGGGAATTAGGGCGTGGTACCTACTGACTACATATGAGAAATTCATGAAGCAGTGATATTCAAAAGTCTCCAAGTCCACCACCTTAAAAAAATCTTTCATTAGCGTTATGCACCACCCAGTCTATGTCATATGGTGCTGAATGTATCTTCTACTTCCCACTGCTGGGGATCATTCGAAGAAACCACCTAATGCGTATGTATGCAACATGTCTGAACATGCTGGTACTATTCTAACAGAGTACACAATTCATATCTGGTAAACTGGTGTCTGGCTCAAAATTTCAAGCAACTAAACCTGCCACAACATCATGGCATACAATGTCCCCAGTTGATGGCCTGGCTTGCCAGCGCAGCTGTCGCTAGACAATTATGAAAGCATCAGTAAAGAGGGCTCATCCCCACCTACAAGTTAGGAGACAGGAGTACATGTTTTGATTGGGTAGAAGCTGTGTGTTTCCACAAAAAAGTGCTTGCCCACCACACAGCTGTGATCGTATTGTTTATTTATCCTGCTGCCTGAGCTTGAACTTTCAGGAACACACACACATAGCATTGTAATGCTATTCAAGTGTGCTAGATGACTAGACAATTTATACTTTTTTCTCTGGCAGCAGCACAGATGGGAGGAGCGAACAGCAGTCATTATCCTACATGGATGTTTAGGTCTGGCTTGACAGTGCAACTGTTATTTGACCTTTTAATCTACACCAATATTACTCTACAGTTGTTTGCCTCCACACAAATACATATTCATTCTCATGCTATTTATTTGTAATGCTTCACATTACCATACACCATTTCTGTAGAGCCAGACCTGAAAACTGCCATTTGGTGGGCATTGGCTTGAGAAGAGTGCAAGCCTGGCTTAGTGTGTCATTGTGATGCAACATGAACACAAATTACACGCTGAGTGTAGGCCTACTGATGAATATAACAACAATGACACTTGGATAGAACCTAAAACCAAAACCCACAAAATATCTAGTCAGATGTAATTGTAAAGTGAACTGTTGATGTTCAATGTCTTCAGTAAGGGATAAATAGCTGGTGTTGTTTTCTTTCTTCAGTATGCTGAAAAACTGTGGTGTTCAGTGACTGTTCTCGATATTTAAAGCATGGTTTCAGTCTGAGTGGTGACTCTGCTTCCAAACCTGATGATGAATAATAGAATCTGAAGATGTCTGATATGTTGCAAAACATTGTGGGCTTTTGGTCGTTGGCATCACAAAACAAACAGGCTCTAACTATGGTCAACACCCAAAAGAAGTTATTGAAGGCACTCTTTTAAGCCCAACCACTGGATGGCAGAAGGATGCATAACATGTGAATTTGGTTTACAGGCCATCTACTCACTCTGCATTAGTATTACCACTACTGAAATAAAGGCACTAACAACCCTTCCTTGCCTTCTGACACCCAGATGCACGTGGAAGGGAAGATCTGGTTCTTCTTCAAGACATTGGAATGACTAGTTTTCAACAGTTTAATTACATATCTCTGTTCTCATAAAATGCTGAACCAATTACAGTAAGGCTTACGCCACATCACTCAACTGAAACTGCACTCTCCAAAGTGGTAACCTTTATTTCCAGTACCCACCACATCCATCTTTAACCAACCCTTATATTTCTTGGTCTATCAGGAGCATTTGATATGGCAGACCGTGGCACACAACACCCTTCCAACCACACATGCTACAAGATGTAGCTTGAGTAAGCACTTCAGCTGCCAACATCGGTAGTAAGTGCTATACAAATGCTACAATTTAATATGTGTCACTTTTCTCTCTTCATAACATCAGTTTCTCAAGAACTGCTCTACCTTTGTTCTCCTTTTACCTCTCAGACCATTCTTTTCCCTTGGCATGGGACTGCAATTTATCCCTGCCAGCCTCTCTATCAATCTTAGCCCCAATCTAATTCTGCCTCTACAATACCTCCCTCTGCAATATTATCTTGCTTTTCAGCTTTTTCTACTGTCTCCATCTTCTTTCCCGCCTCTATACGTCTCTAACCCCGCAGCTCTGACTGTCGTTTGCTGCTGGATGACTATATGGTTCCCCCGCTCAATTCTTCTAAAACTCAAGTCTTCTACTTTCTTACCTCATTTGTACCCGCCCTTCTCCCACTGTCATTAACTTATTTCTAGACACCTTGACTTTCTCCTCTGCTAGAAACATTGGAGTGACTTTCAGCCCCTCAATGCTTTTGTTATCATTTATCACTGTCACTGCATCTCAGTATGAAGTGCTTAACATATTGAAAATATACTTATGCCCCTCATTGCACCCTGACAAAACTTAAATCAACTCTCGGGTACTCTCCAGACTTGAATAGCTGGATGGTGGTCCGCAAACGTTTGACACTAAAATTTAAACCAGTTAACAGAATTTGTCCTGACAACTTGGCTGACATATTGACACAATACACCGGTACCACCATGAAACTTCCATCTGCTAATCTGAATATCTTCGCTCTCTCCATCCACCCGGTCTACTTCACCGATACTCTGTGTGTCCTGGCACTTTAGAATTACCACGAAAGGATAATAAATTTCAGTACTCATTTATGAGGAAATGACGCAACATGGTTGTAGGAAAGTGCCCTCTTTCTTGGTATGGTTACCGCCTTTTTCTGACTGTCTGTGTGTGTGACTGTTCACTGGGATCCTCCTAACCAGGACCCCACTGACTATGCTCTCTCCCTTCTAAACATGGTTACCAGAACCTTTTCACCCCACAATTGGCATACTTGTACCTCCATGTAAGCCTCTAGTATATGGTACATAGGTACCCAGGGCATTGGGGTACCACTGGATCCCTATGGGCTGCAGCATGTATTATGCCACCCAAAGGAGGCCCATGCAGAGTGGTCTGCAGGCCTGCCATTGGTCACTGCACCAGTCACCCCTTTGGCAGGCCCTCCTAGCCCAGACGGCAGGCTGCAAATACCTGTGTGTGAGGGCACCCCAGCACTAGCAGAGGTGCCCCGACAAACTCCTGCTCCATTTTCCTGGACTTCGTGAGTGTGGGGACGGCATTTTATGCGTGTACTGGACATAGGTCACTACTCCGAACCTAGGCCTGTTTGGTATGAAAGATGTCGGAATCATACCCCAATACCTTTACAAGTATTGGTTGTATGATTCCATGCACTCCGGGGGCTCCTTAGAGGACCCCCAGCATTGCTACCACCAGTCTTTTAGGGTTTTCCAGGCAGCCCCAGCTGCAGCCACCCCTCAGACAGGTTTCTGCCCGCCTGCTGCTTGATCTGCTCAGCCCAGGAAGGCAGGACAAAGGATTTCCTTTGGAAGAGGGGTGTTACACCCTCTCCCTTTGTAAATAGGTGTGACTTGCTTGGGAGGGGTAGCCTCCCCAAGTCACTGGTTTTGCTTTGAAGGGCACATTTGGTGGCCTCTGTGCATAAACCAGTCCATACCGGTTCAGGGACCCCCAGTCCCTGCTCTGGTGCGAAACTGGACAATGAAATGGGAGTGACCACTCCCCTGTCCATCACCACCCCAGGGGTGGTGCTCAGAGCTCTTCCAGAGGGTCCCTGGGTTCTGCAATCTTTATTCTAAGATGATCAGGGAACTCTGGGAGCATCTGAGTAGCCGGTGCCAGCAGGTGACATCAGAGCCCTCCCCTGATAAGTGCTTGCCTGGTTAGGTGACCAGTCCCCCTTTTAGGGCTATTTAGGGTCTTCCTCTGGGGTGGGTCCTCAGATTTGGCTTGCAAGATTCCAGCAGGACTCCTCTGCAACCTGTGCTTCGACTTCTGGTCTCCGGGACCGCAACTGGACTCCACAGGAACCTACAAGCTGCAGATCCATGAGGACGACTCTTCTGCAACATTGTATCCTGAGTTCCTGACAGTTTTGCAACAGTTCCCGTGCCGTGCATCCTCAGAAGGCTGCAACTCTTCAGCCTGCACAAGAAGAAGAAGAAGGAATCTCCCTTGGGGTGAAGACTTTACTCCCTGTAACTACAGGTACTTGGATGCATCGACGACCAGCTGCTTGGACCTCCCCTCCTCCTGAGTGCCTTGGGTCCTGCTTCACGAGTGGTGGTCCGGAGAGTCTCCTTGGTCCTCTCTATCAGCTGTCGCACTTTGGTGGTGGTAAGTTCTTTCCACTCCACGCAAGACAGTACCAACGTGCACCGCGTCCTTTGCAGCTGCCAAGGCCTGTTTGCTTCACCTCCACAAGGAACTTCAGGCGACGTATACCTCCAGTCCTCAGCACTCCCTCCTGCAACTCCTGGGCCTCTGTGTGGTCCTCCAGAGACATGGGAGCAACGTCTGTGGTGCTGCGTGAGCTGCTTCTGTGACTTCTGTGTCCCTGTCCTGTGGGACACTTGTGGGTGCTGCCTCTGCTCCGTTGGGCCTTCTGCGATGCGGAGGAACCCCTGTGACTCCCCCTCCTGTGTAGAGTCCTCCTGGACCTTGCTGGTCCCCGGCAGCACTTCTTTCCCTCCAACTGCGAATTTCCCTTTGCCAAGGCTTGTTGGTGGAACTCTAACTCCAACACCCATCTGCAATCTTCATTCCAGCGTGGGACATCTGCTGCATCCAACAGGAACTCCTCTCTGGCTTCTGGGCTTTAGTGCTGACCTGTTCATCATCACCTTCGACCAACTCCTGCATCTTCAGTGTGGTGGGTAGGGGCTCCTGCCCCCACTGGACTCTGTTGTGTCTTCTGGACTTGGTCCTGTCTCTCCACAGGTCTTCTTTCTTCTGGAATCCACCACTGGTTTTCTTGCAGCCTCTTCTGTGTGTCTTCTTTTTCTTCTCTTCCACATTTTGGGTGGTTTGGGGAAAAGCTAGTGATTTACTCCTGCTCTCCCAGTTGCTGGGGGCTGCTGTGTTACTTACCTCTGTGGTTCCCTAATACCCCCAGCTCCCTTCTACACAGTTTACTTACCTAGGTGGGGGTACCTTGTTCGCATTCCATTTTTTAGTATATGGTTTGTGCTTCCCCTAGGGTCACTATGCCTATTACTATTTGCACTGTTTTATATATTTAGTAAGGAAAATGTCACTTACCCAGTGTACATCTGTTCGTGGCATGAGACGCTGCAGATTCACATGCTTTGCACATCCCGCCATCTAGTGTTGGGCTCGGAGTGTTACAAGTTGTTTTTCTTCGAAGAAGTCTTTCGAGTTACGAGATCGAGGGACTCCTCCCCTTTCGGCTCCATTGCGCATGGGCGTCGACTCTATCTTAGATTGTTTTCCCCGCAGAGGGTGAGGTAGGAGTTGTGTATTATAGTAATAGTGCCCATGCAATGGAGTAAACATGTATGTACATAATATAGTTTAAGGTGATATATTTACAAATTTACAAATGTTCAAGATCAACTTCGAAACGGCTACAGGCTCCCGGGGAGGCGGGTGGGCGCATGTGAATCTGCAGCGTCTCATGCCACGAACAGATGTACACTGGGTAAGTGACATTTTCCGTTTGATGGCATGTGTAGCTGCAGATACACATGCTTTGCATAGACTACTAAGCAGTTATCTCCCCAAAAGCGGTGGTTCAGCCTGTAGGAGTTGAAGTTGTTTGAAACAAAGTTCGTAGTACTGCTTGTCCTACTGTGGCTTGTTGTGCTGTTAACACATCCACGCAGTAGTGCTTGGTAAACGTATGAGGCGTAGACCATGTGGCTGCCTTACATATTTCAGTCATTGGAATGTTTCCTAGAAAGGCCATGGTAGCACCTTTCTTTCTAGTTGAATGTGCCCTCGGTGTAATAGGCAGTTCTCTTTTTGCTTTGAGATAACAGGTTTGAATGCATTTAACTATCCATCTAGCAATGCCTTGTTTGGAAATTGGATTTCCTGTATGAGGTTTTTGGAAAGCAACAAATAATTGTTTTGTTTTCCGAATTTGTTTTGTTCTGTCAATGTAGTACATTAACGCTCTTTTGATGTCTAATGTATGTAGTGCTCTCTCAGCTACAGAATCTGGCTGTGGGAAGAACACTGGTAGTTCTACTGTTTGATTCAAGTGGAACGGTGATATGACTTTTGGTAAAACTTTTAGATTTGTCCGTAGAACTACTTTATGCTTGTGTATTTGAATAAATGGTTCTTGTATGGTAAATGCTTGGATTTCACTGACTCTTCTTAGAGATGTGATGGCAATTAGAAATGCAACTTTCCATGATAAATATTGCATTTCACATGAGTTCATGGGCTCAAAAGGTGGCCCCATGAGTCGTGTTAAGACAATGTTGAGGTTCCATGAAGGAACTGGTGGTGTTCTTGGTGGTATAATTCTTTTTAGGCCTTCCATAAAGGCTTTTATGACTGGTATCCTAAACAGTGAAGTTGAGTGTGTAATTTGCAGGTAAGCTGAAATTGCGGTAAGATGTATCTTAATGGATGAAAAAGCTAGTGACTTTTGCAAATGTAGCAAATAGCTTACGATGTCTTTAGCAGATGCGTGTAAAGGTTGAATTTGATTATTATGTCAATAATAAACAAACCTTTTCCACTTATTTGCATAGCAATGTCTAGTGGTTGGTTTTCTAGCTTGTTTTATGACTTCCATACATTCCTGTGTAAGGTCTAAGTGTCTGAACTCTAAGACTTCAGGAGCCAAATTGCTAGATTCAGCGATGCTGGATTGGGATGTCTGATCTGTTGATTGTGTTGAGTTAACAGATCTGGTCTGTTTGGTAGTTTGATATGAGGCACTACTGAGAGGTCTAGTAGTGTTGTGTACCAAGGTTGCCTCGCCCAAGTTGGTGCTATGAGTACGAGTTTGAGTTTGTTTTGACTCAACTTGTTTACTAGATATGGAAGGAGTGGGAGAGGGGGAAAAGCGTATGCAAATATCCCTGACCAATTCATCCATAACGCATTGCCCAGAGACTGATCTTGTGGGTACCTGGATGCGAAGTTTCGGCATTTTGCGTTTTCTTTTGTTGCAAACAGGTCTATTTGTGGTGTTCCCCAATTGTGGAAGTAAATGTGTAGTACTTGGGGGTGAATCTCCCATTCGTGGTTTTGTTGGTGATCCCGAGAGAGATTGTCTGCTAATTGATTCTGAATCCCTGGAATGAACTGTGCTATTAGGCGAATGTGGTTGTGTATCGCCCAATGCCATATTTTCTGTGTCAGGAGACACAACTGCGTTGAGTGTGTTCCTCCCTGTTTGTTTAGGTAATACATTGTTGTCATGTTGTCTGTTTTGACAAGAATGTGTTTGTGGATTATTATTGGTTGAAATGCTTTTAACGCTAGAAATACTGCCAATAGTTCTAAGTGATTTATGTGAAACTGTTTTTGCCGAGAGTCCCATTGTCCCTGAATGCTGTGTTGATTGAGGTATGCTCCCCTCCCTATCATGGAGGCATCTGTAGTTATTTCGTATTGAGGCACTGGGTCTTGAAAAGGCCGCCCTTGGTTTAAATTTATATTGTTCCACCATTGAAGCGAATGTATGTTTGGCGGTCTATCAACACTAGATCTAGAAGTTGACCCTGTGCCTGTGACCATTGTGATGCTAGGCACTGTTGTAAGGGCTGCATGTGCAATCTTGCGTTTGGGACAATGGCTATGCATAAGGACATCATGCCTAGGAGTTTCATTACTATTTTGACTTGTATTCTTTAGTTTGGATACATGACCTGTATTACATTGTGAAATGCTTGTACTCGTTGTGGACTTGGAGTGGCAATCGCTTTTGCTGGGTCGATTGTTGCCCCTAAGTATTGCTGTGTCTGACACGGCTGAAGGTGTGACTTTGTGTAGTTGATTGAGAAACCTAGTTTGTGTAGGGTTTCTATGACGTACTTTGTGTGTTGTAAACACCGTTCTAGTGCGTTGGTTTTGATTAACCAATCGTCTAGGTACGGGAACACATGTATTTGCTGCCTTCTGATATGCGCAGCTACTACTGCCAGGCATTTTGTAAAAACTCTTGGCGCAGTTGTTATTCCGAATGGCAACACCTTGAATTGGTAATGTACCCCTTGGATACAAACCTTAAGTATTTTCTGTGTGAAGGATGTATCGGTATATGGAAATATGCATCCTTTAGGTCTAGTGTTGTCATGTAGTCTTGTTTCAGCAGTGGGATTACGTCTTGTAGTGTCACCATGAGAAAGTGGTCTGATTTGATGTAGGTATTTAATGTTCTGAGATCTAATATAGGTCTCAGTGTTTTGTCCTTTTTGGGTATGAGAAAGTACAGAGAGTAAACTCCTGTTCCTTTCTGTTGAATTGGGACTAATTCTATTGCTCCTTTTTGTAGCAATGCCTTGACCTCTAGTCCTAGAAGATCCATGTGTTGTTTTGACATAATGTGTGTTTTCGGTGGAATGTTTGGAGGGAATTTGAGAAATTCTATGCAATAACCATGCTGGATAATTGCCAGTACCCAAGTGTCTGCTGTTATCTCCTCCCAATGTTTGTAAAAATTGCTTAGTCTCCCCCCCACAGGTGTTATGTGTTGGGGATTTGTGACTTGGAAGTCACTGCTTGTTTTGAGGAGTTTTGGGGCTTTGGAACTTCCCTCTATTCTTTTGGAATTGTCCCCCTCTATATTGCCCCCGAAAACTTCCCCGCTGATATTGACTTTGATAAGTGGGCCTTGTTTGTGAGGTTGTGGGTTCTGTAGCTTGTCCTCGAAACCCCCCTCTAAACTGTGTTTTGCGAAATGTGCCTCTGCTCTGTGGGGAGTAGAGTGCGCCCATGGCTTTGGCCGTATCAGTGTCTTTTTTAAGTTTCTCTATAGCAGTGTCCACCTCCGGCCCAAACAACTGCTGTCCATTAAAAGGCATATTCAGCACGGCTTGTTGTATTTCCGGCTTGAATCCTGACGTACGCAACCATGCGTGTCTCCTTATTGTTACAGCAGTATTTACTGTCCTTGCAGCTGTATCTGCTGCATCCATTGCTGACCGTATCTGATTATTTGAGATACTTTGTCCTTCCTCTATCACTTGTTGTGCTCTTTTCTGGAACTCTTTGGGTAAGTGTTCTATGAAATGCTGCATTTCGTCCCAATGAGCCCTATCATATCTTGCCAGAAGTGCTTGTGAGTTGGCAATGCGCCATTGGTTTGATGCTTGTGCTGCAACCCTTTTCCCTGCAGCGTCAAATTTGCGACTCTCCTTGTCTGGAGATGGTGCGTCTCCCGAGGTGTGAGAGTTTGCTCTCTTGCGAACTGCCCCTACTACCACAGAGTCTGGTGTTAATTGCTGCGTGATATACACAGGGTCTGTAGGCGGTGGCTTGTACTTTTTCTCCACCCTTGGAGTTATGGCCCTGCCCTTCACAGGCTCCTGAAACACCTGGAGTGTTTTAGCATTCCAGGTAGCATAGGTAAGCTCTGGTATTGGCTATGAGTGGAGGATAGTGTATTAAACAAAAAATCATCCTCAATCGGTTCTGCATGCAAGGTGACATTATGAAAAACCGCTGCCCTTGAGACCACCTGCGTGTAGGATGTACTGTCCTCAGGTGGGGACGGTCTCGCTGGGTAACAGTCTGGGCTGTTATCTGATACTGGCGCATCATAAAGGTCCCATGCGTCAGGATCGTCCTGACTCATTGCAGTATGCGTTGGGGATTGCATCAGTGGTGGAGTTGCTACCGGTGATGTGTGCATTGATGGTGGTGGAGATGGTGGCGGAGTTGTTTGTCTTGCCACCTTTGCTTGTGGCTGCTTGTCCTTTTCTTGAAAGGAAAGTCTTCTTTTCATTTTAATTGGGGGAAGAGTGCTTATCTTCCCTGTGTCCTTTTGAATGTGGAGCCTCCTTTGAGTATAGTCTGGCTCCATTGATTCTAGTTCTTGTCCGAACTTATGTCCTTGCATTTGGGAGGACAACCCCTGTTCCTCTGTGTAGGAACCTGATTTCGGTTCCGAGGCTGGATGTTTCGGAAGGGAAATCTTTTCGGAAGCCTTTTTCGGCTCCGAGGACACTTTCTTTATTTTCGGCGTTGTGGTCTCTCGGTGCCGACCCATTTTGGTGCCGCTGTCTCGGTGCCGAACTTGCTCGGAGCCGCTGTCTCGGGCTCGAGATTGCTGTGTGCCGGTATCTCGACCGGAGTCGGATGACTTCGACACAAGCGTGCCCTTTTTCGGTGCCGATGATCGGTCACCTATTTTACGGGTTAAGCCATGGCCTGTTGGCGGTGGCGTCCCCTGGGCTTTTGTGGTCTTCTCGTGAGTTTTCTGTTTCGACGTCTTACTCACGGTTTTAGGCGTTTCTTCGGGATCGAGCTCGTCCGAGTCCGACTCCTGGATGGAGAAGGTTTCTTCTTCCTCCTCCAAATGCCTTTGTCCTGTCGGCGCCGACGCCATTTGCAGTCTTCTCGCTCTTCTGTCTCTTAATGTTTTCCTCGACCGAAACGCTCGACAGGCTTCACAAGTATCTTCTTTGTGTTCTGGAGACAAACACAAGTTACAGACCAGGTGCTGATCTGTATACGGATACTTGTTGTGACATTTTGGGCAGAATCGGAATGGGGTCCGTTCCATCAGCCTTGAAGAGACACGTGGCCGTGCCGACCAGGCCCCGACAGGGGATCGAAAAAAAAACAAAGGGCCACCGGAGCTATTCAAAAGTCGGTGGCGATCTGTAGTAACTAACCCGATACCGAACGCAAACAATACCGTCGAATTTTCCGAGAGTCTAACTAACTTTCCGAACCAAAACACAGAGCGAAAAGGAACACGTCCGAACCCGATGGCGGAAAAAAAACAATCTAAGATGGAGTCGACGCCCATGCGCAATGGAGCCGAAAGGGGAGGAGTACCTCGATCTCGTGACTCGAAAGACTTCTTAGAAGAAAAACAACTTGTAACACTCCGAGCCCAACACTAGATGGCGGGATGTGCAAAGCATGTGTATCTGCAGCTACACATGCCATCGAACATTACTTACCTCCTAAGGATGGGTTACCTGTCTTATATTTTGTGGCGATTTGTGCCAAAAATAAAGTACCTTCATTTTTGTACAACCGAGTATTTTCTTTCATGTGTGTAAGTGCTGTGTGACTGCAGTGGTATTGCATGAGCTTTGCATGTCTCCTAGACTAAGCCTTGGCTGCTCATTTACAGCTACCTCTCAAGAGCCTGGATTCTAGACACTGCCTACACTTCACTAAGAGGGGATACCTGGACCTGGTATAAGGTGTAGGTACCTTGGGTACCCACCACACACCAGGCCATCTTTCTACAGTGGTGTTACAAGCCAGCTTGCTATGCCGTTCTGTGTCATTTTGAAAGTGCAGGGATGTTTTGTATTTACAGAAATATGACACATCCCTGTAATTCCTCAGCACTGGCGGACAGACTGCTGCCTAGCACCAACGCAAGCACCATTGCACCTTGGTGCAAGGGTGCCTGTGTTGCAGAGATGATTGTTTATGTGCAGGAAGGGACACATAAACAATCATTAATGGCATTTTCCTCATAGAAAGAGGAAAAAACAGAGAGAAATAATGTTATTTCTCCCCGTTGCGCCACTTTCACCCCTCCCCTGAGGTGGCCTAGGAATCTGACGCATTCCCAGCCTTGTAAATCTGGGAGTGCATCAGATTTCATCAGGTTCCATGGGTGTTTTGCGTAGGAGCACCCACAGCAACACCCATGGAACGTCCCTTTCACGCAGTGTTATGTGTGAAAGGAGGCCATATTTACAAGGCCATGAAAAACCACGCAAGGGCCCGCACTCTGTGCCACCGGAGCATTAAAAAAAATGATGCTGCGTTGGTTCAGATGCCCCTAGGGCCTTATAAATGCGGCCTTTCCTAATTATACTCTGCATGTGTGTGCAAAATATGTGTGCACTTTCTGTTCACTGTTTTATAGGTTGCTGATTCCTTTTCTCAATACGATTCCTTTATACGTTTCTTGTGATCCATTCTTTGTTACTCATTATGTTCAACTTTTGTGCCAGTGCTATCCTGGGCAGCATTTCTGTTTAAAATATTCGCTTTCCTTCAATAAATAAAAAGTTCATTGTTATAGGTCCAGCATCAAAAATAAACCATTATTGTGACTCCATTACCATGAATCCATAGGCTATCAGGACCAGTTGACTGTGGTTGGCTCTTAATGCTTGTCGTGCAAGTTTTATCCAATCTCTTAAAAATGAATATGTCTGGTTACCATTACTGGATTTTTTATAGTTTTGATGTCAATTTAATAATTCAAATGTATGCTAACATTTGTTTGGGATTTTTCTTGTGCTTTGTTTTGATTTGATTAGTGTTCTGGTACTGCATAAACGCTTTACACATTGCACTAATGTACGTCTGCTCTGTATCACAGTTACCAGGGGTTGAACTCAGGATTATTTAGTCACG
Source organism: Pleurodeles waltl (assembly GCF_031143425.1). NCBI lineage: Eukaryota > Metazoa > Chordata > Amphibia > Caudata > Salamandridae > Pleurodeles > Pleurodeles waltl. The sequence continues at coordinate 320,364,936 of NC_090445.1, read as the reverse complement.
TAAGTGGTTCACCCTGGCAAGAGTTGTAATTATTCTTTGAGATGAGTATTCACCCACCTCAAATAATATTCCAATTTCTTGTATCTACACTT